>NC_087070.1:12381999-12989349 GCF_963678635.1 Symsagittifera roscoffensis | reverse complement strand
TTTTGTGCGGGTCGGGTCACTGGTCGACCGGTCAAATTTGAAAAATTGAAAAATTTAAAAAGAAAGTTTCAGAAATCATTATTCAAGATGAGTGATTTCAAATTACATCAAGAAGTTAGTGTTTTTTGGCAGCGGTTTGTTTGAGAAACCACCAAACTTTCAAGATTTCCCGATTTAAGTTGTTCTGCATCCCACAGAAAACTCAAAGGGCGATAACAGACAAGTAGGGATAAGTCAACTCAATTTTACACTAATTTCCCGAGTGGTTTGTCAAGAAAACATATGTAGAGGCTGCCATGTCTCACTATTTTAATACAGTCGTAGAAAAGTCTTTCCATTTTCAACTTCTTCTGCCTGAAAACCTAAAAAGGGCCTGGAGTAGTTCGCGGAAACTTCAAATGAGCTAAAACTGTGTCGAGTATGTCCCTCGAAAACAAGTATGAAAACTGTAGGACCACTGACAAGCGAAAATTCACCCGATTTGTAACTGTTGAAATTTGAAATTTGAATTACCCTACCAGCTACATATACAACGCCAAAAGCAATATATTATGCCTAGAGGGAGATCCTAAAGAGCAGTACTGCTCATCGAGTAGGATATCCTGGAGAGTAAAGAGAAGACAGCCAGCATCAACTCAACAAACAAATTAAATTAAGGGCTGAAATTGAAAAACAGTTTGTAGAGGTCCTGATTGTCTTTTAGGTAAATTTGAAAAAACTGTTTATAGAGTCTCAAACAACTAACTTCTGACATTTCATGTATATTAACAGGTATCAAGTCATTTTGTTTTAAATAGTTAAGAGCCTGCACAATTCTAACTGTAAGCGATCTCTGTTTAGCGGTAGTAGAAATTTTGCCACTTTAATTCAGCCTTTCGCTTTGCTCCAAGTACATGGTCCACTTTTTGGGAGTAAATCTGAGACAAAAAAACCATTTTTTCTGTCCGATCGCATTTCCATAAACAAGTACTTAAACATCTCAAAAATGTATTAATCAAAAACAGTAAGCAATTTGTTTTCGTTCATAATTTCTTAAATTGATTCGTATATACGTTTGAAAAAAATTGCTCTCAAGATTTTTTTTTTGTAGTTTCATTATCTCGGTAAGGTGAGATTGGGTGATATTGCCGTATATTAAAATTCCATAAGTGAATGTAAGATTTACATATGCTTTGTAGAAGCGAAGCATCTGCTCTTTAGAAAAAAACATACCTAGCTTTCCAGACAATGCCACAAAATTTAGTTAACTTTTTGCAGACATGTTCAATGTGAAATTTGAAAGTAAGTTTCTTGTCAACAAAAATGCCTAAATATTTACACACATTTGTAATTTGAACTGTAGTACCAAAAGCAAAGTAATATTTTGAAAAGTTATCACCAAATTTCATTATTTGTGTTTTACCAGGATTGACACAAAGTCCATTCGTTTTGAACCATCTATCCACTTTATTTAACGAACTATCAAAGCTATCGCAACAGTTTTTTTCTGGATTGCATATTGTAGTATCATCAGCAAATAGAATCACATCAGATCCTTCAGCAATTTTCGGAAGATCTTTTATATATATTAAAAACAAAAACGGACCTAACACTGACCCTTGCTGTTGGTAAAAAAAAACTTTTTTCGGAAAGCGGCTCTAGTAAGCATTGCCAAACAATGCATACCAGTTGTAATCAGAATAATAACAATCATAAAAATAAAAATCGTAATAAAAATAATCATAATAATATTGAGTGAAACCCGCAAGGCGGCGATTAGTAGCTCTAGTCATTGATAAAAGAAAATTAGTAAAATAAACTTAAAAACCGTAAATCTGTATAAATTGAGGTTTTAAATGTTTTAGTTTGTTAACCAATAACAGTTTCAAATTCTTTCTAAGGAATACAGGTTCTTGAAAAGGATCATAGCCAGGCAAATTGTTCGATCTCGCGAGGGTGTTTGACATTTTTGGCACACGGTAAAAGAAAATTTTTACAAAGTTCGCTCCGTGTTATCATTGGGATTCTCAAAAACTTCTTGTTTCCCGTTCAATTTGAATCAAGTCCATTTTCGATTGCCCAAAAATCAAGAAAATTTATCGGCAACTCATTTTTTAAAATGTTATTCAGCAAAGTTAAATCAATTTTGAATAACGTCAGTGAAATTGACAACAGTTTGCTTTTATTCAAGTAGAAAATATCAACCTCATCATTCTATTTATGTTTTTTTTGTAACAGCGTTTTGTGCATTGTTGTTGGCGTTTTTCCATTGCTTATATTGGTTTTTATTTACATAAAAATCATTCTGCAGATGCATAAAATTTATTGAAATTACGCAACTTTCAATAAGCGAAACCCAAACAAAGCTACTCAGTGAGTTTGGCGAAGATCTTCTGATGTAATTAAAATGCATACTTGCTTTTTAAGCCTTTCGGTGATGTGTTATATCCATGTCATTTTGGAATTGCATCAAACACCAAGGTCTTCCACCGTATCTTTTAAAACTATTTGTTCTCCATCAATAGATAAAAGATCGCTTAAAGGGTATCGCTTGTTTGATTTTAAAAATCTAGTTTGTTCAAATTTGTCAAAATTGAAGTCAATTCTGTTTTCTGTTGCCCAGGTTATTACAATGTTCAAATCTGTTTGAATCGAAGAAAGCTCAAACGAATTTCCAAAAACTTTTGTATCTTCAGCATATAAAAAGGAAGGGTTGTCAAAATTTAGTGGCATATTGTTCATATAAAAAAGAAAACCAGAAGACTGCAAAAATTGACCACTAGTTTTATTTCTGGAATCAGACAATGTATACGAAGAAAAACTATTTGTTTCTGTTTGTGAGATAAGATGCAAAAATTAATGAAACTCATGGTCGAAGCCTATTTTGACAAGCTATTACAAATGATGTTATGGCTAATTGAGTCGAAAGATTTTGCAATATCTAAAAAATAGCGTGAGAGGTAGTTCTCTTTGTTCCAATTTCTTGTATACAACATCACAGTACGATATCAGGTTTGTAACAGTCGTCTTATGTTTTCTTAATCCATGCTGGTTTTCACACAATTTTCTTTGAATGAACCCTTTTATCTTGTTACATTAAACGCATTCAGTAATTAGGGTGAGTGCAGGAAGTGTTTAAATGGGCCTGTATCTTTCAATGTTCATACGAAAAGATTTTTGTGTAAAAGATTAGTGTGTGCTGTTTTTAAGACATCCGGAAACTGTTTATTACTGACTATGCAATTGAACATTTCAATAATATAATTCAAACAGAAGAGTTACATCAAAATGAAAATGTTAAGAGATATACTATCAACTGAATTTTCTCCTGGTTCGCATTTACTCAGTTTGCTCAGAATTTTGCATTGCGAAACGAAAAAATCTGATAAGTGTATTCCTGGAAAAATACTCTCGCCTGAAACATTCAAGGTTTTGTTGTCTATTTTGTACACAGATGCAAAAAAAATTGTTAAAAACCTCAAAGATTGCAAAATCAGAGCATAAGCTGGTAATTTTGTATGACATTTTCTTGGGTTCTTTTGCCTTCCCATTTATCGATCATTCAACTCTTGCTTGCAGCCTTTAACTTTTTCGTCAGAATAATTATGTTTCAATGCCGTCTGAAGAGGATTTGCAGCACTTATTGAGTGTGATGAAATCCAATGGGGGCTTTAGACCGACGAATTGTCTTTTTTGGAATATATTTGTTAGCGGCTTGATAAAATGGTTATAGAAGGCCAACCAAAATTTTCCCTCTTAGAGTAAAAAGGCGGTACAACTCAATGTAAGCTCGGAACTGAACTGGCTGATAGTTATCGAAAATTGCATTGAATTTCGCAAAAACTGCTCAATATCTGTGGTCAGTAAAACTGCTCAAAAACTGCTCAATATCTCCGAGCGATTAACGAACAAAATTAGAGCTTTGGTCCTATTTTATTTGTGGGTGAACTGAGTCAGATCACGATTTCTAATGCAAGTAGTACTGTTGACAGGCAATGCATTTTGCAGTGGGATCTCAGCTGGTGCTGGAAAGCAGCTATCATATTATAATCGCAGCATCGGTAACTGACTCAGTATCGTCAAAATCTAAACCAAAATCATTGAAAACGTCTTTGATACTTTGACAGACTTTTTGATGCTGATGGCAGTGTGCTTCTCCAGACAACCCTTCAATTGCAACGATTCCTTTGAAGTTTGTAAATTTCGACCGTTAAAAAAAATGTATGAACGCTTATAGTAGTTATGAGTCCAGATATCAATAGTTACTGCAGCTTCAGTATTTGATGCGATCACCTGTTTCATTTGGATCTTGAATTAGTATGCAAGGATAAAGGTATTTTGCTCCGTGGAAATACTTGACTTTTTTGAGCAATTTTGAGTGCGTCTTGATGCGAGGATTTTCCAAAAAAATTCTCTTTCCGTTTTCACCTAGCGCTGACTGCAATCTAGAGCTCTCTTTGTAAAATATACAACAGTGCTAGTAATTTTTCCGACTTAAGTAACGAAAGTATTGGAATATTTGTGCTCGGGGTTTTTTTCTTCAACCAAATTTCGACTTTTTAACTAGAATTTTTACGGAACTTTTTTATTGTTCCGACTTTCGATACGAAAGTAACGGAATATTTGTGCTCGGGGTGGGTTTTTTTTCTTCAGACAAATTTTGACTTTTTAACTAGCCATTTTTGACGGAATTGTTTTATATCATTCGAAAGCTAATGTTTTCCTGAGCTTGAATTTGAAAAGATATTTTACCTGTGATGATTTTTCATAAAGTTATGGGGGTTTAAAGACTGCCATTTTGGCCAATTTGGGACAATTAACGCGCGATAAATTTTGCGCTAGTAACGCGTAAGCGAGATTTAATCCGTCTTAGAAATCGTTCCAAATTGGTTCACGGATGCTTTTATGCCATAATTGATTTGTTAATAGGCGCAAAATTTATCAATTTGTACTTAATATGACGTGTAGGGGGATGTTTTTACATAAAATCTCAAATTTTTTCAAAAATTTCTATTTTTTATTTTTTCTATTACAGAATTTTTTCATGTTATTAATGCTCCATAGACCTTAAAAGGCAGTCGGAACATTCAGGGCTTCGCCCTGATACAAGCAGTCTTGTTTCATTTTAAAGATAGTGTTGCCTGAACTTAAATTTAAAAAGATATTTTACCTGTGATCATGTTTCAAAAAGTTATCGCGGTTTGAGAAATTTCGGCCAATTTGGGACAATTAAAGCGCGATATACTTTGCGCTATTATCACGTGAGCGGAGATTTAAACCCTCTCAGAAATCATTCCAAACTGGTTGAAAGAAGCTAAATTGCTATAATTGATTTGTTACAAGGAGGTAAATCCATCCTTTTGTACTTTATATGGCATATAAAGTATCTACGAGGATAATTTTCGTAGAAAAAAGTAACGGAATATTTGCGCTCGGGTTGGTTTTTTTTGTAACGAAGAAAACGGAATATTTGTGCTCGGGGTGGTTTTATTTTCTTCTGACAAATTTCGACTTTCCAACTAGCCATTTTTGACGGAATTTTTTTTATATCATTCAAAAGTTATTGTTGTCTTGAGCTCAAATTTGAAAAGAAAAATCACCTGTGATCATTTTTTGTAAAGTTATGGGCGTTTAAAGAAATTTACGAAAATGAATGGGTGGTTACATGGGTGGTTACGAAAAAAAATCTCAAATTAAAAAAATAGTTATTACTTTATTTTATTATATTTAGTTTTTTCCTGTTGTTACTGCTCTAGACGTTAAATCACTAGAACTTAAACATTCAGAGCTCCGCCCTTATACGAGCAGTCTTGTTTTTCTTCGTAATAGATACTTTGCAAATGCTTCCAAAGTTCTTCCCTAAACTCAAACTTTGGAAGTACTTATCACTTTTAGAGCGAAAAATTCTTTTTTTGTTTCAACCAAATCCAAGGAACCGAGCGAAAATGACACAAAATTATGGTGAAGTTCTATTTCTACCAACGTTCAATTCAATTGTACCAAGATGAAAAACCAGTCCCATTTGTACCAATAATTAATCAACTCAAACTTTGATTCGTCGATTTTTGATCAAACTATTTCTGAAACAATTCTGAAATTTCTCGAACATCATACCACCATTTTTCCGAGGCCAAACTGTGTATTTTGAATTGTACGTGGATTGCACAACGAGGACACTCTCTTTTTTTGTCCTTTCTTTTTCTTTGATCGTTCTGACAAAATTTTAACATATTTGAAGACTCGTGTTGCAAGCTTGTCAAGGAAAGACTCTGGGAAGTCAAGTATGGTAACAGATAAAAACCTTATTAGCCCTGATTCGGATTCTAAAAAAAAATAAACATTTGACTCTGTCGACAAAAAGTGGTCTCCAGTTTGCCGTTTCTTGGCAATTTTTCCAGACTGACTTTCCAACCTAATTATTGTGCAGCTTCAACTTTTCTTAGCCAATACCGACTTATCAATTCTATTGCTAAACAATAAAACTTTTTCCTTTTCGCCGAATAAAAAAACAGCAGCCGCAAACTTAACGAAAAGATGAAAATATAACTTTGCAAACCTTGTGGACTTTTTGTTCCGACTTTCGATACGAAAGTAACGGAATATTTGTGCTCGGGGTGGGTTTTTTTTCTGCAGACAAATTTCGACTTTTTAACTAGCCATTTTTGACGGAAATTTTTTAAATCATTCAAAAAGTATTTTTGTCTTGAGCTTAAAATTGAAAAGATTTTTCACCTGTGATAATTTTTCGTAAAGTTATGAGGGTTTAAAGATTGCCATTTCGACCAATTTAGGACAATTAACGCGCGATATAATTCGCGCTATTAACGCGTGAGCGGAGATTTAATCTGTCGTATAAATCGTTCCAAATTGGTTGAACGAAGCTCATTTGGCATAATTGATTTGTTACAAGGAACGAAATCTATCTTTTTATACTTTATATGGCTGCTGGGGGGATGATTTTCTTAAAAATTTTCAAACTTTAGAAAAAAAAAATTCATTTTATTTTATATCATTTAATTTTTTTATGTTATTACTGCTGCTCCATAAACCTTAAAAGGCAGTCGGAACATTCAGGGCTTCGCCCTGATACGAGCAGTCTTGTTGTTCCGACTTTCGATACGAAAGTGACGGAATATTTGTGCTCAGGGTGGGTTTTTTTTTTCTTCAGACAAATTTCAACTTTTTAACTAGTCATTTTTGACGGATTTTTTTTATATCATTCAAAAAGTATTGTTGTCCTGAGCTCAAATTTGAAAAAATATTTTACCTGTGATCATTTTTCGTAAAGTTATGGGGGTTTAAAGATTGCCATTTTGGCCATTTTGACCAATTTGGGACAATTAACGCTCGATATAATTCGCGCTATTAAAGCTGTCAGGGGCTACAATATGTTCAGTTGTCAATCATCCTAGTTGTCAATCATCCTAGTTGCTATTCTTTATTTCTCATACTTTAATTAAGTGTGAGTTTGGTACCTGCCTGTCAATCAACTAAAAGCTTTCTAGCTGTTATGTGTTGACCTCTAGTTCACTCTCTTATTTATGCGAACTAGAATACAGTCAATTGAGTATTTAACAGCCATCTTTTTACAAACCCTTGTTATGGCGCAGCCAGTGGATGGTGGGGGAAAAACCCCCTTGGAATTGTGGCCTTCTGGCCTCCAACTCAGGCGGAACCGCAACTTTTATGGGAACACTGGAAACAACGATTTCATTGGGCGATGGTGGCGAAACATGGACTAGTCTCGTCAGACTACTACTTTGCATCGACATTAACTGAAGCACAGATCACAGACCTGGGTGACATTGGTGGAAAACCACGGGCAGAAGGTGAACGTACACTGATATCGAATCTGTATTTATGCCTGGGACATGAGGGACAGAGAGCCTTGCATAACCAGCATCCACATTTAGATATGGAAACAATACGATACCCACGTTTTTTGGATACCTGTGTAGCTTTTTTTCAGAAAGAGCGGAACGAAACGTACGAGATGTACCAAATGTTGTCGAGGAAACAAAAGGAGGGTGAGAGTCTAGAATCGTTCTATGCAGAACTTAGCGGAATGGCGGCAAGATGCAATTTGGGCACCCAGGAGCGGAAAATGGTGAGAGACATATTTATTTTCAACATGAGGAACAGGGACGCACAGAACGAGTTGTGTCGGGAAACTAAAACCCCGGAAGAAGCATTGCGAATCGCAATGTCATATGAAAGAGGAGACAAGTACGCAAGGAGCTACAAGGGCGCCGTATCCGGTTCCACGGGAATGGCGCATCCATCGCCAGGGGGTTCCCTACAGATCAAAACGGAACCAGTCAGCAATATTCGCGGATCCAGGGGACGAGGAATGCCAAGGGGACGGGGTCAATATCCAAATCGTGGAGGAGGTCGAACACACGATCGAATGCAAGAGCGCAGATGTTACAACTGCGATCAACCGAACTTCACCCCAGAACACCGACAACGATGCCCAGCAAGAGCCGTCACATGCAATTTCTGCAAAAAGATTGGGCACTTTGAGAGGACTTGCCGGGGAAAACGACAATCCAGGGGGGGACAACCGGTTGGATTGATCCAAGGGGATGAGCTCTTCGACGAAGAAGATACCCCCTCGGATGACGTGGAGCCCCAAGCTGCGGCAAATTCAGTAGGTTTCGTTAAACGAGAACACCACAGCTGGTCATCAGAAAGTTCAGACGATTACATGGTTATGGCAATTCGACGGAAGAAGGAAACGGTGTTGAAAGTTGCTGGGCCTAAACTCAAAATATTCATTAATGGGCACCCGATGAACATTTGGATCGACAGTGGATCGCCGATATCCATTCTAACACTAGAAGATTTGAGAAGAACAGTGGGAAGAACGGGAATCAACTTGAAGCAGGATAACACTGACGATGACGAATTTCGAGACTACAGTAACAATCGGATCAAGATGTTGGGCAGAATGGAACTCGAGTTAGCATCAAACGGCTGGAAGACGACAGCAGAAGTCCGAGTCATTGGGGGGACCAGACCATCCATCGTGGGACATGATTTGATGGGTAAACTTGGACTCCAGTTGATGCAAGCAGATCCAAGGGGGAAAGTCATGAACATCCAGGGGGCGGAGGACAATTCATGCAAGGAGGGGCACGATGAACCGGAGGATGAGCAGATGGATCAATGGCAATCATACTCCAGTAAGCTATTCCCAAAACTTTTTACTAGAGTTGGAAAAATTAGGAACTACAAAGTTCAAGCAGAATTTTTCAAAAATCTTGTACCAGTGCAGCAGAAGGGACGGAGAGTGCCGGTAACGCTCCAAGAAAAAGTGGACAAAGAAATTGATAAGCTATTAACCCAGGGACATATAGAAAAATTGAAAGAGTGTTCGGATCGATATTTTGTTTCTCCGATCGTCATCACCGTGAAAAAAGACGGGTCCGTAAAATTAGCATTGGAATCACGAGAGCTTAATAAACAAGTGCATAAAAACAAATACCAGATGCCAAATATAGAAGAACTTGTCGATACAATAGGACAACTCATATCCGAGAAAAAACAAGGGGAGGTGTACTTTACTACGATGGACCTCACGTACGCGTATGGGCAACTACCGCTTAGTGAAGAAACAAGCGTGCACTGTAATTTTTCTTTGGTGGGCGGACGGTCGACAGGAACTTACCGTTTCCGAACAGGGTTTTACGGGTTAACGTCAATGCCGGCAGAGTTCCAGCGAGTAATGGACTCAATTTTAAACGAATTCCCACAAGCGAACGCGTTTATTGATGATATTTTGGTTACAACCAAGGGAACGGAAGTAGAACATATCTCTTTGGTTGAAAAGATCCTCCGGAAACTAAACCACGAAAACATATCCTTGAAGTTACCAAAATGCGAGTTTGCGAAACGCGAATGCGAGTGGCTTGGCCATCGTATAACCGAAACGGGGGTTACGCCTCTTAAACGAAAAACATCGCCGATAGACGCACTAAAAGCTCCTAAGACAGTCACGCAATTGAAGTCATTTATGGGCTCAATCCACAGCTTGCATAAATATTTACCGGCGATTGCGGAGATGTCAGCTCCATTAAGGCCACTCCTCAGCAAGAAAAACGAATATAATTGGACCGCGGAATGTGAAAATGCTTTCCAAAACATTAAAATGGGGGTAGCGAACATAGTTGAATTAAAACACTTTGATATTCATAAGGACATTAGAGTTGTTTGCGATGCAAGTCACAATGGCCTTGGAGCGGTTTTAGAGCAATTGGGTACAGAAGGATGGCGCCCTATATCTTTTGCATCACGATTCTTAAACGCAGCCGAGAAAAAATATTCCACTAACGAGCTTGAAATGCTGGCGGTGGTATGGGGGGCCGAGTATTTCAGAAATTACATCCTAGGAAGATCATTTACAGTCATTACCGATCATAAGGCTTTAATTTCATTATTTAACGGGAATAACAAGAAAAACAAAACATTTTTTTCAAGACTGACACGTTGGCTGGACAGACTGATTCCTTTTGACTTTGTAATAGAACACAAACCGGGCGCCAAGATTGGATTGGCAGATTATTTGTCAAGGCATCCTTGCGAACCCCCTAAACCGATAAGTCAATATGATAATTTGTTCACCGTGGCAAAAATTGCTTCGATTAGAAAATCCCTTGGTTTTACAAATGAATTAAAACCCCTTGGTAAACGAAACTATCAGAATATTGGAGAAACTGGTTCTAAACAGTCTAGACGGTTTTCATCCAATCACAAGCGAGAACGAATAACATGCATACAACCAGCGACGGTTGAGGGCGGAAAGTCATGCGTGAAGACAACGACCAATAGGAAACGATCAATTTGCATAACGCGTAAATCAAATAAATCCAAGGGACATTCAGTGTGCTCTATATATTGTTCCCTTGGAAGACGGTTAAATTTGCCTACATCAAAACACTCAAACAAAATGGATAGCGACTCTAATTGTTCTTTCCCAGTATTTGAAATTGAAAATGTTGAAAATGCTACAATTGATTCTCAAACTAACAATCCGAATATACTACAACCTCAGATCAACTCTCCGCTTAGATTAGATGAAAATTTATTGAGTAGCGATGAAATAACTGTCATTAACCCTGAAATTGTTGCAATTACTAAAAACACACGGGATTCAAAAATTAATACAGTACTTTCCATACCTTTGAAATTTCCAGGCGAGCTTTTTCCTGCTGTTAATCCGAATCAGCAAATTATGTCCATCATTCCCCGTGATTGCAAGGTTATCAAGAAGTCCCAATCGTTACCAGAATTTTTTAATTTAGAATTTGTTGCCTCGAACATACCAGCGGATGTGAACTTAGTACGAGTAAAAGAAGCATTGGAGAAGACGACTAACTTGAAAGAAGAACTCCTGAAGATTGGGAAGTACTGGGCTCAATACGCTAACGATCTGTCGTTACGGGACGATTGTGTGTGGTTGGATGGACGGTTGGTCATCCCTTTATCTTTACAAGTCCCAGTTGAATCGCGGATACACTATTACCAGCACGGTAAAAGAAATATATTCGAAGCAGCGCGTGACGTCTGGTATCCTTACATGTACCGCAGTTTGGCAGCAAAGGCCACGTACTGTCAGCAATGCACGGAAGCGGGTAAGAATCTAAAATCGTTATTACCCAAGGGAGACATGGGTAAGGTCCCAGAACCAAGGGAACCCAATGAATGTTTACAGTTGGATTTCTGGGGGCCGATAAATTACTTGAATGAAAGTAAGAAATATGTTTTGGTTGCTACGGACCGATTCTCAAGGTGGCCGTCAGCAATGGTTACTACCACTAATACGTCAGATAAGGTCTTAAAATTTCTTGATAAGTACATATCGCATCATGGAGTACCTCGGAAGATCCACGTTGATCAGGGATCATGTTTTACATCTAATAAATTTAAAAGCTTCTGTAACGAAGAAGGCATCGAGCTAATGTACTCCCCAGTGAATGATCATCGAGGCACGGGGTCCGTTGAACGGACAATAGGAAGTTTGAAGAATTTTGTCCTAACATATGCGACAGAAAAAGAACATAAGTCTCTAGAATCTATGGTCGATAAAACGCTAGGCGCCCTACGATACTCCAAAAATGCAACTACTAAATTAACACCTTTCGAAGCTCACCACGGCAGGGAGGCCAATACCGTTTTACGAAACCTTACGAAAAAACCAAGTTTGAAAAATTTGAATTGGAACAACGTCTTAAAACAAAAATGTTTGTGTTTAGACGAAACTGATCCTGAGATGAGTAAAGTTGCATTCCCCGAGCATTCGAATTGGGAGGAGAGGTCTGATCTTACATACGCTCCAGCTTTGCGAAGGGCCCCTATCACGCTGGATAGTGACCAACAAATGGACGCATGTCCAAGGGAGGTATCGGAAGTTGCCCCACAAATCCAAGGGAGTGGAGACACTGGCCCTAACATCCAGGGGAGTGGAGGAGGACGCAACCTATACCAGCGTACTACCAGCAAGACCCTAAATCGGTATAAATTACTAAAATCCAATGTAATCTCTGAATCCGAACATACTTTAAAACTTAAAAACGGATCCATTCTTAGGAAAAGTGCAGTGGCATCAAAACCGAAACCTGACCTTCCCAAGAAACGGAAGCCGGCTACGCTCAAGGATATGCTAGCGAGCGCAAAGAAAGGGGCAGTCGTGAGCCCGAAATCAAAAAGAGCTAAGACCACGCAGACGGTTCCAGTAGCCACCTTCGAGTCCGACAGTTCGGATACTGAAGACTATCAGCCATTGAACATTCCGGTAAGACTACCGGTAGAAATGCTAGCGAGACGCGAAGCAATTGCGGCGGGACAAGGCCCAAGCGGCAGTACGACAGTAGTGGAAGGAGGAACGGGAGCTAAAGCCAAATCCAGAGTGACAAGAGCTAAGCGAGGAAAAGGGGGCCAAAGAAAACAAGATGTTCCAACTCAGCCTAAGATTTAATCCGTCTTATAAATCGTTCCAAATTGGTTGAACGAAGCTTATTTGCCATAATTGATTTGTTACAAGGAACGAAATTTCTCTTTTTGTACTTTATATGGCGTGTGGGGGGATGATTTTCATAAAAATTTTCAAATTTTAGAAAATTTTTTTTTTCATTTTATTTTATTTCATTTATTTTTTTAATGTTATTACTGCTGCTCCATAAAACTTAAAAGGCAGTCGGAACATTCAGGGCTTCGCCCTGATACGAGCAGTCTTGTTCCTTTTGTATTTCGTTATACACAGCAATCGGCTAGTTAGGTTACATTTATGGAGTTGTCTACATCACAAAAGTAGGGTCGATTTAGTGCTTTGGCTAAGAACTGGTTATCAAGAGTCTGTGACCTAGTGAATAAAGGTTGACACAGGTCGTTTTGTTGATTTATCGCAAATTGGACCTCAACTTCCATACTTCTCTTGGAATCAGAACTAAACGCGAGAAATCAGATCTCGATTTCAATTTCTTTAAAAGTGTCAGCCTGCCTAGTCTCAAGACTTCAGCTCATAGTCTCAGTTTTTTTTCCATGAATGCTGATTACAAAGACATCTACTGGAATCGGAGGACATGACTGGATTTTATTTCTTGATTTGATTTCTGGTTTTGATATAGAGGAAGATCATTCGCAATTTTTTGCAATGATTTCTCTAGCTCTAGTTCAACCTTTTTTGCTTGTTGTTGAAACTCAAAACGTTGCTCTTCCAGAAGCGAGGAAAGCAGTAAAAACTTTAAAAAAAGTTTTTTCATTTGCTCTTTTTTGGAATTATTTATCACTCGACTCGTAATACCAAAAAAATTGCTAAAAGATTTATAGTTTTCTAACTCTTCATATAATTTTTTACCTGAAGCCGTTTTGATATATTGTATATATTGTTATTAATTTTACCTTTTTCGACTAGGTTTTCAAATCGGGACTCTAAGCGGCGAGTTTGCGCCGTTGGTTTCGAGCCCAATCCACAGCACACGAGACATCTGCAGGAATTAGAAAGAGCGTATAAGAAGTGTGGACATTTTGTTCACTTCTTCACACAGACTGCCGTTTCAAATCACAGCGGAATGGCTACGTTTTACGCCGGCTCAGATCACAGTAGAACTGACGCGTCAGGTGGAATAATGCACCCAAGTGTGTCGAAACAGGCCAGATTACGCGCCACAAAAACCCGAAAAACGAGCACCCAAGTCATGCTGATAAGACTGGCCGATTTCTTGCGAGACACCGTAGCTAAACGTAGAATTCCAGAAGTCGACCTGGAAAGACCACCTCGTGTGGTGATGAAGATGGACATCGAAGGATCCGAAGTGGAAGTCGTTTCAGACTTGATCACGTCTGGATCCATTCGGTTCGTTAATGTAATGATGGCCGAATGGCACGAGAGGTACCAGTTGAAACCCGATCGTCTTCAGCTGAGTAAGGAGCTGAAAGCCTTAACAGAGAACCACACTGCAATTTGCTCAGAAATTAAGAAGCTCTCCCAAGACTCGAAATATTGTGATTTCGAAAATATAGAAATGGACGATGAAACATACGCAACTTCAAAGACACCTTTGCCAAAGTGTTAGCACAAAACTTCCTGGACCTTTATCAATCCTTTTAAAATCATTGGTTATTAGAAATAATGTTTTTTTCTCAGGTTCAGTTTCTACATACGCTTTAAATATAATCAAATTTAATGTATTTGTAATCCTCTCAGATATGTACGAAACCAACGGAAACTATCAATAGTTATTTGAGCACGATACCTTTTAAAGTACTGTTGACATTTATTTTGACTAACCCCAATTACCACAGTTATGGTTTTTAACTATATTCTTTAAGGTTGACTGATCTTAGACCTATTGAAATACTAAAACTGTAGATTAAAACTAAAAGTGTTTAATAAAGTGATTGAAATCGAAAATGACAATAAAATGTGCTTCAGTTCCCGTAACGTTTTACACCATTTTACCAGTAAGATTTTTTAGGCGTCTGTATTTGGATAGAAAGCTTTTCCGTCGGTTCGTTAATGTAATGATGGCCTAATTTATTTTTTGGAAAAAAAATGTTTATCATACAATTCCCATATACGGAAACTGTATGACTAGCATTTTTTTGATGGTGACACAAAAAATTTTACACGTAAGTTTGAAATTGCCCCAAAAACTTTTTTTTTCAACCGCAACTTGAATTTTTTACGCGAACAAAGATTTTCCAATAATTTGAAAACTTTTGCCAAAATTTGAAAGTTTGTTTCTTTTGTTATACGATTTGTGAAAGACGGCTCGAAGACAATTCAGGTCGGGTTATATGCATTGTAAATGCAAGACCGTCTGACATTTGGTGCTCTGAGTAAACCAAGGTCTTTGTCACTTGAGTTCTCTTACATACACAACCGAAAATTTTTCAGATATTTAACTTAGAAACAAAAAATCAATTTTTTGGTTTATGGAAAAGCACCTATCAAACAATTTTCATATATGGAAAAATGCTTGTCATAGAGGTTTCATACAATTTTCTGTACGTATGGAAATGTATGAAATTGTATGACAACAAGTTTCTCATATATGGAAACTGTATGATAAGAAGTTTTGGTCAACCCGGGTGGTGTAAAACATTGCGGCAACTGAAGTACTTTTTATTATCATTTTCGATTTCATTCTTTATTAATTAAAAGCCTTTCCGTAGTTTTGATTTTGGCTGGTTCTTTGACACATGAAAAATAATCCAATCATAAAAAATAGCCTCAAACCTGGGTTTATACGAAAGCTTATAGCCATTTTTGATCCATTTGTATAACAACTCAGTCTCTACTACGTTATAGATAAAAAGGAACAAATTTTTGAATGCATTTTTTTTGCAAAAAGCTCGTTTGAGCACAGAAGTGGTTCCGCAACTACAAATCGAAAAAAACCTGAATCATGGAATTTGTAACCCAATTTTTTTTGTGTGGTCGAGTAATGTCTGTGCTGTTTGAGCTTTTCCAGCTTCGGTTGAAATTCTTTCAGTTTTGAAGAAAAGTTGATTTGTTTGGTTTGTGTGAACATCTTTAAATTGCTCGGACGTTTTAGATTCTGCAAGAGATTTAAGGCTCATCTGCTCGAAATTTTTAAAAACATTTGTTTTTGTTGTATAGGACCTATTTCCAGAGGTGAATAGTTTAGGAGATGGTACTTAAACATGATGCTATTTCAACTCAACCTTGAAAATACCTAACAATATTATGATCAGCACTCATGTGCAACAGTTGTTTGTGCTATTGTTCGGCGAACGTAGAGAAATCTACACGTTCATCTTTAGCTTGATGCTAGTTCTAATCTTAGGTTGACTTTAAATTGTATTGTATTCCCGGGATGACCTCCATAGACCGAAAATGCTAATCATACAATTTCATACACTTAGTCTATGGAAAAATGCTAATCATGGAATTTTCATACATTTTTGCAAAATGAGTTTAATCGAATTTCAAAGGTATTTTATTGTTGTTTTGGTATCAAAATTGGTATCTCTTCATAAAAAAAAGGAAAAAAAAATCATATGAAAAAAATGCTAATCATACAACTTCCATATATGGAAATTGTATGATTAGCATTTTTTTTAAAAAAATTTTTGTAAAAAAAACGCTTTGAACAATCAATTCGACTGCTGGCAAAGCATTTAAGCGTTTTTTGGGCTGCTACAACTGAAAAATTTGACTTTTTTTTTGTTTTTTGAAAAAAAACACTAGTCATACAATTTCCATATATGAAAATTGCATGACTAGCGCTTTTTTAGAAAAAAAAAACAAAATTGAAATAAAAAGAATCAAAAACTACCGATCGTAGTTAGGTAAACCAGCACATAAATTTTTTAACTTGATGTGAATTGTTTGCAATGACTCGTTTGTTTAAAATAGACTTTGTCAGGAATCAAAATTTTCAGAAAAAACACGGGTGTTTTTCCGAGAATCAATGACAAATCATGATAGGTTCTACTTCTAGAAGGCGTTCTTGGTTTTAATTTAGCAAGGATTGAAAGACAATACGGTTTGTTTGCGACCATTTAAATTAAGGAGTAGTGTTGTCTCTGGATGTATTCTAAATTTTTTTCAGGAAAAATCTTGTATCACGAATAATCATTAGGATGGTTCGGGGAACATGCTTTTTGAACCATTCTGGGACGTGATTCAAACCAGCTCAAAAATTAAGAACCTGTCCCTATAGAGAAAAAACTGAGCCGGAAACTCTCAGGTTGAGTCTGTTTTCTAATGAGTAGGTCTTAAAGGGGTTGCTCGCTCGCTTTACCTGCTAGAAATTAGCCTCATTTTTTTCAAATACCGAAAAGCAAGTTTTTAAACCAAAAAGACATAATTTTGAAGCTTCAAAGAACTTTTGGGTGACAATCATTTTTAAAAGAACATTTAAAAATAACCTAGAAAAACAGAAGTATTTTTTCCAAATTTGCTTTCAAATGTTTTCCGATGAAGTTTTTTCTTTTTTTTGTTTTTTGTTCATTTTTTGAGTAAAACTGTTATGTTTTTTGCCCTAACTGTGATATAATTTTTCTAGAGGAACCTAAAGGGCAATTTAACTAACACTAGGGCGTTTATATGACTTTCAATGCTTCTGCTAGTTGTTCTATTTCTTGAAAAAAAATTTTTTTGTTTTTTTCCATTGATTTTTTCAGTTTTTTTTAAGTTTTTCCTCCTGGTCATTTTTTCCCAATTCTGAAACAAAAAAAGTAAAAATTTTGATCGAAATCAGTCATTTTTTTCGAAATTTTTGTTAAAAAGCTGATTGAAGAAATTAGTTTAAAAAATCCTTTCTAATATCGTTGAAACGCATATTTTCTGTGTTTTTTAATTTTTTCAGAGTTTGGCGACAAATCAAAAATAAACAGCCAACTTTGGATTGCAATTTTTTTTTCAATTTTGGCGTAGAAAAGAGAATTGCAATTTTGGTAGAAAGTTCAATTTTGGTGAAATCTAGAAATAATTGATTTTTTAAAACCAACTTCATTTCAAATTAAGCTCAAATTATTTCAAATAATGGACACATTTCGAGGTAAAACATCGTAAACCAGCTCCTGTTTGTCGGTAAAAAACACTCATTAATCATTATTTTGTATAGCCATGAAAAAGTCGAGCCTTATAACCTGGTTTTCGCATATGATCTGACCAAATGTTTGGTTAGATCGACCGGCTGTTCTCGACGTTTTTTTTGCGGCTCTTTTCGAAATTCAACATGCATTAATTTATAACATATTTAATGACAAATCCGGTTGAATCTCTGCTTTCCTCGTGTAAAGCTCGGCTATAACTGCGTCAATACTTTCATTCCTTTTGGTCATTTATTCGTCGACTACGGTTGATACCTGCACTAACTGTGGTTGAAATAGAGAACGTAGAAAGCGCACAGCCGAAAATTTAGAGTCAATGATATCTGTTTTTCCAGTACAACGCTTCGATCACGCCATTTGTTCTTCTCGAACTGCGGGGGTTGGTTTGGCTTTTCTGAAGATACTCACTAAGCTTTATGACAACCTCACAAGAAAAGCTGCGGGTTTCAATTTATTGCTTAAGGCATTGCACCGCGCATTGAATTGGTTCCAGCAGTGATGACAAGTTAATGGGTGATGGCTTTTAACAGTTTTTTCTCTGGGCGAGGAACTTCGTTAAAAATTTTGGCCGGACAATAGCAGCAGTTTTGTTGGAGCTAACAGGAATAGTTTTATAAGAAATTTAAAATGTTAATACAAACGTTTTCGCACATTTTGTGCATTATCAGGATTAAATTTTTTTACAATATTTACAAAACGATAAGAGATATGGGAAACATGTCTAAAAATGCTCTGAAACTTTCTGACCAACAAATTTAAACAAATGTAATTACGTAAAAAATAACGTAATCCTTAATAACATTCTCCTGTAAATTTCTGTGAATTTTAAGTTTTTTTTGTTCGTTCATGACTATAAAGTTTCGACTTGGGATTATTTTTGATTCTGAAATGTCATTTTTTGAGTTTTTAGCCATGTTATACATAAAAATATAATTTTAATGTTGATCATCTAAAATAATTAGCTCCTTATTTCATCGCTTGTGTTGATCCTCGGCCTCTCCCTCAAAATATACAAAGCCCCTAGTGTTAGTAGCTTATGATTGTTGGCTGTTTGGTCTATAATCTCTGACTTCAACTTAGCAGTACCGTCTACCTCCTTATTGAATTCTAACAAGTCGTCACCTTTGCGGTGTTCATCGACCCTCGCGGCTAAATGTCGGACTGCCTGGCCAACATAGGTCGAGTCGTTAAACATAACCCTTTAAATGTAAGCTTAAACACCCCTTTGTATCTCAGATCACGTGCAAAGGAAATTTTGAGGGATGGCAAGCATACTTTCAATTTTCAGAATGGATGGCAAAAATATTTTTTTTGCATTGACGATTGATATGCAGGAGCTTTCTTGTCCCTCATATCATACTCCAAGATTTCAGGCGGATGTATAATCCATCTAGAGCACCTCGTTAAGGTGAACATCACAGCGAATGAAGCGCAGTTGTCGTTCATGTTCTAAGCAGTCTTAGTTCTAAGGAAAAAAGGCTCACAATAAATTGAATTTCACCATGTGTTAAGTTCAAAGTGTTTCTCTCCGTTTTTAAGTTCAAGCTGCAATTTTCTCACTGAAAAGGTTAAGTAGTTTGTCGTTTTTTTGCAAACGCATTTTGGCAGCAATTTGACAGTTTTAGCAGCTTTTTTTGGTAATCATTTCTAAGATAGATTTTTAAGAATTTTTTTCCGACATCTAAACCTTTTTAATTTTTTTTAAAAAGGTGCAACTACTTTTACGAATTGCCGTCTATCAATTTTCTAGCTGGTTGAGCCTAGTTCTATTCCGCAGTGAATTTGCTCCGATGATGCCTGTTTAGATAATCATATCACACCCTGTGATTTTCCCAACATAACTTTTCAGAATTTTTTCACGACTTTTTTTTTTTCATCTTTTATAGTGACGTAACCACTTTTGCTATTTGCCAACTACTTATTTACTGATTGGTTGACAGTAATTCTAACTCGCAGTTTTTACCGATTTTGCTCCGATGATGCCTTATATAGATAATAATATTACACCCTGTGATTGCTTCGTAGTCATAGTTCAGGGGGCCACGACCTGGGGGTTGACTTTTCCCTTCAGGTTGCCTACTTCCTAGATTGCGGGAAAAATCGCGCCGCTAAGGTTTTTAACATGCTTCAGAACGTCATTGTTTCTTTTCCAACTTTCTGTTGCCTATGTTTAATCATAAGAGTCGTTAGAAGTGGTTTTCTCGAGGGGTAGGGGCGGATTTTCTAGACTGTCATATTTTTTGAGTACCGTCATATCCAATCCTTCGATTTTTCCTCCAGCCCGAACTTAGCCCCGCTCCTTGATTGAATATTTAGACTCGCACAATCCTCCTTATTTTCAGTTTCCCATTTTCAGTTTCCCATTTTCAGGTGTTTTTTGTTCCGACTTTTGTAACGAAAGTAACGGAATATTTGTCCTCGGGGTGGGTTTTTTTTCTTCAGACAAATTTCGACTTTTTAACTAGCCATTTTTGACCGCTCAGTAAACGTACACTTGCTTCAACTGAGTGTTTCTCAGTCCGACTAGAGGAGAAGAAAGCGCCCATGGTTTAAATTTGAAAAGATAATTCACCTGTGATCATTTTTTGTAAAGTAATGGGGGTTTAAAGATTGCTATTTTGACCAATTTGGGACAATTAATGCGCGATATTTTTTGCGCTATTAACGCGTAAGCGAGACTTAATCCGTCTGAGAAATTATTCCAAAGTGGTTCAAGGAAGCTTATATGCCTTAATTGATTTGTTAGTAGGAGCAAAACCTAATTTTTTCACTTTATATTACGTGTGGGGAGATGTAAAATTTTTTATTTCGTTACATTTAAATTGTTCATGTTATTAGCGCTCCATAGATCTTAAAAGGCACTGGTAACCTTGAGGGCTTCGCCCTGATACAAGCAGTCTTGCCCTCTCTTGTGTTCGATGTTTCATTTAATTTCGCTACCAAGTGCTTCCAAGTCGTCGTAATGAGTTCTCTGACAAGCACTAGACAGCGCTATTTGTATTTTACTGGTTTTCCTTCTACTCGTATCAAACCTTATTTTTTTCTGCTCGGTCTCAGAGTTGGGAACGAGGAACTTATCAAGTAAGCCAAGAACTTCGTTGCAGATATCCTTCAACTGACCCTCAATTTTTTCTCGGTATTCCTTGGCTAAGCCCGTTTTTTTCTGATCAGCGATGTGCATGTGTTCAATGCTACTGATAAACCCCAATGACGCCCTTCGAGAACCCACAACATTCTTGTAAGCAACTGGCAAAAGATTCCTCTCGTCAGTAGAAAGAAGCTCACTCTCACCTAGAAGCTCAGTCACCTTCTTCATAGATTCTGCAATGTCATCGTACCTCTCGGCCTGCTCGGCGATCTTCGCTTTCTGGACAAGTTCTTCGCGAGACATAATGAGAATCTTAAGATGTTACGAACGAGCAAAGATTGTAATTAATAAATTTATCACAACAAATAGGCTAAATGTTTGTATGGGTGCCTGCTGAGCCAGATTTAAATAACACTTAGTTTGTTTTCAGTTTGGTTTGATAGATTGATCTGTTATATTCAATCTGTTTCCTACCAACTCTCGCCTATCCAATTAATTTCTCTATTTCGATTCAGAATTACATTATACATTTTTTTCTTACCAAACTATAGCCTTGTATCGATGTCTCAAATTAATGATACTGAAAATATGTTAAAGTTTTTGCCCCCCAAAGTTTCCCAATTGCATTCTGATTCCATTACTATTATTGAGCCCGTAGTCACTTTCAAAATACCGAAAAAGTCTGATAATCAACTGCCAACAGGAAAGCAACCTTCAAGGGTGAGTTTTGCGGAGTAATTTGCTCCGATGATGCCTTTTATAGATAATAATATCCCACCCTGTGATTGCTTCTGAGTCATAGTTCAGGGGGCGACGACCTGTGGGTTGACTTTTCCCTGCAGGTTGACTACTTCCTAGATATTCTCAGAAAAATCGCGCCGCTAAGGTTTTTTTACATTGCTTTATTATGATACGTTTCGACTATTCAGTTTAAAATAATGCTACTGTTTAAAATAGTTTGTATGTATGTAAGTTTGCATGTTTGTTTATTTGTATGTTTGTATGTATGTTTGTATGCATGTCTGTATGTATGTTTGTATGTATGTTTCTCTTCTCTTCTTCTTCAAACAATGTTCAACCAATTCCGAAAAAATTGTATTGGTTTTAGAAATTGAAGCCAATAATTAAAAAGTCAAAGGAAACCAGGAAACTAGGCAAACTCCCACTTTCAGTAAGGGGGGGGGGGGGTTACTTGGGCAACATTATGGGGGGTGGGTAATTGGGCATTGGGCAACATAAGGGGGGGAGGAATACGAAAGATGATAATGAACTTTATCAATATTTGAAAAAATTAAAATTGAAATTTAAAACAATTTGTTTTTTTTTAAATTGTGAACTTATTTGTAAAACTAAGAAATTTCTTGCTGACAGTACCATATATATACAATTTGTGAAACTCGAAATCCTGAGCGAATTTGTAACTTTTGAGGTGACCATGGTATTCATGTTGGAGGTCACCTGGCTGCATACATGGAACTTCAAGTCAGCCATACTATTCATTGTTCATCAAAAAGCACACCTATCAGTCCATGAAAAATGAAGGGTTGGTATGACTTGAAGTTCTATCAGTGCAGCCAGGTGATCTCTGGTATGAGTTATAAGGTACCTTCAAAACCTGAAATTTGTTAATATTTCAGGATTTAGATTTTCAATCGATAATCAATCATAGAATTTAAGGTTCCTTACTAGACCGTAACGCAATCTGTAATTTAAAAGCAAAAACACCAGCGATTTGAGAAAAAAATACAAACGTACTTAATCAAAATTTAAATTTGAATTTGAATTTATAGTGTTAAGAATTTCAACGTTACCACTAATCCACAGACCACCATGCACCAGTAATGTGGATCAATCAAATTGCACAATTAGGCTTCTTTAATGCACGATAATGTCGAGTCCCTGAGGGGGATTAGAGTAAAAAAGCGTTCGCCCCCCCCCACCCCTAAATCCCTTACTGGTTGCCTGTGTAATTAGAGATGTAACGTTTGAATTTGAGATGTTAGTAGATATTATGTTGAATCCATAGATTTTCTGACATTCTCTATATGTATTTCTAATATCATTCTAAATGGCATTTAAATTTTTATTGATTTCATTAGCGATTGAAAGGCTTGTTATCTTCATTTTTTAACGTAATATTTTTTCATAATCATCGAAAGAATTTTTCACGTTTAAACTATATCGTTATACCCGCTATACTCTACTACTATGATACAATGGAATAAAAGCTACTCACAGTCTCAGCTTTCGGAAACCGCAGAACTGCCCTATCCACGATTGCAGCTTCCTTCCGTGAAGATTGGATCTCATCCAACGACTTTACAGGAATCGGAGTGAAACCCAGATCTCCTCTGGTCACGAAGAAACCCTGCAGGTCCTCCCGGTCGACAGCGCCCCGCCTACTGGACCTTCGCACCTCGCCATGTGGAGGCAGACGTGGTGCTCTACCCGACTCCGCCCTACGCTTCCTCTCCTTCGTCTCATACACTGTAAATGGGTTGTCATATCCAGGCATAATAACGATCTGAAAATTGAAGACGCTTCAAGGGAGGCGGAATGTTGAAGCCTAAAAAAGACATCTCAGCTTTCTACTTGAACTAAATCTACGATTGAACTGATTTACTTATTTAAAACCGCATTTAACAAAAATCAATAAACTTCTATCTATAACTCATGAAATAATTTACACTCTTTGCGAATCACTAGTTTTATTCAGTCGGTTTGGTGATTTTTCGTTTCCCAACTTTTGCTGCACATTAATTTTGGTGCAACGCGACTGACGAACGAACCAAAGATTAGAAACAATGAGGAAAGTTAAAAATGTCATCACCGGCTAGTGACATGAGCAACGTGACGCTCACTCTTCCTGCTTTGAAGCGATCAAGAAGTGCTAACATCGGTGTCATTACTCGATCGGAAAATGCCGTCTCAGCAATCTTCAACAAAGAGGCATCTGCTCTAACCTACAAGGAAATTGAAACTCTCAAGGCCAATCTCACGATGTGCGAACGAAAAAAAAGGAACTGGAAGAGCTTAATCAGCAAATTTCAAATGTTCTAAACGATGATGAAGATGCACTTGAAGTTGAATTGGAAGAAGCTGAGAAAATCTACCTTCAAGTAGATTGTTTGATGGAAATGATCACAACTATGTTAGATGACAGAGGAAAATATTCAACTGTATCGGTCAAAGATGACGACAGCGCAAGCGGAACAGGATCCTACAAATCCACTTCCCAACGTGGTGCTGGCCGAAACCAAGATACTTGCCTGAAATTGCCGAAACTGAATTCGCCAACATTTAGCGGAAGGTATGATCAATGGCTACATTTCTTAGATTCCTAAGATGGAGCAGTTCACTCAAATGCATCGCTGTCTGATGTTCAGAAACTGCAATACCTAAAGGGTGCCCTCAAGGATGAACCTTTTCGTTTGCTATCCCACTTGCCTACTACAAACGCGAACTACCCAGTCGCAAGGGAACTTCTAAAGGATCGATATGCTGATGTCAAGATGATCTCACACGCTCACTTGGAAGCAATTTTTGAATTCACTCCAATGAAGCATGAGTCATCCGCTGCAATACGTCGCTTGGTTAATACCTACACGGAAAACACGATGGCACTGACAGGACTTGGACTAAAAATTGATCAATGCGATTTGATCTGGGTTCACGAGTTGTCCAAGAAAATAGATCCTGAAACTAGAAGACAATGGGAACTTTCCTGCGCGGGAAGTGACGTGCCAAAAATCAAACAGATGAAGAAGTTCTTGGAGGAACGATCTCGCGCCCTAGAAGCTACGAAGGACCTCCAGTTACCTTCAATTCATAGAAAAAATCATCAAGGAAATTCAGACCAACCTGGAAACTCTAAGAAAGATAAAAAAAAAATTGAAGCACCTGGAAAACGAACCGTCAAAGCCAAGACTAATGCAGAAAGTGAACAAATTCGAACTGTTCTCGCAAATCATGCTCAAAACGAAGAAATGACGGATGGAATTTTTTCTTTTAAAGGACTACAGCACTTGGAACAAGACAGTACGCATCGCATGCTATGTACTATCATTTTTTCAACATCTTAAGCATAGAATATCGACAAACTATCGGAAGCGGCTCAGATCTAAGCGGACATCTGATGTACAACTTGAAGAAGATTGTCTTAGTCCTAAAAATAGAATCATACCAAAATGCTAATTCTTCGTTTAGACCAAGAAATACACTTCAAATCAGAGCTAAATTGTCTGAAGGTGAAAAGGGAGCTGAGTAAAACATCGAAACTACTCAATTTTAGTCCGTTTTTTGACAAGGATTACGATCTACTAAGAGTTGGAGGCAGACTTTCACAATCGAACTACCCAACAGACAAGAAGTTTCCAAAACTCGTTTCAAAAAAATCTGATTTAGTATCCCTACTTATACGCGAATATCATGAAGATACTCTTCATGGCGGGGGGCAATTAGTACTGAACACAATGAGAGAGGAAATTTGGATAATCGGAGACCGTGATCTAGTTCGACAGTTCATTAGAAGATGCATGAGATGTGTCCGATTTAGTCAGCAACCTACTTCTCAATTCATGGCTGATCTTCCTACAGAAAGAATAATACCCGCAAAACCATTTTCTCAATGTGGAATAGATTTTGCTGGTCCCTTTGAAATTAATGAAGCAGGGGTCTCAAAAATTTATGTTGCCGTCTTTGTTTGTCTCGCGACAAAAGCTATTCATTTGGAAATGGTTACTCGTCTAACCAAAGAAGCATGCATCCTTTCATTGAAACGATTTACTGCACGCCGTGGCAAACCTGAGAAGATCTTAAGTGACAATGGAAGCAATTTTATCGGGGCTCGAAATGATCTGATCAAAATCAAGGAACTGCTCGACAAAAATGGAACGGACAAATCAGTTGTTAGTTTCGTCAATAGCCAAGGAACTGAATGGGTCACCATCCCTCCTCGTGCTCCTCACTTTGGAAGACTCTGGGAAGCAGCTGTAAAAAGTATAAAGAGACATATGCGAAAAGTTATAGGACTGCAACGTCTCAGTTTTGAAGCATTTCTTACAATTTTTAATCAAATTGAAGCTGTCTTAAACTCACGACCATTGTATCCAATGTCAAGTGATCCTAACGACCCAACTCCGCTGACACCCGCTCATTTTCTGATAGGGGAATCATTGCTAACTCTTCCCTCTGCTGACATCCAAGTTTCAACCAATGTACGATATCGACTATTACAGAATATGATCAAGGATTTCTGGAAAGTTTGGAAAAGGGATTACCTCATGACGCTACAAATACGGAAAAAAATGGCCCGGAATTTAAAGTTGGCAACCTAGTCCTACTTGCCGAAGACAATGAACGACCGCTAGAATGGAAAACTGGACGAATCATAGAAGTTTATCCTGGAAATGACTCGATTGTTCAAGTGGTAAAAGTGAAGACCACAACTGGTGAATACATACGCCCAGTCGCGAAGCTGCGGAAACTACCAGTATAGCAACCAAGTCATATCCAATGTGCAGTTCAATTAAAACAAGAACTTTATAGTGCTAAAAATCGAAAAATATCAAAATGTGCAGTTTTCAAATTTTAAGTGGTAGTACCCCCATGACCCTTTCAAAAGTAGGAACCTAAATTACCCCTATGCAATACATTATAGTCTGAATCGTCCATATTGACCACTTTCATGTAAATTCCCAATGTTGTAAATTCCCAGCATTAAAAATTCGTATGAGGTTGTACCCTCATGACCCAAAATGTAATTTTTGTCTGAAAACAGCTAGGACAAACTTTCGCTCATGACTCGTACCGTTAATACTTCACTTGTATACTCCTTACTTATGGTGCAATCACATTTAGTTCATTTATTGAATAATTGTTTACATATTTACCGTTGAACAGTCATTCGCTGTCACGCGATTCGCTGTCATCTGGTCCTCTTCGCTTGTTGACCCTGCAGTGTTGCTGGCAGCGCTTCCACGCAGATGCTACCAAGGAAAGTCGAGTTTGCATCTCCGTATAGTACATGCAGCAGACCCTCTCTTCGTCGCAGAGAGTCAGAACTGCATGGCACTACGCATATGGAAGATACAAACTTTTCCCCTTCTCAAGAACACCATAGCGGACCAGTTTCTTCTGCTGAGAACCAAGGTTCCTCAGATACTTAGCAGCATCAGTGAACCCCATCTCCGAATCATTGCTACCAGCCAGTGCACATTGACCCTTCTACGATGAGGTCACTAATACGTTTAAGACCTCTAAGTTGCTCCTAAAACAAAACCAACAATTGATGCACACCCGCTATACTCTACTACTATGATACAATGGAATAAAAGCTACTCACAGTCTCAGCTTTCGGAAACCGCAGAACTGCCCTATCCACGATTGCAGCTTCCTTCCGTGAAGATTGGATCTCATCCAACGACTTTACAGGAATCGGAGTGAAACCCAGATCTCCTCTGGTCACGAAGAAACCCTGCAGGTCCTCCCGGTCGACAGCGCCCCGCCTACTGGACCTTCGCACCTCGCCATGTGGAGGCAGACGTGGTGCTCTACCCGACTCCGCCCTACGCTTCCTCTCCTTCGTCTCATACACTGTAAATGGGTTGTCATATCCAGGCATAATAACGATCTGAAAATTGAAGACGCTTCAAGGGAGGCGGAATGTTGAAGCCTAAAAAAGACATCTCAGCTTTCTACTTGAACTAAATCTACGATTGAACTGATTTACTTATTTAAAACCGCATTTAACAAAAATCAATAAACTTCTATCTATAACTCATGAAATAATTTACACTCTTTGCGAATCACTAGTTTTATTCAGTCGGATTGGTGATTTTTCGTTTCCCAACTTTTGCTGCACAACAAGACTCATACTTGGCGTGCGTCACTAAGAAATTTTGTAGACTCACAAAATCAATTCAGTTTACTGATTCAGTTTTTCCCAGTACCGTTATCGGTCATATTTTGCTTGTGTGCGCAAAGTGCAACTCCGCCTCTCTGTAAACCTTTTAAAACAATTTAGAAAAATTGAAGGAACAATCAAAGTAGATGACTGGAAAAGAGCCTCTGATTTAAATTAGTGGCAAACCAAGATTACTAAAGCAACCGTTGTTGTACTACGAATTCGCTTTTTACGGCCTTATTTGCACAAATTGCTGCTTAATATTTTAAATTTTTCCTTTTTTTAAACAAAGATAGGAAAGCAGATTGATTGGTGGAGAATGACTTGCTATCTCGAGTTCCATATTTTAAACTTCATAATCTTTTTCGCTGTTCTTGCTTATTTTTGCGAAATGAACCTGTACATCAGTATTTGAATTTTCGCCAAAAATAGATCTAAACTTAGTCTTGGTATAATTTTTGTGTAACCTCAAACCAATTGGAGACAAAAATTAAACCGGAAACTTAAAATTGACTTAAAATGAGACAAACCGGATACTAGTTTTTTTTGCGTGAAGGACGAAATGGTAATCAGTATATGATGTACCATTTCGTTGAAAAATTTAAGGAACAATTAGACAAAAAAAGTTCCTTTCCAAAACAGCCCAAAAAGTTGTGCCCCGGAAGGTTTTTTTCTTCAGACAAATTTCGAATTTTTAACTGGCTATTTTTGACAGAATTATTTTATATAATTCAAAAAGTATTGTTGTCTTGAGCTTGAATTTGAAAATATATTTTACCGGTGATCATTTTTTTCGTAATGTTATGAGGGTTTAAAGATTGCCATTTTGGCCATTTTGGCCAATTTGGGACAATTAACACGCGATATAATTCGCGCTATTAACGCGTAATAAGCGGAGATTTAATCCGTCTTAGAAATCGTTCCAAATTGGTTGAACGAAGCTTATGTGCCATAATTTATTTGTAACAAGGAACGAAATCTATCTTTTTGTACTTTATATGGCGTGTGGGGGATGACTTTTATTTTTAAAAAAAATTGCAAATTTTTGAAAATTAGTTTTTTGTTTTTTTTACATTTAATTTTTGAAAGTTATTACTGCTCCATAAACAGTCTTGTTCCATTTTATAACTGCTCCATATAATTTAAAATGCTGTCGGAATATCAGGGCGTCGTCCTGGTACATCATTCTTGTTATATTACGTGAACCTTTGTAAGTATATTTCAGCCACATGATGAGTTTTCAGCGGACAAGCCACTCTTTGCTATCCCCTGCAGTGCCCACTACAGGAATTTTGCCGTAGTAGAGGAGATTTAAAGCGTAAGCGGAGCCAAAAAGAGAAATCTCAAAATAGCACAAAGGGGGGAACCCTTTGGGTCTGCATGGGGTCGAAATCCTGAGGGGTTGGGAGAGAAAGTCTGCACTCCCCTAACCCCCGCAAATCCTCGCCTATTTTTCCGCAACTTTTTTTTCCGATTTCAATTTTTCTTGTATCTCGAGTGGTGCGGAGCTCTGCTTCGCCTTTGTATTTTCTACTAACTCGCTTTTCATTGGTCAAAAGTAGTTTTGAATGTCATCAGAGGATTCGTAACTGAGAAGACCTAGTGGAAAGTCAGCCAATCGATGGCACCTAGAAACACGTTTTTGCACAGTTTTTACCTTGTAAATCGGTACAATTTGGTGTTCCTGTCTGCCATAGTTTGGTCGACTTCTGACTGCATCTTCTCATACATGATTTCCAAAGTGATCTCAAAAGTTGAAATTTCTCACGTGGGAAAAATTTAGGATTTTTATGATGTTTGAATGTTTGTTGATGTTTTCAATCTGAGTGTCAATTAAATGTGTGTTTTATAGGGAACTGTTTTAGATGTTGATGTCAGATGCGAATGGAAGAGAAGAAGTCCAGAATATTGATGCTTCTGTTGGACTGTTTCTTGTTTTGGATTACTCAGCTAGCTAACAGGTTTTTTTCTTAATTTTTCTGAGGCAGTCCCTCCTGGCTTGGAGTCTCCCTAAGATACGATTAAGAAATGCTCTGCTTTCTCAGTGTGTGAGGAGAATTGACTATGAGAAATCAATTTTCTCTGGTTTTTCTTCTCTGTTCAGAGATTGCTCGTCGTATGGGATGGGAATTAAAGTAATTTTTTTGCCTCATTTTGCTGGATTTCTAATTGTTAAAAAATACTAGTCATAAAATTTTCATGTATAAAAAGTTTCTAAATTTTCAATTTTCTTATATGAAAAAATGCTAGTCATACACTTTCCATATATGAAAAAATGCTAGTCATACAATTTCCATATATGAAAAAAATACTAATCATAGACCTTTCATGCAATTTTCTGTACGTATGGAATTGCATGGAAAGTGTATGACTAGCATTTTTCCATATATGGAAATTGTATGACTAGTATTTTTTGTCATCCCGGGTTGTCATCTTCAATTCTAATTCTTCAATGATGTTTTTAAATGTAAATTTACAGTTTTAGTCTTTTGATAATTTAAGGATCTTGTTCGCCTAAATTAATCTTAAATTAATGACGTCATTATAGCTCGAAAGTGAAAAAGCTAAAATTAGATTTTCTTAGACAAAAGGCCTTAAAAGCTACTGGTTTGGCCGATTAAGGTCAGTTTGACATCAAAAATTTTTATAGATTTTGGAGATTGTTGAAAACCTTATAGCTAAAACGTTAACCGTAAAATGTTTAACTCATTGTTTTCAGATGTTACTTTTTCTTCATATTATCTGTTTAAATTGCCGATAATTTACAGATGTTGAACCAGGTTTTTTTCTCTTACAGGATACGAGAGTGCGGCACATTTTGGTACGCCGACCCGGACCGTATTCCGGACGATATTCCAGAGGATATTCAGGACGATATTCCGGACACGATATCAAGACGAACGTTTGGCCAAATGAGTCTCGAAATTTGAATTAACTTGTCAAAATTGGAGTGAGCTACACTTACCTGGCAGAAACAGAACTTCAGTTGTCGCTTCTCTAAAAACCCCGGGTAAGAAAAATACTAGTGGACATCCATTTGGAGTGTGGATTGTGGACATCCATTTGGAGTTTGGATTATGGACATCCATATTGTGGACATCCATTTGGAGTGTGGATTGTGGACATCCATTTGGAGTGTGGATTGTGGACATCCATTTGAAGTGTGGATTGTGGACATCCATTGTGAACATCCATTTTTTTGGACATCCATATTGTGGACATCCATTTGGAATGTGGATTGTGGACATCCATTGGAGTGTGGATTGTGGACATCCATTTTTTTGTGGACATCCATATTGTGGACATCCATTTGGAGTGTGGATTGTGGACATCCATTTGAAGTGTGGATTGTGGACATCCATTGTGAACATCCATTTTTTTTGGACATCCATATTGTGGACATCCATTTGGAGTGTGGATTGTGGACATCCATTGGATGGTGGATTGTGGACACCCATTTTTTCTCAAGACCCGAAGTTTTCTGTGGCTTTTTGGAATCTACCGGTGAACGCCTCTACAAAACTTGTAAGACTAAAAAAAAAAACTTTATCCATTTGTGTTAACTTGATGATTTGATGCTTTAAATTCTGATTCGAGGTTTTTTGATGGCAAAATCGTAGCCCCCAATTTTTCTCGATATCAAAACCTGATCAGAAAATTTTCTGTGGGTTTAAGAAAAAACCAGCCTCATAAACCTTAATTACGTTATCCTAACACCGTTTTTGTAAGCTCAACACCGTATCGAAAAAAAGCCAAAAATTTGAAAAAAAAAATTGAAAAATTTTGATTTTTTTTTTTCAAAAATTTTTAAGTTTAGCAAAAATTTTAAAGTTTTGTATTCTCGAAAGCACCTAGTTTCATAATATTTTAATTAAAGCAACCGAGTCGAGTTTTTTTGCCCAATTTTCAGACTTTAAAAAAAAATTCGCAGACGCATCAGGTTACTGTTGGAACTTGAACCGTTGGGTAAAAACGTGGAAAAAACTTCGAACAAAAAAAATTCGGAAAAAAAAATTTTGGAAAATTTTCAGAAAAAAAAATCCGAAATTTTCGAACAAATTTCTGTAAAAAACGCCGTGTTTATTCTTGAAACGTGGTGCAGCTAACTAAACTAATTCAATTGGATAAAAGTAGCCGTAGTCGAGACCCTTAGCGTATTATCAAGCAAACCGTCTTACCTTTTGCTACAAACTTGTTAGCGCAGGGTGTTGCGGGAGGTCAGGTCGCGGTTTGCTTGATTCCTCTAAAGTTGATTTATTTCACTAAATGTTCATACTAGCTGCTAGCTCGCTGCACCACGCTTTAAAAATACTTTCCCCCGCTTCGCAAAAGCGTGTATCTCAATCGTGCTTAGCCATTCCCGGGTTAAGTTTCAACCATAACGCAGTAAACGTCCATAAAACTTGTCAGTATCAACTTGATCACTATCTCTTAAACTGAATCGACATTGTTATTTGGCACGACGCCGTTAATAACTCTATTAGTCGACACCGTAGTAATGTCAGTATCAACTTGATCACTATCTCTTAAACTGAACCGACATTGTTATTTGGCACGACGCCGTTAATAACTCTATTATTCGACACTGTAGTAATAACTTCAACGCACTAACTCCTAACCAGCTTAAGAAGATTCTTTTAAACTATAAACGTTATATTGATGCAATCGTTTACTGCAAACGTGTAGGCACGGAAGATATATATAGTAAGTTGAAAGAGTCAGGTAAATTAGTTATTAATATAGTAACAGACCTGATATCTAGAAGGACGCAGAACCTCACTGAGTTAGGGCAAAAGTACTTAGAACTATACCAGGATCCCTCTCTAGAACTGAAAACGATTACGATCCTTAGGCGTTATAGCAAGAACTTGAAGTATATTATTTCAAAGAAAAATACTTCTAAGCCAGGAAAACGCAAGCGGCAAGCTAATCGAAACAGAAGAAATGCTGAGCAGCAACTAGGAGTTAAATAAAGTGCTTCTCCAATGTGTGATACATATTGTTTAATGAGTCATAATATAATTTGTTGATACTAAAGTTAAGGTCTTAAATTAATTATTCCCTTTTTTCTCTCAAACTGAGCAGTTGAGCGGTTGAGTAGAAGTGAACAAGTTTAAAAGTAATCAAAATGACAGAACAAATTGAGTTAAAATATCGACGATTGATGAATGGTCGAACATCACTAGAAAATGAGCTTTCCCTAGTTCACATTCGCATAACTGAGAGTTTAGAGGGACCAATTCGGAAAACAAAAATAAGCGACTTAATTGAATCTTGCAAGAGTATGCTCAAAAAAGCATTAGCTAAAAATGATGAACTTGTGATATTAGCTAATAAAACCGATAAACCTAGCAAATTATTAACGGAGTTGGCTGCATGGTGGGATAGGATAGTTAAAGTTAACGATGAAGCTTCAGAGTTCTGCGTCAAAGAAACAAGTCGATCAAAAGTTTCATCAAAATCGGCCAAATCCGGGTCGAGTAAGCAAAGCTCAATGAAATCATTGACCCCCAGTGAGTGCCGCAAAGAAATGCTCCTAGCGAAGATGAAGCGAAAAGAGTTGGAAAAACAATACGAAGCAACCTTAAGACTGAAACACAGGAAGCTATCATCGAAGAGCAACAGCATCTGATTGAGATGGAACGAAAACAACAAGAAATTAAGTTTAAAATTGACCGTAAAGAGCAAGAATATTGTTTACGAATCGAAAAAAGTCGGCTTGAAATGAAACAATTACGCGAAGAAAATCGTATTAAAGTATCTGAAGCAAAAATGGTTGAAACTGAATACCTCGAGGTTGATCGTCTTCGGTTGATAGTCGTTCTGACCGGGTAAACGATTGGGTTGATCATGCATTAGAAAACCAAAAAGGACCCGAGGTAGTTCCGTCTTCTTCAAAGGTTGAAACCTGTATAAATATAGAAAGTAGTTCGCATCAACACAGAAATGTGTCCACAGCGGGAGTTTAACCTCGGCGATCGTTGCCGAATAAGACTTTTGATTGTGATCAACAATGTTATCCCTATTGTTTTTTCCCTATGAGTAGCTACCAATACTCCGGTATGCTGTTACTTCTCTGTACCTCATCCTTCGTCTTCCATTCAACATATCCCCGTAAACAACTTTAAAAACGATTCTCGAGTTGTTGGAAACATGCCCGCCATCTCCAATCAATATTGGACACACCCCCCCCATGCCATTTTGTCACAAACACCTGCAAATTTAATCTGCAGAAATCAAAGCTTGCTATCACATAACGTGTATAGCAACCCTGCTTCGGTGAACAATCCGTTTAGCGGACAGTCTGCCATTATTAGTCAGCCCAATGTGCCACTAATGTCCCAGTGGACACCCGCAGTCGCCCATTGTATCACCACTGGGGTAACAAGTGATGGTAACACGAACCCATCAGTTGGTGTTTTTTCATCCGTAACGCCAATATCTCAACAACAATTCCCGCAAGTATCAAGTTGTGGTACCGTTTACTATGGGGTTCCCAATCACGACGCATCAGCGGAAAATACTTACATATATCAGCAGCAACCTTTCGCAGCTGATCCTAGCATCACATTGCCGTCGTTGCAACCAGCTCCCCAAAGGCAAGCCGTGACACTGAATGACTTAGTCCAAGCTCTGTCAGTCTCAAAGAAGGATCCCCTTCCAGAATGGAAGCTGGCCCAGTACGATGGCAACCCGCTCCAATGGCACGAATGGTTTGGCTAATTTTGCAGTACTGTAGACGCAGCGTCCCTAAGCGATGATGTGAAGTTAGCTTATTTAAATATTAGTCACGGGAAAAGCTAAGTCAGCCATAGCAGAGTTCGCATACAGTGGAAGAATGTATAAGGATGCTCTGAAAACTCTAGAAAGAAAGTTTGGCCAGCCACAAAACGTAATTACGGCCCACCTTGATAAGTTGTCCAATTTCCCGCAGCTTCGAATGCACAACTCCGAGAACATCATTAGCTTCTCGATGACCATTTCAAGTCTAGTGGCTGCCTTTAGGTCTCTTGATTATGAAGAAGTTTTGAAAATCGTCTCTTTGTTAAATCAAGCTCTTTCGAAAATTCCACCAAACATGAGAGAATCGTGGTCACTTTTTGTCGTGAAACGTAATTGGTCACGCCCCAATCTAATTGACTTTAACAATTGGTTAATAGATAAAGCAGAAGCTCATGAGCAAACGAAAAATATGCCTGGAAAGCCCAAAGTCGAAGAGCCATCCAAAACTAAAGCTGTAACGAGAGTTTTTGCCTCGCCAAGTACAATTGAGACAAAGTTTGAATATCCTTCTTGTATCCTCTGCAAGGGGAAACATGCCATGTGGAAGTGCTCTGTGTTTAAGGAGAAAACTCCAACGCAACTTGCGAAATTCTCTGCGGAAAACAAATTGTGCTTCTCCTGCTTACAAGGGAACCACACGTTCCGGCAATGTCCCAGAGCAAGGAAATGCACCAAACCAGTTTGCCTTAGCACCCATAGTGTACTTCTCCATGGTAATGAACGTGTTTTTCCTAGACGAAATCCGGACAAAAATGATCGTCATACAAGACCCAACGCTGGTAAAACAAGATCTAATGCAGAGCCGGATAAAGCGAGCACAAACGCTGATCGAAAATCATGCAGCAAGAATATACCAAACGCAAAATCGAATCATGCAGACATTAATCCCGTTCCATTGGATGTATATTGCGCAATCTCGAACGACCAATCATCAATCATAACATCGAAAGGGTTACTGCCCATAATCAAGCTCCAAGTTTCCACCGATTTCCAGAGTGCTGATTGTCCAACATTTTGTGACTCAGCATCTAGTCATTCCTGGATATCGGCTAAATTAGTCAAATGTCTGAATCTCCCAGGAAGAGACTTGGGTCTCACAGTAAATTGTATTAACACAACGACTGTTGCTAAAACGAAACAAGTTCAGATGAAGGTATCTTCTAACTTCGATGGATTCGAATACATATTTGAATTAACCGCATTTGTCAAGGATGAACTTAAGGTCGGTACCGATACCGTCAACTTCCCTGCATTACAGTGCAAGTATCCGTACCTTGCTCCAATCAAACCAATTGTGTATAGCTATGCCGATGTAGACTTAATAATTGGTCAAGACTCCTTCCATGCTATTCGGCCTGAGGAGTATTTCAAGAGTGAGGCCGATCCAAACACTTCGCCCGTCGCGGTTCGCCTTCCAATAGGCTGCGTCTTGGGCGGCCCAATGCCGACATCTATTGGTTTCCTTTCTACTTGTTTCAAGTGCAATACGAATGATACCGAACTAGCTTGTCAAATCAAACGCTGGTATGAAATAGAGTCATACGGAGCCCAAAAACAGGGCGGCTAAAATACTTGATTCCTCCACCGCCCATGATGGATCAAGATACGCTGTAGGTATGCTTTGGGCAGAAGAATCTATCATGTTACCAGACAATTACTATTCCTCTTTGGTTCAGTTAAAATCGTTGGAAAAAAGTTTAGCGAAAGATCCTCACTTAAGGGATCAAAAACCAAAAAAATCGAAGATGATTTGAGTAAAAGGATACGTGATTCAAGTTCCTCCCGATATTTTTTCAAACCGCAGCATACGCGAGTGTTATTTTCCTCACCATCCCGTGGTGAACCCAAACAAACCTGGTAAAGTGAGGCGTGTCCTTAACCGAGCGTCTAAATTCCACGGTACGTCATTGAAAAAATCGTTGCTTGTAGGACCCGACCTACTGCAAAACCTTGTGTTCGTTCTCCTCCGTTTTCGTCAACATCATTTTGCCGTATCGGCTGACATTGAAGGGATGTTCCTACAAGTCGGCGTCCTTCCAGTGGACCAACCATCTCTTCGTTTTCTGTAGCGGGAGGAACCCACAGCCGATATCCAGACATATCTTTGGAGCGAGAGATTCGCCAACGTGTGCTAATTATGCATTGCAACGGACTGCAATGGATAATCAGGCGATGTTCCCTGACGCAGCGTCCGCAGTTCTAGAGAAATTTTATATGGACGACTACCTAGACTCTTTTGAGGACCCTGATGTTGCATTTAAAATGAGTGAAGAGTTGATTACTCTGTTAGCTCTAGGTGGTTTTAAATTAACTAAGTTCCTAAGTAACTTAACTAAAATTAATAAAGAGTTGAACCCGCCCCAAAGCGCGCCTCAACAGGAAAGTAAAAATATTGCAACTTGTGGGGATAATTCTTTCCATGTTCTTGGTCTAAAGTGGGACCATATCGACGACACTTTGGTCGTAAGCCGTGGTGTCAGCCGTGAACTTAAAAGTTCGATAACACAGCGAACAGTGTTAAGTTTTGTTTCTTCCGTTTTCGATCCCATAGGTCTCATAGCGCCCTATACCGTAAGAGCACGATTGTTGTTGAAAGAAATCTGGCGCATTCATGGCCAACAATGGGATGATGAGCTACCCGTTGATATCAAGACAAAATTTCTCGCCTGGCACTCTGGTTTGCCATCTCTAGGAAAAATGAGTATAAAGCGCAGCTACTTCTCCGCACCAGTCAATTGGGTTGAGTTACACATGTTCGGTGACAGCTCAGAAGAAGTTTTTTGTGCTATAGCTTTTCTTCGCGCCCGTGTGAAAACTTCACTCGAAACACAAGTTGTCTTCGTCTTGGGAAAAGCAAGAGTCGCGCCCATGAAAGCGCTTTCCATCCCGAAGCTTGAACTGCAGGCCGCGTTACTCGCTACCCGCTTCAACGAAGATGTCATCAAAGCTCTAAGCATTCCTGTGTCAAACACGTTCATGTGGACTGACAGCACCATGGTTCTCCAGTGGTTAAACTCAGGTAGTAAGCAACCCACATTCGTGGCAAACCGGATTGGAGAGATTCTGGAAAGTACGATCGTAGACCAGTGGTTTAACGTCTTAAGTGGAGACAACCCTGATGATACGTGAACCAGAGGAATCTCAGCGGAGTCCTTAAAAACAAGCAGCTGGGTGAACGGGCCAAGTCTGCTGAAAAGTGGCGAGTGGCCTTTCAATCCGAGCATAGAAATACTTAAGAAAGTCCGCCTGGCTGGTCCCGCTTGTGACCTAAATGAAAGTTTACAGCAGGCCTCTAATTTTTCAAACGTTGCACAAAACAAAAACAACCCATTTTATTTGCATGGGAAGAATTCAGCTCGTTTCGTAAACTCCAGCGAGTGGTTGCTTTTCATGCTCAGACTTAGTCCGAAACACCGGAACTACCGCGCTGAAGTTAAGGAAATAACCGATCCGGTTGAATAAAAAAAGGAATCTTTTGAAGCGGAATATTTACTCCTGTCCTTCGACAAAACCGTCAAAAAGTCTAGTCGTATCGCACAATATGCACCGTTTATGGGTCCTGCATTCCTCATTCGTTCAACTGGGCGAATTCGCCGCCTAGCTGAAAGTGAATATGACACAAAACACCCCATAATCCTTGATGGATTGTTTGTAAGTGATAATCATTATCGCTATCAGCACCAGTTTTCAGACTACCTGCGAGCTGTAATGCACTTAGATTTCGCAATCTTCAACCTTCGCTCTTTATTAAAGTCCATTGAAGTCCACTGCCTTATATGTAGGAAGCGCAAAGCCAAAACTGTCACACCTATGATGGCAGAGCTTTCAGTTGAAAGGCTTGGCTACCGCCAGCCTCCCTTCACAAACTGCTGTGTTGATTATTTTGGACCCTCTTACGTCTCAATCAGGAGGAGCTCTGAAAAACGATGGTGCTTCCTTTTCAAATGTATGACCACCAGAGCTGTACATATTGAGATTGTCTCATCCATGGACACGAGTTCGTGTGTAATGGGAATCGAAAGATTCATTGCCCGTAGCGGCACTCTATCAGTCATTTGGTCTGATAGCGGCACCAATTTTGTAGGAGCCGAGAAAGAACTCTTAAATTGTATTCAATCGTGGAACGGACAAGCACCCCCAGAGCTGGCGAAAAAGGGTATTAAGTGGAAATTTAACCCCCCGGCAGCCCCGCATCACGGTGGTTCTTGGGATCGTCTCGTTCGCTGTTGTAAAAGGGTATTATACGCATTAATAGGAAGTAGAAAGCTCACTCCCGAAGTCCTTGAAACAACTTTCTGTCTTGTAGAACAGTCACTGAACGCTCGACCTATAACATCAGTAGGTGCAAGACCGGATGGTTTCGAGGTGTTAACTCCTAATCATTTTTTGTTAGGCCGAAATGGTACTAGTTTCCCTTCTCTCTCTTTCCAGGAGCACTTCGACCACCGAAAGCAATATATCCGAGCGCAAAGCTACGCCAACGCAATTTGGAGTCGTTGACTGCGAGATTATGTGCCAGCGCTGAATAAACGCAGTAAGTGGCACTCCGATAGTGACGTTATTTTAAAAACAGGGGATTTAGTGTGGATTGTTGACGAACGCAGCCCAAGGGGACACTACCATCTGGCTCGTATAAAAACCCTTAATTACGGAAAAGACAACCTAGCCCGATCCGCCGTAGTCACCACCCGCTCCGGGGAGCTAACTCGACCGGCCGTAAAACTCGCACCCGTTTTCGCTCCTTTGGGCGCGGAAGATGTTCGCGCTTAAATTAATCTTAAATTAATGACGTCATTATAGCGCGAAAGTGAAAAAGCTAAAATTAGATTTTCTTAGACAAAAGGCCTTGAAAACTACTGGTTTGGCCGATTAAGGTCAGTTTGCCTTCAAAAATGTTTATAGATTTTGGAGATTGTTGAAAACCTTATAGCTAAAATGTTAACCCTAAAATGTTTAACTCATTGTTTTCAGATGTTACTTTTTCTTTATATTATCTGTTTAAATTGCCGCTAATTTACAGATGTTGAACCAGATTTTTTAGATCTTACAGGATACGAGAGTGCGGCACAGATCTGTCATGGCCCAGCCAGCAGCTTTGTTTCGAGAGGAGCGTACATATGTATGGCGTTCTTTCTTAACATTGGGTCCTCTAACTCCTGGACCAGCTGGATTGAACCATTCCTTGAGGCAGTGGCATGGAAAAAAAGTGATCCTCATGGGTAACTGACACTTTCAAGAGCGTTTGTGTTGACCCCTACCCAGAATAAACAACCAGTACAAAAACTGATACCAAAATAACTCAAGGGTGTAGTTTAAATCGACCTAAATTATAGGCAATTGTGTATTATCATGAAGCCAAATCTAGGGTAAAGTGGAGATCTTTCTTATTTTTAGGAACGGAAAAAAAAAAATTTTATGCTAAAATATCTTATGATAATTTCAATGCTCTTTAACTGGTCGTTTTTACACAAAATGCGGAGAAGTATTCAAAGAAGGTTGAAACATTATTCACGAAGGCATCAGGACATCTACCGGAAGGAGGGGTACAAAATTCATGTATATCATTTTCAACTCAGTCCAAGCAGCTTTATGCAAATGGCCATGGGAGAAAAAAGCGAAAACTCAGAGACGTCTTCATAGAAATTCACTGAGATTGTGAAAGAAGTTATGCGGAAAAAAGGTTCCAGATGAAACTTTGACGTCAACTACGGTAGTTCAGTCCTGTGGCAAAAATCCAGCTCTTTTTCAAAAACTACTGTCAAATGAATCCCCATCTTACCCGGTCCGTATAACGCAAGAACATACGGTGGGGGGGATGGGGGCTACCTACTAGGTCATTGCAAAAACTGTATCTTAAAATATAGCAGGTGTAAAATATGTCAGAATATAAAATTTTTTTTTCAGTTTGCCTCTTAGCTTGGAGATGAAAATATAGAATTCGAACAAGACAGCAAAAATAACTTGGAGTTCGGATGATGAAAGAGATGGAAAAATTAGGGCGCAAACCAAGAGTGTAAGCAACTCAGATGTCATCAAAACGACCTCTGGAAAATTGAAACTACTAAGGTAAATCAAAAAAGCTAACAAACAATTTCTGCTCTATATAAATGTAGTCGAGCAGCTGTAGATAACGGTTAAAACGATTTTCAAATTCAAGTATTCTGTCACCAAAATCTTCTCATTTTTGGTACAAAAAAGTCAATTCTATCTGTATAGAATCGATTATCGTTCCCAAAACGGTTGTAGCTAAAGCAATTCTCTAGTTACGTTAATCTGTAGATTTATTTTGTGTTTACTCAATCTTCTCTCCATTTTGTCATTGCGAGAGGAGTGAATCCGAGTGTGTTGTAGCTAAAGCAATTCTCTAGTTACGTTAATCTGTAGATTTATTTTGTGTTTACTCAATCTTCTCTCCATTTTGTCATTTCGAGAGGAGTGAATCCAAGTGTGTTGTAGCTAAAGCAATTCTCTAGTTACGTTAATCTGTAGATTTATTTTGTGTTTACTCAATCTTCTCTCCATTTTGTCATTGCGAGAGGAGTGAATCCGAGTGTGTTGTAGCTAAAGCAATTCTCTAGTTACGTTAATCTGTAGATTTATTTTGTGTTTACTCAATCTTCTCTCCATTTTGTCATTTCGAGAGGAGTGAATCCAAGTGTGTTGTAGCTAAAGCAATTCTCTAGTTACGTTAATCTGTAGATTTATTTTGTGTTTACTCAATCTTCTCTCCATTTTGTCATTGCGAGAGGAGTGAATCCGAGTGTGTTGTAGCTAAAGCAATTCTCTAGTTACGTTAATCTGTAGATTTATTTTGTGTTTACTCAATCTTCTCTCCATTTTGTCATTTCGAGAGGAGTGAATCCAAGTGTGTTGTAGCTAAAGCAATTCTCTAGTTACGTTAATCTGTAGATTTATTTTGTGTTTACTCAATCTTCTCTCCATTTTGTCATTTCGAGAGGAGTGAATCCAAGTGTGTTGTAGCTAAAGCAATTCTATAGTTACGTTAATCTGTAGATTTATTTTGTGTTTACTCAATCTTCTCTCCATTTTGTCATTGCGAGAAGAGTGATGCCGAGTGGGTTGTAGCTTATTCTCTAGTTACGTTAATCTGTAGATTTATTTTGTGTTTACTCAATCTTCTCTCCATTTTGTCATTGCGAGAGGAGTGAATCCGAGTGTGTTGTAGCTAAAGCAGTTCTCTAGTTACGTTAATCTGTAGATTTATTTTGTGTTTACTCAATCTTCTCTCCATTTTGTCATTGCGAGAGGAGTGAATCCGAGTGTGTTGTAGCTAAAGCAATTCTCTAGTTACGTTAATCTGTAGATTTATTTTGTGTTTACTCAATCTTCTCTCCATTTTGTCATTTCGAGAGGAGTGAATCCAAGTGTGTTGTAGCTAAAGCAATTCTCTAGTTACGTTAATCTGTAGATTTATTTTGTGTTTACTCAATCTTCTCTCCATTTTGTCATTGCGAGAGGAGTGATGCCGAGTGGGTTGTAGCTTATTCTCTAGTTACGTTAATCTGTAGATTTATTTTGCGTTTACTCAATCTTCTCTCCATTTTGTCATTGCGAGAGGAGTGAATCCGAGTGTGTTGTAGCTAAAGCAGTTCTCTAGTTACGTTAATCTGTAGATTTTTTTGTGTTTACTCAATCTTCTCTCCATTTTGTCATTGCGAGAGGAGTGAATCCGAGTGTGTTGTAGCTAAAGCAATTCTCTAGTTACGTTAATCTGTAGATTTATTTTGTGTTTACTCAATCTTCTCTCCATTTTGTCATTGCGAGAGGAGTGATGCCGAGTGGGTTGTAGCTAAAGCAATTCTCTAGTTACGTTAATCTGTAGATTTATTTTGTGTTTACTCAATCTTCTCTCCATTTTGTCATTGCGAAAGGAGTGATGCCGAGTGGGTTGAAGCTGAAGCAATTCTCTAGTTACGTTAATCTGTAGATTTTTTTCTTTGTGTTTACTCAATCTTCTCTCCATTTTGTCATTGCGAGAGGAGTGATGCCGAGTGGGTTGTAGCTTAAGCAATTCTCTAGTTACCTTAATCTGTAGATTTATTTTGTGTTTACTCAACCTTCTCTCCATTTTGTCATTGCGAGAGGAGTGATGCCGAGTGGGATGTAGCTAAAGCAATTCTCTAGTTACGTTAATCTGTAGATTTATTTTGTGTTTACTCAATCTTCTCTCCATTTTGTCATTGCGAGAGGAGTGATGCCGAGTGGGTTGTAGCTGAAGCAATTCTCTAGTTACGTTAATCTGTAGATTTATTTTGAGTTTACTCAATCTTCTCTCCATTTTGTCATTGCGAGAGGAGTGATGCCGAGTGGGTTGTAGCTAAAGCAATTCTCTAGTTAACTTAATCTGTAGATTTATTTTGTGTTTACTCAACCTTCTCTCCATTTTGTCATTGCGAGAGGAGTGATGCCGAGTGGGTTGTAGCTAAAGCAATTCTCTAGTTACCTTAATCTGTTGATTTATTTTGTGTTTACTCAACATTCTCTCCATTTTGTCATTGCGAGAGGAGTGATGCCGAGTGGGATGTAGCTAAAGCAATTCTCTAGTTACGTTAATCTGTAGATTTATTTTGTGTTTACTCAACCTTCTCTCCATTTTGTCATTGCGAGAGGAGTGATGCCGAGTGGGATGTAGCTAAAGCAATTCTCTAGTTACGTTAATCTGTAGATTTATTTTGTGTTTACTCAATCTTCTCTCCATTTTGTCATTGCGAGAGGAGTGATGCCGAGTGGGTTGTAGCTGAAGCAATTCTCTAGTTACGTTAATCTGTAGATTTATTTTGTGTTTACTCAATCTTCTCTCCATTTTGTCATTGCGAGAGAAGTGATGCCGAGTGGGTTGTAGCTAAAGCAATTCTCTAGTTAACTTAATCTGTAGATTTATTTTGTGTTTACTCAACCTTCTCTCCATTTTGTCATTGCGAGAGGAGTGATGCCGAGTGGGTTGTAGCTAAAGCAATTCTCTAGTTACCTTAATCTGTTGATTTATTTTGTGTTTACTCAACATTCTCTCCATTTTGTCATTGCGAGAGGAGTGATGCCGAGTGGGATGTAGCTAAAGCAATTCTCTAGTTACCTTAATCTGTAGATTTATTTTGTGTTTACTCAACCTTCTCTCCATTTTGTCATTGCGAGAGGAAAGATACCGAGTGGGATGTAGCTAAAGCAATTCTCTAGTTACGTTAATCTGTAGATTTATTTTGTGTTTATTCAATCTTCTCTCCGTTTTGTCATTGCGAGAGGAGTGATGCCGAGTGGGTTGTAGCTAAGCAATTCTCTAGTTACGTTAATCTGTAGATTTATTTTGTGTTTACTCAATCTTCTCTCCATTTTGTCATTGCGAGAGGAGTGAATCCAAATTTGTTGTAGCTAAAGCAATTCTCTAGTTACGTTAATCTGTAGATTTATTTTGTGTTTACTCAATCTTCTCTCCATTTTGTCATTGCGAGAGGAGTGATGCCGAGTGGGTTGTAGCTTATTCTCTAGTTACGTTAATCTGTAGATTTATTTTGTGTTTACTCAATCTTCTCTCCATTTTGTCATTGCGAGAGGAGTGATGCCGAGTGGGTTGAAGCTGAAGCAATTCTCTAGTTACGTTAATCTGTAGATTTTTTTCTTTGTGTTTACTCAATCTTCTCTCCATTTTGTCATTGCGAGAGGAGTGATGCCGAGTGGGTTGTAGCTAAAGCAATTCTCTAGTTACCTTAATCTGTAGATTTATTTTGTGTTTACTCAATCTTCTCTCCATTTTGTCATTGCGAAAGGAGTGATGCCGAGTGGGTTGAAGCTGAAGCAATTCTCTAGTTACGTTAATCTGTAGATTTTTTTCTTTGTGTTTACTCAATCTTCTCTCCATTTTGTCATTGCGAGAGGAGTGATGCCGAGTGGGTTGTAGCTAAAGCAATTCTCTAGTTACCTTAATCTGTAGATTTATTTTGTGTTTACTCAATCTTCTCTCCATTTTGTCATTGCGAAAGGAGTGATGCCGAGTGGGTTGAAGCTGAAGCAATTCTCTAGTTACGTTAATCTGTAGATTTTTTTCTTTGTGTTTACTCAATCTTCTCTCCATTTTGTCATTGCGAGAGGAGTGATGCCGAGTGGGTTGTAGCTTAAGCAATTCTCTAGTTACCTTAATCTGTAGATTTAATTTGTGTTTACTCAACCTTCTCTCCATTTTGTCATTGCGAGAGGAGTGATGCCGAGTGGGATGTAGCTAAAGCAATTCTCTAGTTACGTTAATCTGTAGATTTATTTTGTGTTTACTCAATCTTCTCTCCATTTTGTCATTGCGAGAGGAGTGATGCCGAGTGGGTTGTAGCTGAAGCAATTCTCTAGTTACGTTAATCTGTAGATTTATTTTGTGTTTACTCAATCTTCTCTCCATTTTGTCATTGCGAGAGGAGTGATGCCGAGTGGGTTGTAGCTAAAGCAATTCTCTAGTTAACTTAATCTGTAGATTTATTTTGTGTTTACTCAACCTTCTCTCCATTTTGTCATTGCGAGAGGAGTGATGCCGAGTGGGTTGTAGCTAAAGCAATTCTCTAGTTACCTTAATCTGTTGATTTATTTTGTGTTTACTCAACATTCTCTCCATTTTGTCATTGCGAGAGGAGTGATGCCGAGTGGGATGTAGCTAAAGCAATTCTCTAGTTACCTTAATCTGTAGATTTATTTTGTGTTTACTCAACCTTCTCTCCATTTTGTCATTGCGAGAGGAAAGATGCCGAGTGGGTTGTAACTAAAGCAATTCTCTAGTTACCTTAATCTGTAGATTTATTTTGTGTTTACTCAACCTTCTCTCCATTTTGTCATTGCGAGAAGAGTGATGCCGAGTGGGATGTAGCTAAAGCAATTCTCTAGTTACGTTAATCTGTAGATTTATTTTGTGTTTATTCAATCTTCTCTCCGTTTTGTCATTGCGAGAGGAGTGATGCCGAGTGGGTTGTAGCTAAGCAATTCTCTAGTTACGTTAATCTGTAGATTTATTTTGTGTTTACTCAATCTTCTCTCCATTTTGTCATTGCGAGAGGAGTGAATCCAAGTTTGTTGTAGCTAAAGCAATTCTCTAGTTACGTTAATCTGTAGATTTATTTTGTGTTTACTCAATCTTCTCTCGATTTTGTCATTGCGAGAGGAGTGATGCCGAGTGGGTTGTAGCTTATTCTCTAGTTACGTTAATCTGTAGATTTATTTTGTGTTTACTCAATCTTCTCTCCATTTTGTCATTGCGAGAGGAGTGATGCCGAGTGGGTTGAAGCTGAAGCAATTCTCTAGTTACGTTAATCTGTAGATTTTTTTCTTTGTGTTTACTCAATCTTCTCTCCATTTTGTCATTGCGAGAGGAGTGATGCCGAGTGGGTTGTAGCTAAAGCAATTCTCTAGTTACCTTAATCTGTAGATTTATTTTGTGTTTACTCAATCTTCTCTCCATTTTGTCATTGCGAAAGGAGTGATGCCGAGTGGGTTGAAGCTGAAGCAATTCTCTAGTTACGTTAATCTGTAAATTTTTTTCTTTGTGTTTACTCAATCTTCTCTCCATTTTGTCATTGCGAGAGGAGTGATGCCGAGTGGGTTGTAGCTAAAGCAATTCTCTAGTTACCTTAATCTGTAGATTTATTTTGTGTTTACTCAATCTTCTCTCCATTTTGTCATTGCGAGAGGAGTGATGCCGAGTGGGTTGTAGCTTATTCTCTAGTTACGTTAATCTGTAGATTTATTTTGTGTTTACTAAATCATCTCTCCATTTTGTCATTGCGAAAGGAGTGATGCCGAGTGGGTTGAAGCTGAAGCAATTCTCTAGTTACGTTAATCTGTAGATTTTTTTCTTTGTGTTTACTCAATCTTCTCTCCATTTTGTCATTGCGAGAGGAGTGATGCCGAGTGGGTTGTAGCTAAAGCAATTCTCTAGTTACCTTAATCTGTAGATTTATTTTGTGTTTACTCAACCTCTCTCCATTTTGTCATTGCGAGAGGAGTGATGCCGAGTGGGATGTAGCTAAAGCAATTCTCTAGTTACGTTAATCTGTAGATTTATTTTGTGTTTACTCAATCTTCTCTCCATTTTGTCATTGCGAGAGGAGTGATGCCGAGTGGGTTGTAGCTGAAGCAATTCTCTAGTTACGTTAATCTGTAGATTTTTTTCTTTGTGTTTACTCAATCTTCTCTCCATTTTGTCATTGCGAGAGGAGTGATGCCGAGTGGGTTGTAGCTAAAGCAATTCTCTAGTTACCTTAATCTGTAGATTTATTTTGTGTTTACTCAACCTTCTCTCCATTTTGTCATTGCGAGAGGAGTGATGCCGAGTGGGTTGTAGCTTATTCTCTAGTTACGTTAATCTGTAGATTTATTTTGTGTTTACTCAATCTTCTCTCCATTTTGTCATTGCGAAAGGAGTGATGCCGAGTGGGTTGAAGCTGAAGCAATTCTCTAGTTACGTTAATCTGTAGATTTTTTTCTTTGTGTTTACTCAATCTTCTCTCCATTTTGTCATTGCGAGAGGAGTGATGCCGAGTGGGTTGTAGCTAAAGCAATTCTCTAGTTACCTTAATCTGTAGATTTATTTTGTGTTTACTCAACCTTCTCTCCATTTTGTCATTGCGAGAGGAGTGATGCCGAGTGGGATGTAGCTAAAGCAATTCTCTAGTTACGTTAACCTGTAGATTTATTTTGTGTTTACTCAACCTTCTCTCCATTTTGTCATTGCGAGAGGAGTGATGCCGAGTGGGATGTAGCTAAAGCAATTCTCTAGTTACGTTAATCTGTAGATTTATTTTGTGTTTACTCAATCTTCTCTCCATTTTGTCATTGCGAGAGGAGTGATGCCGAGTGGGTTGTAGCTAAAGCAATTCTCTAGTTAACTTAATCTGTAGATTTATTTTGTGTTTACTCAACCTTCTCTCCATTTTGTCATTGCGAGAGGAGTGATGCCGAGTGGGTTGTAGCTAAAGCAATTCTCTAGTTACCTTAATCTGTTGATTTATTTTGTGTTTACTCAACATTCTCTCCATTTTGTCATTGCGAGAGGAGTGATGCCGAAGGGGATGTAGCTAAAGCAATTCTCTAGTTACCTTAATCTGTAGATTTATTTTGTGTTTACTCAACCTTCTCTCCATTTTGTCATTGCGAGAGGAAAGATGCCGAGTGGGTTGTAACTAAAGCAATTCTCTAGTTACCTTAATCTGTAGATTTATTTTGTGTTTACTCAACCTTCTCTCCATTTTGTCATTGCGAGAGGAGTGATGCCGAGTGGGATGTAGCTAAAGCAATTCTCTAGTTACGTTAATCTGTAGATTTATTTTGTGTTTATTCAATCTTCTCTCCGTTTTGTCATTGCGAGAGGAGTGAATCCTAGTGTGTTGTAGCTAAAGCAATTCTCTAGTTACGTTAATCTGTAGATTTTTTTTGTGTTTACTCAATCTTCTCTCCATTTTGTCATTGCGAGAGGAGTGATGCCGAGTGGGTTGTAGCTGACGCAATTCTCTAGTTACGTTAATCTGTAGATTTATTTTGTGTTTACTCAATCTTCTCTCCATTTTGTCATTGCGAGAGGAGTGATGCCGAGTGGGTTGTAGCTAAAGCAATTCTCTAGTTACGTTAATCTGTAGATTTATTTTGTGTTTACTCAATCTTCTCTCCATTTTGTCATTGCGAAAGGAGTGATGCCGAGTGGGTTGAAGCTGAAGCAATTCTCTAGTTACGTTAATCTGTAGATTTATTTTGTGTTTACTCAATCTTCTCTCCATTTTGTCATTGCGAGAGGAGTGATGCCGAGTGGGTTGCAGCTAAAGCAATTCTCTAGTTAACTTAATCTGTAGATTTATTTTGTGTTTACTCAACCTTCTCTCCATTTTGTCATTGCGAGAGAAGTGATGCCGAGTGGGTTGTAGCTAAAGCAATTCTCTAGTTACCTTAATCTGTTGATTTATTTTGTGTTTACTCAACATTCTCTCCATTTTGTCATTGCGAGAGGAGTGATGCCGAGTGGGATGTAGCTAAAGCAATTCTCTAGTTACCTTAATCTGTAGATTTATTTTGTGTTTACTCAACCTTCTCTCCATTTTGTCATTGCGAGAGGAGTGATGCCGAGTGGGATGTAGCTAAAGCAATTCTCTAGTTACGTTAATCTGTAGATTTATTTTGTGTTTACTCAATCTTCTCTCCATTTTGTCATTGCGAGAGGAGTGAATCCGAGTGTGTTGTAGCTAAAGCAATTCTCTAGTTACGTTAATCTGTAGATTTATTTTGTGTTTACTCAATCTTCTCTCCATTTTGTCATTGCGAGAGGAGTGATGCCGAGTGGGTTGTAGCTGACGCAATTCTCTAGTTACGTTAATCTGTAGATTTATTTTGTGTTTACTCAATCTTCTCTCCATTTTGTCATTGCGAGAGGAGTGATGCCGAGTGGGTTGTAGCTAAAGCAATTCTGTAGTTACGTTAATCTGTAGATTTATTTTGTGTTTACTCAATCTTCTCTCCATTTTGTCATTGCGAAAGGAGCGATGCCGAGTGGGTTGAAGCTGAAGCAATTCTCTAGTTACGTTAATCTGTAGATTTTTTTCTTTGTGTTTACTCAATCTTCTCTCCATTTTGTCATTGCGAGAGGAGTGATGCCGAGTGGGTTGTAGCTGAATCAATTCTCTAGTTACCTTAATCTGTAGATTTATTTTGTGTTTACTCAACCTTCTCTCCAATTTGTCATTGCGAGAGGAGTGATGCCGAGTGGGTTGTAGCTAAAGCAATTCTCTAGTTATGTTAATCTGTAGATTTATTTTGTGTTTACTCAATATTCTCTCCATTTTGTCATTGCGAGAGGATTGATGCCGAGTGGGTTGTAGCTAAAGCAATTCTCTAGTTACGTTAATCTGTAGATTTATTTTGTGTTTACTCAATCTTCTCTCCATTTTGTCATTGCGAGAGGAGTGATGCCGAGTCGGTTGTAGCTAAAGCAATTCTCTAGTTACGTTAATCTGTAGATTTATTTTGTATTTACTCAATCTTCTCTCCATTTTGTCATTGCGAGAGGAGTGATGCCGAGTGGGTTGTAGCTAAAGCAATTCTCTAGTTACCTTAATCGGTAGATTTATTTTGTGTTCACTCAAACTTCTCTCCATTTTGTCATTGCGAGAGGAGTGATGCCGAGTGGGTTGTAGCTAAAGCAATTCTCTAGTTACGTTAATATGTAGATTTATTTTGTGTTTAATCAATCTTCTCTCCATTTTGTCATTGCGAGAGGAGTGATGCCGAGTGGGTTGTAGCTAAGCAATTCTCTAGTTACGTTAATCTGTAGATTTATTTTGTGTTTACTCAATCTTCTCTCCATTTTGTCATTGCGAGAGGAGTGATGCCGTGTGGGTTGTAGCTAAAGCAATTCTCTAGTTACGTTAATCTGTAGATTTATTTTGTGTTTACTCAATCTTCTCTCCATTTTGTCGTTGCGAGAGGAGTGATGCCGAGTGGATTGTAGCTGAAGCAATTCTCTAGTTACGTTAATCTTTAGAATTATTTTGTGTTTACTCAATCTTCTCTCCATTTTGTCATTGCGAGAGGAGTGATGCCGAGTGGGTTGTAGCTAAAGCAATTCTCTAGTTACGTTACTCTGTAGATTTATTTTGTGTTTACTCTATCTTCTCTCCATTTTGTCATTGCGAGAGGAGTGATGCCGTATGGGTTGTAGCTAAAGCAATTCTCTAGTTACGTTAATCTGTAGAATTATTTTGTGTTTACTCAATGTTCTCTCCATTTTGTCATTGCGAGAGGAGTGATGCCGAGTGGGTTGTAACTAAAGCAATTCTCTAGTTACGTTGATCTGTAGATTTATTTTGTGTTTAATCAATCTTCTCTCCATTTTTTAACTGCGAGAGGAGTGATGCCTAGTGGGTTGTAGCTGAAGCAATTCTCTAGTTACGTTAATCTGTAGATTTATTTTGTGTTTACTCAATCTTCTCTCCATTTTTTCATTGCGAGAGGAGCGATGACGAGTGGGTTGTAGCTAAAGCAATTCTCTAGCTACGTTAATCTGTAGATTTATTTTGTGTTTACTCAATCTTCTTTCCATTTTGTCATTGCGAGAGGAGTGATGCCGAGTGGGTTGTAGCTAAAGCAATTCTCTAGTTACGTTAATCTGTAGAATTATTTTGTGTTTACTCAATCTTCTCTCCATTTTGTCATTGAGAGAGGAGTGATGCCGAGTGGGTTGTAGCTAAAGCAATTCTCTAGTTACGTATATCTATAGATTTATTTTGTGTTTAATCAATCTTCTCTCCATTTTGTCATTGCGAGAGGAGTGATGCCGAGTGGGTTGTAGCTGAAGCAATTCTCTAGTTACGTTAATTTGTAGATTTATTTTGTGTTTACTCAATCTTCTCTCCATTTTGTCATTGCGAGAGGAGTGATGCCGAGTGGGTTGTAGCTGAAGCAATTCTCTAGTTACGTTAATCTGTAGATTTATTTTGTGTTTACTCAATCTTCTCTGCCATTTTGTCATTGCGAAAGGAGTGATGCCGAGTGGGTTGTAGCTAAAGCAATTCTCTAGTTACGTTAATCTGTAGATTTATTTTCTGTTTACTCAATCTTCTCTTCAATTTGTCATTGCGAGAGGGGAGATGCCGAGTGGGTTGTAGCTAAAGCAATTCTCTAGTTACGTTAATCTGTAGATTTGTTTTGTGTTTACTCAATCTTCTCTCCATTTTGTCATTGCGAGAGGAGTGATGCCGAGTGGGTTGTAGCTAAAGCAATTCTCTAGTTACGTTAATCTGTAGATTTATTTTGTGTTTACTCAATCTTCTCTCCATTTTGTCATTGCGAGAGGAGTGATGCCGAGTGGGTTGTAGCTAAAGCAATTCTCTAGTTATGTTAATCTGTAGATTAAATTTGTGTTTACTCAATCTTCTCTCCATTTTTTCATTGCGAGAGGAGTGATGCCGAGTGGGTTGTAGCTAAAGCAATTCTCTAGTTACGTTAATCTGTAGAATTATTTTGTGTTTACTCAATCTTCTCTCCATTTTGTCATTGCGAGAGGAGTGATGCCGAGTGGGTTGTAGCTAAAGCAATTCTCTAGTTACGTATATCTGTAGATTTATTTTGTGTTTAATCAATCTTCTCTCCATTTTGTCATTGCGAGAGGAGTGATGCCGAGTGGGTTGTAGCTGAAGCAATTCTCTAGTTACGTTAATTTGTAGATTTATTTTGTGTTTACTCAATCTTCTCTCCATTTTGTCATTGCGAGAGGAGTGATGCCGAGTGGGTTGTAGCTGAAGCAATTCTCTAGTTACGTTAATCTGTAGATTTATTTTGTGTTTACTCAATCTTCTCTGCCATTTTTTCATTGCGAAAGGAGTGATGCCGAGTGGGTTGTAGCTAAATCAATTCTCTAGTTACGTTAATCTGTAGATTTATTTTGTGTTTACTCAATCTTCTCTTCAATTTGTCATTGCGAGAGGGGAGATGCCGAGTGGGTTGTAGCTAAAGCAATTCTCTAGTTACGTTAATCTGTAGATTTGTTTTGTGTTTACTCAATCTTCTCTCCATTTTGTCATTGCGAGAGGAGTGATGCCGAGTGGGTTGTAGCTAAAGCAATTCTCTAGTTACGTTAATCTGTAGATTTATTTTGTGTTTACTCAATCTTCTCTCCATTTTGTCATTGCGAGAGGAGTGATGCCGAGTGGGTTGTAGCTAAAGCAATTCTCTAGTTATGTTAATCTGTAGATTAAATTTGTGTTTAATCAATCTTCTCTCCATTTTGTCATTGCGAGAGGAGTGATGCCGAGTGGGTTGTAGCTGAAGCAATTCTCTAGTTACGTTAATCTGTAGATTTATTTTGTGTTTAATCAATCTTCTCTCCATTTTGTCATTGCGAGAGGAGTGATGCCGAGTGGGTTGTAGCTGAAGCAATTCTCTAGTTACGTTAATCTGTAGATTTATTTTGTGTTTACTCAATCTTCTCTCTATTTTGTCATTGCGAGAGGAGTGATGCCGAGTGGGTTGTAGCTGACGCAATTCTCTAGTCACATTAATCTGTAGATTTATTTTGTGTTTAATCAATCTTCTCTCCATTTTGTCATTGCGAGAGGAGTGATGCCGAGTGGGTTGTAGCTGAAGCAATTCTCTAGTTACGTTAATCTGTAGCCTTTTTTTGTGTTTACTCAATCTTCTCTCCATTTTGTCATTGCGAGAGGAGTGATGCCGAAAGGGTTGTAGCTGAAGCAATTCTCTAGTTACGTTAATCTGTAGACTTATTTTGTGTTTACTCAATCTTCTCTCCATTTTGTCATTGCGAGAGGAGTGATGCCGAGTGGGTTGTAGCTGAAGCAATTCTCTAGTTACGTTATTCTGTAGATTGATTTTGTGTTTATTCAATCTTCTCTCCATTTTGTCATTGCGAGAGGAGTGATGCCGAGTGGATTGTAGCTGAAGCAATTTTCTAGTTATGTTAATCTGTAGTCTTATTTTGTGTTTACTCAATCTTCTCTCCATTTTGTCATTGCGAGAGGAGTGATGCCGAGTGGGTTGTAGCTGAAGCATTTCTCTAGTTACGTTAATCTGTAGACTTATTTTGTGTTTACTCAATCTTCTCTCCATTTTGTCATTGCGAGAGGAGTGATGCCGAGTGGGTTGTAGCTAAAGCAATTCTCTAGTCACGTTAATCTGTAGATTTACTTTATGGTTACTCAATCTTCTCTCCATTTTGTCATTGCGAGAGGAGTGATGCCGGGTAGGTTGTAGCTGAAGCAATTCTCTAGTTACGTTAATCTGTAGATTTATTTTGTGTTTAATCAATCTTCTCTCCATTTTGTCATTGCGAGAGGAGTGATGCCGAGTGGGTTGTAGCTGAAGCAATTCTCTAGTTACGTTAATCTGTAGATTTATTTTGTGTTTACTCAATCTTCTCTCTATTTTGTCATTGCGAGAGGAGTGATGCCGAGTGGGTTGTAGCTGAAGCAATTCTCTAGTTACGTTAATCTGTAGATTTATTTTGCGTTTACTCAATCTTCTCTCCATTTTGTCATTGCGAGAGGAGTGATGCCGAGTGGGTTGTAGCTAAAGCAATTCTCTAGTTACGTTAATCTGTAGATTTATTTTGTGTTTAATCAATCTTCTCTCCATTTTGTCATTGCGAGAGGAGTGATGCCGAGTGGGTTGTAGCTGAAGCAATTCTCTAGTTACGTTAATCTGTAGATTTATTTTGTGTTTACTCAATCTTCTCTCTATTTTGTCATTGCGAGAGGAGTGATGCCGAGTGGGTTGTAGCTGACGCAATTCTCTAGTCACATTAATCTGTAGATTTATTTTGTGTTTAATCAATCTTCTCTCCATTTTGTCATTGCGAGAGGAGTGATGCCGAGTGGGTTGTAGCTGAAGCAATTCTCTAGTTACGTTAATCTGTAGCCTTTTTTTGTGTTTACTCAATCTTCTCTCCATTTTTTCATTGCGAGAGGAGTGATGCCGAAAGGGTTGTAGCTGAAGCAATTCTCTAGTTACGTTAATCTGTAGACTTATTTTGTGTTTACTCAATCTTCTCTCCATTTTGTCATTGCGAGAGGAGTGATGCCGAGTGGGTTGTAGCTGAAGCAATTCTCTAGTTACGTTATTCTGTAGATTGATTTTGTGTTTATTCAATCTTCTCTCCATTTTGTCATTGCGAGAGGAGTGATGCCGAGTGGATTGTAGCTGAAGCAATTTTCTAGTTATGTTAATCTGTAGTCTTATTTTGTGTTTACTCAATCTTCTCTCCATTTTGTCATTGCGAGAGGAGTGATGCCGAGTGGGTTGTAGCTGAAGCATTTCTCTAGTTACGTTAATCTGTAGACTTATTTTGTGTTTACTCAATCTTCTCTCCATTTTGTCATTGCGAGAGGAGTGATGCCGAGTGGGTTGTAGCTAAAGCAATTCTCTAGTTACGTTAATCTGCAGATTTATTTTGCGTTTACTCAATCTTCTCTCCATTTTGTCATTGCGAGAGGAGTGATGCCGAGTGGGTTGTAGCTAAAGCAATTCTCTAGTCACGTTAATCTGTAGATTTACTTTATGGTTACTCAATCTTCTCTCCATTTTGTCATTGCGAGAGGAGTGATGCCGGGTAGGTTGTAGCTGAAGCAATTCTCTAGTTACGTTAATCTGTAGATTTATTTTGTGTTTACTCAATCTTCTCTCCATTTTGTCATTGCGAGAGGAGTGATGCCGAGTGGGTTGTAGCTGAAGCAATTCTCTAGTTACGTTAATCTGTAGACTTATTTTGTGTTTACTCAATCTTCTCTCCATTTTGTCATCGCGAGAGGAGTGATGGCGAAAGGGTTGTAGCTGAAGCAATTCTCTAGTTACGTTAATCTGTATCTTATTTTGTGTTTACTCAATCTTCTCTCCATTTTGTCATTGCGAGAGGAGTGATGCCGAGTGGATTGTAGCTGAAGCAATTACCTAGTTACGTTAATCTGTAGCCTTTTTTTGTGTTTACTCAATCTTCTCTCCATTTTGTCATTGCGAGAGGAGTGATGCCGAAAGGGTTGTAGCTGAAGCAATTCTCTAGTTACGTTAATCTGTAGACTTATTTTGTGTTTACTCAATCTTCTCTCCATTTTGTCATTGCGAGAGGAGTGATGCCGAGTGGGTTGTAGCTGAAGCAATTCTCTAGTTACGTTAATCTGTAGATTGATTTTGTGTTTATTCAATTTTCTCTCCATTTTGTCATTGCGAGAGGAGTGATGCCGGGTAGGTTGTAGCTGAAGCAATTCTCTAGTTACGTTAATCTGTAGATTTATTTTGTGTTTACTCAATCTTCTCTCCATTTTGTCATTGCGAGAGGAGTGATGCCGAGTGGGTTGTAGCTGAAGCAATTCTCTAGTTACGTTAATCTGTAGACTTATTTTGTGTTTACTCAATCTTCTCTCCATTTTGTCATTGCGAGAGGAGTGATGCCGAGTGGGTTGTAGCTGAAGCAATTCTCTAGTTACGTTAATCTGTAGACTTATTTTGTGTTTGCTCAATCTTCTCTCCATTTTGTCATTGCGAGAGGAGTGATGCCGAAAGGGTTGTAGCTGAAGCAATTCTCTAGTTACGTTAATCTGTAGACTTATTTTGTGTTTACTCAATCTTCTCTCCATTTTGTCATTGCGAGAGGAGTGATGCCGAGTGGGTTGTAGCTGAAGCAATTCTCTAGTTACGTTAATCTATAGATTTATTTTGTGTTTACTCAATCTTCTCTCCATTTTGTCATTGCGAGAGGAGTGATGCCGAGTGGGTTGTAGCTAAAGCAATTCTCTAGTCACGTTAATCTGTAGATTTATTTTATGTTTACTCAATCTTCTCTCCATTTTGCCATTGCGAGAGGAGTGATGCCGGGTAGGTTGTAGCTGAAGCAATTCTCTAGTTACGTTAATCTGTAGATTTATTTTGTGTTTACTCAATCTTCTCTCCATTTTATCATTGCGAGAGGAGTGATGCCGAGTGGGTTGTAGCTGAAGCAATTCTCTAGTTACGTTAATCTGTAGACTTATTTTGTGTTTACTCAATCTTCTCTCCATTTTGTCATTGCGAGAGGAGTGATGGCGAAAGGGTTGTAGCTGAAGCAATTCTCTAGTTACGTTAATCTGTATCTTATTTTGTGTTTACTCAATCTTCTCTCCATTTTGTCATTGCGAGAGGAGTGATGCCGAGTGGGTTGTAGCTGAAGCAATTCTCTAGTTACGTTAATCTGTAGATTTATTTTGTGTTTACTCAATCTTCTCTCCATTTTGTCATTGCGAGAGGAGTGATGCCGAGTGGATTGTAGCTGAAGCAATTACCTAGTTACGTTAATCTGTAGCCTTTTTTTGTGTTTACTCAATCTTCTCTCCATTTTGTCATTGCGAGAGGAGTGATGCCGAAAGGGTTGTAGCTGAAGTAATTCTCTAGTTACGTTAATCGGTAGACTTATTTTGTGTTTACTCAATCTTCTCTCCATTTTGTCATTGCGAGAGGAGTGATGCCGAGTGGGTTGTAGCTGAAGCAATTCTCTAGTTACGTTAATCTGTAGATTGATTTTGTGTTTATTCAATCTTCTCTCCATTTTGTCATTGCGAGAGGAGTGATGCCGAGTGGATTTTAGCTGAAGCACTTCTCTAGTTACGTTAATCTGTAGTCTTATTTCGTGTTTACTCAATCTTCTCTCAATTTTGTCATTGCGAGAGGATTGATGCCGAGTGGGTTGTAGCTGAAGCATTTCTCTAGTTACGTTAATCTGTAGACTTATTTTGTGTTTACTCAATCTTCTCTCCATTTTGTCATTGCGAGAGGAGTGATGCCGAGTGGGTTGTACCTAAAGCAATTCTCTAGTTACGTTAATCTGTAGATTTATTTTGCGTTTACTCAATCTTCTCTCCATTTTGTCATTGCGAGAGGAGTGATGCCGAGTGGGTTGTAGCTAAAGCAATTCTCTAGTCACGTTAATCTGTAGATTTATTTTATGTTTACTCAATCTTCTCTCCATTTTGTCATTGCGAGAGGAGTGATGCCGGGTGGGTTGTAGCTGAAGCAATTCTCTAGTTACGTTAATCTGTAGATTTATTTTGTGTTTACTCAATCTTCTCTCCATTTTGTCATTGCGAGAGGAGTGATGCCGAAAGGGTTGTAGCTGAAGCAATTCTCTAGTTACGTTAATCTGTATCTTATTTTGTGTTTACTCAATCTTCTCTCCATTTTGTCATTGCGAGAGGAGTGATGCCGAGTGGGTTGTAGCTGAAGCAATTCTCTAGTTACGTTAATCTGTAGATTTATTTTGTGTTTACTCAATCTTCTCTCCATTTTGTCATTGCGAGAGGAGTGATGCCGAGTGGATTGTAGCTGAAGCAATTCTCTAGTTACGTTAACCTGTAGACTTATTTTGTGTTTACTCAATCTTCTCTCCATTTTGTCATTGCGAGAGGAGTGATGCCGAGTGGGTTGTAGCTAAAGCAATTCTCTAGTTACGTTAATCTGTAGATTTATTTTGTGTTTACCCAATCTTCTCTCCATTTTGTCATTGCGAGAGGAGTGATGCCGATTGGGTTGGCGCTAAGGCAATTCTCTAGTTACGTTAATCTGTAGATTTATTTTATGTTTACTCAATCTTCTCTCCATTTTGTCATTGCGAGAGAAGTGATGCCGGGTGGGTTGTAGCTGAAGCAATTCTCTAGTTACGTTAATCTGTAGATTTATTTTGTGTTTACTCAATCTTCTCTCCATTTTGTCATTGCGAGAGGAGTGATGCCGAGTGGGTTGTAGCTGAAGCAATTCTCTAGTTACGTTAATCTGTAGACTTATTTTGTGTTTACTCAATCTTCTCTCCATTTTGTCATTGCGAGAGGAGTGATGCCGAGTGGGTTGTAGCTGAAGCAATTCTCTAGTTACGTTAATCTGTAGATTTATTTTGTGTTTACTCAATCTTCTCTCCATTTTGTCATTGCTAGAGGAGTGATGCCGAGTGGGTTGTAGCTGAAGCAATTCTCTAGTTACGTTAATCTGTAGACTTATTTTGTGTTTACTCAATCTTCTCTCCATTTTGTCATTGCGAGAGGAGTGATGCCGAGTGGGTTGTAGCTGAAGCAATTCTCTAGTTACGTTAAGCTATAGATTTTTTTTGTGTTTACTCAATCTTCTCTCCATTTTGTCATAGCGAGAGGAGTGATGCCGAGTGGGTTGTAGCTAAAGCAAATCTCTAGTTACGTTAATCTGTAGATTTATTTTGTGTTTACTCAATCTTCTCTCCATTTTGTCATTGCGAGAGGAGTGATGCCGAGTGGGTTGTAGCTGAAGCAATTCTCTAGTTACGTTAATCTGTAGATTTATTTTGTGTTTACTCAATTTTCTCTCCATTTTGTCATTGCGAGAGGAGTGATGCCGAGTGGGTTGTAGCTGAAGCCATTCTCTAGTTACGTTAATCTGTAGACTTATTTTGTGTTTACTCAATCTTCTCTCCATTTTGTCATTGCGAGAGGAGTGATGCCGAGTGGGTTGTAGCTGAAGCAATCTCTAGTTACGTTAATCTGTAGACTTATTTTGTGTTTACTCAATCTTCTGTACATTTTGTCATTGCGAGAGGAGTGATGCCGAGTGGGTTCTGGCTGAAGCAATTCTCTAGTTACGTTAATCTGTAGAAATATTTTGTGTTTACTCCAACTTCTCTCCATTTTGTCATTGCGAGAGGAGTGATGCCGAGTGTGTTGTAGCTGAAGCAATTCTCTAGTTAAGTTAATCTGTAGATTTATTTTTTGTTTAATCAATTTTCTCTCAATTTTGTCATTGCGAGAGGAGTGATGCCGAGTGGGTTGTAGCTGAAGCAATTCTCTAGTTACATTAATCTGTAGATTTGTTTTGTGTTTACTCAATCTTCTCTCCATTTTCTCATTGCGAGAGGAGTGATGCCGAGTGGGTTATAGCTGAAGCAATTCTCTAGTTACGTTAATCTGTAGATTTATTTTTTGTTTGATCAATATTCTCTCCATTTTGTCATTGCGAGAGGAGTGATGCCGAGTGGGTTGTAGCTGAAGAAATTCTCCAGTTACGTTAATCTGTAGATTTATTTTGTGTTTACTCAATCTTCTCTCCATTTTCTCATTGCGAGAGGAGTGATGCCGAGTGGGTTGTAGCTAAAGCAATTCTCTAGTTACGTTAATCTATAGATTTATTTTGTGTTTACTCAATCTTCTCTCCATTTTGTCATTGCGAGAGGAGTGATGCCGAGTGGGTTGTAGCTAAGGCAATTCTCTAGTTACGTTAATCTGTAGATTTATTTTGTGTTTACTCAATCTTCTCTCCATTTTTTCATTGCGAGAGGAGTGATGCCGAGTGGGTTGTAGCTGAAGCAATTCTCTAGTGACGTTAATCTGTAGATTTATTTTGTGTTTACTCAATCTTCTCTCCATTTTGTCATTGCGAGAGGAGTGATGCCGAGTGGGTTGTAGCTGAAGGAATTCTCTAGTTACGTTAATCTGTAGACTTATTTTGTGTTTACTCAATCTTCTCTCCATTTTGTCATTGCGAGAGGAGTGATGCCGAGTGGGTTGTAGCTGAAGCAATCTCTAGTTACGTTAATCTGTAGACTTATTTTGTGTTTACTCAATCTTCTGTACATTTTTTCATTGCGAGAGGAGTGATGCCGAGTGGGTTGTAGCTGAAGCAATTCTCTAGTTACGTTAATCTGTAGAATATTTTGTGTTTACCCAATCTTCTCTCCATTTTGTCATTGCGAGAGGAGTGATGCCGAGTGTGTTGTAGCTGAAGCAACTCTCTAGTTACGTTAATCTGTAGATTTATTTTTTGTTTAATCAATATTCTCTCCATTTTGTCATTGCGAGAGGAGTGATGCCGAGTGGGTTGTAGCTGAAGCAATTCTCTAGTTACGTTAATCTGTAGATTTATTTTGTGTTTACTCAATCTTCTCTCCATTTTCTCATTGCGAGAGGAGTGATGCCGAGTGGGTTGCAATTGAAGCAATTCTCTAGTTATGTTAATCTGTAGACTTATTTTGTGTTTACTCAATCTTCTCTCCATTTTGTCATTGCGAGAGGAGTGATGCCGAGTGGGTTGTAGCTGAAGCAATTCTCTAGTTACGTTAATCTGTAGACTTATTTTGTGTTTACTCAATCTTCTCTCCATTTTGTCATTGCGAGAGGAATGATGCCGAGTGGATTGTAGCTAAAGCAATTCTCTATTTACTTTAATCTGTATATTTATTTTGTGTTTACTCAATCTTCTCTCCATTTTGTCATTGCAAGAGGAGTGATGCCGAGTGGGTTGTAGCTAAAGCAATTCTCTAGTTACGTTAATCTGTAGATTTATTTTGTGTTTACTCAATCTTCTCTCCATTTTGTCATTGCGAGAGGATTGATGCCGAGTGGGTTGTAGCTAAAGCAATTCTCTAGTTACGTTAATCTGTAGATTTTTTTTGTGTTTAATCAATCTTCTCTCCATTTTGTCATTGCGAGAGGAGTGATGTCGAGTGGGTTGTAGCTGAAGCAATTCTCTAGTTACGTTATTCTGTAGATTTGTTTTGTGTTTACTCAATCTTCTCTCCATTTTGTCATTGCGAGAAGAGTGATGCCGAGTGGGTTGTAGCTAAAGTAATTCTCTAGTTAAGTTAATCTGTAGATTTATTTTGTGTTTAATCAATCTTCTCTCCATTTTGTCATTGCGAGAGGAGTGATGCCGAGTGGGTTGTAGCTGAAGCAATTCTCTAGTTACGTTAATCTGTAGATTTATTTTGTGTTTACTCAATCTTCTCTCCATTTTGTCATTGCGAGAGGAGTGATGCCGAGTGAGTTGTAGCTAAAGCAATTCTCTAGTTACGTTAATCTGTAGATTTATTTTGTGTTTAATCAATCTTCTCTCCATTTTATCATTGCGAGAGGAGTGATGCCGAGTGGGTTGTAGCTGAAGCAATTCTCTAGTTACGTTAATCTGTAGAATATTTTGTGTTTACCCAATCTTCTCTCCATTTTGTCATTGCGAGAGGAGTGATGCCGAGTGGGTTGCAATTGAAGCAATTCTCTAGTTATGTTAATCTGTAGACTTATTTTGTGTTTACTCAATCTTCTCTCCATTTTGTCATTGCGAGAGGAGTGATGCCGAGTGGGTTGTAGCTGAAGCAATTCTCTAGTTACGTTAATCTGTAGACTTATTTTGTGTTTACTCAATCTTCTCTCCATTTTGTCATTGCGAGAGGAATGATGCCGAGTGGATTGTAGCTAAAGCAATTCTCTATTTACTTTAATCTGTATATTTATTTTGTGTTTACTCAATCTTCTCTCCATTTTGTCATTGCAAGAGGAGTGATGCCGAGTGGGTTGTAGCTAAAGCAATTCTCTAGTTACGTTAATCTGTAGATTTATTTTGTGTTTACTCAATCTTCTCTCCATTTTGTCATTGCGAGAGGAGTGATGCCGAGTGGGTTGTAGCTAAAGCAATTCTCTAGTTACGTTAATCTGTAGATTTTTTTGTGTTTAATCAATCTTCTCTCCATTTTGTCATTGCGAGAGGAGTGATGTCGAGTGGGTTGTAGCTGAAGCAATTCTCTAGTTACGTTATTCTGTAGATTTGTTTTGTGTTTACTCAATCTTCTCTCCATTTTGTCATTGCGAGAAGAGTGATGCCGAGTGGGTTGTAGCTAAAGTAATTCTCTAGTTAAGTTAATCTGTAGATTTATTTTGTGTTTAATCAATCTTCTCTCTATTTTGTCATTGCGAGAGGAGTGATGCCGAGTGGGTTGTAGCTGAAGCAATTCTCTAGTTACGTTAATCTGTAGATTTATTTTGTGTTTACTCAATCTTCTCTCCATTTTGTCATTGCGAGAGGAGTGATGCCGAGTGAGTTGTAGCTAAAGCAATTCTCTAGTTACGTTAATCTGTAGATTTATTTTGTGTTTAATCAATCTTCTCTCCATTTTATCATTGCGAGAGGAGTGATGCCGAGTGGGTTGTAGCTGAAGCAATTCTCTAGTTACGTTAATCTGTAGATTTATTTGTGTTTACTCAATCTTCTCTACATTTTGTCATTGCGAGAGGAGTGATGCCGAGTTGGTTGTAGCTAAAGCAACTCTCTAGTTACGTTAATCTGTAGATTTATTTTGTGTTTAATCAATCTTCTCTCCATTTTGTCATTGCGAGAGGAGTGATGCCGAGTGGGTTGTAGCTGTAGCAATTCTCTAATTACGTTAATCTGTAGGTTTATTTGTGTTTACTCAATCTTCTCTCCATTTTGTCATTGCGAGAGGAGTGATGCCGAGTGGGTTGTAGCTAAAGCAATTCTCTAGTTACGTTAATCTGTAGATTTATTTTGTGTTTAATCAATCTTCTCTCCGTTTTGTCATTGCGAGAGGAGTGATGCCGAGTGGGTTGTAGCTGAAACAATTCTCTAGTTACGTTAATCTGTAGATTTATTTGTGTTTACTCAATCTTCTCTCCATTTTGTCATTGCGAGAGCAGTGATGCCGAGTGGGTTGTAGCTAAAGCAATTCTCTAGTTACATTATTCTGTAGATTTATTTCGTGTTTACTCAATCTTCTCTCCATTTTGTCATTGCGAGAGGAGTGATGCCGAGTGGGTTGTAGCTAAAGCAATTCTCTAGTTACGTTAATCTGTAGATTTATCTTGTGTTTACTCAATCTTCTCTCCATTTTGTCATTGCGAGAGGAGTGATGCCGAGTGGGTTGTAGCTAAAGCAATTCTCTAGTTACGTTAATCTGTAGATTTATTTTGTATTTAATCAATCTTCTCTCCATTTTGTCATTGCGAGAGGAGTGATGCCGAGTGGGTTGTAGCTGTAGCAATTCTCTAGTTACGTTAATCTGTAGATTTATTTTGTTTTTACTCAATCTTCTCTCCATTTTGTCATTGCGAGAGGAGTGATGCCGAGTGGGTTGTAGCTAAAGCAATTCTCTAGTTACGTTAATCTGTAGATTTATTTTGTGTTTAATCAATCTTCTCTCCATTTTGTCATTGCGAGAGGAGTGATGCCGAGTGGGTTGTAGCTGAAGCAAATCTCTAGTTACGTTAATCTGTAGATTTATTTTGTGTTTACTCAATCTTCTCTCTATTTTGTCATTGCGAGAGGAGTGATGCCGAGTGGGTTGTAGCTGAAACAATTCTCTAGTTACGTTAATCTGTAGATTTATTTGTGTTTACTCAATCTTCTCTCCATTTTGTCATTGCGAGAGCAGTGATGCCGAGTGGGTTGTAGCTAAAGCAATTCTCTAGTTACATTAATCTGTAGATTTATCTTGTGTTTACTCAATCTTCTCTCCATTTTGTCATTGCGAGAGGAGTGATGCCGAGTGGGTTGTAGCTAAAGCAATTCTCTAGTTACGTTAATCTGTAGATTTATTTTGTATTTAATCAATCTTCTCTCCATTTTGTCATTGCGAGAGGAGTGATGCCGAGTGGGTTGTAGCTGTAGCAATTCTCTAGTTACGTTAATCTGTAGATTTATTTTGTTTTCACTCAATCTTCTCTCCATTTTGTCATTGCGAGAGGAGTGATGCCGAGTGGGTTGTAGCTAAAGCAATTCTCTAGTTACGTTAATCTGTAGATTTATTTTGTGTTTAATCAATCTTCTCTCCATTTTGTCATTGCGAGAGGAGTGATGCCGAGTGGGTTGTAGCTGAAGCAAATCTCTAGTTACGTTAATCTGTAGATTTATTTTGTGTTTACTCAATCTTCTCTCCATTTTGTCATTGTGAGAGGAGTGATGCCGAGTGGGTTGTAGCTAAATCAATTCTCTAGTTACATTAATCTGTAGATTTAATTCGTGTTTACTCAATCTTCTCTCCAATTTGTCATTGCGAGAGGAGTGATGCCGAGTGGGTTGTAGCTAAAGCAATTCTCTAGTTACGTTAATCTGTAGATTTATTTTGTGTTTACTCAATCTTCTCTCCATTTTGTCATTGCGAGAGGAGTGATGCCGAGTGGGTTGTAGCTAAAGCAATTCTCTAGTTACGTTAATCTGTAGATTTATTTTGTGTTTACTCAATAATCTCTCCTTTTTGTCATTGCGAGAGGAGTGATGCCGAGTGGATTGTAGCTAAAGCAATTCTCTAGTTACGTTAATCTGTAGATTTATTTTGTGTTTACTCAATCTTCTCTCCATTTTGTCATTGCGAGAGGAGTGATGCCGAGTGGGTTGTAGCTAAAGCGATTCTCTAGTTACGTTAATCTGTAGATTTATTTTGTGTTTACCCGGTCTTCTCTCCATTTTGTCATCGCGAGAGGAGTAATGCCGACTGGGTTGTAGCTAAAGCAATTCTCTAGTTACGTTAATCAGTAGATTTTTTTTTGTGTTTACTCAATCTTCTCTCCATTTTGTCATTGCGAGAGGAGTGATGCCGAGTGGGTTGTAGCTGAAGCATTTCTCTAGTTACGTTAATCTGTAGATTTATTTTGTGTTTACTCAATCTTCTCTCCATTTTGTCATTGCGAGAGGAGTGATGCCGAGTGGGTTGTAGCTGAAACAATTCTCTAGTTACGTTAATCTGTAGAATTATTTTGTGTTTGCTCAATTTTTTCTCGATTTGGCATTGCGAGAAAAGTGATGCCGAGTGGGTTGTGGCTGAAGCAGTTCTCTAGTTACGTTAATCTGTAGATTTATTTTGTGTTTACTCAATCTTCTCTCCATTTTTTCATTGCGAGAGGAGTGATGCCGAGTGGGTTGTAGCTAAAGCAATTCTCTGGTTACGTTAATCTGTAGATTTATTTTGTGTTTACTCAATCTTCTCTCCATTTTGTCATTGCGAGAGGAGTGATGCCGAGTGGGTTGTAGCTAAAGCAAATCTCTAGTTACGTTGATCTGTAGATTTATTTTGTGTTTACTCAATCTTCTCTCCATTTTTTCATTGCGAGAGGAGTGATGCCGAGTGGGTTGTAGCTAAAGCAATTCTCTGGTTACGTTAATCTGTAGATTTATTTTGTGTTTACTCAATCTTCTCTCCATTTTGTCATTGCGAGAGGAGTGATGCCGAGTGGGTTGTAGCTGAAACAATTCTCTAGTTACGTTAATCTGTAGAATTATTTTGTGTTTACTCAATTTTTTCTCGATTTGGCATTGCGAGAAAAGTGATGCCGAGTGGGTTGTGGCTGAAGCAGTTCTCTAGTTACGTTAATCTGTAGATTTATTTTGTGTTTACTCAATCTTCTCTCCATTTTTTCATTGCGAGAGGAGTGATGCCGAGTGGGTTGTAGCTAAAGCAAATCTCTAGTTACGTTGATCTGTAGATTTATTTTGTGTTTACTCAATCTTCTCTCCATTTTTTCATTGCGAGAGGAGTGATGCCGAGTGGGTTGTAGCTAAAGCAATTCTCTGGTTACGTTAATCTGTAGATTTATTTTGTGTTTACTCAATCTTCTCTCCATTTTGTCATTGCGAGAGGAGTGATGCCGAGTGGGTTGTAGCTGAAACAATTCTCTAGTTACGTTAATCTGTAGAATTATTTTGTGTTTACTCAATTTTTTCTCGATTTGGCATTGCGAGAGGAGTGATGCCGAGTGGGTTGTAGCTAAAGCAAATCTCTAGTTACGTTGATCTGTAGATTTATTTTGTGTTTACTCAATCTTCTCTCCATTTTTTCATTGCGAGAGGAGTGATGCCGAGTGGGTTGTGGCTGAAGCAGTTCTCTAGTTACGTTAATCTGTAGATTTATTTTGTGTTTACTCAATCTTCTCTCCATTTTGTCATTGCGAGAGGAGTGATGCCGAGTGGGTTGTAGCTAAAGCAAATCTCTAGTTACGTTGATCTGTAGATTTATTTTGTGTTTACTCAATCTTCTCTCCATTTTGTCATTGCGAGAGGAGTGATGCCGAGTGGGTTGTAGCTAAAGCAATTCTCTGGTTACGTTAATCTGTAGATTTATTTTGTTTTTAATCAATCTTCTCTCCATTTTATCATTGCGAGAGGAGTGATGCCGAGTGGGTTGTAGCTAAAGCAATTCTCTAGTTACGTTAATCTGTAGATTTATTTTGTGTTTACTCAATCTTCTCTCCATTTTGTCATTGCGAGAGGAGTGATGCCGAGTGGGTTGTAGCTAAAGTAATTCTCTAGTTACTTTAATCGGTAGATTTATTTTGTGTTTACTCAATCTTCTCTCCATTTTGTCATTGCGAGAGGAGTGATGCCGAGTGGGTTGTAGCTAAAGCAATTCTCTAGTTACTTTAACCTGTAGATTTATTTTGTGTTTACTCAATCTTCTCTCCATTTTGTCATTGCGAGAAAAGTGATGCCGAGTGGGTTGTGGCTGAAGCAGTTCTCTAGTTACGTTAATCTGTAGATTTATTTTGTGTTTACTCAATCTTCTCTCCATTTTGTCATTGCGAGAGGAGTGATGCCGAGTGGGTTGTAGCTAAAGCAATTCTCTAGTTACTTTAACCTGTAGATTTATTTTGTGTTTACTCAATCTTCTCTCCATTTTGTCATTGCGAGAAAAGTGATGCCGAGTGGGTTGTGGCTGAAGCAGTTCTCTAGTTACGTTAATCTGTAGATTTATTTTGTGTTTACTCAATCTTCTCTCCATTTTGTCATTGCGAGAGGAGTGATGCCGAGTGGGTTGTAGCTAAAGCAAATCTCTAGTTACGTTGATCTGTAGATTTATTTTGTGTTTACTCAATCTTCTCTCCATTTTGTCATTGCGAGAGGAGTGATGCCGAATGGGTTGTAGCTAAAGCAATTCTCTGGTTACGTTAATCTGTAGATTTATTTTGTTTTTAATCAATCTTCTCTCCATTTTGTCATTGCGAGAGGAGTGATGCCGAGTGGGTTGTAGCTAAAGCAATTCTCTAGTTACGTTAATCTGTAGATTTATTTTGTGTTTACTCAATCTTCTCTCCATTTTGTCATTGCGAGAGGAGTGATGCCGAGTGGGTTGTAGCTGAAACAATTCTCTAGTTACGTTAATCTGTAGAATTATTTTGTGTTTACTCAATTTTTTCTCGATTTGGCATTGCGAGAAAAGTGATGCCGAGTGGGTTGTGGCTGAAGCAGTTCTCTAGTTACGGTAATCTGTAGATTTATTTTGTGTTTACTCAATCTTCTCTCCATTTTGTCATTGCGAGAGGAGTGATGCCGAGTGCGTTGTAGCTAAAGCAAATCTCTAGTTACGTTGATCTGTAGATTTATTTTGTGTTTACTCAATCTTCTCTCCATTTTGTCATTGCGAGAGGAGTGATGCCGAGTGGGTTGTAGCTAAAGCAATTCTCTACTTACGTTAATCTGTAGATTTATTTTGTTTTTAATCAATCTTCTCTCCATTTTGTCATTGCGAGAGGAGTGATGCCGAGTGGGTTGTAGCTAAAGCAATTCTCTGGTTACGATAATCTGTAGATTTATTTTGTTTTTAATCAATCTTCTCTCCATTTTGTCATTGCGAGAGGAGTGATGCCGAGTGGGTTGTAGCTAAAGCAATTCTCTAGTTACGTTAATCTGTAGATTTATTTTGTGTTTACTCAATCTTCTCTCCATTTTGTCATTGCGAGAGGAGTGATGCCGAGTGGGTTGTAGCTAAAGTAATTCTCTAGTTACGTTAATCGGTAGATTTATTTTGTGTTTACTCAATCTTCTCTCCATTTTGTCATTGCGAGAGGAGTGATGCCGAGTGGGTTGTAGCTAAAGCAATTCTCTAGTTACTTTAATCTGTAGATTTATTTTGTGTTTACTCAATCTTCTCTCCATTTTGTCATTGCGAGAAAAGTGATGCCGAGTGGGTTGTGGCTGAAGCAGTTCTCTAGTTACGTTAATCTGTAGATTTATTTTGTGTTTACTCAATCTTCTCTCCATTTTGTCATTGCGAGAGGAGTGATGCCGAGTGGGTTGTAGCTAAAGCAAATCTCTAGTTACGTTGATCTGTAGATTTATTTTGTGTTTACTCAATCTTCTCTCCATTTTGTCATTGCGAGAGGAGTGATGCCGAGTGGGTTGTAGCTAAAGCAATTCTCTGGTTACGTTAATCTGTAGATTTATTTTGTTTTTAATCAATCTTCTCTCCATTTTGTCATTGCGAGAGGAGTGATGCCGAGTGGGTTGTAGCTAAAGCAATTCTCTAGTTACGTTAATCTGTAGATTTATTTTGTGTTTACTCAATCTTCTCTCCATTTTGTCATTGCGAGAGGAGTGATGCCGAGTGGGTTGTAGCTAAAGTAATTCTCTAGTTACGTTAATCGGTAGATTTATTTTGTGTTTACTCAATCTTCTCTCCATTTTGTCATTGCGAGAGGAGTGATGCCGAGTGGGTTGTAGCTAAAGCAATTCTCTAGTTACTTTAATCTGTAGATTTATTTTGTGTTTACTCAATCTTCTCTCCATTTTGTCATTGCGAGAGGAGTGATGCCGAATGGGTTGTAGCTGAAGCAATTCTCTAGTTACGTTAATCGGTAGTTTTATTTTGTGTTTACTCAATCTTCTCTCCATTTTGTCATTGCGAATGGAGTGATGCCGAGCGGGTTGACAAAAAGCCAAATAAAAGAATGAACACAATTTCGAAAAGTTTTACTTTTTGGTTTTTTACGATAGCAGATTCCAGTATGTTACTTTCATTGTTGAATTTGAAGCTTTCCATACTACTGACCTGATGAACAATATTTTAACCGCAAAACTATAATTTTGTTGCAAGTTGGGACTTAGGCCATTTTCCACTCCCCAACATTTAAAAAATAGATATTGCGAAATCTGCAAGGTGAGCAACTTATCTAATGGGAACACAATTGGTCTTCATACCGTTCATCGTAGTATTACGCTTTCAGCCACATTGTGTGGGGCTGAATTGGGCTCTTTTTCCTTCCTGAATTGAAAGAAAAAAGAGCCCTGAATTGAAAAGAGTCGACAATTATTGTAGATTTCCTGAGAGTTTTCAATGGGCGCATAGGATATGAATAATGGGCTCTTTTCCAGTTTCCCCCCACCTTTCAAATTCAATTTTGAAAACCTTATTTAGCGTTGTCATAATGCAATGAAATTTGGCGTGGTGAACAAATCGACAATTCTGAACAGATTTGTTCTTCATACTTAACAGCGTAACATGACGCATTTAGCCGTAATAGCACGTAAAACAAACACAAAACTCGGTATTTTGAAAAGGGGGGGGGGGGGGAAACTGGAAAAGAGCCGAATAATGTTTTTGGTTTGTAGAAAAGCGCGAAAACTTTTTTTCGCAAAGTCAGCAAAAAGTCAAGTCAACGAAGTGTCAGATTTGTTGAAAAGCGCGAAAATGTTTTCCGGCAAAAACAGCAAAAAGTCAAATCCACCCAATTCTATGTCGTTTTCTGACAATTTTTTTTCGTAAAGTCAGCAAAAAGTCAAGTCAACGAAGTGTCAGATTTGTTGAAAAGCGCGAAAATTTTTTTCCGGAAAAAACAGCAAAAAGTCAAATCCACCCAATTCTATGTCGTTTTCTGACAATTTTTTTTCGCAAAGTCAGCAAAAAGTCAAGTCAACGAAGTGTCAGATTTGTTGAAAAGCGCGAAAAATTTTTTCCGGCAAAAACAGCAAAAAGTCAAATCCACCCAATTCTATGTCGTTTTCTGACAATTTTTTTTCGCAAAGTCAGCAAAAAGTCAAGTCAACGAAGTGTCAGATTTGTTGAAAAGCGCGAAAATTTTTTCCGGCAAAAACAGCAAAAAGTCAAATCCACCCAATTCTATGTCGTTTTCTGACAATTCTACTTTCTCAAGATTTTTAATGATGCAAGGTTTTTGGTTTTCTTTGTTGAATGACAATCACAATGAACCCAAAAAACCGTAGTGTAATTTTTCTTGTTTTTGAAATTTGCACTGTTTCATAAATTGTCATTCATTGGTTTTTTTGCCACTGACAAAAATGGTTTTGAATCAATTTGAATCATTTTTAATTGATTTAAAATCCATACAAACTGATCAACCATGTGCACATTATACACTGAAATGATTTTAAACAGATTTAAACAAAATTTAATGGGTTCTTTTTTGCCAAAAGCTCAGTCGTCTTTAATTTTAACTTTAAGTAATTTTTTTGCTCAAAATTTTGAGTAAAATTTGTTGTCAAAGAAATCTCCGCTATTGATGTATTTATCTATAGCCATTTGAGGAGCGCTTATGACCGCAAGCAAGTAATTCCAGTGGGAATTCCGTACAATTCTGAGGGCAAAAAAAAATTTCCGAAGTCATGAAAGAAAACAAATTTAAACGCAATGTCATCAATTGTTTTTATTTGCAATTTCATGTTTTTTATTTCAAATGAAAAAAATCAATTTAAATTATTTTACAAGGCCTCAAACCAAAGGAGCGCTCAAATGACAAAAGAAAAATTGAAGTCATTGAAAGTCCTTCTGTTTTCGTTTTTTTTAACTTGGAAAGTGATATCATTTTATATCACTTTAAGAGTTTTCAAAATTCATCCCACATATTTCAACCCATATACTTTCCAGATACAAAAATCGACCTGAGTTTAATCTGTATTTTTTATATGCAAAACCGACAGCAATCTATTTTTTGTTACAGCTGGGGGCTCTTTTTCCTTTTCCCCCCCACCTGCAAATTTTTATGTTTGAAGTTACTGTTCACTTTGTCCGATTGTCATGAAAATTGCCATGCAGACTAATTAGGCCATGACAAACATATTTGGTCTTCATATTTAACCTTGTAAAACAACTCGTTAGACCATAAAAATCATGTTTGAGTGAGGTGGAGGGGAAAAGGAAAAAGGGCCGAGCTGGGCCTCTTTTTCTCCCCCATTTTCCCGAAAATTTGATCAAAACGAAATTCACCAACAGTGCCACCAACTAAGCATTTTATTTGCGACTTAGGTTAGTAAAAATTCTCCGTAGTAGTGCACAACGCTTCGCTTAAGTAATTACAGTTATAAACTCCGTTTGGATTTTAGAGCTCAACATAATCAAGCGTAAGAACTTCTTGAACAAAAGCCTCGCTATTTACGCTAAAATGGAAAACTTTAAAGCTAGTTAATCTTTTTTTTGTCTTCAGAACATCGTCGCCTTCTCTCTTATAAATTTCCTCGCCATGTTTCATTGGCAGTTTTAAATCATTGAAACTTTGGGTTTTTCAGCAGCAAGGGTGGATTTAGGCGGACTCCTCCCCCTTAGGGATTCGACCCCATGCCGACCCAAAGGGTCCCGCTTTGGTACTTTAAAAAAACTATTTTTGGCTGACCGACACTAAGATTTTTCAAAAGACGCTTTTGGCGCCAAAACAAACTAATTTTGAGGGGGCGCGCGCGCCAAAAAACACCAAATTGAGACTCATTTTCTTGAAGTTTTGCATTGATTTTCTGTTCACCTTTTCCGATGGTTACAAAAATTTACATGATGATTAATTACGCAATGACAAAGATAATTGTTCTTCGCTTAACAAAAAAGTGTGCCTTTAGCGCTTATAGCATGCATATAAATTATAAAAGTCACAAATTTTTGGAGTGGTGAAATGTTACAAAAACTACCAAGAAGTTTGAAAATCAGAGTTTTTTGGCTGTTTCTATTATTTCTATTATGGCTGTTTCTATACTTTTCTTTGATTTCTGGCCTGCATTGCTTTTTTTAAAATAATTCTGTTCTCAAGGGCAAAGGTCGTGAAAACTGTCATGTGAGTTAACCGAGTAATTAGAAACCACTATTTATTTTCAAATACAAACACAACCTCCTAAATTCATTGATACTTACATCGATTTTTTCATCTGGTGAAGCGCAATGATGTTAATGTTCTCGCTAAAAAAAGCGAGCAAAATCAAGGTCGTGAGTTTTGCTTTTTCTGTTGAGCAAAGATAAATGTCTGGAAAAACAAAATGGCTGATCAAAAAAATTTCACAATTTTTTCAAGAGCTGTTTTAAAATTGATCTACTGTTTTACACTAGTGGAAAAAAATTAAGCGCAATTTTAGGATTTTTTTCTCTAAAAAGCCTGTTTGCATCGCCAGATTTGGACAATTATCAGAGCTACCCTCTATGAAACTATCAATGTTTAGTTTAATGATTTACCATTGTAATCCGGGTTTGAAAATGCCAGATTTTTTCATCTGCACTAAGTTTTGCATCATAGTGAGCAGTGAACCATTTCTTGAATTGAAATAATTTGTGTATACCTTTTATTGAACTGGGCAGTTTCTTAGTTTTTCACGCGGATTGAAAAACTTAGTGCAGATGAAAAAATGTGGAATTTGCAGACCCTCATTATATTGGTAACTCATTGAGCCAAAACCTTGATAGTTTTGTAACGGGTACATAAGATGGTTTTGTCTTGGTCTATATAAAAATTTAAATGAAATTCAATAAAACTTTTTTCCAAAATGGAATTTGAAAAGAGACATTTTAGAAGAAAAAAAAACATAATTTGCGTTTTAATTTGCGTTTACTTTAGTCCAGCACTAGTGTATTCTTCAGTTAGCGTAATTTTTACTTTGATTTCTGCTTTTAAAAGCCAAAATGTAAGCCAGCCTTTTTCCTCCCCCCTCCCCCCACCTGAACATTTTGTTTCCGAATGTGACGAAAATCGGCATGCGATGTAATTAGGCCTTGATGATGATGAGTGGTTTCTGCGTTTCGCAGGGGATTTTGAAAGCCTCTTTTTCTAGCCTGTCTAAGCATAGTCTGTTTATCTTATTTCCTCACACTCAAGACTCAGTTATTTTTGTTGAGCGAAGCTCTTTTTCTTTTGCGACTCAAGGCCGTTTTCGCCATGACAAACGTTTTTGGTGGTCAAGAATAACCTTGTAAAACCTCTCCTTGCATCATAAAACTGATGCTTTTCTAAGGTGGGGGGGGGGGGGGGGGAATGAAATGGAGCCGTATGGCACTGTGTTATTATTTCTTGACTTGCAGTTTCCGATATTTAGGGTTAAATTATGAATGAAACGATATATTGTCAATCAGTCAGCTACCCGACACTGATCTACCTCAGAATCGAGACGAGGCAGAAATGAGTTGTCTGTAAACTTTCTTGTATATAAAGGCTTTTAGTGATAAGAAAATTGCATGCGTTGTTTTACAAGTACTTTATTCTGCTTGACTTCAAATAATTGGTAACGATAAAAATGAAGCTTCCGATTTGAATCTAATCAAGTCGTTCAATTTGACAGTATTTAATGATTTTTAAAAATTATTGCAAGTCAGTCATTTTCGATCGTGTTGCTCTAATGTTGGACAATCGCCAAAAACATAAATATATTTTTGATAAATGTTTTCAAACAAGAGCATAAGTGGGAGAGTTTTTTTCAGTTTATCAGCAAAAAATTGATGAAGCTCCAGTTTTTCTTTTAAAAGAAAATCATAAGCACACACTTCGCAGTCCTGCTTCTGGTCTGGCTTGTTATTTGAAGTTTGTGTCAAACGAACAAAAGTAGTTTCGAGATTCAATTAAAAGATCGATAAAAGATGACACACCGGCTGATAAGTCAATTTAATTTTGGCAAAATTTTTACAACACTTCATATGACAATGTAGAGCAGCAAAATTGAAGTGGTCCAAAATATAAGTTAACAGAAGCAGAAAGAATTCTGGAATATAGTTTTTCATTCTCATTATGTTAAAGGCTTTGTTTCAAAAAATTTTCGGTTTATCAATTTTGTTTTTTACATTTTCTAGTTAAGCTTTCATTAAGGACCACTCAAACACCATGAAAAACCGTATGGTTGTGATATTAAGCCAAAGATTAGGTTTTGATGATGAACTAAACTGCTCGTTTTTCCGGAATCAGGAATTGGTAGCTCCGTTTCTCTGGGATGAGAAATTGATAACTTCTCTTCTCTGGAATGAGGAACTGGTAGCTCCTTTTTTCCGGAATGAGGAACTGGTAGCTTCGTTTATTCGTGATATCGTTGACCATGCCGGCTGTCGCGGGTAAAAAGTTGGCTTCTGACGTCACGAAAACAAACTGCAAAACGAGCGCCAAACTTCCTAGAAAGGAAAAAATCGATCTGGAGTCCATGTTTGCGGCGGTGTTCGTCTAGATGATTGTTGGGAACTTTGGTATCTGTTCTGCTCTGCGGCTGATGAATCTCTCGCTCTGAAATGGCGAAATGAAATAACTTCGAGTTGAGCGAACACCTTGTTTTTTATCTGCACGTGCCAAATGAGCTGTGGAAAATGTGTTCCTAGTTTCTAGATTGATAATCAGGAAAAGGTTCAATCAGGGAACCTTACAATTCCATTTGAGTTAAGATTAGTCTCATTACAAAGAATTCATTCAGACCATCTATAAGTGATCAAGTGAAAAAATGCGTCCCTTATCCTTTTGAAAATCCTTTGAAATTTTCGTTTAAAAATCCCCCCAAAGTCAGTCACGTGGCTTCAAATAAAGTAATGTCTTGTCTCTCTCAGAAAAGGGCACGGATAAAAGTAACCATGATACTATTTTTAAGGGCAGGATAATTTTCTAAATGAAAAAGACACGCCTCTTTGAATTTTATATTAATCATGCTCAAGAAACTCAAAAACAAATTTTTTTACAAAACTATGCTTTCAATTTACAATTTATTTAGTGATACCCTTTACAAAGTAGATTTTGCGGCTGGTTTCCACTTTCCCAACATTTGAAGTTGAGTTTTGAAAAACTTTTTTTACGTTGTCATGATGTATGGAATTTTTGCATGGTGTACAACTTAACTACTGTGAAAACATTTGTTCTACAAACATCGCACCGTAACATCACGCATTCAGCCATAACCACACGTAATACAAGTAGAAAATGGAAAAATTAAAATGTGGGGAGGAAGTTTGAAAAAATTCAGCTTTTCATTTTTACAAGGAGCTAAGCTCACAGGCAAAGACAAGACTCTGAAAAACATCATAAACTAATTAGTGAATCAAATGAACACCCCGCCCCCCTCCCAAGCAAGTTTTAACAAATTCGTGGCTCGTTTTCAGTTCCCAGCAACTTTTTGAGGGGGTGGGAAACTGGAAAACAGCCAAAATCGATTAAAGTTTTAATATCGAGAAGTTTACATGAAACGCTGAGCAATTTGGCTTTTTCGTTACCTCTGATTTCGAATTCTTACAATCAAAGTTTTGCTCAACTTCAACTTGTTCGATTGCTTAAAAAAATGGCATAGACTAAGTAAGCTATGGCAAGCATATTTGTTCATATTTAACATCTCATTGAACCCCTTTTTGTACCCTATCATTGATACTTATGTGAGAGGGGAGATGTTGGAAAAAAGAGCTAGCATTTTAATTTGAATTAGATTCTGAATTCTGAAAGAATGGGGGGATGATAACTTGATCGAAATTACTACGATAAAAAATTTTACCAGAACCATAAACCAGATCAAATTTTCTCAAAAAATACGCATTTCTTTCTGAAACACTAAGAAAGCTGGAATATAAAAATTAACTGCCCAATTTGCTCTCCCCAGAAACTAGCCGATTCACATTAAACCGTCATTTAAACTGTCAAGATTTAAACTGAGTGAGAATTTGCTCTTTTCCAATGAAAATTTTGGCTATTCGGTTTTCTTTTTTCTAATTGAATTTTTCTATAAAAAAATATTGGTGTAACGTTTTTTCTCTTTAATTGTGCTATTGTGATCGAACCTAGAACAATCGGCTCCTTTCAAGTTTTCAATTTTCCCCTCACATTTGAAAATCAATTTTGAGGTTTCATTTTAACGCTGTCATAATGCAATGAAATTCGGCATACTGAACATACTGACTATTTTGAAGAAGTTTGTTATTAATACGCACTTCATAAAATCACACATTTAGTCACACTTGTACGTGAAAAAATTATGTAAAAAGAAAGTTGGAAAAAGAGGTAAAAGTGGAAAACAGTTGAGTATTCCAGATTTTGCTAAAGAACCCTAAAAGTTTCTGAAGACGCCTTTGGCGCCAACATGTACTACTTCTGAGGGAGGAGCGCGCGCCAAAAAAACGCAGGGTCTTTCTAATGTTTTGAGCGAAGTTGTGAATTTACTTTGATCCAGTTAAAAACAAAAGTCAACAAAGTTTTCCAAAATTTGGAAAAGTTTTTGAAAATTCGCCCCCTCCTCGAGAAAATCCTAGATCGGCCCCTGCCACTTTGAAAGTCAACCGCACATTGTTCACGCGTGATAAAATTATCCCGCACCACAAAACTCTTCCACACTCAATTGAGACAGGCTAATTGGTGAATAAGATTCAAAAACTCCATGTGATAATTTCCATGGTCTTAATAATTCCATTAACGATTGTTAATTTTCAGCATAAAATTGAAAGTTTGTCAATTTTTCATTAACCAAAAATCATTTGAGACAAAATATGGAGAGTTCGAACAAGCAGTCTTGTCTATTGTCTAGGGGCTCTTATTCAGCATATTTGCGATCAAAGTAAAGACCCTTTGCATTAGCCAAGTCTAAAACTCTGCTTCTAGCCAGCTGTCATTTGATATGAAAAAAATCCGTTTTGACTAATCAGCGGTTATTTTCAAGGTTCGATTTTATTTTTAAAATGAACAAAAGAAAATAGTTCGAGCACAACTTTTTTATTTAAGTTTCGATAGTATATATAAAAACGGTATTCATATAAATGCACACAAAAAAGCTGTTATACTATTTCACTTTGTCTTAAATTATTGACCCAAGCCCTTAACACAGTTTTTTGAGTATATGAAACGCGTGTGGGCTACTGTATTGGAATTGTAGAACTAGCATTTTATCAAACCAATTTTTCAATATTCGAAAATTTTGTGGACAGTTCTTTTTTGGTGGACCAATTTGATTTTCGAAGCTATCCAAAACTAAAATAAGGACCCTGTTTTGTTTTTTGAGAAAAGGCTAAAAATTATGTTTTGAGCTTTTTTTAGAAATATTTGACTGAAGAAATGCGTTTTTTATGGCGCGCGCGCCCCTTCAAATTTGCTTATATTGACGCCAAAGGCGCCTTTGAAAAATTTTTATGTTGGTCGGCCAAAAATGGATCTCGTAAAATTATAGCAGAGGGAGGACCCTTTGGAAACATTTGAGAGTTTAGGGAGAGAAAGACGGTGTTTTCAAAATGTTTCCTCCAATTTTTTACCTCTTTTTTTCAGGGTCAAAAGCACAAATCCCGTTTCACGAGAGAAAACTGAAACTTGAAATAAAACCAACTTTGCTGGTTAGTTAAGTGTCAGTTATGAGTTATCGCGAGCAACTATTCTGTCTTAGTTCATAAGAGCGGAAAATAACTTAGGCTCAATTTCTCAACACCCGTTGTGTCTCCCAGCTCGACTGAAATGTAGGTTAAAATTTAAAAAGTTGACACATGTTAGTGGGAACAACATCATGAACGGATCTAGAGTTTTATCGAGGGGGAGGGGGGTCGATTTTTTAAAATTTTATGAACATTTCATCAACCAGTTTTCTAGGTCGACCAAAATGGGTTTCCGAGCGCTCCCAGAACACTATTAAGAATGCAAATTTTGAAAAACACCACGTTTTTTGGCGCTCGTTCTCTCTCAACATTTGTATATATTGACGCCAAAGACGTCTTTTGAAAAACTTCAGGGTCGGTCGGCCAAAAACGGATGTTTTGAAAAGTACCAAAGTAAAGACCCTTGTGGTCGGCAGGAGGTCGAATCCCTAAGAAAGGGGGGAGGTTCCCTCCCCCTAAATCAGCCCGCAGTGCTTTAATCCTTGAAAAAGTTCTGGTAAAAATTAAATGTTGCTGTTCAATATATTGTTGACCTGATATCCGGCAACCGGTTATTTGAATCACCTCCTAGATTAGTTAGAGACAAAACAAATTAACTAACTTTCCGCGTTGTTCAGTACTTTGGAAACGATCGACCTTTTCTTTACAACTGAAATTTGACTTCATATACTAGCTTGGAAATTAAAGAATTTGAAAACACTCAACAAAAATTTATGTTTATGCATTGAAATAGCTCAAAAACAGACTGACTAGAAATGTTCTTTTCAAAATATTTAAAAACATAAACAGAATCGGTTTTATTTTTCTTTCTCTATAAAAGAAATTGGTTCAACGGTTTCCAAAGTTTCAGCATCAAAAAACTTTCTCATGTAGATTGTGACAAAAATGGGGTTGATCATGTGTTGATTCATGATTTTCACATAAGATCAGAATCAGCTCAAATATATATATCATCTAAACCTATTTGCAAACCAATTTGCATCCAATTAAAATATTAGCATTATAATTTCTATCAAGTTCGGCTCGAATGTGATTCTAAAGGAAAATAGGTGACGTTCGAATTCACGCCAAACTCTCCGGAACGCTCTATGTCCACGATAGGCTATCTAGAGTGCATTGACAAACCATTATATTGTCTTTATACTAGCTTTCATATACTTTCAACTCAATGCTAAGAAGGAATAACATCCACCACCCCCGAAGGAGCGAGAACGGGCAAGAGCTTAACGAGTGGCCCGGTGTAGTTTCCGGACACGGTCCTACGGTTTGCGGAATGGCAGAGGTTGTCTTTGAACCAATAACAAATGAGATGAGAAATCAAGCTTACCAAATAAATAACTATATATTCTGAATTTCTTCCTTATATCGATTCTGATTGGTTAATACAGTGTTTTTTTGCTTATTCTTGACAAGTAAGAATATGCACATGTCTAAATATTGCTATGTAACCCTCAATTATGTACTCAACCGAATACATGCCGTCTAGTCTTTTTCAGAGATCCACATCTGAGCAGCTTTTGTGTATTTCGTCCCCTTTTTTAGTCGACAAAATTGAATTTCAGAGATCTCTTAAATCACTTTAAAGTCCCTGTTAGGCCAAAAATACTGCACCAAAGCCAATTTTTTGGAATAAAAACAGGTCGAATTGCAATTTTTGGCCCTTTTGAAAGGTATAACTACAACGCGCGTCCCCAAAATTGTATAATATTGGCTTCGAAAGCTTACGCTTAGACAAATTTTAGAGCCGATGAGCTAAATATGGAATTCGCAAAAAAGTACAAAAGGTTAAGGAGTCGAGCCAGAAATATATGCGCAAATAAAACGAATTACCTGGATTAAAACTCATCAAGGTTTTCAAAAATCAAATTGTGTAATAAATTTTCAAAACAAATTCAAAGTTGGGCAGATGCCCTTATTAGCCCATACCGAGATTTTTTTTTATTTCAGACCTGAAATACTTTATATCTAGTCTAATTTCTAGTCCGAAATTCATTATGAAAAGTTTAAATGGAGCAGGGATTTTCTTAAATTCTACTTTTTTCATCCTATTTCTGATCAGAATATAGCTAAATCTAAGCTATTTCTATCTAGAAAAACATTTGCCTGGTGAGGCTTGAACTCGTTTGAATTTGCCTATTAGGCGATTGTGCTAACCACTAGGCCACACGCTTAGATGATCGTGAAAAGCTGTACCAACCTACCGCAAAGTAACTTTTGATATAACAAGTGTTAATGTACATAGTATTGCTACTGTTGTTGTGTATACTCGAAGCATTTTTACTCGCGGTGAGCAGTGAACTGATTTTCCCTTTCATTTGTTTCTAGAAACCAATTTTTTGTAAACTGAAGAAATAGATAGTTTGTGCACAGAAAGTACGAGAAAACTTGGCTAGATAATTTATATTAAAATTCTATCTAGAAAAACAGCCTCTGTTGGGCTGTTGGGTACGGGAGTCAAACTCGTATTATCATCATTTGGAGTTTCCGAGTGTATTTCCAACATTTACAAATCGATCAGTGCGAATGAGTAACAGCATTGAATTGCGGCTGGAAAACTGAAAAATGAAAAAAAATTAGATGTATATCGGCATGAGAAGAAAATTTTAAAAATTAGCTGCAATAGATACTGACAAACAGCTGCTTTTTCTATCGATATACTGCATACAGCAATATTTTTTCAAGTTTTCGTAGCTTTCGCATGTGCTTTCAAATTTCATGTTTGCATCAAATTACAGCTCAAAACATAAGTTGCCCTTATGCAAAAGTTATTTGAGAACAGCAGTTAAATTCGCACTCAAAATCTTTGCAAATTCAAACAAGACTGCTCGTACCAGGGCAAAGCCCTGAATGCTCCGACTGCCTTTTAAGGTTTATGGAGCAGCAGTAATAACATAAAAAAATTAATTGAAATAAAAAAAAATGAAATTTTTTTTTTCTAAAATTTGAAATTTTTTATGAAAATCATCCCCCCACACGCCATATAAAGTACAAAAAGATAGATTTCGTTCCTTGTTACAAATAAATTATGGCACATAAGCTTCGTTCAACCCATTTGGAACGATTTCTAAGACGGATTAAATCTCCGCTTATTACGCGTTAATAGCGCGAATTATATCGCGTGTTAATTGTCCCAAATTGGTCAAAATGGCAATCTTTAAACCCTCATAACTTTACGAAAAATGATCACAGGTAAAATATCTTTTCAAATTTGAGCTCAGGACAACAATACCTTTCGAATGATGTAAAAAAGTTCCGTCAAAAATGGCTAGTTAAAAAGTCGAAATTTGTCTGAAGAAAATAAAAACCCACCCGAGCACAAATATTCCGTTACTTTCGTATCGAAAGTCGGAACAATGAGGCGAACAAGTTTGTCCCAGTTTTTCCCTATGAGGCACACTAGATGAATCAATTTTTAAATTATAACAAGACTGCTCGTATCAGGGCAAAGCCCTGAATGTTCCGACTGCCTTTTAAGGTTTATGGAGCAGCAGTAATCACAGAAAAAAATTAATTGAAATAAAATAAAATGAAATTTTTTTTTCTAAAAATTGAAATTTTTTATGAAAATCATCCCCCCACACGCCATATAAAGTACAAAAAGATAGATTTCGTTCCTTGTTACAAATAAATTATGGCACATAAGCTTCGTTCAACCAATTTGGAACGATTTCTAAGACGGATTAAATCTCCGCTTATTACGCGTTAATAGCGCGAATTATATCGCGTGTTAATTGTCCCAAATTGGCCAAAATGGCCAAAATGGCAATCTTTAAACCCTCATAACATTACGAAAAATGATCACAGGTGAAATATCTTTTCAAATTTAAGCTCAGGACAACAATAGCTTTCGAATGATGTAAAAAAGTTCCGTCAAAAATGGCTAGTTAAAAAGTCGAAATTTGTCTGAAGAAAATAAAAACCCACCCGAGCACAAATATTCCGTTATTTTCGTATCGAAAGTCGGAACAATAATTAGGAGAGCTTCAATTGAAGGAGCTTAATGGAAGTGAACTAACTATTATTTCCTATTTCACATATCGACTTCATCTCCAAAATTCACTGGTTATGGGAGTAACTCTTATGTGGAGTCTGATAGTGCTTTGACCAGAAGTGATTAAGATGAAAGGCGGAAAGTTTCCAGTGTGACCTGCATTTAGCTGGATCACCTCTGGATTAAATTCGAATCATGTCAGATTCGATTCGTTCATCAGAACGGTCAAAATTTATGACAGCGGCAGACTGCCAATTTATCTTTTACCCTTTCAGGATTTTCGCGACCAGATGGTGTCTGCACTTCACTTGAAGTGTGGTTATTTTCCAGTATACGGAGCACCCTAACTGATTTACTATGGACATAATAATGATGGCCTACACTTCAAAACTTATGGTTTACCATCAGGGGTGGATTTAGGGGGGTGGAGGGATTTGGGGCGGATGCTTCTTTCCCACAGGTACATTTTAAGAAATCCATTTTTGGCCGACCGAACCTAAATTTTTTCTAAGAGCGCCTTTGGCGCCAATTTATACTAACTTTAAGGGGAAGCGCGCGCCAAAAAAACGTGCTTCAAAATTTTCCAAAAAGTGCCCGAAACCGGGTTTTTGGACCTTTTATTTAAAATTGGCCTGCGGCGCAGAAAATTTGGCGAAAACAGCGTCTTTTCAGTGCTTTAGGCGAGCTCCAAAAATCAACTTGGTCGACCTAAAAAAAAGGTCGTCAAAATTTTCGAAAACTTTTTGAAAATCCGCCCCCCTCGAGAAAATCCTAGATCCGCCCCTGTTTACCATGTTTGAATTAGTTTTTGTTTTCAAAAAAAGTTAATTCATTTCATTATTTGGGAAAAAAAATTAAATTTTCTTTAGTAAAATGTCGCATTGCTCCTTAAAAGATATTCTTTTTATATCCTTCTTCCAAGTAGGTTTATCTCTACTTTCAGCTTAACAGCTCAGCTCTTAAATAAACGCATGAAGTTGCCCACGGAAATGTCCGAATGTAAATGATGTGTGGACTGGTGATAGAACAAGGGGATAAAGCATAGTGCATATTGTAATGAGAGGGGACGGCTACTTTGTGAACAAATTGAATAAATCCATCAGCTTATGCTGGCTGCCCTCTGGATCAGTTGAACAGACTAAGAAACCCACCAATGCATAAAATATTAATACTTGACCTGAAAAAAAAACATGGTTTTTATCTAAAGTATTTAGGTATACTCAGTAGGAGGAATACTTCCAAGCAAACTTTTGGTTACTTATCCCGCCGTCCAATTTAATTAACGTCGAGCAATCATAGTGAAAATTTTGTACTAACCAGAAGGTGGAACTTCAAACAAAAGTAGTCATTATACTTAGACTGCAAACGACACATTTTTAGAGTGTGGAAGAAGCACTAACTACTCATTATGTTTGATTACTTTTTGGTGAGGGTGAAAACATTAAATATAATTGAACGAGAGAGATTTTCAATGTTTTGTTTTCCAAAAAAGGTAAAACTGTTTCGGTTTCAAATTTGAACGCCATTTGTTTGCATCCGGGACAACTTTCAGACCGACCCGAAATGTTCACCAGAGAATAACACGCGCAACCATACACATCCAATCATGGCTTTTTAGGAAAATGACAAATCATATGCCGCACGTAGATTTTTTCAGAAACACTAAAAAACTTTTCTAAAAGACAAAGTTATTATCGAAAACATTTCCCTAGTTGTAGATGCTTTCGGTTAACTTTAAAAAAATGTTAGCCATATATTTTTATTTTGCTTGTGGTGCTTTCTATGAAAAAGATGTCTCCAGACCAAAAAAAACCTAAATTATAATACTCGCTCGTGTTATTTATTAGAACACGTTGTTAAATTAACTTGAATGAAAGCACGGATTAAAACGGTATTTAAAAAGATAGAACTAGGAAGCAATTGCTGAAAACGTATTTTATACGGTAAAAGAACATTGGTTACAATAATTAGGAATAGATCTAATGGGCCAGCAATTGTTTGGTTTAACAAATAAGGACATAATGATGCTTGCGGTTATGTCGATTGTTCTGAAGATGAGTATAAATTGATCTTTCAAAAGCAACATTTAATGGTTTAATTTTCACGTCAGACAGTTTTTGAGAAAACACACAGCAAGACTAGTTAGTCTTCAATTCAAAATGAACTAGCAGCCGTTCTTCTTTGGCTCAAAAAACCAGTGTGAACCAATTAAATTAATTGAGGCGCTTTCAAGCCAAACCGAGCTGTTCAAAGCTGTTCAATTTTCTCTTGATGAAATTGAGATCCGCAAAACTAAAACAGGACCGTTCGTATCAGGGCAAAACCCTGAACATTCTGACTGCTTTTTCAGGATGGGTTAAATTTTTAAAAATCATAATACTGATTTTTTCAACAACAAAAAAATCTTTGAAAATAAACATTGCGAGGCCAAATTGTACATTCTGTGCATTGTAAACCGATTCCGCAAAAGGCCAAAATCAGATTTGTCACGGAATCCGCAGTTTTGCTACTTTTCTTAGATCTTCATCGCTGTTTTGGATTCCACAAACAAATACCTAAAACACTGCACCGCTAAAAATTGCTCCGAAAATAGGCGATTTTGCGGAATCCACAAACAAATCATAAGACTTTTGTTTAATTTAGTTGAGCTGTTTTGGATTCCGCAACTGTAAGTGGATCCGCAAATTGTAAGTGGAATCCGCTTTTTGTTTGCGGACTCCGTTTACATATAAGTATGTGTAGTATAACTTTTAAAATTATATTTTTTTCTTATTGGTTACCAAAAAAAATCAGTGTCAATTATTACCTTGATCAACTACCAGTTGAAATAGCAAACGTTTGGTCTCCACTCCTGTCGACCCAACTTCGATCTCAACTTCGATCCCAAATACTGACCTACTTCGATCTGAACTTCGATCCCAAATACTGATGCAATCCCAATTACTGACCTAACTCGGCGATATGCGCGCGTTGTATTTCCGAACACTTTCAAACCAATGACTACAAATAATGAATTTAATCGGCGTTAAGCTTCCAAAATCAGTATTTGGAATTGACGCAGTCCCAATGACCTAACTTGGCGATATGCGTGCGTTGTATTTCCGAACACTCTCAAACCTATGACTACAAATAATGAATATAATTGGCGTTAAGCTTCCAAAATCAGTATTTGGAATTGACGCAGTCCCAATGACCTAACTTGGCGAGATGCTGTGTTTTGTATTTCCATACACTCTAAAACCAATGACTACAAATCATGAATTTAATCGGCGTTAAGCTTCCAAAATCAGTATTTGGAATTAACGCAGTCCCAATGACCTAACTTGGCGAGATGCTGTGTTTTGTATTTCCATACACTCTCAACCCAATGACTCCAAATATTGAACTTATTCGGTGTTGTGTTTCAAAAATACTAAAAGGTGATATCCACCGATTTAGTTAACAAATGTTTTGAGATTTGTCCGTGGATTCCGCTGACAATGGTTAAGTCTTGCTTTTAAACTCCGCATTGCTATAGATAAGAATTCCACCTCTAGCTTTTAGTTGATCATATGCAAGTTCAGTAAAAAACAAATTTCTGAATCCATATACAGTTTACGGAATCCGCTTACATTTGCGGATTCCGCCTAAAAATTTTGCGGATTCCACTTACGTTTGCGGATTCCACTTACATTTTGTGGAATCCAACTACAGTTGCGGAATCCAGAAGAACTAGCTATATTCGCTTGTAGTCGGATCCGCGGCACAACAAATGTGCCGACAAAAATTACGTTACAGGTATTTGTACGCAGAATCCACGGAAGTTTTGCGAGTGGAATCCACTGACATTTTGGAACATGTTTGAAGGTTTGTCTATGGAATCGAGGAACATAAGTATCCAGTGCACAGTTTGGCCTCGTAATGAAACACATAGCTATTTTTTTGTGTTTTTTAAATCAGCGCCCACACGCAATATGCAATGAACAAAAAGAATTACGTTGCTCCTACTTATGTATAAATATTGATAATTTGTCTGCCTCAACCAATTTGTAAGTCAGATTTTATCTCCGCCTACTTGTTATTAGAGCTGGATATATTGCTTGTTAATTGTCCCAAATTGGCCAAAATGACAATCTTTAAGCGCCCATAACTTTACAAAAAATGATCACAGTTGAGTATCTTTTCAAATTTGAGCTCAGGACAACCATACATTTTGAATGATATAAAAAAACCTCCGTCAAAAATAGCCCTTTCAAAAGTCGAAATTTGTCGGAAAAAACCCACCCCGAGCACAAATATTCCGTTACTTTCTTATCGAATGTCGAAACAATAAAGCATGCAACCATAAGATCAAAAAGAAACTCATTCGAATTTTATTCCCCTTCTGACGTTTTTTAAAGTCAACATTCTTTATGCGTTTGACGACTTCACAGAGTTTCAGTAGTCTAAGTTTTGACAAGGCAAAAAGAGAGAACACAAGTTTATTCGAAATGACATGTTACTATTCTCAGACAAAACCAATTTAATCAAAAATGATCTTCAAACAGAGCTGAAACCTTGAGAAGTCGTCAAACGCATAAAGAATGTTGACTTGAAAAGACGTTAGAAGGAAAATGAAATTCGAAATTGTTCGAATTTCATTCCCCTTCTAACGTTTTTTCAAGTCAACATTCTTTATGCGTTTGACGACTTCACAAAGTTTCAGTAGTCTGAGTTAAGACAAAACAAACAAATGACAACACATGTTTCTTCCAAAATGACATTTTGTTTTTCTCAGACAAAATCAATTTTGTCAAAATGATCTTCAAATGGAGCTGAAAGTTTGAGAAGTAGTCAAACGCTTAAGAATGTTGACTTCAAAAAACGTCAGAGGGGAATGAAATTCGAATTGATTCAAATTTCACTCTCCTTCTGACGTTTTTTTGAGTCAACATTCTTTACGCGTTTGACGACTTCTCCGAGTTTCAGTAGTCTGAGTTTTGACAAGACAAATAAGAGAGAACAAATGTTTCTTCCAAAATGACATGTTATTACTCTCAGACAAAATCAATTTCATAAAAAGCCCAATTTTTAGCAAAACGAGCTGAAGGAGTATAAAAGTCAGCACAAAGAGCTAGGAGAGCCTAAACTTTAGCTAGGGGAATTGAATGAGCCCAATTTTTAGCAGAAGATTCTAAATGAGCCCAAATTTCAGCGAAAGGTGCTCAGGGAGCCCAATCAATAGCAAAAGAAGCTAAATGAGCCCTATTTTCAGTAAATAGAGCTAAAGTAGCCCAAACTTTAGCAAAACAAGCTGAAGGAGCCTAAAATTCAGCAAAAAGAGCTAGAAGAGTCTAAATTTTTTCTAAAGGAATTGAAAGAGCCCATTTTTAGCAAAAGATGCTGAATGAGCTCAAATTTCAGCAAAATGTGCTCAGGGAGCCTAATCTATAGCAAAATGAGCCAAATGAGCCCTATTTTTTGTAAAAAGAGCTGAATTAGCCCAAATTTTAGCAAAACAAGCTGAAGGAGCATAAAATTCAACAAAAAGAGCTAGAAGAGCATAATTTTTAGCTAAATGAATTGAATGAGCCTAAATTTTAGCAAAAGATGCTGAATGAGCCCAAATTTTAGCAACAGGCGCTCAAGCAGCCCAATCTATAGCAAAAGGAGCTAAATGAGCCCTATCTTCAGTAAAAATAAGCTGAATCAGCCAAAAATTTTAGCAAGAGGAGCTGAAGGAGCATAAAATTCAACAAAAGGAGCTAGATGAGCCAAAAATTTAGCTAAAGAAAGTGAATGAGCCCAAATATTATCAAAAGATGCTGAATGAGCCCAGTTTTAGCAAAAGGAGCTCAAGGAACCCAATCTATAAAAAATTTTGTGCAAAAGGAGCTGAATTAGCCCAATTTGTAACCAAAACAGCTGAATGAGTCCAACTTTTAGGAAAACGAGCTGAAGGAGCTTAAAAATTAGAAAAAAAAGCTGGATGAGCCCAAACTTTAGCTAAAGGAACTGAATGAGCCCAATTTTAGCAAAAGTTGCTGAATGAGCTCAGTTTTCAGCAAACGCAATGAGCACAGCTTTAAAAAGAAGACTAATAAATTTTTGAAAAAAAATTGGCCAATGTTTAAATTTGGGAATATTTGAAAACGATCGCTTGAGTTCAAATCTCTCATCTCGTAACTAGGACTAAATTAGTTATTTTCCGATAGAGGAACCAAATTTAAACTGGAAAATGCAATTCGTTTTAGATCAAAAGTATTGATTTTCCGAGTTGCCCTAACCTCTCTTAAAAACCGTTTTATGTCAAGGTTGATGGCAGTGCAGAAAATTTTGAGGGAAGCAAGCCAATAATTTTTTCAGACAAACGAGGTGAATGAGCTCAATTTTCAGTAAAAGGCCCTAAATGAGCCCAATCTATAGCAAAAGGAGTAAAAGGCCAAAATAAAAAAATTTCGAAAAATTGGTCCACGTTTAAATTTGGGAATACTTAAAAACGAACGAATGAGTTCAAATCTCTCATCTAATAATAGGACTAATTGAGTTATTTTCCAATAGAGGAACAAAATTTACACTGGAAAGTGCAATTTCTTTTAGATCAAAAGAATTGATTTTCCGAGTTGCCCTAACCTCTCTTAAAAACCGTTTTATGTCAAGGTCAATGGCAAGGCGGAAAATTTTGAGGGAAGCAAACCAATAGTTTTTTCAAATAAAGGAGCTGAATGAGCCCAATTTTCAACAAAAAGAGCTAAATGAGCCCAATTTTCAGCAAAACGCGCTGAGGGAGCATGAATTTTAGCAAAAAGAGATGGATGAGCCCAAAATTTAGCTAAAGGAACTGGATGAGGCCAAATATTATCAAAAGATGCTGAATGAGCCCAGTTTTAGCAAAAGGAGCTCACGGAACCCAATCTATAAAAAATTTTATGCAAAAGGAGCTGAATTAGCCCAATTTGTAACCAAAACAGCTGAATGAGTCCAACTTTTAGGAAAACGAGCTGAAGGAGCTTAAAAATTAGAAAAAAAAGCTGGATGAGCCCAAAGTTTAGCTAGAGGAACTGAATGAGCCCAATTTTAGCAAAAGTTGCTGAATGATCTCAGTTTTCAGCAAACGCAATGAGGACAGCTCTAAAAAGAAGACTAATAAATTTTTGAAAAAAAAAATTGGCCAAGGTTTAAATTTGGGAATACTTAAAAACGAACGAATGAGTTCAAATCTCTCATCTAATAATAGGACTAATTGAGTTATTTTCCAATAGAGGAACAAAATTTACACTGGAAAGTGCAATTCGTTTTAGATCAAAAGAACTGATTTTACGAGTTGCCCTAACCTCTCTTAAAAACCGTTTTATGTCAAGGTCAATGGTAAGGCGGAAAAGTTTGAGGGAAGCAAACCAATAGTTTTTTCAAATAAAGGAGCTGAATGAGCCCAATTTTCAACAAAAAGAGCTAAATGAGCCCAATTTTCAGCAAAACGAGCTGAGGGAGCATGAATTTTAGCAAAAAGAGATGGATGACCCCAAAATTTAGCTAAAGTAAATGGATGAGGCCAATTTTTAGCAAAAAATGCTGAATGAGCTCAGTTTTCAGCAAACTGAGCTGAATGAGCAAGCTTTTAAAAGAAGACTGAAAAAAAAATGGTCCAGGTTTAAAGTTGGAAAGACTTAAGAACGATCGCTTGAGTTCAAATCTCTCATCTCGTAACTAGAACCAATTTAGTAATTTTCCAATCGAGGAGCAAACTTTCAATTGGAAAAGACAATTTCGTGTAGATCAAAAAAAATTGAGTTTCTGAATTAACCTAACTTCAATTAAAAATCGTTTTATGTCAATATCATCGGCAGTGCAGAAAAATTTCAGAGAAGCAAGCGAATAAATTTCTCCGAGTAAAACAACGGAATGAGCTCAATCTACAGCAAAAAGAGCCAAATGAGCCCTATTTTCAGTAAAAAGAGCTGGAATAGCCCAAGTTTCAAGAAAAAAAGCTGAATGAGCCCAGTTTTTACCAAAAGAAGCTGAAGGAGCATAAATTTCAGCAAAAATATCTGGATGCGCACAGCTTTTAGCAGTTAGAGCTGAATGAGTTTTAAAACAAGCTGAAAGCGACAAGTTGTAGCAAAAGTAGCTGAACGAGCCTTGTTTTCCAAAAAGAAGCTAAGTGAGCCCGAATTTTCACAAAATGGCTGAAGCTGATTGAGCCCGTTTTGCAGCAAACGCAGCTGAAAGCTCTAAATTTTTAGAATGAGCCCAGTTTTTTTTAAAGGGGCTGATTGAGCACAATTGTCAGCCAACGGAGCTGAATGACCGTTTTATGTCAAGTTCAATGGTTTTATGTCAAGGTTTTATGTCAAGGTCAATGGCAAGGCGGAAAATTTTGAGGGAAGCAAACCAATAGTTTTTTCAAATAAAGGAGCTGAATGAGCCCAATTTTCAACAAAAAGAGCTAAATGAGCCCAATTTTCAGCAAAACAAGCTGAGGGAGCACGAATTTTAGCAAAAAGAGATGGATGAGCCCAAAATTTAGCTAAAGGAACTGGATGAGGCCAATTTTTAGCAAAAAATGCTGAATGAGCTCAGTTTTCACCAAACTGAGCTGAATGAGCAAGCTTTTAAATGAAGACTGAAAAAAAATTTGGTCCAGGTTTAAAATTGGGAAGACATAAGAACGATCGCTTGAGTTGAACTCTCTCATCTCGTAATAGAACCAATTTAGTAATTTTCCAATCGAGGAGCAAACTTTCAATTGGAAAAGGCAATTCCGTGTAGATCAAAAGAATTCAATTTCCCAATTAACCTAACTTCAATTAAAAATCGTTTTATGTCAATATCATCGGCAGTGCAGAAAAATTTCAGAGAAGCAAGCGAACAGATTTCTCCGAGTAAAACAACGGAATGAGCTCAATCTACAGCAAAAAGAGCCACATGAGCCCTATTTTCAGTAAAAAGAGCTGGAATAGCCCAATTTCCAACAAAAAAAGCTGAATGAGCCCAGTTTTTAGCAAAAGAAGCTGAAGGAGCATAAAACTCAGCAAAAATATCTGGATGCGCACAGCTTTTAGCAGTTAGAGCTGAATGAGTTTTAAAACAAGCTGAAAGCGACAAGTTGTAGCAAAAGTAGCTGAACGAGCCTTGTTTTCCGAAAAGAATCTAAGTGAGCCCGAATTTTCACAAAATGGCTGAAGCTGATTGAGCCCGTTTTGCAGCAAACGCAGCTGAAAGCTCTAAATTTTTAGAATGAGCCCAGTTTTTTTTAAAGGGGCTGATTGAGCACAATTGTCAGCCAACGGAGCTGAATGACCGTTTTATGTCAAGGTCAATGGTTTTATGTCAAGGTTTTATGTCAAGGTCAATGGCAAGGCGGAAAGTTTTGAGGGAAGCAAACCAATATATTTTTCAAATAAAGGAGCTGAATGAGCCCAATTTTCAACAAAAAGAGCTAAATGAGCCCAATTTTCAGCAAAACAAGCTGAGGGAGCACGAATTTTAGCAAAAAGAGATGGATGAGCCCAAAATTTAGCTAAAGCAACTGGATGAGGCCAATTTTTAGCAAAAAATGCTGAATGAGCTCAGTTTTCACAAAACTGAGCTGAATGAGCAAGCTTTTAAATGAAGACTGAAAAAACATTTGGTCCAGGTTTAAAATTGGGAAGACATAAGAACGATCGCTTGAGTTGAACTCTCTCATCTCGTAATAGAACCAATTTAGTAATTTTCCAATCGAGGAGCAAACTTTCAATTGGAAAAGGCAATTCCGTGTAGATCAAAAGAATTCAATTTCCGAATTAACCTAACTTCAATTAAAAATCGTTTTATGTCAATATCATCGGCAGTGCAGAAAAATTTCAGAGAAGCAAGCGAACAGATTTCTCCGAGTAAAACAACGGAATGAGCTCAATCTACAGCAAAAAGAGCCACATGAGCCCTATTTTCAGTAAAAAGAGCTGGAATAGCCCAATTTCCAACAAAAAAAGCTGAATGAGCCCAGTTTTTAGCAAAAGAAGCTGAAGGAGCATAAAACTCAGCAAAAATATCTGGATGCGCACAGCTTTTAGCAGTTAGAGCTGAATGAGTTTTAAAACAAGCTGAAAGCGACAAGTTGTAGCAAAAGTAGCTGAACGAGCCTTGTTTTCCGAAAAGAATCTAAGTGAGCCCGAATTTTCACAAAATGGCTGAAGCTGATTGAGCCCGTTTTGCAGCAAACGCAGCTGAAAGCTCTAAATTTTCAGAATGAGCCCAGTTTTTTTTAAAGGGGCTGATTGAGCACAATTGTCAGCCAACGGAGCTGATTGACCGTTTTATGTCAAGGTCAATGGTTTTATGTCAAGGTTTTATGTCAAGGTCAATGGCAAGGCGGAAAGTTTTGAGGGAAGCAAACCAATAGTTTTTTCAAATAAAGGAGCTGAATGAGCCCAATTTTCAACAAAAAGAGCTAAATGAGCCCAATTTTTAGCAAAACAAGCTGAGGGAGCATGAATTTTAGCAAAAAGAAATAGATGAGCCCAAAATTTAGCTAAAGGAACTGGATGAGGCCAATTTTTAGCGAAAAATGCTGAATGAGCTCAGTTTTCAGCAAACTGAGCTGAATGAGCAAGATTTTAAATGAAGACTGAAAAAAATTTGGTCCAGGTTTAAAATAGGGAAGACTTAAGAACGATCGCTTGAGTTGAAATCTCTCATCTCGTAATAGAACCAATTTAGTAATTTTCCAATCGAGGAGCAAACTTTCAATTGGAAAAGGCAATTCCGTGTAGATCAAAAGAATTCAATTTCCCAATTAACCTAACTTCAATTAAAAATCGTTTTATGTCAATATCATCGGCAGTGCAGAAAAATTTCAGAGAAGCAAGCGAACAGATTTCTCCGAGTAAAACAACGGAATGAGCTCAATCTACAGCAAAAAGAGCCACATGAGCCCTATTTTCAGTAAAAAGAGCTGGAATAGCCCAATTTCCAACAAAAAAAGCTGAATGAGCCCAGTTTTTAGCAAAAGAAGCTGAAGGAGCATAAAATTCAGCAAAAATATCTGGATGCGCACAGCTTTTAGCAGTTAGAGCTGAATGAGTTTTAAAACAAGCTGAAAGCGACAAGTTGAAGCAAAAGTAGCTGAACGAGCCTTGTTTTCCGAAAAGAAGCTAAGTGAGCCCGAATTTTCACAAAATGGTTGAAGCTGATTGAGCCCGTTTTGCAGCAAACGCAGCTGAAAGCTCTAAATTTTTAGAATGAGCCCAGTTTTTTTTTAAAGGGACTGATTGAGCACAATTGTCAGCCAACGGAGCTGAATGACCGTTTTATGTCAAGGCCAATGGTTTTATGTCAAAGTTTTATGTCAAGGTCAATGGCAAGGCGGAAAGTTTTGAGGGAAGCAAACCAATAGTTTTTTCAAATAAAGGAGCTGAATGAGCCCAATTTTCAACAAAAAGAGCTAAATGAGCCAGTTTTCAGCAAAACAAGCTGAGGGAGCATGAGTTTTAGCAAAAAGAGATGGATGAGCCCAAAATTTAGCTAAAGGAACTGGATGAGGCAAATTTTTAGCAAAAAATGCTGAATGAGCTCAGTTTTCAGCAAACTGAGCTGAATGAGCAAGCTTTTAAATGAAGACTGAAAAAAATTTGGTCCAGGTTTAAAATTGGGAAGACTTAAGAACGATCGCTTGAGTTGAAATCTCTCATCTCGTAATAGAACCAATTTAGTAATTTTCCAATCGAGGAGCAAACTTTCAATTGGAAAAGGCAATTCCGTGTAGATCAAAAGAATTCAATTTCCGAATTAACCTAACTTCAATTAAAAATCGTTTTATGTCAATATCATCGGCAGTGCAGAAAAATTTCAGAGAAGCAAGCGAATAAATTTCTCCGAGTAAAACAACGGAATGAGCTCAGTCTACAGCAAAAAGAGCCAAATGAGCCCTATTTTCAGTAAAAAGAGCTGGAATAGCCCAAGTTTCAAGAAAAAAAGCTGAATGAGCCCAGTTTTTAGCAAAAGAAGCTGAAGGAGCATAAAATTCAGCAAAAATATCTGGATGCGCACAGCTTTTAGCAGTTAGAGCTGAATGAGTCTTAAAACAAGCTGAAAGCGACAAGTTGTAGCAAAAGCAGCTGAACGAGCCTTGTTTTCCAAAACGAAGCTAAGTGAGCCCGAATTTTCACAAAATGGCTGAAGCTGATTGAGCCCGTTTTGCAGCAAACGCAGCTGAAAGCTCTAAATTTTTAGAATGTGCCCAATTTTTTTTAAAGGGGCTGATTGAGCACAATTGTCAGCTAACGGAGCTGAATGACCGTTTTATGTCAAGTTCAATGGTTTTATGTCAAGGTTTTATGTCAAGGTCAATGGCAAGGCGGAAAATTTTGAGGGCTGCAAACCAATAGTGTTTTCAAATAAAGGAACTGAATGAGCCCAATTTTCAACAAAAAGAGCTAAATGAGCCCAATTTTCAGCAAAACAAGCTGAGGGAGCATGAATTTTAGCAAAAAGAGATGGATGAGCCCAAAATTTAGCTAAAGGAACTGGATGAGGCCACTTTTTAGCGAAAAATGCTGAATGAGCTCAGTTTTCAGCAAACTGAGCTGAATGAGCAAGCTTTCAAATGAAGACTGAAAAAAAATTTGGTCCAGGTTTAAAATTGGGAAGACTTAAGAGCGATCGCTTGAGTTGAACTCTCTCATCTCGTAATAGAACCAATTTAGTAATTTTCCAATCGAGGAGCAAACTTTCAATTGGAAAAGGCAATTCCGTGTAGATCAAAAGAATTCAATTTCCGAATTAACCTAACTTCAATTAAAAATCGTTTTATGTCAATATCATCGGCAGTGCAGAAAAATTTCAGAGAAGCAAGCAAACAGGTTTCTCCGAGTAAAACAACGGAATGAGCTCAATCTACAGCAAAAAGAGCCACATGAGCCCTATTTTCAGTAAAAAGAGCTGGAATAGCCCAATTTCCAACAAAAAAAGCTGAATGAGCCCAGTTTTTAGCAAAAGAAGCTGAAGGAGCATAAAATTCAGCAAAAATATCTGGATGCGCACAGCTTTTAGCAGTTAGAGCTGAATGAGTTTTAAAACAAGCTGAAAGCGACAAGTTGTAGCAAAAGTAGCTAAACAAGCCTTGTTTTCCGAAAAGAAGCTAAGTGAGCCCGAATTTTCACAAAATGGCTGAAGCTGATTGAGCCCGTTTTGCAGCAAACGCAGCTGAAAGTTCTAACTTTTTAGAATGAGCCCAGTTTTTTTTAAAGGGGCTGATTGAGCACAATTGTCAGCCAACGGAGCTGAATGACCGTTCTATGTCAAGGTCAAGGGTTTTATGTCAAGGTTTTATGTCAAGGTCAATGGCAAGGCGGAAAGTTTTGAGGGAAGCAAACCAATAGTTTTTTCATATAAAGGAGCTGAATGAGCCCAATTTTCAGCAAAACAAGCTGAGGGAGCATGAATTTTAGCAAAAAGAGATGGATGAGCCCAAAATTTAGCTAAAGGAACTGGATGAGGCCAATTTTTAGCAAAAAATGCTGAATGAGCTCAGTTTTCAGCAAACTGAGCTGAATGAGCAAGCTTTTAAATGAAGACTGAAAAAAATTTGGTCCAGGTTTAAAATTGGGAAGACTTAAGAACGATCGCTTGAGTTGAAATCTCTCATCTCGTAATAGAACCAATTTAGTAATTTTCCAATCGAGGAGCAAACTTTCAATTGGAAAAGGCAATTCCGTCTAGATCAAAAGAATTCAATTTCCGAATTAACCTAACTTCAATTAAAAATCGTTTTATGTCAATATCATCGGCAGTGCAGAAAAATTTCAGAGAAGCAAGCGAACAGATTTCTCCGAGTAAAACAACGGAATGAGCTCAATCTACAGCAAAAAGAGCCAAATGAGCCCTATTTTCAGTAAAAAGAGCTGGAATAGCCCAATTTTCAACAAAAAAAGCTGAATGAGCCCAGTTTTTAGCAAAAGAAGCTGAAGGAGCATAAAATTCAGCAAAAATATCTGGATGCACACAGCTTTTAGCAGTTAGAGCTGAATGAGTTTTAAAACAAGCTGAAAGCGACAAGTTGTAGCAAAAGTAGCTGAACGAGCCTTGTTTTCCGAAAAGAAGTTAAGTGAGCCCGAATTTTCACAAAATGGCTGAAGCTGATTGAGCCCGTTTTTTCAGCAAACGCAGCTGAATGCTCTAAATTTTTAGAATGAGCCCAGTTTTTTTTTAAATGGGCTGATTGAGCACAATTGTCAGCCAACGGAGCTGAATGAGCACATTTCGGGAAAATAAGTGATTGAGCCCAAATTTTAGAAAAAAGGGGCTGAATGAGCTCAATTTTCAGAACACGGAGCAGGATCAAACTGATCTGTTTTTTAAAAGCTGACTGCGTCAAATTTTGAGAAAAATCAGCTATATGAGACTTGTTTTCAACAAAACAAGCTAAGTGAGCCCATTTTTTTAGCAACGAGTTAAACTCTGGCAACCGGAGCTGAATGCACCAATTTTTGCACCGGAGCTGAATGCACCGGAGCTGAATGCCCAGTTTTTAGCAAACAGAACTTATTGAGCCCAACTTTTGGCAAAAGGAATTGAATGAGCCCAAATTTTAGGAAAAGGGGCTGAATGAGCCCAATTTTCAGCAAAGGGAGCTCAATGAGCACAAACTTTGCAAAAACAGCTGAGTGAGTCAATTTTTTATTGAAGGAACTGAATGCGCCCTTTTTTGGCAAAAGTAGTTGATTGAGCGTTGTTTTCAGCAAAAGAGGCTAAATGAGCCGAATTTATATCAAAAAGGCTGAAGCTAAATATGCCAGATTTTAGCTATAGGAGTTTTATGCAGTAAAATCTCAGCTGTAAAAGCTGAATGAGCCAATCTTTTTAGCAAAAGAGCTGAATGATTCTAATTTTTATTCAGCGAGCTGAATGAGCCAAATTTTTAGCCAAAGTAGCTGAAAAAACCTTTTTTTCAGCAAAAAAAAAACAAAGTCTTTAGCATAAAGAGCTGAGGCTGAATGAGCCCAATTTCAGCAAACGAAGCTGAATTTACTAAAATTCTAGCAAAAGGAGCTGAATGAGCCCAGTTTTTAGCAAAATGAATTTGATGAGCTAGTTTTCAGCAAACGAAGCTGAATGAGCACACAATTTTGCAAGAAGGTTGAAGGATTCCAAAAATTTTTTAAAAGAACTGAAAGCGACAAATTGATAGCCAAATTATCTAAAGGAGCCTTGTTTCAGCAAAAGAAGCTGATTGAGCCCAATTTTTAGCAGAAGGGGCTGCGGTTGAATGCGCCAATTTTTCTGCCAAAGTAGTTAAAGTAGCCTTGTTTTCAGCAAAAAAAGCAAAATGAGCCCAATTTATACCAAAAGAGGCTGAGGCTGATTGAGCCCGATTTTTAGGAAAAAGAGCTCAATGAGCCCAACTCTTAGGAAAAAGAACTCATTGAGTCCAACTTGCAGCAAACGCAGCTGGATGAGTCCAACTTGTTTAGAAAAATGACTGCGCACAATTTTGATAAAAAATATCTAAATGAGCCCAATACTTAGCAAAATTGGCTAAAACTGATTGATCCAAAAATTTTCTTGTAAACAGGGCTGCGCGAAAACGGTTGAATTAGCTCAATTTCTCAAATCTTAGCAAAAGGAGTCAAATGTGCCCAATTTTTAGCAAGAGGAAGTTAATGAGCCCAACTTCTAACAAAAGGAACTGAATGAGACCAAATTTAAGGAAAATGGGCTTGCTGAGCCTAAGTATAAGCACACGGAGTAGAGTGCACAAACTGTTTAGCAAATGGAACTGAATGAGCTCAGTTTTCAGCGAACGGAGTTGAATGAGCACAGCTTTTTTCAGGAAGGTTGAATGACTCCATTTTTTAGCAAAACGAATTGAATGAGCCCAATTCTCAGCAAACGAAGCTGAATGAGCACACAATTTTGCAAAGAGGTTGAGTGAGTTCATTTTTCTCAAACAAACTGAAAGCGACAAGTCTATAGCAAAAGTAGCTGAATGAGCCTTGTTTCAGTAAAAAAAAAGCTAACTGAGCCCAATTTTAGTAAAAAGGACTGCGGCTGAATGAGCCCAATCTTTAGTAAAAAGGACTGCGGCTGAATGAGCCCAATTTTTAGCAAAGGTAGCTAAATTCACTAAATTTTTGGCAAAAGGAGCTGAATGAGCCAATTTTTTAGCAAAAGAGGCTGAATGAGCCCATGTTTCAGCAAACGGAGCTGGATGAGCCAAATTTTTAAAAGGAAGAGCTGAACGAGCCCATTTTTTTATCAAGCTGAGTGCGCCAAATTTTGATCAAAATCAGCTGAAAAAGCCTTGTTTTCAGCAGAATAATAAAGTGAGCCCATTTTTTAGCACAAACGGCTGAGGCTGAATGAGCCCAATAGTTAGCAAACGGAGCTGAATGCAAAAAATTTTTTAGCAAAAGGAGCTGAACGAGCCCAATTTGTGGCAAAAGGAGGTGAATGAGCCAAATTTATAGGAAAAGAGGCTAGCTGAGCCCAGTATTCAGCAAATGGAGCTGAAAGAGCTCAAATTTCAGCGAACGGAGTTAAATGAGCACACCTTATTGCAAGAAGGTTGATTGATTCCAATTTTTTTTTAAAACAAGCTGAATGTTACAAACTTTGAGCAAAAGAAGCTGAATGAGCCTTGTTTTCAATAAAATAATTAACGGACCCTTTTTTCTATAAAAAAATGGCGGAGGCTGAATGAGCCTGTTTCTACGCAAACGGAGCTGAGTGCAAAAAGCAAAAACTGTATAGCAAAAGGAGCTGAATGAGCGCAATTCGTAGCAAAAGGAGGTGGATGAACCAACTTTTTAGCAAAAAGAACTGAATGAGCCCATTTTTTAGGAAAACGGGCTGATATAGCCTAAATTTCAGCAAATGGAGCTGAATGAGCTCAATTTTACCCAGAAGAGCTGAATGAAACCAAATTTTTTTGAACGAGCAGATTGCGCGAACTTTTAACTAAAGTAGTTGAATGGGCGTTCTTTTCATCATAAGAAGCTATGTGAGCCCAGTTTTTAGCAAAAGGGGCTGAGGCTGAATGAGATCAAATTTTAGCAATAAGAGTTAGTTTTAAGGAAAAGTTACTTTTTGAAGCCTAATTTTAAGGAAAAGTTACTTTTTGAGCCCAATTGTCAGCAAACGCAGCTGGATGAGTCCAGCTTTTTTAGAAAAACGACTGCACCAAATTTTGAGCAACAGTAGCTAAATGAGCCCTGTTTTCAGCAAAGTAAGCTAACTGAGCACAATATTTTAAACTCATTGTGTTCCTTTTATCCGTGATAACTCGTGGATCAATCGCACTAAAACTTAGACTCATTTAGCGCCTCCACGGAAAAAGTTCAGTTGAAGTTTCGACTCGGGTACCTACCAGTACAAATCTAAATATCGGCTTCTGTTGAATTCCGGTATAAAAATAGGTGAAAAAAGAATGTATATCGATGATAATTACCTTTTTTATAGATAGCTAATCCAAAGTTTTTTGAAGACCCACCAAAAAGTCTATATTTGATGTTTATTGGTCCGTATTGGTCCGTATACCAACTTCGGTTAGAAAAATTGTTTACCTGGCTTATGATTGATGCCAAGCAAAACAATACATGTAGTTAATCTTTCTGCAGTTCGTCATTTTAATGACGCCATAAGATTATCATAGTCTATTTTGATTCCAGCAAAACACAGATTTTCAACAGATGTGAAAATGGAAACCTTCTGTCGAAAATTTCCTTTTAGAAGCGACTCAACTTTTCAAACGAATAAAACTACTTGCTGCCACAGAAACAGAGCCCTTAAGCAAAAAGTCAACTTTCGCGAAGAGCTGTTTGAATTGCTTAAGTTCCAGCTGTTTAAAAACTGTTTAAGAAAAGTGCTGAGACAGCATTTGAAATGCTTCTGGTAAAACAAAGATAGTAAAATAAAATTTTATTGCTGGCCCAAATTCGTTTGACGGAATTGAGACGATGAACGCCCTATAAACTAGGTTTACAGTTATGGCTGCAGAAACTTCTCACACATTTCTAGAAAAGGAACCGATAGCTGCAGTCAGGCGGGGCGGCTTCCCCGGCGTCTCAAAACTATCGCTATTAGTTGTTTTCGTAATCCCCCCGTATACCAACTTCAAATTCAATTTTCGGTGATCAAATACTCGGTGCCTAGTTTAATTAAGTTCGGCGGTTAAAAGTCATAAAAGTCTCAAAAACCGCCAAAGAAATCAATTTACCAATTGAAGAAATCATACAACATTCGAACGATGAAGAGCGTGTTGTTGTGCTGCTTGGATGATGTTGCGTGAAAACCAAGACTAGGTTTTCAGTTGTTAATGTTAATGATTAGTGAGTAGACATTAGTGATGACCTTTAGTTTGAAACTGCGTTTGGAAACTAGTTGCTTTCAGGTAAAACAAGCAAAAAAGATTGATGGTGTTAGGGCTAAGTCCTGAATGCTCCGACTGGCCTTTAGTGTGATCTGAGTAATATTTACAAAAATACAAAAAAAAATCCATAAACTAATGAATTCAACTTTGTTGTGTTTTTCCTCCTAGCCAAAATCTACTAGAAAGTTTAGGTCGCATTAATTAGTATCACCAATATGACCTTAAAAAAATGTTTCGTTGTAAACTATTATTACAATCGGCCAGACTAATCTGAATAACAAAGTATAGCGCAAGCATATAATCCGTTACTTTCTTTGAAAAACGAAACAAAAACGTTCCCTCTAACTATTTTTCAATAACTTCATTTCATTCCTTTTCAAATCATCTACTCTCCATCGAATTTTGGAGATGAAGCGTTTTTGCAGCTAATGGACTCTATTCTTAACTGGTGTATACAATGAGAAATGACATTAATTGAGTGGGTAATGTGTTTGCTTGCCTTCATTTCCCACCAGAAGTGGCCCTCTTCCATCTGTATGGCAAGTGACACAAGCAGTGGTTTAGAATACGAGCAGCTTCATTGAGCTGTTCTGTTGCATGTTTCAAATGACTTCAACAACCTGACCCTTTTACTCATTTTGCAAACAAAAACAGTGGTTTTATTCTACTTCAAAAACAGTTACTTAAAAACAGTTACTAAGTTAAAACAAGAAAAAGTTCAAGAGTATTTGTGCCCGGTTGCATGTTTTTCCTCAGGTTTTTGACTATCTGAGTTTTTGAATGGATTCAGGGCTGTGTTTAATGATTGCCATCTCATGAATTGTTCCAAATTAAAAGTGTTCCAATTTCGAAACTGCAAGAAAAAGTGGGTTTTTGCAAGGATATACTAAACAACATCCCCCCCCCCCCCCCTATGGCTTTCACTCCTATAATCAAATACAGTAAAAATCACTAGAGCGTTCTATTGAAAATTCTAAATTTGCTTCATTCTGATTGGCCGCAAATTCGATTAACTTAATCTACCAAAAAATAACCCCCTTTCTTTAAAGGGGGAGATTGTTAAAAAGATCCTATTGCACTAACGATTTAGAGGGGGCGACCTTCTGAATCGCTACTGTTAATTTTTTGAAAATTCGCCCTTCGAGAAATTCCTAGATTCACCCCTGTTTTTTGTCGCATCTTTTTTAAAAGAACGTAATTTTTAACATAGTATATTTAAACTTTGCCGTTTGCCTTGATATGAGTAATCCTAATGCTAGTCTACAAACTAAAAAACATAGATAACAGAGTCACAAGCACGTTCAGGGAACTGTGACTTTTTCATGATTTTTCGACAAAGCTTCTCTGATCGAAACCTTCATGCGCCAGGAAATCGCTTGTTTACAAATGAAAACTGCAGCAGAACTGCAATAAAACTCGTAGAGAGGGATCAATTTTTTTTCATACGAGCGATGCGACCGAAGAACTCCGCACCGAAGTGCTATAATTGATAATCGATTAAAAACTCATTTTATAGTCTGTCAGGTTTTTTTCGGTGATACCTCCCCTCCATCAAAATGGTGGAAAAGAAAAACCATTACTAGGAAAGGCACGCTTTTAATATGAGACTGGTCAAAACGATGCAAAAAATCTAATTTAGCCTAAATTTTAGTCTTTTGTATAGTTTTGCTCTTTTCTCAACATTAATTTTGCGACCAAATTCATTTATAAATGTAGTTTGATTTGCACGTTTATGCGTTATTCCGAATGGATTCTGCTCGTGATATCAGTTCTGCATTTCTACGAAAATTCTATTCAACTTTGCAATAGTAAAATTTTCGATTACGTCTCAAATGGCATAATTCCCAAATGGCATAAAAATGAAATATTTCCCAAATGGCATAAATTTCATGCAACAGTTGCTTTGGAAAAATCGAGAACAATTTTTTCGTGAACAATGTGAGAAAATTAGTCAAATTGTCAATTCAAATGTTGATTGACATTTTATCGTGAAAAATTTGTACATTTTTTATCAAAGCAAAAAGATTAAGCTTGCGGTTATTAATAATCTTGTTGTGGTCAACTTTTTCGACAAATTTGTTGCGTAAAATTGTTTGGAAGCAATTAATTCCTAATCTTGTTCGCATGCTTTCGTTCCTGAAAAAATGATAGAAATAGAAATTGATAGAAAACGTTTAAATTACAATGAAAACTTGAAATTTATGCCATTTGGGAAAAGTTTCCATTTTTATGCCATTTGGGAATTATGCCATTTGGGAAGTTACCAAATTTTCATTTTATATTTTCATCTTTTTGGGGTGTTAATTACCAAAAAGAGGCATTCAGTCTCTATAAAATTTTTAAGAAATAAATAAAACTGATTTAGATTGGATAATATTGTAACCATTGTCTTAAACAACAGAATCCATTTTTTATCAATTTTAATCAAATAAAAATAAACAACTGTTTTTTTTTAAACTAGTGTGACGCTTTCTATTTACTTTCAATGAAATATTTTTTTGACCATTGCTTTTGCAAAACACACGTTTAACCTTGTGTTTTTTTTCTACGTAGTTTTTCCCCTGCTTTCTTATAATCGTTTAGTTTCTTAATTTCGGTAAACATTCCTCTAATTACAGCCTCACCGCATTTGACATCCCTTCATAGGCCTCCCGGCTCTTTTCCATTTCCCCCAATTTTTTTAGATTTCATTTCTAAAAAACTATCTTAACAATATCAATTTTCAATAAAACTTGTTATCATGACAGTTGTGAACAGATTTACAGTTCACATAAACTTACAGTTCACATAGTAAGTTTATGCGTTTAACCATAATTTCACGTATAACAACAATAGAATTTCAAAATTTTGATGAAGATGGGGAAGTGGAAAAGAGCCGGCAAGCCCTTAAAATCAATCTGAAAAACGCAATTTTCAACCAATTATAATAAAGTTCGAAAAAATGTCTTTGTAGCCTGTTCTTTCAACGTTTTATTTTTCGAAACTCACTCGCTTCTCCCTGCCATACTTACACCCTCCTGTATTTTCTAAGTATGGAAGGTAAATATGGGGAGGGTTTTACAGGTGGGTGTTAAAAATGATGACAAGGATGTTAAAAGTGTAAAACATTTATAAAAATGCAAAGGCCGTGATTAATGCGGAAACTGCAGCAAGTATTGAAACTAGTTTGTAAAAACTTAATTTATGAGTTATAATACAACATATTCCGTTATCGTAGATTTTAAATTAATTATATTTCACGTAAATTTCTGGAAAAAAATGAATAATCCTGGATTTAAAATACGTTCTAGAAAAGTAAAGCTCTATAGGAGTAATTATTCTTTCGAAGAAAAGACTTTCGAAGAAAAGAGGAATATTTATGCTTGCAGTGGTTTTTTGTTCAGTAAACTTTTGACTTGTTAACTGAACGTTTTTGACGGAACTCTCATACCATCTGAGAGATATTGTTATCCTAAGGACAAGTTTAAAAGATATTTTACCTGTGATAATTTTTTCGTAAAATTACGGGCGTTTGAAACATGCTAATTTGGCCATTTTGAGTTAATTAAAATTCGGTTTATTCGTTCTTATGACATGCATAAGATACAAAATAATGCGTTCCAAATTGAATCGAGGTAAGTCCTATTATCACAATACGAAACGTTACACACAAACCCTTAAACATTTAGAATTGTACATATCGTGTGGGGGATAAAAATGAAGAAGAAAAAAAAAGAAACTCGTTTTCACAATAGTTTTGTCATTTATTCAATAAAAAAACAACTTGTTAATTAGTTTTAGGTCAGTGGGAACATTTAGAGCGTTGCCCTGATATACGAGCAGTCTGTATTCAATTACATTTGAGTGACTGTTGGACATGTAATCCATTATAGTTGATCTTTTTTCATGAAACTCCAGTGCGGGAAATTTAACCGCAATTGTTGCATTTTGCGGTTGTTGCATTTTCGAAGCTTCAAATTCCAACTATTCTGTTTCATTTAGCCGATTAAAATGATGCTAGCTATTTACCCAGGTTGACCTCCATAGGCCAAAAATGCTAATCATGCAACTCCATAAACTAAGTCTATGAAAAAATACTAGTCATACAAATTTCATACATTTTGATAAAATAGTAAAATCGAATTTTCGAAGGACTTATTTCTTGTTTTGATATAAAATTCCGTGTGTCGTACAAAATAAAAAAAAATATTATTTGTCAGAAAAAACACTAATCAAACAATTTCCATATGGAAGTTGTATGACTAGCATTTTTTTGATGGCGACAAATTGAAATTGCCCCAATTTTTTTTGTTTTTTTTTCACCCGCAAATCAAGTTTCTTACTCCAACCTTTTGTTTTTATGCGAAATTCAATTTTTGTGTGCATAACGTAGTCCTGGATACACTGATATTAGATTTTTGACCTTTTCGCTCAATAACTTTTTTCAATAACGCTAAAAACTCCTATTACTTTTGTATGACACGTGTATCTATGTCTTGGTTAATGTAATGTCTGTTAATTTGAAAATTCAAACTTTAAAAATAACCATAGTTGAAAAATTTCGCCAAAATTTTAAAATTGATACTTTTGTTATATTACTTGTGTAAGTCAGAAATAGGAAAGTTTCAGGCGTTTCAAAGGATTTTTTAAGGCGAGACAATCAATAATTTGGTTACTACTTGAGTAATCAAGGTTTTTGTTAAATCAGTGTGGTTACGAACACAAACAAAAAATTTTGAAAATTAACATGTATAAAAAATAAGTATCTCTGGTTTATAGAAAAATGCTAGTCGTACAATTTCCTTTAATGAAAAATCAGTAGTCATACTCCTTTCATGCAATTTTATGTACTAATGGAATTGCATGATTAGTGCATGGTTAGCATTTTTCCATATATGGAATTTGTAAGACTAGCATTTTTGGTCAATCCGGGTGACTGTTTTTTTTTGTTAGGCAATTAACCACTTCAAGACTAGAAAGCTTATCATCTCAAAAAACTTCTTTTTTGTAACTTAATTATTTCTGTTTTCCTTATTTTCTGAAGCATGTGGCTTATTGATCGTGATGTCAAGTTGGCAAAAAATTAGTAAAAATTTACATCTCGAAAACTTGTTTTACAGCTTGTTTCGACTTACTCGACCAAAAAAATGGTATCTTTCCATTGTCTCCACCCAAGCTCGAAATGTTTCGACCGACTCGTCCCAAAAAGTTGTCTTTGTTTCGATCAAGTTCTACCAAGGAAAAACGATTCGACCGAGTTTGAAGAGAAGTTTTTCGAGCCAGAAGAATTTCGGGATCAATTTAATATTCTCCGCCAAACGGATTGGGGGGGGGAGATGTTAATTTGTTCCGAAGTTTGACCGAGAGAAATCATTTCGTCTTAGGGCCAAGTATGCGACTTTGGTTCAGAATATGTTGCAGAGTTGACATCGGGGTGGTTCTGAAAGTCTAAGAATGAGTCGTGGTCCTCGACACAGTTAGTAAGACCAATTCAACTAAACTCATAGTGGAGGAACTATTAGTGGTGCTTAGAGTTTATTCTGCAAATGCGATGCCATTACAAAAGAAATCAGAGCAAGCTAATAGTCGTATTTTTAGCTTCAAGATTAATTTCATTCAATTTTTAAGAGCCATTTCTAGCAAAAAAAAACGCCTTTTTTATAAATTGATCTGTTGCAAAATTTGCAAGAAGCAAAGTGTTTTCAATTTTGTTAAATTGGCTCACTTGAAAAAGATTCGAGATTATTTTTAGAGAATCAGAAAAAAACATTCAATAATTTGGTTACTACTTGAGTAATTAAGGTTTTTGTTAATTCTGAGTGGTTACGAACACAAACAAAAAATTTTGAAAGTTAACATGTAAAAATTCATTATCTCTGGTTTATAGAAAAAGGCTAGTCGTACAATTTCCATATATGAAAAATCAGTAGTCATACTCCTTTCATGCAATTTTATTTACTAATGGAATTGCATGAAAAGTGCATGATTAGCATTTTTTCATATATAAAATTTGCATGACTAGCATTTTTGATCATTCCGGGTGACTGTTTTTTTTGTTAAGCAATTAACCACTTCAAGACTAGAAAGCTTATCATCTCAAAAAAATTCTTTTTTGTAACTTAATTATTTCTGTTTTCCTTATTTTCTGAAGCATGTGGCCTATTGATCGTGATGTCAAGTCGGCAAAAAACTAGTAAAATTTTACATCTCGAAAACTTGTTTTAGAGCGTGTTTTGACCTACTCGACCAAAAAATTGGTATCTTTCCATTGTCTCCACCCAACCTCGATATGTTTCGACCGACTCGACCCAAAAGTTTTCTTTGTTTCGACCAAGTTCTACCAAGGAAAAACGATTCGACCGAGTTCGAAGAGAAGTTTTTCGAGCCAGAAGAATTTCGGGATCAATTTAACATTCTCCCCCAAACGGATTGGGGGGGGGGGGGGGGGAGAGATGTTATTTTGGTCCGAAGTTTGACCGAGAGAAATCATTTCGTCTTAGGTTCAAGTATGCGACTTTGGTTCAGAATATGTTGCAGAGTTGACATCGGGGCGGTTCTGAAAGTCTAAGAATGAGTTGCGGTCCTCGACACAGTTAGTAAGACCAATTCACCTAAACTCATAGTGGAGAAACTATTAGTGGTGCTTATTGTTTATTCTGCAAATGCGATGTGATTACAAAGGAAATCAGAGCACGCTAATAGTCGTATTTTTAGCTTCAAGATTAATTTCATTCAATTTTTAAGAGCCATTTCTAGCAAAAAAACGCTCTTTTTTATAAATTAACCTGTTGCAAAATTTGCAAGAAGCGAAGTGTTTTCAATTTTGTTAAATTGGCTCACTTGAAAAAGATTCGAGATTATTTTTAAGGAATCAGAAAAAAACATTCAATAATTTGGTTACTACTTGAGTAATCAAGATTTTTGTTAATTCTGAGTGGTTACGAACACAAACAAAAAATTTTGAAAATTAACAACTAAAAAATCAGTATCTCTGGTTTATAGAAAAATGCTAGTCGTACAATTTCCTTATATGAAAAATCAGTAGTCATACTCCTTTTATGCAATTTTATGTACTAATGGAATTGCATGATAAGTGCATGGTTAGCATTTTTCCATATATGGAATTTGTAAGACTAGCATTTTTGGTCAATCCGGGTGAATGTTTTTTTTGTTAAGCAATTAACCACTTCAAGACTAGAAAGATTATCATCTCAAAAAACTTCTTTTTTGTAACTTAATTATTTCTGTTTTCCTTATTTTCTGAAGCATGTGGCCTATTGATCGTGATGTCAAGTTGGCAAAAAACTAGTAAAAATTTACATCTCGAAAACTTGTTTTAGAACGTGTTTCGACCTACTCGACCAAAAAAAATGGTATCTTTCCATTGTCTCCACCCAAGCTCGATATGTCTCGACCGACTCGTCTCAAAAAGCTGTCTTTATTTCGACCAAGTTCTACCAAGGAAAAACGATTCGACCGAGTTCGAAGAGAAGTTTTTCGAGCCAGAAGAATTTCGGGATCAATTTAACATTCTCCACCAAACGGATTGGGGGGGGGGGGGGGGGGCAGATGTTAATTTGGTCCGAAGTTTGACCGAGAGAAGTCATTTCGTCTTAGGGCCAAGTATGCGACTTTGGTTCAGAATATGTTGCAGAGTTGACAACGGGCTGGTTCTGAAAGTCTAAGAATGAGTCGCGGTCCTCGACACAGTTAGTAAGACCAATTCACCTAAACTCATAGTGGAGGAACTTTTAGTGGTGCTTAGAGTTTATTCTGCAAATGCGATGCGATTACAAAAGAAATCAGAGCAAGCTAATAGTCGTATTTTTAGCTTCAAGATTAGTTTCATTCAATTTTTAAGAACCATTTCTAGCAAAAAAAGCTTTTTTTTATAAATTGATCTGTTGCAAAATTTGCAAGAAGCGAAGTGTTTTCAATTTTGTTAAATTGGCTCACTTGAAAAAGATTCGACATTTTTTAGGGAATCAGAAAAAAAACATTCAATAATTTGGTTACTACTTGAGTAATCAAGGTTTTTGTTAATTCTGAGTGGTTACGAATACAAACAAAAATTTTTGAAAATTAACATGTAAAAAATCAGTAAATCTGGTTTATAGAAAAATGCTAGTCGTACAATTTCCATGTATGAAAAATCAGTAGTCATACTCCTTTCATGCAGTTTTATTTACCAATGGAATTGCATGAAAAGTGCATGATTAGCATTTTTTCATATATGAAATTTGCATGACTAGCATTTTTAGTCATTCCGGGTGACTGTTTTTTTGTTAAGCAATTAACGACTTCAGGACTAGAAAGCTTATCATCTCAAAAAAATTCTTTTTTGTAACTTAATTATTTCTGTTTTCCTTATTTTCTGAAGCATGTGGCCTATTGATCGTGATGTCAAGTCGGCAAAAAACTAGTAAAAATTTACATCTCGAAAACTTGTTTTTTGAGCGTGTTTCGACCTACTCGACCAAAAAAATGGTATCTTTCCATTGTCTCCACCCAACCTCGATATGTTTCATCCGACTCGACCCAAAAATTGTCTTTGTTTCGACCAAGTTCTACCAAAGAAAAACGATTCGACCGCGTTCGAAGAGAAGTTTTTCGAGCCAGAAGAATTTCGGGATCAATTTAACATTCTCCCCCAAACGGATTGGGGGGGAGAGATGTTAATTTGGTCCGAAGTTTGACCGAGAGAAATCATTTCGTCTTAGGTTCAAGTATGCGACTTTGGTTCAGAATATGTTGCAGAGTTGACATCGGGACGGTTCTGAAAGTCTAAGAATGAGTTGCGGTCCTCGACACAGTTAGTAAGACCAATTCACCTAAACTCATAGTGGAGAAACTATTAGTGGTGCTTATTGTTTATTCTGCAAATGCGATGCCATTACAAAAGAAATCAGAGCAAGCTAATAGTCGTATTTTTAGCTTCAAGATTAATTTCATTCAATTTTTAAGAGCCATTTCTAGCAAAAAAAACGCCCTTTTTTATAAATTAATCTGTTGCAAAATTTGCAAGAAGCAAAGTGTTTTCAATTTTGTTAAATTGGCTCACTTGAAAAAGATTCGAGATTATTTTTAGGGAATCAGAAAAAACTCCTGAAAAGGCTACTCAATTACTTCAATGATAACCACTCTGCACAAATTAAAGTGCTTTATTTTTCTCTTAACAAAATAAAAAAAATTAATTAAATCAGGATGTTTTGCGAAATATATCAACAGAGGTATATTCAGTTCGAAGTGAGGTAGAAAACAAAAACGATGAAATTTGTGTAGATTATATTGGGCGCATAAGAATTTGATCTTTAAAAACCCTTAAGAAGCAAAACTGCCGTTTTATACCAAATAAAGCATCAAGTAAAGAGATTTTGTCAACCAAAAACTTTTGACAAATACTTTTTAAATTATTTGAAAAAATTTTTAAATTAAACATTTTCCAGGCTCATGATTTGACTGAACAATTTCTATCAATTAAAAACTTTCTCTAGATTTTTTTTCATCGAAAATTAGGGGTAGGCCTTAATGTTATGGGATTTGGAGAACAAGTAATGATATATTTTGAAGAATGACAACCAATGAGACTAAAGTAAAGAGGAGACCTTTTTAATTAGAAGAGTATCAACAGACGATACTCTCGCAGTAGTCCCTGGTTGTGAACCTCTTCTTCATCCAATTTTTTTGTGAATCTTTACTGCTCTTAATTGGCCTGACAACTAGAATTATAAGGACTGGTTTTTCTCCACACCGAGAAAAGGTGTTGCTCATTGTGAAATAATGTTAAGTTATAAATCTAATCACGAATGCAATAGCTGCGGTATGATATATCACGCACTTCGGCTAAAAGTTTCATCACCGAAGTGAATTATAACCTCGAAGTTATTTCATGCCATGCTCTACGTAATGAACCTGGTTGACCAAAAGCCGCTATACTAAAATGATGTTTTTTTCAACAACCTTACAACTGCTTACAAAACTGGGCTCTAAGAATGTGACATGGCAACAATTTTTTTAAAAAGAAGGTTTAAGAAGAAAGTTGGAAGTTACAAGAAAAATGAAGGAAAAAATAATTCATAGAAAATATTTTCTCGATTTTTAATAGTATGTTAATTTAGCCGAGAAAACTTTGCAAGATGGACGGCTATCACAGAAGAAATACCAGACCGCTATAAGCAACTATCATTCTTTCACTGTAATTGCCGCAAACAAAAACAATTTGCACGGCAGAAAATTTTTGTGAAATATATGTGGAAACGCCATGACTGATTCTTTTAATTGTTCAAATTACCCAGTATAAATTTCAATGAAAAATGATTTTGCAGAAAAATTTCAAAAATTTGTCCAAAGCTTTGCCCAAAAATGCTCAGAAAACTCAATTTGCTTTTTATTCTTATATTACGTTACGAAAAACAGATTTGAATTGGCTTTGTCAATTTTAGTTTTTTTTTGAAGATTTGCGAGACATAAACTCTAAAACATTGATTTCAAGTTTTTCTTACGGTTTTTTGGTCTAAAAATCAATTCATATTTCCAAAATTTCCTTTAAATTTTTGTAATAAACTTTGTTTGAAAATTTTTTTATACAGAATTTTAAAAACTAGTTATATAGCTAGCTCATTAGTTTAAACTATTAAATTTGTTATTCCGCTTGTATAACATGTCGGCTAAAAGTTAAACAAAACCTCGAAATTATTTCATTTCAAGCTCTGTGTAATGACCTGGATGGACTAAAATTCGCAATCCTCTTATGTTTTTTTTTCGCGAATTTTATATTTTCTTACAAAATTGGCTCTAACAGTGTGACTTGGAATGTAAATTTTCTGTTAAAAACATTTGAGAAGAAAATTACGAGTTAGAAGAAAATTGTACTATCAAATCAATTCCTTCAAAAGCTTTTCTGAACTTTTTTTAATATGAAGACTTAGCCCAAATACTTTTGCGAAGTGAACGGGTATCCCTGAAAACAGAACAAAAATACCAAAACTTTACAAGAAACCATCAATCTGGACACTGAATTCATGGTAATTGCTGCAAAGACAGTTTGCACGGTAGAAAATTTTTTTAAAGCATTTCAAAAACCAAAAGAATGCCATGCAAAAATTACGGCATGACTGATTATATTATTTCTTCAACTTACCCCAGTGAGAGTTTCAACTGCTCAAAATGCAAAAACAAATTCGTTTTTGTAAAAAAAGTTTGAAATTATTACTTAAGTATTTACATAACTATTTTTTTCCGTATTTTAAGTTACAAAAAATCAATTTAAATTGCCTTGATCAATTTTAGTTTTTCTTTTGCCTGACACAAATTCTAAAAAATGATTACAAGCTTTTTTTGCTGTTAATTGGCCTCAAAATCAAATGCATATTTCCAAAAAAAGGCCTTTATAGTTTTGTAATAAATTTAGTTTGAAACTTTTTTAATAAAACTTTAAAAACTAGTTATATAGCTAGCTCATGCTTTTTGAAATCTGTTTCAGAGAGGAACAAAGCAAAAAGACCCCATATGAATTCAAGCTATTATGATTATTATTTTTCTGTGTAATGACTTGGATTGAAATAAAGTCACTATCCTTTAAAGTTTTTTTCAAGCATCTTACAACTTCTTACAAAATTGTGTTCTAACAGTGTGACTTGGTTACTAATTTTTTTGTTCAAAAAATTTACGACGAAAATTGTGTTTTGAAAGAAAGTTGAAGGATCAAATCAATTCCAAAAGTTTCTTCTCAATTTTTTTCTAGTATAAAATTTAGCCCAAGATTTTTTGCAAGGTTGACAGCTATTCCAGACCGTTACACGCAACTACCAATTTTTTAAACTGATTTCACTGTAATTGCCGCAAGGAAAGACAATTTGCACGGTGGATTTTTTTAAAATACAAATCAAAAACCAAAAGATTGCCATGCAAAAAACACGACAGGACTGATCACATTAATTATTCAAAAAACCCGAGTAAAAATTTCAACTGCTGAAAACGCAAAAAAAAGAAATGTTTTTGCAAAATGTTTGAAATTCTTGTCCAAAACTTTGTCCAAAATTGCTGACATTATAACTACAAACTAAATTTTCAAAGGACTCCAGGGGCGGATTTAGGGGGGAGGGGGGGGGGGGGGGTTGGACGCCTCTTCCCTCAGGGATTCGACCCCCTGCCGACCCAATGGTTCCCCCCTTTGATACTTTTTCAGAAATCCTAAAATTTTTGGCCGACCGACCCTAAAACTTTTTCTAAAGGCGCCTTTGGCGCCAAGATATACTGACTTTGAGGGGGAGCGCGCGCCAAAAAAACGCTATTTTTTTGTCAAAAATTTTCAAAAAGTGCTTTGCGAGAGCTCAAAAAATCAATTTGGTCGTCAAAATTTTTGAAAACTTTTTGAAAATCCGCCCCCCCCCCCTCGAGAAAATCCTAGATCCGCCCCTGAATGACTCAAATTGATTTTAATCCGTATATTACTTTGAAAATTGAATTTCAAATTGCCTTCAGCAGGGGCTGGTCTAGGATTTTTTCGAAGGGGGAACTTCAAACATTTGGTCGTTTTTTTTGTAGGTCGATCACCCAGAGCATTAAAAAGTTCCCGTTTTGGCCTAATTTTCTGGGCCGCAGGCAAAAATTTGAAAAAATGGTCAAAGAGGCGTTTTTAAGCACTTTTTGGAAAACGTTGACCAAAAAAATCGCATTTTTCGGGCGCGCGCTCCCCCCTCAAAATAAGTATATATTTTGAGGGGAGCGAAACCCTAAAAGAAGCCTCAAAATCAACTGCACATTTTGGAAAAAGTGCCTTCAAAGTTTTGTAATAAAGTTGTAAGATCGATAGTGGAAATTTGTGTAGGATGGTGACTTAGATAATTAATTTTTATAGGATACAATATGTATATGCTCATAGAGCCTAAATTATATATTTAGATCAAAAATCACGTGTTCAATCAGAGATTTTTGAATAAACAGACAAAGCGAAAGAATTGATAAGAGATAAAGAGACCAAAACTGCTTCTCAAAACAATTTCGTCCATGTCTTCCAAATTAATTTCAAAATATTCATCTAGTTTTTGCGAAAGAAAAATGTTTTAAAAAGTACAAATTTTATTTGAAATTCAAAAAGTATGCTGCATTTGCCGTATACAGAAAATTTTCATTTCTTCAAAAGCAAACTTGAGATTAGGCAAAAAATTTGATGACAGGTCGCAGTGATTAGGTCGTTTGATTTGACACATTAGAGTAAACGAATACCTGTTTCTCCTATAGTCTTGATTAAACTTGAAGCCAACAAAATCTTGAAGTTCCTGTCAAAACTCAAAAAGGGCAGGAAATCTTAATTTTTCACGCAAAAGCCATAAAAAATCCAGCGTAAAGAGTCCAGTGCAATCCTGTACTAGTTGTCAGGCACTTGAAGAGTCCAGGGTTTCCCTGGAGTTTTGAAGTTTCCAGCAGTAAATCTAGAGACGTGGCATTCGAATTGATATCTGAGATTAGCAATATTTTCATTAGAGGTTAATCCGTTATCAAATTTAAAATTTTAATCCTTGGGGACCAGGGTCAAGAAATCTAAAAGCTTTAAGAGCAAACTTAATGGGGTTTTTAAATAGTTTGAGAGAAAATCTGAATGATATACTGATTACTAGGGTACACTTACAGTGCGAAAAAAAATCAATTAAAATATAAAATACAAGCTCAATGGCTATGTGTTTCAGGCAACTGTTTCATTTGAGGTAATTTAACTATTCAAATCACCGAGGGAGGAGAATACTCATTTTGCATTGCTTATCCACTCGAGAACTCAAGAACAATCTGTGAATTCTTTCGACATAATTTTTCCTTTAGTCAGGCCTGGCTCAACAGATGACTGTTTGGATGCATAGACACTTCCTCATAGACAAGTAACACAGGAAACCCTCAAAACATTGGCTCCATACCTTCTTTGTTTTTATTCAGACTCCAAAATGTGAACAACTTTTTCATTCAAGCGTGTTTTAGAATCTTACAATATTTCCCAATCAAAATGACGAGACGCTGTGTAATTTATCTTAGAAAAGTTTGTCTGCCTCATTTTGATTCTTTTTAAGAATATTCCGAAAAGTATTGTAAGAGTCCAAAAAACAACCAATTGGAAAATAAACGATTTGGAAGTTAAGAGTCATCTCTGTGCCAGCTCAACCATTAGAGCTTAAATTTCTAGGACATGGTTTTTTCTCGACTTCCGAAGAAATTGGAATGTTTGTGCTAGTTTCGGTTTTTTTATTCAGTCAATTTGTGGTGACTGAAATAATAGCTTTCAACAAAAAAATCTGAAATTAAAGGTAATTTCCCTGAAATTGAATGCAGCAAAAAAATCATCTTCGATCTTTTTTTTTCTAAGTTCTAGTCGTTTGAAAATTGCTAATTTAGCTAAGCTCTGGACTAATTTATGCGCGCTTTGAACGTTTCATTCAAGGAAGCGTAACGCGAATTGTTTATGCATGGCGTGTCCCGCACAGCAAAATCGTTCCTACTTTGAATTAGGGCAAGCTTGGTCGTAGTAATTTCGCACGACTCAATTTATTACACTTGATACTTTGTATTGTCCAAAATGTACAGTTTTCAATTTTTTCTTTTCCCAAATCTATTCGATATGGATTAAGGGTCATCGGAACAAGCAGTGCTTTGCCCTGATACACGAGCAGTTTTGCTTATCCTTTCAATGCCCTTTTTGTTCCAGCCGCCGAAAGAAAAAATTACGCCCTGAGCCATTGTGTTTCCCATATCCTTCACTGGGTAAAAGGATGGAAGAAACTCTGGCGTAAGAGGTGCCTTTCCGATGATGACTACCTCTAAGAAAATTTGTAAGAGCCAAATTGTGGTAGCATGAAAAAAGTTATTGCTAGTGTTTTGGACAAAAAAAGTTTTCTTCCGAAATGATTCGTTGCCAAATAAAACTCGTCTGAATGTTAACAGTGTTCAGACTAAACTTGATCATTTGAGCAGAGGCTGACCAGCAAAATTTACGAGAAAATTACGAAAAAATTAAGTTGTTTTTAGCTTTTGTTACTATTTGTTCTCACAATTTTTTCAACTAGTCCAAAAAGGAAACTTTTCTGGCGAGAAATAAATGAGAAGATTAGACAAAAATTTGATTTTTTTTGATTTTTTTGCTTTTTTTCTAACTTTTTTTTCAAATTTGATAATAGTTGTTCTTTACTTCAGCACTTCCCCTTTTTAATGCTCTCCGATAACTAAAGCGCTGTTTTGCAAGAACTGTGAATTAGTTTTTGCTTCGACTTTCAAAAAAATATTAAACTGTTTGTACTGAGAGTAGTTTTTTTCGTCAAACAATTTTTTTTCAACTAGCAACTTTTAACGGTCTTTTTTATATCATCAGAAAGTAAATACAACCTTGAGCTTAAATTAAAAAAGTGTTTTTATCTGTGATCAGGGTTTTTGTAAAAAATTGAGAGTTTAAATTTGAGAGCTTTTAATACGGCAAATTTGGAACATTTAACGAGCGACGAATATTTCGTGTTATTGAGGCTCCAGTAGCAACGTTGATGCGGCTTAAATTTATGTTACGAATTGAATTACGGGAAAAAAATGAAGTATTTTGAAAGTTGAATGACAAAAAATTTTTAGTTATCCTTCAAAACCTTAGCAATGTATTGATATCGATACTTAAAAACTTCCAAAGAAAACTGACAATATCTAAAGGGAAAGATCAGTAGCGGAATCATGGGGGCTGGAAGGGCTGGCGGATGCCCCTTCTCTCCGAGAACCAACCCCTGACTACCCACAGGGTACTCCTTTGGTACTATATTAGGCCCTAATTTTCTTTGGCTGGCTGACACCTAAGTTTTTCTATATAGACGCCATTCTAAAATTTTTCCTGAGAACATGGCAAAAATTGTATCAAAGATTTTTGGATTTTTGCAAAGAGCCTGTTAGATTGCTGAAAAATTCATTTTTTCCTTCATTGTCCGCTTGAAATAATACGCATCTAAAGTGAGATTTTCATTTCTCAACTTTTTTTCAAAACATTATCATGAAAAAAAGTTTACGAGGACAACACAAACTCGTGCAGACGAAACTTAAAATTTTTTCTAGAGAAGTAATTGATATAAGTATAATGGCTTCGAGGATAAAACGCTCCCAAAAGCGCTAATTTTTCCCCGTTATATCCAATATTTTGTTGAACAAGAGCTAGCCGAAAAGTTACCATACAGGATTTTAACGTAAGAAACCCACAAAGTGATGATAAAAAATACCGCATTGTTTTTCGGTTTTTTAAGTCCTATCTTTGTGGGAAAAACTTTTTGTGGAGAAGAAGCGAATAAACTTATGTAAATAGTTCAATGCCATTTCAGGCCCAAATAACTGCAGTTCATACAGACATTCACAAACATTAATTCAAACTGAAAATCCCAAGGCATCCGCTTTGTCTCGAAAAAGAATTTGGTGCAAGATATGCGTTCACGAATGATTCTTTCATTGTATATGGCAATTCTCGCAAAAATAGGGGAACAGAAAAGCAAAAAAATAATAATTTTAAATAACCATCCAGCTGGAAATGTAACATCAGAATATAATGAAACTTCAATTTTTTATAAGAAAAAACTACTTCTCGAGATGGGAGCTGTTAAAAAGGTGAAAAGGAGCGAAGAAAAAATTATGCTATCCTGTCTTCGAACAAATTGGTTAACCGGGTTGCTATTTTTCGGGATGAATTTCTTCTTCAAATGAGGTAGTGATCGTTTTTCTTCTAACAGTCCTTTTTTTAGAGAAGCTGAACTTTCTCTTTTAGTGGTTACCAGTAAAAATGTTTTCACATCTAAAGAGGAAAGTGCTGCCCCAGAAGCGTATAAAAACCTAAAAAATCACTATCTACAAGTCTTTATTTTTTGAATTTAAGCTGAAAATTAAGCCGTTTTTGAAAAAATGAGGCTATTATCAAGAAACTGCCTACGAAATATAGAATGCTTGACTAACCTTCTGATGCGTGATCGATCGCTGAAAAATGAGGGTGAGAAAAGGGTCCCAGTTTAAATTTTAAAATGAAATTCAAGTATATAGCTTTTCACAGTTGAAATAATTTGCCAATCAACTTTTTCTGATCTGGAAATGAAAAAGAAGAAAAACAGGAAAACTATTTTAAGGTGATATTTCCACTTGAGTTATTGCGACGAAGCTTATGAATAAAAAGTCGGTTATCTTAAAATTAAAATTCAAAAAATACAAATTTTGCTTTTTTATAAACTAGCAAAGCCCATTTGCGAAGTCATCAACTGGTTAAAGGCAAAAGAAAACAGGGGACAAAGACCTTTAATAGCCGTCTTGAGTCTCTTCTAACCCAAATTCTCTACTTTTAACACCTCAATTGAGATTTAGAAAAACCCAAAGGAAAACAAAAAGAACACAAAATGTACTAACTTGTTGGCAAATTTGGTATTGGTTAGATGGAAAAAAGTTTTCACTTTCCTCAAAAGACTGAAAATTGAACCAAACAACTAGGTAAGTGAGCAAATAAAGAAGCGGCAAAACGCAGAATACGAAAAAAGGCGGCGCTTCTGGTGATAGAACTTTTTTGCTGCAAATCCGCCACCTAATGTATATAATTAGTTAAGAGCTGCGTGAAAATCTGATGTTCCTAAAAATAAAAACAATATCAACGAAAGATATCAACGAAACTCCCAAAGAAATGAAAATGGTATAATTAATATATTTCGTTTTAGAATTTTTGTGATACTTACAAGTCATAAAAGATATTACTTTGAATGAAGTCAACAGAGAAAGGAGGTGCAAAACTGCTGCTTTTTATAATATCTTTTCTTGCTGCTTTCACTTTCCCCGGCAGGCGAAGTGAAATTTCATACTTATTCTACTAAACATCAGTTTTTAAATAGAATCAAGCTTCGAAATTTGCTATTTTCTTTTGAAATTTCTGTGAATGCCGATTTTTATGGGAGTGCAAATCTCAACAATAAGATCATGAGGCAAAAATCTCTAGTCTTTGTTAGGAACTATTTTGCCTAAGTTAACAACATCCGACAAACGCTTTGGTGGGGGGAGGGGGGTTGAGGATTTTAACTAGGTCTTTATTTGGATTATCGCCTATCATACTACAGTACTTTGAGTGGGGCGAGGTGATGGATTGAAGGACTTGAGACTCCTAACTTGCCTACTTATGGGAGAAGATGCTAACTTGATCTCAACTTCGTACAGTTTCTGAAAAACAAAACTGAGGAACTTTCATTTAATTGGTGCATTTATTGGCGCCTTGAAAACTTATATGAAAGACAATTTTCGTATAGTTGTGAAATATGCTCTGAAGTTGGTGGAAACGTAGTTGAAGTTGTGTCCATAAAAAGTACAATGAAACTCAGAAATGAAATAGCCTTATTTTGCCGAAAAAAAATTATACTATTTATTTGGAAAAAAAAGAATTTATTTAAAATGAAAACAAACCTTTCAGCTGATTGAGTTGAAAGGTGATTCCAATTTTGAACTGATGATATTCGTGATTTCACACAAATAGCTGAAGGTAGGGGACAGAATTGACTATAACTTGTAAGGACGAGAATCAAATTAGTAGAGTTTGCCCAAAGGCTGTAGCTAATTGAATAAGAAATGATTGGTCAATTCTAAAAAGAATAAAGAAAAAATACTGATTGTTGTGAGAGCTATTTTAAGGCAAGGATCTTCTATAGATTTAGTTATTTAGCAATTTGTCAAGAAAAAATTTTCTTTAAATATTTGCTAATCAGTAGAGGCTCTAAAAATGAAATCGTGACGTAGAACTGGCGACTCTGATGTTGATAGCCAAACTTTGCATTAATAACTAAACAGCAAGCTAAACATAGTAAGGCAAAAAAATGGCATCTCAAAATAGCACAAGCTCGAAATAATTGGTCCTATTTTGGTAGAAATCAGACGTAGGGTACAAGAAGGGTACTAGACCGAAGTAAAGTAGTCCCAGTGAAAAGCGACAATTAAAGGAGTATGACATAGGAGTTAGGATCTCTAAGTTAACCGAAGGAATGGGATATATAATTAATTGGCTTCCCGGAGGTGGTTTTTTAAGCACATCTTGATCCCTAGGAGATGGACTACTTTACCTGTTGTCTAAGAGGTCGTGGATCAAACAGTACATTTCCGGGTATCAAGAGAGAGTTTTTACTCTGAACGGATTTTCCACCTGAGCCCGAGATGTCAAATTATCATCAGGCCCGCTAATCAATAGAGTCTCCAAAAAATGATATGATGATATAGATTTGACGTTTCTAGTGTTCTACTAGCTGAAAGTTGTTTTAATGGTTCGCCAAGCCAAGTAGGGCAGTAAAAAAGTCAAAAGCTCAAACAAGGATAGCCGGTTACTGTGCAAAAGGCTCAGAATATTCCGACCATAGCCTTAAAAAATACAACACATTTTTTTGAAATTACCGTCGTTTTTTTTGGAGTGATTTGATACACAGAGCTGAAAAGGAGATTAGGTATAAATGACAGTCATAGTAAAATAAGCAAATTGAAAAAAAAATTTTTTAGAAAAGTTACTTGAAAAATAAAAGAATAGTAATTTTTTTTTTCTCAAATTTAGCAGTTTTTTTGAATTTTTGAAAATTTTGATTCCAAAAAGGCGCTTAAGTCCTCAAAATAAACATAAGTTACTCGAGTAAAACTAGGTTTTTATGTTTAATTTAAGCTACTGTTAGCTTTCAGAAGTTAAAATAAGACTACTAGCTCGTTTCATTTGCTCGAAACAAGACAAAAAATCAAAAATTTAAAGCTAAGAAAAAATTAAAAAATTATAAAATTTTAAAAAATGAAAACAAAATTCCTCCCCATTTTCAATGATCGGAACAACAAGGATAGTTGGTTACTGTGCAAGAAGAAGAAGCACGGAATTTTCCTACCATAGTCTTTAAAAGAAGTACTTAACACTTTTTTCAAATTAGTGTAATTTTTCTTAGTGGTTTGATGAAAAGATCTTGTGCGCGTCAATCTCCACGATTATATAAAAACGGTTTTTAAACACTTTAATTAATGAGCATTTTCTCGGCAAAATAACTCCGGAAATTTTAAAATATAACGATAATTTTAACAAGCTTTATCATCGGTAACATCGGCCACAAACAACTGCATAACTCAAGGCAAGCTGCAAAAATGGTCAGTATTTGTCCTTGAGACAAATTGCTCTTTTTAAAGGTCAGCCCTAATCAAGGCTGAACCAAATTAGAGCGAAAAGACGGTTAAAATAGGTTTTGGTTTTGAGGAATATCGAACCTGGTTACGGAGCATCCCATCAAGTTCGGTGCATATTCGTTCTAGAAAGAAATGACCTAGGCGGGATTCGAACCGGCACCGAACCCGCCGGGACGCACCATGTATACACTCGGCTACTGTCGCTATATGCATTTATAGTTTGGTTCAGTTTCATATGCATTTATACTCTCGCGCATTTGCGTTTATATTTGCGCTGCAACATCCTCCACCCCTAAACAAGGAAGAACGGAGCGAGCTTTACGGTTGGGCGGGTAAGTTCGCTCGTAACGGTCTTTATGTGCCATGGTGCAGTTTAAGGATACGTGCGAGTGGATAATGTTCACCTGGAGTGTTAGGCTCTATGACCAAAACCAAGTCGCCGGCTTTCAACTTAACGTCTGACTGGTTGTGCCACTTTGCCCTCCTATTGAGGGAAGGAACGTATTGCCGCATCCACCGTGTCCATATTGCGTTAGCGTATGATTGCGCTCTGGCGAACCGCTTCTTATGGTCGAAGTTTTAATCGAAAATTAGCGACGGAAAACTCGCTGCGTGTTGACCAAGTATAAAATGTTCGGGGTCAACGCCTCTAGATCTAGCGGATTGGTACTAATGGCTGTTATCGGTCTAGTGTTAAGTGATTGCTCAACAAGGCACAGCGTGGTTCTTAGAATCTCCCCAGTTACTCTCCTGTTGCCTAGGATGTCATACAAAACGCGCTTAACACTCCGAACTAATCGCTCCCAGGAAACACCATGGTGCGGTGCGCTGGGTGGATTGAATTTCCACTTGATCCCTTTCTGAACAAAAACAGCGGGTGCGAGCTTGTTCCAACTCTCAACGCAAGCTAAGAGCTCTTTCTGAGCGCCAACAAAGTTCGTGCCGTTGTCGGACATGATGGTAGTCGGAGTACCGCGACGTGCGATAAACCTCTCCACGCCCATCACACAAGAGCTTGTGTCGAGCGAGGGGACCACTTCAATGTGCACCGCTCTAGTGTTGAGACAGGTGAACAAAAAACCCCACTTCTTTTCCGTACTTCTCCGGATTGGAACTAGGAACGGCCCAAAGTAGTCGACACCTGTGTTAGAGAAAAGAAGTTGCTTGTAACCCAGCCTTTCAATGGGCAGATCAGCCATCATATGAGTTACGGTTTGCGCTTTGCGTTTTCGGCACACAACGCAAGTATTTTCGATGTTTCGCAGCAATCATTGCAAATTTAACACAACCACGCTTCAAATTAACCACCGCACGCATGTAATCCAAGCCTTGATGGAAATTCCTAACGTGCAAGTGCTGAACCAATAACCGAACAACCGCGTGACGTGCATCAAGTATAATCGGATGCTTGCTATCGAAATCGGAATTAACCAAGCGGCTGATGCGCCCAGTCGAGCGAAGGATGCCAGCTGGTCCAATGAACGGCGAATACTTGGCGATCCGACTATTCTTCGTGATAACTTTACGGGATCTTAGTAGTTTTAGCTCACTAGGGAATGTCTCACCCTGGGACAGGTAAATGAGCTTCTGTTCAGCAAAATCCATTTCAGACGGGTCTGTAATTTCTAATATACTCGACCGGAAATGTTTATGGGATGGCAAGCATCTTAAAAAAATTGTTACTGCGCGTTTGTATTTTACAATTGAATTGAATCTCTCCCATTTTCCGAAGGGAAGATTTTTTTCTGTCAAAACATCGACGACGAAATTTGACGAATTTTCCAGACAAATGTCGATATCACATGATGGTCTTTTGAGTCTTATTTTATCGATAACCCTTGTATCGGGCTTGAACGGCCAATCAGTTGTTCTCAATTTACTAGGGCCATTAACCCAGCTGCTTTCCTTGAGGGCTTCCGAAGAAATCCCTCTTGAACCGGTATCAGCTGGGTTATCAACGCTAAGTATGTGATGCCACTGATCAGTGCTGGTAGACTCCAGAATCTCACCAGTGCGATTACCAACAAAAACTGGTAGTTTACTACAAGAGTGAAGCCACTGAAGAACAGCGGTACTATCTGTCCACATGAAAATATCCGTAACTTTGAAAGTAGGACCTTTCAAAATTTCTTCCTTTAAGCGGGTTGCAAGGAGAGCCGCTTGAAGCTCTAACTTTGGAATAGAAAGCGCTTTCATAGGCGCGACGCGGGCTTTGCCAAACACAAAGGCTAATTCGGTCTGATGGGAGCTAACAAGTCGCGCACGAAGGAAAGCGACGGCACAGAAAACATCCTGCGAATTATCACCGAACATGTGAAGTTCTATTCGGTCGAAAGGTTCAGTGAAATAGCTGCGAGGTATTGTCAGAGAACCTAACAAATGAAGACCTGAGTGACACTCAAGGAATTGCTTTTTGATTTCCTCTGGCAGATCATCGTCCCATTTTTGACCGCTGATTCGCCAGATATCTCTTAATAGAAGGCGAGCCTTCACGGTATACGGAGCCACTAACCCAATTGTATCAAAAACATAAGAAACAAAACTCAACACGGTACGCTGAGTGATTGCTTTGCCTAGTGGACGATCAACCCCTCTACTAACATCTAAGGTATCTTTTACGTGATCCCACTTAAGACCGAGAACATGCGACGACTGGTCTGGACTCGCACAAATATCTTTAACAGACGCATTGGACCCACGGTTGTCCGGATCAAGAGCGGTTGTTACGTCGGGCACGTTGCTTGCAAATTTTGTCAGACGAAACCCACCTAGTTTAAGCAACGAGATTAAATCCCTACCTAATTTCAAGGCGTCATCCCTGTTTTGAAAAGAATCCAGATAATCATCCATATAAGATTTCTGGACAACAGCCGAAGCAGATTCGGGGTACTCAGCTTGATTATCCGATGCAGTCTTTTGCAAAGCAAAATTCGCACAAGTCGGTGAGTCACGAGCACCAAAAACGTGACGCGTATATTGGTGAACTACCACACTTGATGTGGGGTCCTTCCGCCACAAAAAACGAAGAGAAGATTGATCTTCTTCACGGACTCCAACCTGTAAAAACATCCCTTCAATGTCAGCTGAAACGGCTTATTTATGCTGACGGAATCTTAAACGTACAAAAATGAGGTTTTGAAGGAGATCTGGGCCAACCAACAGAGATTTGTTCAAGGAAGCGCCATGACACTTCGATGCCCCATTGAGGACTCGGCGCACCTTACCGGGTTTATTCGGGTTCAACACCGGGTGATGCGGGAGATACCACTCACGATCGGCTCGTGATTTGGGATCGTGTGCCTTAACCGTTATGACATCCTTTTTGTATATCTTCTCTTATTGTTTCGGCGTATTTTACACGGAGTGACGGATCTTTATCTAGCCTCTTTTCCAAAGACTTTAATTGAGCTAAGGAGGAAAAATAGTTATTCGGTAAACTACTTTCCTTATCATTCCAAAGCATTGGTACAATGTACCTCTCACCATCGTGAAAGGTGTCATTTCTCAAAACGGACAAAGCGCGTTTGTCGGCGGCGGAACGGGCATCTACCTGCTTGAAGGCTCCATTTGACTCCAACTCGAACCAAGTTTTAATTTTCTTCGACAATATACTTAAAGCAAGACAAGTTCGACTTATAGGACGGCGGTAACGGACCACTTAAAACCCAACCTATCGGAAGGAGTTCGGCGCACGGTGAAATCGAGAGCTCCCCCGGAAGGTACTCAACGGGTCTTATGACATGGTAGAAATCCTGTCCAATAATTATTTCGACGTGCTCATACTTATAATGTCTAGGTTTGATCGGAGCCAACTGCGGGTATTTTTCCTGTAATTCAGGAATGCTTATGCTATCCGATCCAATACGAGTATGATCCTTAACATAAGCTCGAAAAGAAAACGAAAATTCACTAATATTCGTTTCGGCGGAAACTTGAAAACTTACTTGCTGAGTTTTCATCAAGCTCGTGGAATTGAATCCTTTTATGGTGAGGTTAACCGGAGTGCCAACCAAATGGAGGCGTTTTACGAGATCGGCGGATACCCGTGAGTGCGTTTTAAAACTATCGCAAAGAGCTAGGGCATTAGTAATCGTCGCATCCGAAGAGACGGTGAGTGATGCAACTGGCAGGAGGCCTTTAGTTGACTCTGGCTATGAATATCGCCGACGGCAGCGTTAGTCGATACATGTTTAGCGTTTGCGTTACCTGACGCCGGGGAACTTTTAGTATCCTTAGGAGGAAAAATTTTTTCCGCTCCATGTAAGAGCACGTTGTGTGTGCTTTCACAATCTGGCTTGGGGCACTTTCTGGCCTTGCTACAATTACGAAAACTGTGATTGCTCTGTAAACACGCAAAGCAAAGTTTTTGTTCGGCTACATGTTTTGCTCGCTGCGTAGCGTTTTTCTCTTTGAACACGGCGCAATTCCAAAGAGCGTGTTGACCTTTACATACAGAACATGGAGGGTACTTTGGTTTTTCCTTAGTCTTATTACTTACATTTGCGTTACTAGCAAACACTTTTGTACCTACTTTTTGCTTAACTGGTTCTTCAGACTTACCCTTAGAATTGATCGTTTTTAGCCTCTCATGACCCTCAGCTTTTTCTTTAAGCCATTCTTTGAAATCTAGCAGAATTGGTCTATGCTATTGGCGTCTTACGGTTTGCATTAACCATGCCTCCTTAAGGTTCGGGGGAAGCTTACTCACAGCTTGATTCAGTAAGTTAACACTTTTCAGGTCGTCGTTAAAAGACAGAGACTTGAATACGGCAACAAGTCCAGAAATTGCAGAGGAAAATCCAATTACATTTTCCGAGTTATGTATTTTCAGCGGTGGAAAATTTCTCAATTTATCTAGATGAGCCCTTACTACAGAATGCGGCTGCCCAAACTTTCTTTGAAGAGTTGCTAATGCGTCTTTATATAGTACTCCGCTGTAGCTATACTCAGCGATTGCGGATTTTGCTTTACCCACTACGAGCGTTTTCAGATAGGTAAGCTTTTCATCGTCACTGAGTATGGCTGAATCGACCGTCGATTTGAATTGCCCAAACCACTCATGCCAATTGGGTCAGCTTCCACTCAGGGAGATGATCTTTTCGGCTGTGCATGAGTATATTAACCAACTCTCGTGTCGGAAGTGGACGCTCGGCGTCTGCAGCAGGTGAATTACCGGGAGTTGTCTCTGTGTAACTCGAAGAGTTACCGTGATAATCAGGAACGAACGGTTGATTAGCATGTGAAGAATTTTCAGGCTGTGCAAAGAACACAGTCCCTCCACTTGTATAATGAACAAAATTATTCGGAGGAATAATCGGAGTTACTGCGGAAAAAACAGTTGTCGAAGGAATGTAATGTTGTTGAGATGACAATAATGGGGCAGCAACAGCTGGTCTCCACAAATTAATATAAGGATGATAGTGGTCACTTGAAAAGTTATAACTACTAACGGGAACACCTATATGTTGTTGTCATGGGACTACAGGTGCTTGGTAGCCAGCTACTACTGACCCTGTAGTGTGATGACTTAAAGAAACATGATTAACTGCTGTTGATGCAGGAACGAACGGTGCTACACCAGAAGGAACATCTGCAGATGTTGTCGGAGCAAAATAATTTTCAGAAGTTACCGGGACTACTGACCCTGTGTTTGGATTGCCTAGCACCGGATGAGTGGACAAAAGAGTTTGCTGAGGCAAATTATTAGAAACAGGTTGAATGACCTGTTGTAACCCTACTGGATTGTTAACGGAAACCTGCGATCGGACCAAATTCGACAAATTATGATGTTGTCCGTGAATGTGGTTACTGTAAGGCAATCCAGGATCCCTAGAAGCTGCCTGGCCATTATTCACTCCTGTAAAACTTGATGAGACCAAGTTATTTGTTGATGCGGGATAAGTTGCCTCAGGAGCTGTTGAAGGAACGTGCTGCTCTTGATTGGGAACTACAACAGCATCAGGCTGATTGTGGTCGACAGATTCGACCCAGTGACGCGTACGATCCTTTTCGTCTATTGTTAGTTGTGGAGAGATTCGAGTTAAACCACTTTCCTCAGCATTCTCGCTGATTTTCGACAACTCATCTTCTAACTCGAGCCCTTTCAACTCAATTTCTGCCAGTTTTTTCCTGTGTTCTTCAGCCAATTCTTCCAACTCTAAACGGCTTTGTTGTTTTTTTTCAGTCTTAATGATACCTTTGCCTGCCTCTCACGTTCCTCTTGTTGTTTCTTTAAAATCATTAAATCGCGCTTTTTCTCAGAAAGTGTTTTCGACGGAGCGGCGGTATAGCCAGATTTCTGAGAACCCGATTGCTGATACCGGCTGCTTCGATGCGACTACTTAGAGCGGGTATCTGTTTTATGCGACCGGGGTTTTTCACTTTTTTCAGAATGATGAGAAACTTTTGAGCTGCTAACTATGTTGTCCGGCTCTGTTACTGCCTCAAAACTTGTTTTATATGTGATAGCTTCCTGTAAAACTTTATCGTTGCTTTGAGTCAACTTATGAAGCCGGTATCAATTCGTCGGGATTGGCACTTTTTGCAGCCATATCAATCAACTCAGTATTTATCTCGACCGCTTGTTCTATATAGTTCCTACATTTTTCAATATAATTATCAATTTTTGAGCAACGACTCTGACTCTCTATGTATTCTAAAATTATTTCATGGCATTTACAAAGTTCGTTTTCGAGATTGCTACGTTTCGCAAAAAACTTCTTAGTTTTTTTCTGAAACTTAACTTCCATGCTTAATAATTTCAGAAATAATCGACTCTCAGAAAATACTGTAATTTCAGTCAAGTAAATCCACAAAATACTTTTACCTGGCGTTAAAGTTAAAGCTTAAACCGGGCTTTGTGAAACAAGTCTCTTTCACGCGCTTTTGAGACGGCGCGGATAGTATACGGAGCGCGTGCTCTAGAGAACTAGCTCCTAGAATGAATACCATATACTTAAGAGACCTATGCGACGGCTACGTTACGTTTAAGTACCAATGGGGTGGGAAATTATGTAGGTCGGTTGAACTCCAACAACGCGCGCGGAGTAAACCTGAGGATGAAAGAATTCAACTTAACTCACTTTAGTGTCGCGCATCGAAGTCAATAATCGGACGGGCTGAAACGGCTTAGGTTTACTTGAAGCGAACTGGCTTTCAGTTTCACCGATGGTGGGTGGGGGATCAGGCAAATTGGTTAAGTTCCAACAACACAAGCGGAAAAAACCTGAGGATGAAAAAACTCAACATAATTTGCCTGATATTTTGCTACCAGACCACTTACCTTAAGGTTGGTGTCATGTTACCGCACAGTTTCGCAGAATTATGGAGATGTTTTGAGGAATTTTTGGCAAGTTTTTACTTTTTTCTCAAAACTTTTTGGAAAATTTTGGTCAGCAGGTTCGAGTCGTCGGCCAGTTCAAAAAACTAGTCCAGCACCTCTTGTCTATGTTCCGTTTTTCTGGATTTTCAATCCGTTCAAAATTACCCAAAAATTTGTGGTATCGGGAAAATTACCACTTGTAGCTTGCTTTGAGTTGGGATACACAATAAGACATTACCACATCGTACGTAATTTAATTGCAAGTTATTAAAAATTAGAATAGTCTTACAGTTTTGGAGATTGGCGTCACCGGTTTACTGGAGAAATTGAGCTCCTTGAATGCAGCTCCTTGCTCCAGTGATGTCACCTGCGTGATAAGAAGTTATTATTCGTTGTAGTCACAGGCGGCCTGGTCTTCAGGGACACAGCGATTGGGAAATCTGCTCAGGGTTTGAGATAATGAGACAATTTGCGCTGAAATTGACTTTGATTTTTGGTGAACAGTGAGCGTTTCTCTAGTTGGGGTTTTCTTTCTTTCTTCCAAACCAAGAAACTTGCGGTTTGGTTCTCTGTCCGACTGTTAATCCTGCTGTTTCTCTGACTTGTAAATTGGCTCTCTTGCTTTAGTTGTGCTGTGTTTCTTTTCTTTGAGATTGTATTAGCTCCTTTCGGCCGATTAAGTTCAACTGGCGGTTGAACAATAGCTTAGCTCTGCCTTCTTTAGAATTTGACCAGGAATTGTTGGCGGATCCTTTTGCTTTTCATTCAATTTTCTTTGGCTTCAAACTGCTGGATGGGCTCTTCAATCGGGTCTCGAGATTATTTGTCGCGAGTGGGCAGAATAAATAAAATAGACTAGGGTACAACTTTGGGTCAGTTGGATTTAACCAGCACGCAACAAGCCAACTATTTGATAAGTTTATCCAATGAATTAGGCTAAATTCGTGTCCCATGTGGGGCACCAAAATGTGCGCGTCAATCTCCACGATTATATAAAAAACGGTTTTTAAACACTTTAATTAATGAGTATTTTCTCGGCAAAATAACTCCGGAAGTTTAAAAATATAACGATAATTTTAACAAGCTTTATCATCAGTAACATCGGCCACAAAAAACTGCATAACTCAAAGCAAGCTGCAAAAATGGTCAGTATTTGTCCTTGAGACAAATTGCTCTTTTTAAAGGTCAGCCCTAATCAAGGCTGAACCAAATTAGAGCGAAAAGACGGTTAAAATAGGTTTTGGTTTTGAGGAATATCGAACCTGGTTACGGAGCATCCCATCAAGTTCGGTGCATATTCGAGTTCTAGAAAGGAAATGACCTAGACGGGATTCGAACCGCCGCCGACCCCGCCGGGACGCACCATGTATACGCTCGGCTACTGACCCTATATGCATTTATATTTTGGTTCAGTTTTATATGCATTTATACTCTCGCACATTTGCGTTTATATTTGCGCCGCAACAGATCTGATGTAAAATTATTTTAGCTATATTCGACAGTAATAGCAATGAAGGTAAACAACACAGGATCTTACAAGAGAAATAACTAAAAACCCAAAACAACTCATTGAAAACTTTTTTAAAAATAAAAAAATTTGAATTTTTGGAGTTTTCGATTCCCAAAATGGTACTAAAATCATTCCAAACACTAGAGTAAAATTTATTTTAAGCATAAGCAAGCTGTGGAAAACAGCCTAAATGAAACATAATTAAGCGTGCCTGCTCACTTGACTCTCTCGAATTAGGACAAAAATCCAAAATTTCATAAGAACTAATGTTTACAAACGCACAAACCCATTAAGAAAGTTGCGGACTAAGTATACTTGATTTGAGGCTAGTTTGGAGTTGATAACAAAATCGACCGAAAACTTTTCTTGTATGTTTACATTTTCTGAACACTCCACAACCATTTTGTCGCCTGAGCTATATCTTTTTTCCTAAAACGTAGTAAAACAAAAGTTTCAAGGCGCCTTGAAAACCTATATGATGTCAAATTTGGTATAGTTGTGAAATATGCTCTGAAAAACGGTGGAAACGTTGTTGAAGTTCTTTCCCATTTTCAATGATAGGAACAACAAGAATAGTTGGTTACTGTGCAAGAAGGAGAAGCACACAATGTTCCTTCGATAGTCTTTAAAAGAATTACTTCACACTTTTTCATAGTGTAGTATTTCTGCGCGGTTTGATGAAAGGATCTGATGTAAAAAATATTTAGGCATATTCGACAGTCATGGCGATGTAGGTAGACATCACAAGGAACTTAAAAGAGAATTAACTAAAAAACCAAAAAAAAACTTAATAAAAAATTTTAAAAACTCAAATACTTTAAAGTTTTTAGCTTTTTGATTCCTAAAATGGTATTAACAACTTCCCAAACACTAGAGTAAAATTGAATTTAAGCATAGTTTTAAAAGAAAACCTAATTGATTCCTCCGCCTAATGTTTCATTAATATGAAAGAGAGGTTGGGTCAATTTTTCACCTCAATATTTCCCAAGGGGTTTGTCTGGATCTTATAATTGTTCATTTAACCCGATTTAACATATTTTTGAACCCGTCCGGTAGCAAAACATCTTATACTGAGGTCAAAAAAATGTCTCGCAATGACACCACCGAGTCTTTGCCGTCGTTGTGGGTAACATTTTGGATTGATTTTTTACCCCACGTTCTACTGCTGGGGTGTCTGAATTTCAGATCAAAACACTTACCTCTTGAACCAAAAACGTGTGAGTTTACGTCACAGTACATCATCATACCTAGTCGTACAGTTCGCCCTTCGACTATGACATACTACTGGTTTTGCATCTTAGTGTCGAACCTGTGATTTTATTAAAGCGAATAAAGCGCACTCAGTACTAAAATGGTTTTCATATAGGAGTAAACTGTTCATCTTAAGCTATACATTCACAACATAAAAAAACGAGAGATAGATTAGCATTTAATTATAAAACGACTCTACGAAAAACTTTATTCATGAAATCAAGAAATTGTTTACAATGTGTTTCACACCATAGCACACAATAAGCTGGCCTGATTGATCTTTTATTGAGGCTAGTCTGAATTGACATTTGAAACAAAAGCATGCTAGCACAAACTTCAAAATTTTGTCTTTGAAATTGAATGAACAATTCCAAAATTATGAGAAACACATTAGTGCAACCATTTATTGTCAATGAGAACTCACAGATAAATCTCGCAAAATTTTGCGAGGTTCTTCCCCTTCAAGATATTATTTTTACACCATGTTGTATGTCGAAGGAATGCTGACGGTTAAAGCGTTTAAACATAATTGAAAACTTCGTTCCAAAACGATCGTCTGAGTTTGATAATTCTATCCAATGCTTATCATATAACCAAACTTTGAAAAAGATAAGAAAAAATTAAACCAAAAACCAAACGCTGAAAATTAATGAAAAGCTTTCAAAAAGAAGCAAGCAAAACTTGCCGACAAACATGTCCCTTAGGTTGTTTATTTTGAATCAAACGTTTTTGCGAACTCTCTTAGTTCGATTTTTTTGTACACTTTCTCAATTTAGAGGCTTTAAACTAATTTAGTTTGACCTATTGAGTTGCTAGCATCTTTCGTTCTGCTAAGATTATGTTGAAAGGCGAGATACTTTTCCTGTTCGCAAAACTTCCTATTAGCAAGAACTGTTTCTAGCTGACTGCACTGTGCTAACTTCTTACCTCGGGAATTTCTCTCAGGTGTTGTCTCACGCTCATAGAAGTCACTCGGAGTATTGATGCTTGCCATCAACTATGAGTACATACTTGTGACCATTGATAAGAAAAGTCGCACAGCTAAGGATCAAAACTGGGTCCAAAGTTGAGTGAGTTATCTTAAGGAAAAAATATTTCCAAAAACAACCACAGCACAATGAAGCTTTTAGTAAACAATGTCAATAACGCGACACCAAGCAGACACCAAGCAAGTCAAATGTCTCGAAAAATCGTAATTCTCGAAGGTCTGCCGCTACCTCGCACAAAATCCAGTTCCAATTTTGAAAACTCTTGAAGGCGTTTATCACTTCTAGCCGAAGACATTGAAAACTGAAACTTGCAATCTACCGCCGTGAAGAAATATTTAAAATCTAGCAATTAGTGTAGGCTTGGTTGCAACAGTACTCAATAACTCGTCATACATAAAGCCGTCAGAAGGTAATCTGCCAAAGAATCAACAAAATTGCTAGTCCTGAGGTAGAATTAATTAAAACTTATTTTGCCAAGTCCGTTTTGCGTCCTAAAAGTCAACTTCAAATTGTTGAACTAATTTTGTCCAATTTATCATCCGCCTCTAATCTTGATCTATAGTATTCGTTGCTCTGTCATTCATATATATTTCTTTGCTAAAAAAAACCTGGACAACTTCTACGGCAAGAAGTTGAACCTCGCCTTCGAAGAAATGAAAAACAAAAAGTTTTATTGACAGAACAAGAAGATACAACGATATCAGTGTTCCTTGAACCAAAATGATACAGTTGCTGTGAAAAATGCTTCAAGTTAAACGTCTGATAACATCAATGTTAGTAAGTTGACCATTTGCCGTGCACCTGCCTATCGGTTGGGTTCTCAGTGGTCATTTGCCATCAATTTCAGGAGTGCAATCAAATTCTTTCCAGCGAAGGTTGAAGTTAACTCTTTCACAAAACCAATTTAAAAAGGTTTGACTTTGAGTCCTAAGGCACTTACAAATCCGCCAATTTGCTCTTTGCATCATATAAAAAGTCAGACTTTCAAATCCACCAAATTGCGTTTTGCATCATACAACAAATTAAAAAATGAGTCCTAAAATTTGCACAAAGGAACTCGCAACTCCAATACTTCAGGTTAATAAGTAAATCAGATTGCTAAGCAACTATAAATTTTGGAAAAACTATTCAGAAATGTTCCTGACTGGAAAATTCAAAATAGTGGAATTATTCAAAACTTTTTTGATTGGAATATATCGTTGCTAAAATTACAATGAGTTGAACACTCTTACAAACTTCGAATGACTTTTTCCCTACCATAGAGTGGTTAACCCGAATCAATTTGGAAAGTAGTATCGGCAGGCATTGATGGAGTTTTACTCCAGCTAGGAGTAGCTTCAGCTGAACAGCCGTCGTTACGGTTTTTTTTAGCCGTAGGCCATCAAAAACTGCAAGCATTTTCAAAATTCCTCATTATATCTTTGGCTCTCTTGACTTTCCGGAAGTGGTTTCCCCACGTACTTTTTCTCGAGTAAACCCGTGAACGAGATAAATAATTACAAAAAAATCTAATTGCTCTTTGTGCCATCCTGGTAAGTTTCATTTGATGAGCTCTTAAGTTCTGTTGCCGTTTCGAACAACGCGTTGAACTGAGACAAAAAAAATCAATTTTCTCAAGTCTAGGAGGATCTAGATTGACTAGGTCTCTCAGTAATGTCGCAGGCTTAGCAAAAAAAAAATCGAGTTAAGAGAAATTTAAGCTCAAAACTATGAAATAAATCAACTTGAGCTTCAATACCGCAACACATGTATTAAGTCTAAGTAGAGGCAACAGTAAGTGAAACCTTGAACATTAGTCGTCGCGGGAACAAAAATATAGCGTGAACAATAAAACTGATTACGCAGCGTAGCGCTCTAAATTATGTCTAGTCGATTTTTGACCCTTTCGGTCAGTTCACACCTTTTACTCTTCGTGCCCGGTTTTACTGACTGAAGTTTATGTGGCCTCTCTGAAGCCATGGGATGAACCATTGTTGGGCGAACTTCATGAACAGTTCGTAGAATGACGTCATGGTATAAAAAAATTTCACCGTCAGAAATTTTCTCGCTGTTTCGCCGACAATCCGGTCTCCTAAATAGATTTGAATTTGTTTGGTGACTTTTCCTAGAAAGTTTTCTGCTCTGTTACTTCTCAGCGCGGTCGCTTCATTGTCACAAATGAAATTAGGATTATTTTCCAACGAGAAAAAAAATCGTTTAGCACCGATGAAAAGTATTGCAACTCTCATGCTCGAAATGCAAGCAGCAGTTTTAGTGAGCTGTATGAGCCTTAAGTCTGAGAAAACATTGAAACCCAAATTCGAAACTTTTTTACATATGAACTGAAAGCATAAATGTGTTGCAACGGTCAAGTTCAAAATAATTAATTGCCTTTTTTCGTGGCAAATCGACCTTCCAAAATTTTTATCCAACTTAAATTGAAAAGTGATACCATGTGTCCACTGGATGTATTTAAACTAAAAAAAAAACAGCCCACGGGGACCTAATTATGAGATATTAAAAAAGGTGGTTGGGTAAAGGGCCCAATTTTTAATTCTAATGATTAGTTTTTAACCACTGACTTCGAAGTTCTTACCAGCAGTCATCTCAAAGAGTTTAATTTGATCTGAAAGAGGTTTTTTTAACAGGCATCAATTTTTTTTAGCGTACCTAAAACTACAGGTCCAGTCCTATTCAGAAAAACTTTCTTCCCTAAATTCCTAAAATCGACCCTTTCATGTTGAAGTTTTTTCCTCATCACCATCAAAGTCGTTCAAAATTAACCGTACGCGTTCGATTTGTTTGAGCAAAAACGATTGCTTCCGGCTCATTCAAATTCGTTTGCCATCGAAATCAAAGATCTAGAAAATTATAAACAACAGACCGTTAGCAACTCTTTGTTCGCCGTTTTTCGGTCCCGGTGGTTCGGTCCGCTCGATGGGTCGTTTTAGTCGTCTCGCTGCAGTTGCTTTCAACGGTTAGCATCTCGACAGTTTAAATAATCTTCATCAACTCGTATCGTTTTTGCTCTTTTTTCACCAAACGAATCATAAATATTTTGCCGTTATACACTGCATGCCGTTATACACTTAGAGTATTGTTGGTTACTGAGAGTTTTGTTGGGGCTCTTTCCCGCCCTCCGTTCAACAGATCAGCGTTGTAATTTATGCTGAAAAGGAAATACACACGTGGCTACGCCATTGATTGCTGATCTTCCATAGGAGCAACTGGATTACCGACAGCTACCACTCCCAACGACCATTCCCGTGATTGACTTGAAATTAAATAGTTGACTTGTGTGAATACTTAAAGAACAGTTGTTAAAACAAGAATCAATTCTCCTTGTTTTATGTTTAATAGTAATATAAATAAAATAGATAGTTTCAGTACGTAGATAATGCCATGACAAATCTTTTAAATAAAACCTAAATCTTTCATAAGTTGAGACAGAATGAATGAGAGCACTTGGTGATAAGTCTAGAAAGGATTGGCAGGTCGGTCGCGACCTTGATAAACAAAAGGCGAGTTTAGCACGAATAGCTAGCACACTAATGACGTCATCATAATCTTATAAGTTACGCCACACCACATTTCCCCCTCTCGGGAAAAATTCAAACAACGTTTGAATTTCTTTACTGTGAGAAAAAAAAAACTAAATGTGCCCTCACGGACGTTAAACAATACTTCTTGTATCAGATAAAACACTAGGAGTTTTACAAATTAACTGATGTGACTTGAGGGAGAATACGAGAGTTTTGTAAGTTTTATCTAGTTCGAAGGTACGAAAAGTTTTATTTGTCTGAACGACGCAATGGATGGTCGGAAGAACTCTTTTTAGGGAAGCGTGTGAATTTTCTATATAAGCCTTCGGAATCATCGGGAAGAACAACCCGAGACTGTCCTGCTTGGTTCACTAGTTCTGGATTAGCCACGACAAAACGAACTTTCTTGTCCGGCGAAGCAGGAGTTGACGGAGGTGTAGACATTGACTGTGTTTGAATGATATTCACGGAATGTCTGATGGGACTGCCGTAAAATGTGGTCTGCTTTTTCCGTCGTGAAGAGGCACGAGACGAATTCGAAGAAGATGAGATACTTCCATCCGGTTCGGACATTATGCCGGGACCATCTCGGGTGGGAAGGCCCGATGCTGCCAAACTTGTCGAAGTTCCTTCTTGAGATTTCGTAATTAAAGATTCATCGTCTGAAGAAATGGGGATGAGGTCTGGACATACTGGATTTTTTTACTGAAGTTGGTGAATTTGGTTTAATACTGATGGGAACCTCCGTTCCTGGATTTCCAGACTTGGAAGAAGATGCCGTTAAGTCTACTACTGGAGTAGAGTGTTGTGGAAAAGGAATAATCTGTACGCCTGGAGCCTCCGGGACTGAAGTTTCCTTTGACTTAGTTGATACAATTTGGCCACGAGATGGAGTATATGAAGTTGGCAGAGATGGGAATTTCGGGTGAGCAGGAACCTTTACAGTTTTGGCTGTGATTCGTTGGCGAGAACTCGATTGTTTGAGAGGCCGATTGTCTTCCGATGATGACGGTGAAGATGACACAATGGGACGTTTTTGCCCCATCTTGACAGGCGTTAGTTGTATGCCTGAAAAACTTAGATCGGTTGATTTAAGATGTACCGCCAAATGATTTCTTTTAATCATTTTTCCCTTATCAGAAATATATGTGGACCCAGTAATCCGCACACTTTTGCCCTTAAAAGGTTTGAAAAGTTCTCTGCCAGACTTCCTATTTAGAAATTTCCTAAATATTTCGACTTTATTTGGTTCATTCAATACTAAGTAACCCAAATTACGTTTTGGTAACGACGGGCGAATTTGATCCGTTTGCATCTGGTTCCTAAATCTAAGGGTACCAGCAGACAAATTGGAGCGAAGGGTGGCTGCGAGGACTTGATTTCTTTCCGTCAGCGTCTTCAACGCTTTGACTCCCTCCTGATGTGACAAGGACTTTTTCAAAGTCAGCCACTGATTGGCGGAATGTGCCAGGCTCTCCAGTGCGCGATAGTGAGGTGTATCCGAAACTGAGTCCGTAGGTCCTCCAAAGTATGGAAACACCGTCGGGCTTGACTGCCCCTTCCTGACAACTTTTATCCTCGGTCGGCTATCGCACTGCTCCCGACGCTGTTCGGGTGTTAATAGGTCCCGTTCCAATTGTTGGTTATCTAAATTAACGCCCGTAGATAAACGCTCAGCCGCAATAGATAGCTCCGTATTCGGAGGACGGCCAAAGTGAAGCTCAAAAGGTGAAACCCCAGTAACAGAATTTTTTGTAATCCGAATATCTTCAATAATATTTCTAAGAGTATCTTGAACATTTGAAAAATCCGAACTCAACCGCGAGGCGCCCAAACGACGTTTAATCGTTTGGATCGACATTTCTACTAGACCGCAACCACGATGGTCCCCCACCGGGCAGAAATATTGGGCAATCTTTTTATCTTTACAAAAATTTTGCACTAATTTGTTCTTAAAACCAGAATATTGGTCAGTTTTGATAGATTTGGGGATACTATGCCGTTGAACATACGATTTAAGAAATTTAATAATCTTTCGTCCTCCCGTAGAACGTGTAATCATAGCTGACGGATATTTTGAGTAACGGTCGATCGCGACCAAGATATAAATACTGTTACCAAACGAATCAAGTAGAGGGCCTGCGTAATCGAGCTGCAGCTCTTCATTAGACCCAGACAAGAGGGGTAAAGGCTTGGAAGAGTTAAATGAAGCGTTCGCTTTCAAATTCTTACCAAACTTTATGCACTGGGGACAATCTTTGCAAAGCTGGACGATATCTCGATGCATTCGGGGCCACCAGATGTATTGCGCAGCATCAACCATGGCTAACTGACCCGCATGCGACCTATGTAGTCGAGACAATAATGGTTTTCTTGGGCACATGGGTATAGCGATCCTATTGTCCACGACAATACAGCCATCAACCACCGCTGCACAATGCCAAAAGGATTTTATATAGGGGTCGATACGGCAAAATCCTTCGTAGTCCCGGTTAATAAGTGCTCGTTTAATTAGGCATAGACGGGTATCTTCGTCCGTAAGTTCCAACAGTACATCGGAATTCAAAATGCCCACCAACCCGGTTAACGATTTCTGGTCCTTAGCGACCACTGGTGACTTCAAAATTTCTAGACTATAAACTGAATGAGGTTGACGATTTGTTAATGTAGTTTTCCTGGCCCTTTTTGTTCTGAAATTGGCTAATATACGGGCATATTGACTCCTCAACTCCACTCCGCGTTGTAATGTTGACAACCTTCTGGGACGTACTGCCCGCGCGCGAAAACGCGAGCGAGCCCTATCAGAGGAAAACCCATGTTGGTTGACTGGAAGGTACTGATTAAGAAGTTGCTCAAAACTGTCATTTGTGTTGTTGGTGTTAGAATCCATTGCAGTCTGAAAATGAAAAGCACCCAATAAAACCCAATAATACGATTACACTCCAGCAAAACCGATACGATGAAACAAAGACGAAAAAATCTATGAACGACAACAAAAAATCACAATCACTAACGGCCAAAGTAATAATCCACACTGAAATCAAAACCGGCAGATAATATGTAATCCATGCTGAAAAAGTGACAAAAACTTGCATGATTTCTCTCAACGCTGATTGGCATTTTTTTAAACCAGCAATTTTGACGCCCTCTAGCGGAGAAGTGACAAACGTATTGAATTGTTGGGATAGACCGATATATTTACTGTCGCCCTCTATCGATATAAATGCCCTCAACTGATACAAACTTTTGTCGCCCTCTATCGATTTTATGCCTTGCGATGTAGCTGGAATGTTTTGAATTAGGGCGCCCTCTACCGATAGGCTTCCAAACTTGTTAGATGGAACAATTGAATTGTCCATGACGGGACGATTGGCCCGAGGCTGACCGAAATCCAATGACTCAATTAGGTTTATTGTATTAGATACGGCAGAATTCTGGCTGTTTTTCGTGATAGTAGGTGATTCTTTTAATAAAGAACAACACCTGGCCCATTCGTCCAGGAAATCGCACGCATCAAAGAATCGACTATTACTTTTGACCACATATTGTTCGTCAAAACTGCTTGGTCGCGGTGCTTCAGACGTTGGGAAACGGGATAAACAATCCACTATACCCAATTTACATCCGGAGATATAGAAAATATCAAAATCGAAAGGCAATAACCTATCAGCCCATCTGGTTAATTGTGATTGATGAATTTTGTTACCTCGATTGGTCGTTAACGCGGAGATAATCGCTTTATGGTCAGTTAAAACCACAAAATGATTCCCCAACAAATAATTTCGAAAACGCTCACACGACCATACAATTGCTCGAAGTTCTAACTCATTAGTACTATATTTCTTTTCCTGATCATTGAGAAAACGTGACGCAAAAACACTAGGGACCCAAACATCCTTTTCTATCTCCTGTTCTAACGCAGCACCCAAACCACTATGACTGGCGTCACATTTCACACGCGAGTTCCGACTTTGGTCATACTGATACATTTTTGTGATGTTCGCTATCAAATGCAAGATGTTACTAAACGCAGTTTGTTGGCATTCCCCCCACACAAACTTACTTTTATTACTTGCTTTCAAGGACGGGCGTAATTGGTCCGAATGGACCTGAAGGTTCGGCAAAAGTCGTTGTAGATGGTTGAGTATGCCCATGAACGAACGGAGTTGCTTGAGCGTCCTTGGTGGTTCCAGAGCTAGCACTGCCTCTATTTTAGAACGTTTCGGCCTATAGCCTTCTGAATCGATGTCGTAGCCTAGCCAAGATAATTGATTCAAAGAGAAGTCACATTTCGACAGTTTCAGAGCGAAACCTTCTTCACCCAAACGAGTTCTCACCTTATCTACAAGAATATTGTGATCCAAGATTGATCCCTTCGAGACTATCAAAATATCGTCCAGGAAACAGAATACTCCCGACAAACCCTGGAGGGTATTGTCCATCGCTTTTTGGAATTCTTCTGGCATGTCCGTTAACCCATAAAACCCAGTTTTGAACCGATACGGGCCAGTTTGTTCTCCGCAGACGATATTAAAATTGCAATGACGACTAACTTCATCACTGAGCGGGATCTGACTGAATGCATATTTTAAATCTAGGAACGTAAACCAGACATCACCTAAAGTATCCGATGTGATTATCTGGGCTGCCGAGTCCAACAGCTCCAACAAATTCAGCATTTGATATTGGTTCTTATGAATTTGATCATCCATAGGTTTTGCGTCCATAGCCAATTTCACGGAACCATCCTTCTTAGCAGTAATTACAATCGGAGAAATAAAATGCTCACTTGTACATTTATTAAGTTTGACCACGTGGCCTTCTTGAAATAGTTTTTGAAATCCCTGACCAACTTTGTCTTGAATATGCACCGGAACCCTCCTTCCTTTTTCCTGAATCAGTACGAGTGGGGACTTGAATGTAGAGAATACTTTATGGTTTTTTGCTTTAACTACTCTAGTAAACACACGATGAAATTTCTGGTGGAAGTCAGTTTTCCAGGACTCAGACGTTATATTCAGGTTTGATTGGGAGACTTCACCCACCAAAGGCCGATCTGGTCTAACTTGCGTTGTTCTCACCCCCAAGTGGGGCTGCATATCCAAACCTAGTAAACAACGTGTGCGGTTTTCCGAAATAAGGAATTTTGCAGACTTGACATGCCAGCCCAAAGATGACACATCCAGAATTAATATACCCATCAGTTCAATTCTTTTCCTATTATAGTCAACGTATACTGTATCGATTGGACTTTCTTGAACAGTAAAGACCTTGGCTGATAGAACAGTTTTCAAGATATAATCTGCTGTCTTCTTATTCACGAAAGAAGCCGGGCTTCCCGTATCCACCGTTGCCTTGAAGAACGTCTTCCCACAACGCAGTGTTATCTGAATGGAACTTAACTTGCCCGTAGCGGCATTGACCACCTCCAACTTCCTCACTGACGCATTTGGACGATTTGGTTTTTCTGCTGCCACTGATTAAACAGCAAATTCCGACTCACTATCGGACGTGATGAAATTACAATTTTCTTCCACTGTCTCATCTGACTCAGCTTCTACATTCGCTACGTTCTTAGAATTACAGCACTTGGCAAAGTGACCCTTCTTGCTACAGTTCCTACAAGTAACTTTTCTGGCTGGACAACTCTGCTTGTGATTTGCTGAAAACCTATTACCACAGAAATAACACGATTTCGATTTCTCGTTGTTCCCCTTTGACTTACTGTTTTGTGCCCGACTAATCCTATCAGATAGTTTCTTTCCCTGGACAGAGAAAGTAGGTTCCTGTTTTATTCGGGTGTTTTGGCCCGAAGTGGCGCCTGACTGGGAAAAATTGCCCATCGAAGACGAACTCCCAAGTTGCCTTTGCAAATCGGTGGCCGTTTGTGCCCCTTTTTCTTGAAGTAACGCTGATTTCAGTGTATCCTCTGGAGTAGCACCTGGACGAATACACAGTTCTCTCTGAATATCTTTTTATCTCATCTTGGCAATGAAGATATCTCTTACAACTTCTTTTTCCTGATCGATTGTCCACCCACACAGGGCGGCTTGTCCCGTCAACCGCAGATAAAATGCTTCCAAACCTTCTCGATCTGAATGTACCGCGTTGTACATTTGCATACGTTCGATAATGTAATTTTTCTCCTTTCTGAAAAGGAGGATACAGAATTCGTGAAATTCCCGAAATGATATTGCACTGAGGTCCGCGTGTGGATAACTTTGGAGGAACCTTTTCCTCCCTTCTGAGCCGAGCGAGAAAAATAAACGAGATTTAATTCGTTGTTCAACCTCGTAATAATACACTCCTGGTGCAACTCTGGGACCTTTCGCCCGGCGCTCTTCGTTCATTTCCGCCACTCTTCGGACAGCCGCTTGGTTTCGTGCAATACGGTTTGCGATTGCTGCAGCATCTTCATCCACCCCCACAGCTTCTGGTTTTGGAACAGGATCGTCGTGTACTATACCCGGAAGTTTCAATAGTTCGCGTGGATCACACCTTTCTCTCAAAGTGGTTGCCTATCCAAAGTTGAATTGTCCTATCCAAGAATCCCAACTACAGGGTGGATCCGCTGTTGGTTTATGCCAGAATACGGGTACGCCTAACAGGTCAGTTCGATCCTCCGAGGTCGAAACTGCTGGCTGCGCCATGTGAATAATTAAAGAACAGTTGTTAAAACAAGAATCAATTCTCCTTGTTTTATGTTTAATAGTAATGTAAACAATATAGATAGTTTCAGTACGTAGATAATGTCATGACAAATCTTTTAAATACACCTTAAATCTTTCATAAGTTGAGACAGAAAGAATGAGAGCACTTGGTGATAAATCTAGAAAGGATTGGCAGGTCGGTCGCGACCTTGATAAACAAAAGGCGAGTTTAGCACGAATAGCTAGCACACTAATGACGTCATAATAATCTAATAAACTACGCTACACCACAACTTGCTTCACCGTCTGTTTTGGGGATGACTAGTTCGTCATTTAACACTAATTACAAAACAAATCATTCCGTCCATCTAATCAGCTCCACTAAATTTATAACATAAGTAAACTCTAATCTCAGTCTATTGAGTATGTATAAGATTTAGCGTATCATTTTGAAACACACTTTCAAAAACAGGTTGTCCCTTTTTTCGAGTAAATTGTGAATCAGTAACTTCTGCTATCTAGTGTCTACCTAGCCCATTGGTGCTTAGTAATTAGGTGGTGTTTTTTATTAATTATAAAAGGTATTGTCTGTCGCGTCTACGATACCGCCTAAGAGCTATTCTTTCCTTATGATAATGTGGTTCTATCGCATTTAAATGGATTACTCAGTTAAGTTCTTGGGAGTAAAAATGAGGACCAATGTCGGATATTATATTTTGGGTTTGGCTTTCATGATAGCAAAGTTTAAAATGACTGAAATCAAGATGCTTATTAGCGGCTGTCTTAGAGTGAATTTAGAAATATTTCGGCGGAAAACTAACTTGAATAGAAGCCTTTAAATTTGTCAATTTTACTGATATATTGCAAATTTACTTAAAGAAATAACTTGACCGAAGATAGGTATTCCCCCGGAAAACAAGCAAATGTAAGATTGTGGCATAGAATTTAGGTTCTCTGAGTAACGCGAAAAGATGGAATTTTCGCGTTAAAGATTGCAATTTCAACAAGGTAGATTAAAAGCACAATTTTACTCATAAGATTTTGGTCAATTTTTAATGTGATCATTATTTTTGCAATCGTATACTGTGGAAAATTGAAAGTATGTTCTACTAAGAGCATATTTTTGTTCTTGCAGAACTTATTTTGATGAACAATTAAGAACAAACAAAGCACGGAAGAACAAACATACACTGATAAAATGATTCTTTGTTGCAGTTAATTCTTTTTATGTACAGAAAAAATTCTAAAATAAAAAGTGAATTAATCTCAAAGTTAAAACATTAAGAAGTGAGCGAGCATTCTTTCTGCCGCAGAGAATGAATACATCAAGTTGTTAACGCCAGTAACAGTTATAACAAATTCCAAATAATTAAAATGGTGAAATACTGCAATTCACATCATTCATTTTGATAGAAAAAAATTAATATAAATCGAAATGTAACTGACCCTTTTCTCCGATTAGAGGAAGCCGAAGGAAAGTCCCCGCTAGGTTCTGCACTCTGACAAAATGACAAAACTAACATTTGCTAAATAAGCAGTTAAAATAAGTTACTAACTGAGTTGTCAGAGTAAATCCGACGGAATTTAGCACATAAGTGTTACATTATTGGTAACTGAAAAAGAAAATTGTGACAAAAGAGGGAGAAAACTATTAGCACCGCAGGTGTTTACTGAGAGATCAACATTTAAAATCTGAAGATTTAAAAAAATAACCATATTAAGGCAAAGTGAAGCAAAGTTTGCTTAATGAGTTTTTTTTCATCTACCATAAAAGTTTCTAGTTCTGCTTTAAACCATTCGCTATCCAATTTTCCGGTTTCATTGAAGTTGTCCAGAGCTACTCTCAAGGACTGATGTGTCGAAGAAATGGATATAGGTCCACTGAAGATGTGTCTATTGAGTTCGCTGCCTCGTCGTTGGAGTGGATTGAGAAAATTGGAACATTCTCTTCCAAAGGAAATGGGGATGAAGTCGGATTGTCCGATCCAGGCGGTCTTACCATCTATAATGTCTGTGTAAAGCTTTTTACCGTAAGCTGAAGAGGTCCTACATTTCGCCCCGATCGACGAAGCTTAAACTCGTTAGAGTTGATGCTATTATTGTTTGAAGATTCTCGGACAGCCGCGTTTTCGTCCAAAGAATCGGTTATCTCGTAGACTGGGAAGTCTAGGGTCGCCTTTTTTGTGAGGTCTCCTGTTTATGTGGCGGATAGTCTGGTTGCTGGGCTTCTATAGAAGCTTGACCGTCTAAGATCTCAGTTTTGTCGTATTACGAGCTATATGTGAGTCTAAGGTGGAAGTATTAGGTTTCGGTTCTCTAATATGGTCAGAAATGTAAAGTTCCCTAGTCGTATCTCTGCAAGGGAAACTTTCCGCTATCCACTCTCAATCACTAAAATCTGAGGCATCCGAGGGAATTATCATTGATTCGTCGCAAGCTAAGTAATCTGTGTCTGTGGTTTGTTTTTGTTACGTGAAGAATTGTTTTTATCCAGTTTGGCTGAGGAGTTTGAAACTGTTTTCCTTGTGTCGTTATCGGAGGTAGTTATCTCGGTTTCAAATCTTGTCTTGGGGCTGGTTTTCTGGCATTTGTCTATTTTGCTTTCGTAGTCTGTATGGAACCTACTTCAAAATCGGAATTGGAAGACAAACGGTTATGAAATATTTCCTCGAAAGGAACGAACTTTAGCCAACCCTTTTTTCGGTAGGGCGAAGTCTGACTTTACTGATAATTTTTTGGTCGGATAATTTTATAGTGGTTTTTAAATTTTCTTCAAAAGGGTGTCCATTTACGCTCTCCTTAGTTTTCTATTATATTGTTATATTATATACTATATAATTATATTACCTTTTAAAGGACTTTGTTTTGGCATTCGAGACGATGAAGGCATGAATGGTGAGGGTTAGTTTGACTCGTAGCCTCTCCAAGGGAAACAGACTTTTTTTCGGGATTATAGTGTCCTTATATCCATCTTCGAGTCGGTCGTCGGAGTTCCAGTCAGTGCCCGCCCTTTGCTTAGGATTGATTTTTCTTAAAACTCCATCGGATAGTTTATTAGAAGCTATATATTTCCAGACCGTGTTTGGTTTTCTATTGAAGTGAGTTTCACTTGGTGAACATTTGATTTTAGATTGCGAGGAAGAATGAAGGTTCCAGATAATTTTTGAGACCGCGTGTTGTAGGTTTTTTTTAGTCGTGAGCCAAGGCTTATAATTCAATTTTTGCAGTAGTTACAAGTTTTTTCACTAAAACGTTCGAGCGATTGTCGCCTACTGTACAAAATAATAATTTAATATTATTGGAATCGCAAAATAATTTGACATTCTGGCTATAAAGTAAGACGCGTGGTCGACACGAATAGAAAAGGGAATGGCGTTTTAAAAAAATCCTGAAGGAATTTAATCACTGTATTTGATGAAGAACAAGATGTAATCTAAGCCGAGAGAAAAATTGCAAATCTGTCAAAGCATAAAAAAATCATATTTACTTTTTCCCCTGCCAGAATCCAAAAAACCGGTAAAATCAAGGTTTAATCCCTCATTAGGTTCCGATAAAGTGGGTAGTTGGCTGATTTGAGTAGAAGGAATAAAGTATTTTACGTTTTTATCAGTTTTTGTGCGTTGGGAACAGTTTATACCGTGGAAATAAAATTGATTCATGAAGATCTCGAATAAGCTGGTTTAAGTGATGGAAATTTGCGTTAATCTTGTCTTCCTTATCTTGAAGAGCTTTGACGATAGAACTAAGCACTTGATCTTGCTCTATTAAAAGGGCTACCAACTTAGCGTTGAATAGGGTGTTCGAGCGCATAGGATGTTCAGGCAACATCAAATTCTCTCGGTATTTATTTACAAGTTTTTCATGTTCTGATAAATTCGGTTATTCGACTCAAACTTGGATACCCGAAGAAGTAGAGGGATCAATTGTAATTTGATCATTGTACATATGTTTAGTTTCTACAGTTTTAAGATCCTGAACAGAGTTAATTCGGCTACAATTAAGAATTAAAAACTATAAGAAAGCAAAACTTGATAAAGTAACTTCTGAAGAATTAATACTTTTCAAAAACCCGAAGGATTACAGTTGGAATTGCAAAAACTACCAATTTTTTTAAGTCACAAATTGGAAGAGTCGAGTTATTGAGCTTTCGAACTGAAATGATCAGATAATTATGTAACCTTGCTTCATAGATTTTTCCAATTTTGAGCCATTAGCAGTGCAGTTTATTTTTTGTTATCCGTTGGATTTTTTGCTTTGTTGATTTTATTAATTGTAGCGACTATAGTTTCTTCGTCAAAATGGGATGAAGGGACTGTTTTTCTGATGGAATGTTTGAATTGAGATCTGTGAAACCAATATTTTTCCACGTCAGGTGTTTAATTAAAAAAGTAAAAGGTAAAAGTCGATAGACCCAACTAGTTAGACAAATATGATATGATTCATTTCCGTGGTTAGGTGAAAGGGTTACAAAAAGGGCTTTATGGTCAGTAATGATTCGGAACTCCGAGCCGTAAGGATAATTTGTATAATGCTCGACCTCCAAAACAACTCCCAAAAGTCCCAATTCATTTGCAGAATAGTTAAAATCAAGAGGAGGAGACTGTTTTCCAGTCACTCCCGTGGAGTTGTTCTAGCGATGCTCCGAGTCCGTTAAGAGATGCGTCTGGTTTTACCCTCGTATTGCGCTTTACGTCGAAATGTGTAATGTCTGCAAGATTTATTATTTATTCTTTTAATTCCTCAAACGTTTTTGAATGCCCTTCATTCTAATGTAAGATTGATTTCTTATATGGCAACGGCTTTAACGGAATTCCCAAGAATTTTTAGAATTAGTAAATCTTTGATGGCTTTAGTTTTGCCAACTAACAGAGCAATTAACGATTTGGATATTTTGAATTCGAGTAATTCAATTTCTTTTTAAAAGAAAGAAGTTACATTTTGGCCACTTAATGGCAAAACTTTATTCGTCTAAAGTCGATAAAATTTTGTAAACGGTCTTTTTTTGTTCTGTAGGGCTTCCTTTGAAAGCCACAAGAATGTCGTCGAGGTAAAATTTTGTCAAAGGAATGTTTCCGATTGTTGAGTCCATGACTCTCTGGAATTCATTCGGCATGTCGCCAAGTCCATAAAAACCGGTTAAAAATTGGTACGTACCGGTTATATTCCCACCTACCAAGCTACTAGTAAAAGCGTTTTTTAAGTTCAAGTTGGTGAACTAGACTTCTCCAATGGAATCGCTAGAAAATTGAGCGGCAACATTGTCAACTAATTTATGTAGATTAGGCATTGGATATTTGTTCTTTTATATTTGATTGTTGATAAATTTCGTCTCATGTGCTAATACTATCGATTTGTCCTTGTTTTAGGGGAAAATGATTGAGCTCAGGAGTTTATACAGTCATTATTTACATCCGGTTTTTCCGGTGGATAGTTACAATCTGTTTTATGTACAGTTTGAATTTCTACGATAATTACATTTTTACGGCGAGATTTACAAAGTCTGGCAAAATGCCCTCTGAAATTACAGGTTGTAGAAGTTGTGTTTTTTGCTTGACACACCGCCAGGTGGCTTTTGCAAAATAAGCTGCCGCAATTGTTACAAGTGTTACTCTGCTCGAACTTTAAAATTGCTTCTTTTTTTTACATTAAAATGATAAAAAAGTTTTTTTTTTGTACAGATGGTCCATTGGATTTGCAAATTTTCGTCATTTTCATGTGGTTCGTTATTTGTTTTTTCAACTATTAGTGCCATACTTAGTGCTTCTAGGTATGGGAGGGTTTCTGCGAAAAGTTTCTGTTGGATTTGGGTTCGTCATTTTGTTATTAAAAATTTCTCCTATCCATTCATCTTCTGCAGATATGTTGCATTTGGTTACCATTTTGACATGATCTCCCCAATATCGTACCATCAATTTTCTATCTCTCTGTTTTATGTTTAGGATTTCATGTCTCTCAAACGTAATATTCGTTTTTCTCATAAATGTTCTTCGTTTTCACAGACGGGTAAAATGTCCTCTGAAATTACAGGTTTTACAAGCTGTGTTTTTTGCTGGACACACTGCCAGGTGAGATTCGGAAAATATGCCAACGCAATTTTTAGAAGTGTAACTCTGCTCGATTTTTAAAACTGGTTCCCTTTTTACATTAAAATGATTGAAAGGTTTTTGTACAGATGGTCCATTGGATTTGAAATTTTTAGTCTTTTTTATGTGGTTCGTTATTATTTTTTCTTCGATTAGTGCCATTCTTAGTACTTCAAGGTATGGGAGGTTTTCTGCGAAACAGAAGGTATGGGAGGGTTTTTGCGAGTTCTTCATATCGTTAAGAAAAATTATCTTATCCATTCATCTTCTCCTTCGGATACGTCGCATTTCTCTGCCATTTTGGCAAGAACTCTCCAAAATTATTCCAGCGATTCTCTATCTCTCTGTTTTTGTATAGGAATTTATGTCTCGCAAATGTAACATCTGTTTTCCTCACAAAATCTACGAAAAAAATGTTTTTGAAGGAGAATTGGAGAATTTTCACTCGTATAAATTTTTGGCCGAAAACCCTTTTTATCTTCGTTTCTGAGAGCTAAATACAATATTGATTGAAGTTTCTTATCTGTTTCTTCAATTCTCATGCCATTGAATCGTTTGGTTTCTGCTTTTATTGGGGCTCATTCCTCATCATCGTATCTCTTTTGCTCCCGGAAGTTTCTGTCTAAGCGAGCAATTTTCTGTATTTCCGTTTCGCTATCTGGCGGATTTTCTAGAAGAGGTGGTTGTGGATGATACTTTTGTATAGGATTCAGATTTTCTCTATCAATATTCTCCATTGCTAACACTGCAAGTTCAAAAAAGATCAATCCGATTCTCCCAAGGAATTGTTGGGTCCACCGTATGATTTTGCCGAAATGAAGGCATGCCTCTCACGTTGGATTCGTTTTGAAGGCATGCTTCTCACGTTGGATCCTGTTTGACTGCTCCATGAAAAAATGTTTCTTTGTTGCAGCTAATTCTATCTATGTACAGAAAAAATGCCTAGGAAAAAAAGTTAATTAATCTCAAAGTTAAAACATTGAAAAGTGAGCGAGCTTTCTCTCCGCCGTAGAGAATGAATACATCATGGTCATAACGTCAAAACCAGTTATATTAAAATGCAATTAAATAAAAAGGTAATTCACAGTAAACACAAGCTAAAAAAATGTCCCAGCTCAAAAGAAACTGTTCCACCTCAGATTTTCAAAGTTTTTACAGGATCGAGCAAACTGTTTTCCTTCAATAGGAAGCAAAACGCTTTTAAGTTGATTCTCTCAACCTCATTGCTAAAGTTGCTGATTAAATCAAACTTGGATTAAAGGATAGTTTCGACTTTACATTTATACAACTTAGTTGGAGATTCTTATCCGAAAATTGACATGAAGAGCCAGTGTCATTACTGTCGGAAATTATTGGAAGAACTTGCCAACGTACAATTCAAAACCTATTAAGACGACTATATTTCCAACTAAAAGTAAAGCTACAGTTTAACAAACACAACTAAATGAAAAGAATGAGGTAACTTTAGCCAACACAATTTTTACCCATTTTGTAGACAGAATTTTCTCTTTTTTAGGTAGAACAGCTTGAAAACTGCAAGAAAAAAGACAATACCCACAAATGAATGGGAGCAAGAGAAACGTATGAGAAGAATTGAAATAGTTATCGACGATAGTAAGCTTCTTACTGAACGAATCGTTTTGACACCCGAAGCAGAAGCTAAAAACGAACGCACCTTTGAATTGAGTAAAATATCAAGTAAAAAACCTCACAACCGAAAGTCAAATTTAGAGAGATGGTGATTTTAAAAACTTACCGATCAGAAAAGTCCTAAATCAGTTCAAATTATGGCAAAAAAGTTGTTTCGTATTATAAAAGCTATTAGTATATGTTGTAAAATATTATGTATCTTGCGGCCATTAAACAAATGACAAAATGCTTGCTCAAAAGGAAAATAACGATTTTTGCCCAAACGGTTTTGCTCAAAGAAGGTTCATAGCCGAGCAAAACTGCTCGAATGACTTCTCGATTCTCAAACCGAGTGAAGAAAATTTAAAGATCATTCAAAGAAAAAGGCTGACTCTCCTCTAGGTCTTCTCTAGTTTGAGGTACTCTTTGTGATACATTTGGCGCCCAACGCTTTAGTTGCATTCCACAAACAAAATTTCAGTGGATTCTGCATATATATACCTGTAACGTAAATTTTGTCGGCACATTTGTTTTGTTGCGGATTCCGCAACTAGCAAATATAGCTAGTTGTTCTGGATTCCGCAACTGTTAGTGGATTCCGTAAAATGTAAGCAGAACCCGCAAATGTAAGTGGATTCCGCAAAATGTAAGTGGATTCCGAATTTCGTTCAATACTGAACTTGCATATGAACAATTAAAAGCTGAGCTGCAATTCTTATCTCTAGCAATGCGGAATTTAAAAGCAAATACTTAGCCATTGTCAGCGGAATCCACGAACAAATCTTAAAACATTGGTTACGTAAATCGGTGGAAGTCATCTTTTAGTATTGTGGAAACAAAACACCGAACAGTTTCAATAATTGGAGTCATTGAGTTCAGAGTGTATGAAACACACAGAGCATATCGACAAATTAGGTCAGTATTTGGGATTGCGTCAATCCCAAATACTGATTTGGAAGCATAACGCCGATTAAATGCAGTAATTGTAGTCATTGGGTTGAGAGTGTATGGAAACACAAAACAGAACACACAGCATATCGCCAAATTAGGTCAGTATTTGGGATTCCATCGATCCAAAATACTGGTCAGTATTTGGGATTGATGAAATCCCAAAAAAAAATTGGAATAATGTAGAATAAATATGAAATATTTCCATTACTTGGAGTCATTAGGTTGAGAGTGATTAGAAACGCAACGCATAGCAAATTGTCAAATTAGTTCAGTATTTGGGGTTCCATTGATCCAAAATACTGGTCAGTAATTGGGATTCCGTTAATCCCAAACACTGATATATTCTAGTGAATTTCTATTCTAGTAAATTTCTTTTCTAGCGAAACAAATCATGTATTTAAAAGATATAATTTCAAAAGCTACTACACATCTAAATTTATGTAAAGGGAATCCGCGTACAAAATGCGGATTCCACATAAAGTTGCGGATTCCGCAACAGCTCAATTTAATGATCCAAATCTTTTATCATTTGTTTGTGGATTCCATAAACTGATCTGGATTCCGCAAATACAGTTCCGGATTCCGCTAATTCGCCTATTTTTCGAGCAATTTTGAGCGCTACAATGATTTAGGTATTTGTTTGTTGAATCCAAAACAGCATAGAGTATCAAAGAAAAGTAGGTAGCAATGTTGCGGATTCCGCAACAAATCTGATTTTGGCCTGTTGCGGATTCCGCTTACAATATAGAGAATGCACAGTTTGGCCTCGTAATGACCCAGTCTTGAGAAAAAATGGTTGAAGTTTAAAGTATTTGAGCTTAACCTAATTTCGAGCGAGCAATGCAACCGAATACAGAAACGTTCGTTATAAAAAAATCGCTTGGATTAAAAAAAATGATTTTTATGAAACAAAAACGTTTTTTTTGGTGCTTCAATCTGCTCTTTGTTGGCAGAAGTTTTTTTTTAAAAAGCATTAGAAAAACTTTGAAACACTTTTTTTCATATTTATTTTTTTTTGTTATTCATTTTTCGAAGACAACAGTTGTCAACTATGCCATAACAATTTTTTTCTACGTGTTTTTTTGTGATTTTCTAATCACATCACGCACAAAAAACCTCAGTAAAATTTACAATAAGCAAAAGTCGATTTTCTATGAATGTGTTCGAAACATTCAGTGCTACTTCCTGAGAAAACCGCTATCATTTTAATTCAAGAATCATCCTTAATATGTAATATCAGACGATACCATGGGCTTGGCAAAAACCCTATGAAAATATCATAACTGGCATTTTTCTCATGAATAGAATCTTAAGAAATCTTTAAAATCTTTAGAATCTTTAGAAAATTGTCCATGAAGATGAGCATTTTTTATAAAGTTAGAAATTATTTTCTTTCGCATTCATTTTTTGTGTTTTGTCCAAAAATATTTTTAAATGAGAAAACCTATAAGTCAAACGACCATTTTAACGCACATTGAACTGCATGTAGAGATATGCAAAGTACCTTTTGTTTTTGTTTTTCACTCAAAGACATTATAAAATACGTAATTTTTGCTCCGACCATTGAAAATGGTAAGGAACTTTGTATTCGGGTCTGTTTTAGTTTTTTTTTCGTTTTGTTTTGTTTTCCACGCAAAAACAGCTACCACAAATAAAAATCGAACTGGATCAGTAATATATCATATTAAAACCCCTTTCAGTCGTAATTCAAACGACATCAAAAAACTTCAAAAAAAATCCCGTTGTCGAGAAAAACTTGTTTGAAATTTTTAATTTTTCGTCTAATTTTGGGCAATTGAGCGGGCTTACATTAGCTTATGTATGCCTAATTCAAGCCTTGAATATTTAGTTTTCTTCTATTGAGGATAGTTTTTGTATTTTTTATCTTCACCTTAGGAATCAAAAACTTGAAGAAAATTAGATGAATTGTTTTTCTTACATAGGCTTATGACAATAAAACATTTTGAATGATAGAAAAATTCGCCATAAAAGTCTACTAAAAAGGTCTAAAACTGTCTGAAAAAAAAACTACCCCAAGAACTGATAATCTGTTACTTTTCAAACAAAACTCGGAGCAAAAAGTACATTTTTGACAGACAACCTTGCTTGAGATGTTCGATCTTTCTGGGTAAAACTCCTGTGTCTCGACTACGTTGTAGTCATTAATTTCAAGTTGAACTTTATTGAAAATTGTTTGACTGAGCTGTGTTGAATCTATTGAAAAAAAAGAGAAAATTTTCGAATTTTCAATTTTTGAAAACAAAACTTATCACGCAGGTTCTATTGATTAAACATGTATGATAAGCTTTTTTTGATCTAAGTGCTCTCACTCAGCAAGAAACTGAAATTAATTTGTTGAAACTTATTTACACGCTATTTTCAGCAATCAAAAGGATTCTCGCTCAGCGAAAAGCTGAAGTAAATATGTTGAAGTTTGTTTAAAAACTATTATCAAAATACAAAAGGGCTCTCATCCAGCAAAAAACTGAACTTTTTTGGGAGTTTACTTACAAATTAAATTCAAAAGTTGAAAGGGTTTTCAGTCAGCAAAAAAAAACAAAGTATTCTGCTGAAATTTATTTAAAATTAGTTTCAGCAATCAAAAGGGCTCTCACTCAGCATGAAGCTGAATTAGATTGGTTGAAACTATTTTCCAAGTTTTTTTCAAAGACCAAAAGTGGTCCTATTCAGCAAGAAACTGAAATAGATCTATGTAGATTGAATTGAAACTATTTTCAAAAGAGTTCTTACTCAGCATGGAGCTGAAACAGAATGGTTGAAATATGATGAAACTTTTTTCAACAATCAAAAGGGATGGCATTCAGCTAGAACTTGCGAAAATATTGTTGAAATTTGTTTTCAAGCGTTTTTAAGCAATCAAAAGGGCTCTCACTCAGCAAAAAACTGAAATAGGTTTCTTGAAACTTATATTCAAACTATTTTCAACAAACAAAAGAGCTCTCATTCAGCAAGAAACTGAAACAGATCCGTCAAAATTTATTTGAAACTATTTTCAAAAAAGGCTCTCACTCAGCATGAAGCTCAAATAGAATGGTTGAACTAGAATGAAACTTTTTTCAACAATCAAAAGTGATCTTACTTAGCAAAAAAAAACAGAATTAGATCTGTTGAGATTTATTTCACCAAACTTTTTCAACAACCACAAGGGCTGGCACGCAGCCAGAATTTGAAAAAGACTTTGTTAAATTTTGTTTTTAAGCGTTTTTCAACAATCAAAATGGTTCTCACTCAGCAAGAAACTGAAGTAACTTTCTTGAAATTTATTTACAAACTATGTTCAACGAACAAAAGAGACCTCATTCAGCAAGAAACTGAAATATATCCGTCAAAATTTTTTTGAAACTTTTTCCAAAAAAGGCTTTCACTCAGCATGGAGCTGAATTAAATTGGTTGAAATATAATTAAAACTATTATCAACAATCAAAAGTGCACTCACTCAGCCAAAAAATTGAAATGGATCTATTGAGATTTATTTCAGCAAATTTTTTTCAAAAATCAAAAGGGCTCGCACTCAGCCTGAAATTGAAAAAATATTTGACGAAATTAGTTTACAAGCGTTTTTCAACATTCAAAAGGGCACTCACTCAGCAAAAAACTGAAATAGTTCTGTTGAGATTTATTTACTAACCTCTTTCAACAATCAAAAGGGCTCGCACTCAGCCTGAAACTGAAAACTGTTTCTTAAAATTTGTTTACAAGCGCTTTTCAACAATCAAAATGGCTGTCACTCAGAAGAAACTGAAATAGATTTTTTGAACTTATATGCAAACTATTTTCAACGATCAAAAAAGCTTTCTTTCATCAAGAAACAAAAACAGATCTGTTCAGGTTTATTTGAAACTATTTTCAAAAGGGCTCTCACTCAGCATGGAGCTGAAATAAGTTGGTTGAAATATATTTAAAACTAATATCAACAATCAAAAATGCTCTCACTCAGCAAAAAATTGATATAGATCTGTTGAGATTTATGTACTAACTTTTTTCAACAATCAAAAAGGCTCGCACCATTCTTTTTTCAACAACCAAAAGGGCTCGCACTCAGCCAGAATTTGAAAAATGTTTGTTGAAATTTGTTTACAAGCGCTTTTCAACAATCAAAAGTGGTCTCACTCAGCAAAAAACTGAAATATAACTGTTCAGATTTATTTCACCAAATTTTTTTCAACAATCAAAAGGGCTCGCACTAAGCCAGAAATTAAAAAATATTTGTTGAAGTTTGTTTACAAGCGTTTTTCAACAATCAAAAGGGCTCTCACTCAGCAAGAAACTGAAATAGACTTTTTGAACTTATATGCAAACTATTTTCAACGATCAAAAAAGCTATCATTCATCAAGAACTAAAAATAGATCTGTTCAGGTTTATTTGAAACCATTTTCAAAAGGGCTCTCACTCAGCATGGATCTGAAATAAATTGTTTGAAATGTATTTAAAACTTTTATCAACGATCAAAAGTGCTCTCACTCAGCAAAAAACTGAAATATTTCTGTTGAGATTTATTTCATCAATTTTTTTTCAACAATCAAAAGGGCTCGCACTCAGCCAGAAATTGAAAAATATTTGTTGAAATTTGTTTCAAGCGTTTTTCAACAATCAAAAAGTCTCTCACTCAGCAAGAAACCGAAACAGAATTTTTGATTATATATACAAACTGTTTTCAACGAACAAAAAAGCTCTCTTTCAGCAAGAAACTGAAATAGATCTGCGTTTAGATTTATTTGAAACTATTTTCAAAAGTGCTCTCACTCAGCATGGAGCTTAAATAAATTGGTTGAAATTATTTTTTTTTCAACGATTAAAAGTGCTCTCACTCAGGAAAAAACTGATATAGATCTATTGAGATTTTTTTAAAAACTTTTTTCAACAATCAAAACTCAGCCAGAAATTTAAAAAAAAATTGTTGAAATTTGTTTAAAAGCGTTTTTCAACAATCAAAAGTGCTCTCACTCAGCAAGAAACTGAAATAAATTTCTTGAAATTCATTTACCAACTTTTTTCAACAAACAAGAGAGCTCTCACTTAGCAAAAAACTGAAACAAATCTGTTGAAATTTGTTTAATAACATTTTTGTTTAATAACATTGCTGTTCAAGTTGTCTTTCTGATTTGCTGAAATCGACCATAGTCGGAGCATTCTGCTTTTTGCGCAAAGGTACCCAATATTACTATTGGCTTACAAACCCGGGTCGAGATCCCGCTCAAAAACCGCTCAAGATTTGAGCGGTTTGAGCGGTTTTCCAGCAAGATTTGAGCGGTTTGGGCGGTTTGGGCGTTTTTTTGGAAAAACCGCTCAAACCGCTCAAATCTTGCTTAAAAAACCGCTCAAAAACCGCTCATTTCTTGCGGCGATTTTTGAACGGTTTTTCAAGCAAGATTTGAGCGGTTTTTGAGAGGTCTTCCCGGGTCGAGGTCCCAGACTCAACGTTTCTCTTCTCTGCAAAACTCGAACGAGCACGTTCATCCAGGGGCGACCAATATGTAGTAAGTTTCCAAAAAGTGCCCAAAAACAGCATTTTTGACCAGCTCTTCACGTCAACAACCCCACCCATTTGTTGTGCATGTTTAGCATAGACTAAGTCAGCATAGACTAACGGATAAGGCGTCTGACTTCGAATCAGGAGATTACGGGTTCCAATCCCTATATGGGCGACTTATTTTATTAAATCTTGCGCGGTTTTTGAGCGTTTTTTTTTAAATAAACCGCTCAAAACCGTTCAAATCTTGCGCGGTTTTTGAGCGGTTTTTTTAGATAAACCGTTCAGAAACCGCTCAAACCGCTCATTTTGAAGCAAGATTTTGAGCGTAATTGTCTAAAAAAACCGCTCAAACCGCTCAAATCTTGCTTCAAATTAGGTGAAAAATCTCGACTCGGGAACTGAAGTCTAGATATTTTGCGTTTTCATCATACAGTTAAATGCAGTTAACTTAAATTGAAAGCTAACAAGGTTGCTCTACGAGTAACTTCTATGTTTATTTCAGGGTTATTTCTACCACTTCTTTCTTCTATAAAATAGACTAAACTTAGAAAATGGCCCGCCCATCAAATATAAAAATACAAGTGCCAGTAATGTTTATTAGAGTTTTTATATTCTCATGGCGATGGTTTATCGAGTTAAAAACTATCATAAAAAGAGGTAATTTATTCCCAGGCAGAAAACACAGACTGTTGTGATGATGAGTTTGCATGGTCTGGTTAACACAATTTTCCATTTCATTGGAACTTGGGTCCCGTTAAATGCAATATCCCAGTCAAGTAACAGCATTATAATCAAATGTCATTCAGTTCCACGCTTGGGGCTCGGAGGGGGGAGATTTAACAACATACTCATTTGCAATCTTTTTCTTGAAAAATAAATGTACTTTTTCGGTGGCGGCAGAAATAAACAACTAGTATTCAGCGTTCCGAGGGTGAGGGCGGGGCGGACTTAGAGCGATCTCCCCCTCACCCTCCCCCCCCCCCCGCCCCGAGTCGAGATTTTTCACCTAATTTGAAGCAAGATTTGAGCGGTTTGAGCGGTTTTTTTTAATAAAATTACGCTCAAAATCTTGCTTTAAAATGAGCGGTTTGAGCGGTTTTTGAACGGTTTAACTAAAAAAACCGCTCAAAAACCGCGTAAAATTTGAGCGGTTTTTGAGCGTTTTTTTTTTAGATAAACCGCTCCAAAAACCGTTCAAATCTTGCGCGGTTTTTGAGCGGTTTTTTTAGATAAACCGTTCAAAAACCGCTCAAACCGCTCATTTAGAAGCAAGATTTCGAGCGTAATTGTCTAAAAAAACCGCTCAAACCGCTCAAATCTTGAGTGGTTTTTTGAGCATTTTTTTTATAAATAAAAAAATCGCTCATAGATATATACAAAGATACGTACATACATCTTTACCCTCAATTCTGGCTGGTTGCCAAATTCTTCCAAAGGGTCTCCCCTTTGATATGATTTTACGACATCTAATTTTGACCGACCCACCTCAAAAGTTTTCTGAAGGCGCCTAGAAAAATTTCTGCGAGCCGCACTGATTATGCCAAAACTACTGTCTCAACCCCGCATCCAAGTTAAGTGGAACCGAAAAGAGGAAATTCATTGATAATGGATTTTTGTATTTTTAAATGATGTCAATTTCCTTGATTCCCATTTCGTAATCGAACTATTAAAAAAATCAAAAATCGATAACTTTCTAGAGTTTAAACATGATCACAATCCAAATGACGATTTTTGGATTTTTTTATTTTTCTGTTTTTATTTGCGTCGTGTGACGATTTTTGAATAACTCAATAGAGCAATGCAGATGTTTTGTTAACTGTTGCAAAAATTTAACTTAACATGAATTCGTACAATCAGCAACCGTACAATCTAACCCCCCCCCCCCCACCCCCCACTATGTGACCTCCGGTAGAAAGCCTTCTCTAAGCTTGTAATAACTTTGAAAATCTTTTTCTATATTATATGCATTTCATAAAAAAGCGCAAACAAATTTGTTTTTACTTTTTTTAAGCGGGATTTTTGCTTTTGTATTCTGTTAATAACATAAATTAATGTTTTAATTCAATTTCATTTAGTGAATTGGTTGATTTTGAATGAATCTAAGCTATTTTGAAAGTTAGCCTATAAGAAATTCATATTTTCTCCCCTCTAAATCGAATTGTGGGGGAAGAGAATTGTGCGGCTGATTCCCGAATTCTGAACCATCTCAAATTAGAATTTGCTTCTTCTCAATCTAGATTTCGCGGCTATAGACCAATTTCTTTCTTCCAGTTCTGGTAAAAATTTTATTTGTGTTTAATTTGTAGATGCGCCCAATCATATGTAGACAAATTTATTATCATCCGAAACACTCAGTTTGGTTTTAGATCAGAAAGGATCATGGTTGACGCCATCCGTATTTTGCTGGAGGAAGTTTCAATTTCGCTAACGAACAAAAAAATTAACTGAACCAATTAATTTTCTAGACCTCCCAAAGGCTTCTGACTTGCTTGATCTTTCTAATCAGCTAATGGAATTTATGGGGTTCAGAGGGCCTGTCTTAAACTCTTCGAATCTTACCTTGACACTCACTATCAGTACATCGAGACCAAACTTATGCTGATATCTTTTGAAGTTTATAAGGGATCTATCGTTGGCCGACTTTTATTCATCTCTACATGAACAATTTTCAAATTGTCACGAAATTCACAGGGATACTTTTGTATGCTGATGACACTGTTCTCCAATCCACAAACAACTCAGACTATATTGCTCTCGCACATCAGTCGGTTTTGTTTGAAATAATTGATTGATTAAAAAAGAATAAGTTGACACTAATTGTCAAACAAAACAAGACCATGGGCCAATGTCGTACCCAAAAACCTGCGAAAAGAATTGTTAATTTTTTTCAAATGTCAACCACACAGAATATGTAGAATGTTTTAAATACCTTAGAATCCACCTCGGCAGTAAACTCAATTTTCACCGGGTAAAAAATTAAATTTGATCAGGTAAAAATTTGCAGGACAGCAATTAACATTTGCGTATTAAAGTTATGTGCAACCAATCATCCAATATGGAGTTTTAGTTGATGCAAACAGCGGCAAAAGCAAACTGATAGAACTGGAAATGAAAATCAGAGCGCTAATAAGAAGGTTTTTTTTTATAGGTGCAGGATGAGTTCAATCACTGAATTAAAGCATGGAAAAATTCATTGACGAAAAAATTTCTGTTAGAGAAATTTTTGCGGAAGTAATTCTGAAAATAGCAGGGAAAGTTATTCGCATTTAAAGCCAAGTTGATCCATTGAGATATGACATTACTGAACAAGGGTTAAACTTGATTTTTTCAAATAGAAAATTGAATAAAAAATTAGCTATAAATAGAAATAAACTCAATAGAGATTTGATTATACCTAAAGTTCGAAAAATGTTTAATATTGTTTTTTCCCGCCTAGGTCATTTTTTGAAAAAGTTATCTCGATTTCAATGAATACGATTTTGGATAATTACATTCAAGGAAGTTCGATTTTATAAGGCCTGCCTTGAGATATTTTTTTGTGCTGATTATATAGAAAATGTGTTTGTTGGTTTCTAGACTATGTGTAGAAAAGACTACCAAGAAAATAAAAAAAAACATTTAGTTTTTTTCGAAGAGAAGGGTTGAAAGGTGCGAATAAAGAGGTTTACGTTTGATAAATGTTTTCCGTTCGAACGGTCAATTGAATAGGATCTAAGAAGTTAACAAATGTTTTGGTTTTTCGCTGAGACACCAGAAAACGGGCCGTGTTTTCCTTATGATGTTCTCCCAAACTATTCCAATTTGTGGTTGTAAACTTTATATATAACTTTGTGACTAAATATTGTTTCGAAACAGTTTTACTATCGTTATTGTTTACGAAAACAAAGGTTGCAAACTTCTCCTTTTGTATCCCGAGGTGTACTGGCTAAGTTTTCTAACCTTCGTTTGTTCTGTTTGTATAATGTAAATCAGCACTGTCTTTTAAAACTCCAGAAATTTTTTTTGAGAAAACAGAAACTGAGTGATTGACTCGACCGCTTAATTTGGTGAGAAACAAAAGGCAGTTTTCACACAAAAAAAATACCTCTTCAAAACTGAGCAATAAAACTCAGCTGCAGAGCAAAACCCATGTAGTTTGCTCAAAGAAAAAAGTGAACGTTGATGTTCATCATTGCCTGCATTATTTGGCCCCAAAATCAATTGATTTGTTTTAGGACTTCATGATGGCGTGTAGAAGAATTGTGTTTTTTAAAACATATTGCATTCTTGTTGAAAAAAAAGCTTTTTTATTGAGTTTCTGGGTTGACCTCAATATACCGAAAGTGTGAAAATTTCATTTATTAGTTCATCGTCACAAAAACAGTAATTATTTATTAAAAACAAGTGGTCGAACCTGTACAACTGAGTATGACTAGCGTTTTAAAAAATCTGAGGTAGAGGAGGGCATACAATTGAAAATTCTTTTTATCCTAGTCCAAAAGGCGTTTTAAAAGATTCTCGCGGTCAATGAGAAATTTTTGAGTTTTCAGTCTTCGCGTCTTGATCTTAAAAATTTCAGCATGATTGAAATTCTAAATTCTGAATTCCGAAGCGCACTTTTTTATCAAAACAATCTCTAATGGTTTTAGTAGTTCATAAATGTGGAGTTCGATAACGGCATAAAATCTTTTCTGATTTGTTATTTGTTTAATTGTCTGATTACGTATCGTGATGTAGCAGACTGTTCTTAAACTATTAAAAATAGTTTCCAATGAGTTTATTTTTGCTTTTATCAAAACCAACATGAACAAGTAAGCAGTATTGCTCAATTGTCTTAACATATTTTTGTACACTTTTATCCATTGATTTAATTTCAAACGTTCACAAAACACCCCTCAAAATCAGTTTGAATTTTTGAACATCTTTCACAATAATAATAATAATATATCAAGTTCATACCTCAACCTATCCTTGAACAGCACTTTCGCTGAGCCTGTTCCTTAATGTTCTTTAGAGCAGTTCTATCAACAAAATATTGTGGAGACTTAACGACACAAAAGAACTAACGACACAATTTCAAAACACATACAATTTGTTTCAGCACCGGAATCGAGTCACCAAAAAGGCCTGAAAAACTTCTATGCCACGTCCCAGTGAGCAATAGAGGAGGCATTAATCATGCTTAAACGAATTGCCGTTATCGAGCTAGACATCTTACTTTTTGTTCTTAAGTTTTTCGATCGGCTATCAACCTCGACTTTATCGACCAAATTTTGGTATGTTTAGACTTTTTAGACCCAATAAAAATTTTCGACTTTTTTTTGACCCAGTTTAGATATGTTTTGACTTTCTCGAGCAGAATTCGATAGGTTTCGACTTTCTTGACAGACATTTCTTAAAATCTTGTTTGTTCGACCCTGGATACTTTCTCGGCGAACAAAAAACATTTTAAAAATTATTCTATTCATCTCAGATTCGTTTCAAGCATACGCCAAAACTTGTTTCGCCATGCTTTGTTCTATATTGTATTTCATTGTTGTCAGTTGAAACTCGCTTAGTATACACGAGCTAATTGAAGATATGATTGAACCCCTCTTGAAATCAGACAACGTATACTATCGGGTTGACGACGTCCACACAAGAAAAATGCCTATCATACAGTTTCATATATGAACGCTACGGGAAAAAAGCTTATCTTACAGTTTTCAATGTGAAAATTGTATGAGAAACTCTTTTAATTTTTTCACCGGAGCATGTGGTCACATTTTTTTCGTAATGCTGAATTTAAGTCAGAGATCATGGATATAGCAGGCAACGCCCATTCAATGCTCATGCTAAATGATTTGCATCCATGGAGTTTTAGTTGATGCAAACAGCGGCAAAAGCAAACTGATAGAACTGGAAATGAAAATCAGAGCGCTAATAAGAAGGTTTTTTTTATAGGTGCAGGATGAGTTCAATCACTGAATTAAAGCATGGAAAAATTCATTGACGAAAAAATTTCTGTTAGAGAAATTTTTGCGGAAGTAATTCTGAAAATAGCAGGGAAAGTTATTCGCATTTAAAGCCAAGTTGATCCATTGAGATATGACATTACTGAACAAGGGTTAAACTTGATATTTTCAAATAGAAAATTGAATAAAAAATTAGCTATAAATAGAAATAAACTCAATAGAGATTTGATTATACCTAAAGTTCGAAAAATGTTTAATATTGTTTTTTTCCCGCCTAGGTCATTTTTTGAAAGGGTTATCTCGATTTCAATGAATACGATTTTGGATAATTACATTCTGGGAAGTTCGATTTTATAAGGCCTGCCTTGAGATATTTTTTTTGTGCTGATTATGTAGAAAATGTGTCTGTTGGTTTCTAGACTATGTGTAGAAAAGACTACCAAGAAAATAAAAAAAAATCATATTAGTTTTTTTCGAAGAGAAGGGTTGAAAGGTGCGAATAAAGAGGTTTACGTTTGATAAATGTTTTCCGTTCGAACGGTCAATTGAATAGGATCTAAGAAGTTAACATATTTTTTGGTTTTCCGCTGAGACACCAGAAAACGGGCCGTGTTTTCCTTATGATGTTCTCCCAAATGATTCCAATTTGTGGTTGTAAATTTTTATATATAACTTTGTGACTAAATATTGTTTCGAAACAATTTTACTATCGTTATTGTTTACGAAAACAAAGGTTGCAAACTTCTTCTTTTGTATCCCGAGGTGTACTGGCTAAGTTTTCTAACCTTCGTTTGTTCTGTTTGTATAATGTAAATCAGCACTGTATTTTAAAACTCCTGAAGTTTTTTTTGAGAAAACAGAAACTGAGTGATTGACTCGACCGCTTAATTTGGTGAGAAACAAAAGGCAGTTTTCACACAAAAAAAATACCTCTTCAAAACTGAGCAATAAAACTCAGCTGCAGAGCAAAACCCATGTAGTTTGCTCAAAGAAAAAAGTGAACGTTGATGTTCATCATTGCCTGCATTATTTGGCCCCAAAATCAATTGATTTGTTTTAGGACTTCATGATGGCGTGTAGAAGAATTGTGTTTTTTAAAACATATTGCATTCTTGTTGAAAAAAAAGCTTTTTTATTGAGTTTCTGGGTTGACCTCAATATACCGAAAGTGTGAAAATTTCATTTATTAGTTCATCGTCACAAAAACAGTAATTATTTATTAAAAACAAGTGGTCGAACCTGTACAACTGAGTATGACTAGCGTTTTAAAAAATCTGAGGTAGAGGAGGGCATACAATTGAAAATTCTTTTTATCCTAGTCCAAAAGGCGTTTTAAAAGATTCTCGCGGTCAATGAGAAATTTTTGAGTTTTCAGTCTTCGCGTCTTGATCTTAAAAATTTCAGCATGATTGAAATTCTAAATTCTGAATTCCGAAGCGCACTTTTTTATCAAAACAATCTCTAATGGTTTTAGTAGTTCATAAATGTGGAGTTCGATAACGGCATAAAATCTTTTCTGATTTGTTATTTGTTTAATTGTCTGATTACGTATCGTGATGTAGCAGACTGTTCTTAAACTATTAAAAATAGTTTCCAATGAGTTTATTTTTGCTTTTATCAAAACCAACATGAACAAGTAAGCAGTATTGCTCAATTGTCTTAACATATTTTTGTACACTTTTATCCATTGATTTAATTTCAAACGTTCACAAAACACCCCTCAAAATCAGTTTGAATTTTTGAACATCTTTCACAATAATAATAATAATATATCAAGTTCATACCTCAACCTATCCTTGAACAGCACTTTCGCTGAGCCTGTTCTTTAATGTTCTTTAGAGCAGTTCTATCAACAAAATATTGTGGAGACTTAACGACACAAAAGAACTAACGACACAATTTCAAAACACATACAATTTGTTTCAGCACCGGAATCGAGTCACCAAAAAGGCCTGAAAAACTTCTATGCCACGTCCCAGTGAGCAATAGAGGAGGCATTAATCATGCTTAAACGAATTGCCGTTATCGAGCGAGACATCTTACTTTTTGTTCTTAAATTTTTCGATCGGCTATCAACCTCGACTTTATCGACCAAATTTTGGTATGTTTAGACTTTTTAGACCCAATAAAAATTTTCGACTTTTTTTTTACCCAGTTTAGATATGTTTTGACTTTCTCGAGCAGAATTCGATAGGTTTCGACTTTCTTGACAGACATTTCTTAAAATCTTGTTTGTTCGACCCTGGATACTTTCTCGGCGAACAAAAAACATTTTAAAAATTATTCTATTCATCTCAGATTCGTTTCAAGCATACGCCAAAACTTGTTTCGCCATGCTTTGTTCTATATTGTATTTCATTGTTGTCAGTTGAAACTCGCTTAGTATACACGAGCTAATTGAAGATATGATTGAACCCCTCTTGAAATCATACAACGTATACTATCGGGTTGACGACGTCCACACAAGAAAAATGCCTATCATACAGTTTCATATATGAACGCTACGGGAAAAAAGCTTATCTTACAGTTTTCAATGTGAAAATTGTATGAGAAACTCTTTTAATTTTTTCACCGGAGCATGTGGTCACATTTTTTTCGTAATGCTGAATTTAAGTCAGAGATCATGGATATAGCAGGCAACGCCCATTCAATGCTCATGCTAAATGATTTGCATCCATGGAGGAAAGGCCCAAAATCAACACAAGCATAGATTTCAGGAGCGAAGTATTACCACAAAATTAGTAGTTCAGGTAGAAGCGTGTCTTGAAAGTTTCGAACGCATCACAAATCAGATGTAAAAATGATTTCGGAACAAAAATTATACGAAACAAACAAAAAATACCAGAAAATTTTCAAAAAAAAATTATCTTTATATCGTTGATTGTAATTACAATTATAGAATTCTGAAAACTAAAGGTTTTCTACATCTGTTTGCTTAAATAAAAAAGCTTGGCAAGGAACAAAACGTTTCAAAAAAACGTTTAATCAAGTTTGAACCAAATAGGAGACGAAAACAGTTAAAAATGGTCGCATGGGATTATGCTCCCTCAAGTTTACATGTATAAAAGAAAGGTACTGGTATGGAGGATTTGACCTGGGATGTCCGGTGCGATATTCTAATCCCTCGGCCACACGGCCATTAAACCCTTGATGTAGACAATTTTGATCCAATCATATTCCAGTTTGTCTTGAATTACTTTCACAAAAGTTCAAAGCTTCTTTGGCGCTGCAAAAGCCTCCGCCCCAAAAACAAAACAATTTGCCTCAAAGACAAAACAACGTGTATCTGTTTTTACCGTAGTTGAGCTTAAGGATGCGGCCGAGAGGGTAATAACCTCGCGGGCTATCGGGTTCAGTCACCCATACAAGATCAACATTTTGAGAAAAATATCAGATTGGGTTTTCTACTTGGCACGCTTGTTAAGTAAAGGGACATGTTCTCGTAGCCAACGAGACCATATAGCGTCTGTGTATGACTGCGCTTGTACGTAAACTTTTTTATGATCAAAGTGTTCCCCAGGAGAGAGCGAAAAAGCAAAAAAAAGTACTACTGAAGCATACCGCTCAAGCAAAAAAAATAATCGAGGTTAACGCATCTAAATCGCGCGAAGTGCTAGTTACCGGATTGACCAGCCTTGCATTCAAAGCCTGCTCAGGAAAGCAGACTGTTGTAACTAATATTTCTTCTCTTACTCGCCAACTGCCTAGTATATCGCGCAGCATGCGTTTAACGCTACATCCGACACGCTCCTAAGAACCACCAGGGTGTGATGCACTAGGTGGGTTAAACTTCCAGGCTAAACCTTTATGTGCTAAGACGATTGGAGTCATTTGGTTACAGTTCTTGATACAAGCAAAAAAAATTTCTTTTCTGCGCCAGCAAAGTTGGCACCGCTATCGGACCAAAAAGGCTGCGTAGTGTGCAATGAAACACTGGATAGCCATCACACACTCATTGGTGTCTAGTGATTGTACAACTTCGAGGTATGCAGCCCCGGTGGCGAGGCAAGTAGAAAAAAAACCAGACTACCTCGGTGCTCCTTCGACTGGAAACGTAACATGGTCTAAAATAACCTTCCTCTGGAGGAAAAACATGTTTGCTGATTCCCCCAAAAACGTGCTGATACTGGCCATATTGGATTTGACTGAGATTGCTTTCAACTATCAGCATTAAACGCAATGAACTTCAGTAGCTGACTTCAGCAGTTGATGCAACTCGAATATAGCGTACTGTAATTTGATCACAGAGCCCATGTAGTCCAACCTTTGATGAAAGTGGTCAAAGTTCAGCTTCCGAGTCAACAAACGAACTATTGTATGGCGGGCGTCAAACAAATTGGGGTGTTTAGTACCAAACTTGGTGTCAATTCAACGTATTATGCGGCCAGTGGACCGAACTAGACCAGCCGGACCCAAGAACGGGAAGAACATGGCATTCTTTATGGTACTTCAGAGGCAAGTAGTTTCATTTCTACGGGAACTGAGTTGATTTGAGCAAGATGTATAAATTACATATCTACAGCTTTCAGATCAATTGGATCGGTGATCTCGATGCTGGTACCGCGAACATAAGCTTGTGGCAGCAGCAGCTTTAAATTGAAGGCAATGGTTTGCTTATACCTTGCAGAAGAACCGAAAATTTCCCAGTCAAATCCATGATCCGGAGGTTTGATTGAGGCAACATCCAAACAGTTATCGACATCACATGACGTACCCTTTGACGGGATTTTATTGATCACCTCTTGATTGATTTTAAACAGCCATTCCCTAGTCTAAAGATTACTTGACCCAATAACCTAACTGGAATCCTAGAGGGCTTTCGAAGCATTCCCCCGTGAACCGGCATCAGCTGGATTATCGCCACTCAGGACATGGTGCCACTCGTCAATGGTGTTAGTTTCGAGTATTTCACCGATGCGGTTTCCGACGAACTCTGGTAACTTATCATTAGAGTTGAGCCACTGCAAAACGATGGTGCTATCTGTCATTCACTTTAACTGTAAATGCTATAACAATTTCATTTTTCAAATGTTTGGCGAGTAGAGCATCTTGAAGCTCTAACTTGGGTATTGACGTTGCTCTCATTGGCACAATTTGCGCTTTAGCGAAGACAAAAGAGTTTTTAGTTTTGTGCAAGTTTATGACTCGCGCACGCAAAAAACTCAACGACGCTGAAAACATCCTGCGAATTGTCACCGAACTATCGACAGATTATGTGAAGTAACTGCGGCAATTGCCAGTTGAACTAACAGAGGGAGGCGGGTGCGCCATCCTAGAAATTTTCCCGTGATATCTTCTGTTAAATCATCATCCCATTTTTGGTCATTTATTTGCAAATGTCTTTAAAAAAGACGAGCCATAACAGTGTTTGGGCCTTCTAACACAATAGGGCCGAACACCGACGATACAAAACTAAAAACGGTTCATTGAGTTATCGCCATATCGAGAGGGCGATGACTCTTTCGGCTCACAGCCAATATAACCATTGCATGATCCCGTTTAAAACCTAAGCTAAGTCGAGCGATGATTGTTCAGCATCATTTATTTCTCTAAAAACTGAAGGTGTCTCATTGACTTCGGGGTTCCTTGCTAATGTTATTTCCTCAACATTACAGATAAATTCAGTAAAAAAATAACCTCCTAATTCAAGCACTTTGAACCAATCGCGACTAATCTTGAGTGCTTGCTCGGTGTTTCTGAACGAACATAAGGAATTATCCAAAAAAAATTTTCGGTGACCACTTATTCTGGTTCTGGGTATGCAGACATATGCAATCAATTGCTGTTTTTTTGCTAAACAGAATTTGTGCATGTCGGCGAGACACGGGCACCAAATGTATGGCAAGTGTACTCATGGACTACAACATCCGATGTAGGATTCTCTCGCCGCAAGAAACGAAGCGAAAACTGATCTTGTTTGAGGACTCCCACCTGATGAAACATACCCTATATATCCGAGAAGACAACGACTTGTGCTGTTGGAAGCGAAATAAAACGAAAATCAGCTTTCGTAGAAGGTCTACACCAAACAATGGGGATTGATTCAAGGATGTGCCATGAAATTTAGGAGCTTGTTAAGGACTCGGAGCAACTTACTCGGCTTATTCAGATTTTAAACTGATTGCTGGGGAAGATACCACTCGTGATCGGTAGACTGACCATGTTATCAGCTCAAAACATAGGCACGATGTATCTTTCAACATCGTGTAATAATTCTGAATTGAAAATTGATAAACCATTTTTATCCGCTGAAGAGCGGGTATCGACTTTTCAAGGGCTGCATAAGGTTCCAATTCATACCATAACTTATCTAGTCAGTTACAGAAGAAACTTCAACAACTTACTAGAAGCGCGAAGATATTAAACCGGCGGACGGCAGTATCGGACCACTAATGACCCAACCTATCGGTAGGCTGGCGGAACATGGTGAGTCAGAGTCTTCTCCTAATAGGACTTCAATCGGACGAACGGCGTGGTAGAAATCCTGTCCTAAGATAAATTCTACATATTCATTGTTATGCTGCGATGGCTCTTTATGAGCTGGTACATGATATTTATCCTGCAACTCAGGGATATTGATATTTTTGTACCAATGTTAAATTAGTTTTTCACATAAGCCCCCATAGTGAAACATAAAATCAGCGCTATTCGGTTCAGACGAGGCATTGAGTTTGACTCGCTGAGTTTCGATGACGTTTACGGCATTGAAACCACTGATGGGGATAGGTTCACCAATCGACTTCAAGCGACTAGCGAGAGATGCGGATACCCCGGATACCCAAGAATGCGTAGATGCTCCGTCGCAAAAAAACCAACGTCTTGACACTGGTGCTAGCCGAATATACACCAACTGTTGCATTTGACAACAGTCTTTTTGGTAATTCTTTGTAATTTTCCCTCCGTACAGCGTCATGAGTGAAAACTTGTTTAATATCTTTCGGTTTGAATTCATGAGAAATACTTGACGTTTTTTTTGGTGGAAAAATTACTTGCAGCACCATGACTTCTTTTGGACACTTCTTTGTGCAATTAGTGAGATATATTTCCCATTGAGGCAAGCAAAGCAAAATTTTTTCTCAGCTACAAATTTTGCTCGCTGAGTGGCATTCTTTTACTTGAACGCAGAGCAAGAACAAAGGGCATGCAATCCTTTACACAGCAGGCGCGGGGGATAAATAGGCTTGCTTTTGTAACTGCTAGGGCTCTAAGCTTTTGATGCAAATACTTTGGTTGTTTTAGGTTTAACTGTTTCTTCCGTCTTAGCTCTAGAACCGATGGTGGCCCTCCACTTCATCTTTTATGCATTTATTGAATTCTTTGAGGCTGGACGCCGCCATTATACCTAAAGGCCAAGCTTCTTTTAAAATTGGTTTGAGTTTGCCGACAGCTTGGTTGAAAAGAGTCACGCTTTTCAGGTCGTCTTGAATTGACAACGACTGAAAGACGACAACCATTCTCGAAATGACGGAGGAGAAACTGATGACATTCTCCGAACTATGCTTTTTGAGGGGAGCAAAACTAGCTAAAATAATCAGATGAGCCCAAACAAAATTCTGAACCTTGTCGAACTTTCTCTGCATTGTAGCTGTTGCATCATTGTTTAAAAATCCACTTTAACTGTATTCGGCGATAGCCGCTTTTGTTTTGCTGGTTACAATCGTCTTTAAGTTATTTTCCTGTCATCACTGTCAAGGGCGGAATCGATTGTTGGGGTAAACTACCCAAACTAGTTTTAACATAGGCTAAAAATTATTCGGCCCGCATCCTATGTTTTAGCATAGGGAAAAGTTTTCCCAATGTATGAAGTTAGGAAATAAATTTATGAAGGTTTTATGGTTTGCGCGAGAGTAGGCGAATGGTAAGAAAGACCGGCGCCAGTTACCTAGTTGGTAGTTATCGTTGGTGTATTACGTGGGAATAGATTTTCCAAAGTATTAGGATTGGTTATAGGTTTCAGAGTTTCAGATGATAAGATGGTAAGTTTCAGATGGTAATTTTTTTGTCCAAAAATCTCAACTTTTGTGAAAAATATCAATTTTTTGGTAAGTTGTAGCAGTTTTTGACTATTTTTTGTAACTTTATCAGTCTAATCATTAAAGAAACCAGTGAAATAATATGTGAAAAGAGTGAAAAAAATAAATTGTTGATTAGTTGGTGTCATGTTAAAAATTGACTTATAACTTTAATCAAAAATAAGAGTTTTTTCTTCATTTTTTCCTCAAAAATAGAAATACGATAAAATTTGATCTAATTCAAGCTAAAGTGCAAATGTTATAGTGTTGTGAATACCAGAAACAATCGTCAGATCAGTCGAATCAATACTGTATTTTTCGAATTATTGGAAGAATCGTGTAATTTAACATTTTTTTTAAACAATTAGTTTCATTTTGAACTCAGCATCTATCAAAATTTTTTCCACTTTACACCTCTCATATGTACTCTTTGCAAGTTTTTCTTTGTCATGCCAAGGGTAAATTTAGTTAACAAATTCATTTTCATTGATCACTAATAGCAACAAAAATTGAAATTTCATAAAAAATAAGTTCATAGTGCGAATCTTCCTCGTTTTTTGCAATGAAAAAAATCAATGCAAAATTTAAAAAAGGCAAAAGTCAAGCTGAACGAAAAAAACTCAAGTTTTATAAAAGTCTTAATCACAATTATTGTGGCATTTAAAAATGGGCAAAATTGGCGGAAGTTTCAGAGACAAATTTCAAAAACTACATATTTTATTTGACAAAATTCATTCAGTTTTTGGAGGATTCAAATTCTGCTTACCAAACAACTAATACTGAACCGATCTAAGCAAAAATTTAGAAAAAAGAATATTAGAAGGTGGTGATTTTTCAGGTACAACCTCTTCATAAATTTTAATATCTCACTTTTGCTTCTATATCTTAATGTATCATGATTTTTCCGAACAAGTCGCATGTTAATTCTCACTTTGCATCAAATTTTGAAAATTCTAGCAAAACTCATAATACTATCTCTTAAAACCTCTATAACAAAGTTTGAACAAAGATAAATAAAGGTAGATCTTGACGGTAGATTTTAGCTTTACGATTCATCTATATTCTTCCATTAGAACTATTTTTGCTGGATTTCAACAAAAAATTTAGATAATTTTAGGGTTAAACGTATCAATTAACAAAACATTTTTGTCTCGGAGTATTTTACTTTGAAAGAAAGTATCCTTAAATCATCTGAGTATTCAGATAATTTTACTTAATTCATCAGAAATTAAGAAAAAAATCCAATTAGTTACACAAAATTATCGTATCCTTACTTGATTTTTTTTATGCTGGATTTTTTTCTCAATCTATTACTTATAACCTGAATTGAAGCAAAATGATCCGAAAACTCCTAGATAATTAAAATCGGCTGTGTTTTGTCAAAAAATTCAATATGAGTGTTTTTTGCTTTCTGATTGATATACCATTTTCAGATTGATTCTTTTATGAACAAAAATTTGCTCATAAAACTTTATCATTTCAACGACCGTTCAAAGATCCATTGCAAAACTGACAGCAAAAACTTTGCACCAAATTTTCACTTTGGAACTCACTTTGCAACAAATTTTGAAAGTTCCAGCAAAATCCATGTCCAAATTGCAGATCCACAAAATCAACAAAATAATTTTGAATTGAATCATATGAAAACCCGTACTTTTTTCTCGATGGTGACTTAGACATAGCTACTTCTTTTCTAAGTTCTCCAATTCTTTTGCTTTTGAATTCTCTCCGTTCTGAGAGATCTTTGATGATTTGCTCACTAGACTAGGATATTTTATTAAGTTTGAGAGTCCTGACAATTTTGGTACCAGTTTTAAAATGGATGCAGTAATCTCCCATTCTATAATAATTTGCTTCAATTTTTTAGATGGATTTCAGTTTTTTCTAGAAGTTTTCTTCATAATGGTGGAATGCACTGAATTGTAGTAGATTTTCAAGATAAATGAAAAATTTCAGCTGTATCCTACTACCAGCTTAAAGTGAGTTTCGGATACATTCTCTAAAAATATCTGATTTCAATCAAAAAATATTAAACATTTCAGTCCTTTTGGTTGAAAAAGAAAACAATTTGTCTCATCAAAACACAACTTTTTTTTGACAAGATGTCAAGAGTGTTTCACTTTTTTCAACAAAACGCAAAAAAATTTTCAGTTTGATTAACAAAATGCTAAAAGTGTTTCATTTTTTTCTACAAAAAGCGAAAAAAAAAACGTTTCAATTTTTCAGACAAGATGCCAAATTTACTTATGTTTAAATTTCCTAGTGTTTTCTCGATCATGTGTAAGAATTTTTTTTAAAAGTGTGCGAAATTGCTGTTTCAATAATTTAGTTTGCTTTCCAGTTTTTATCAAGCATGTGGTGTGTTTTATCCTGAACTACTCATTTATTCTTATAGTTAAAAGGAATTTGAAGAAAAAAGAATAATAATTACAGAAGATAATATAAGTGGCCAACAAAAATTATTCACAAAAATTATCAATCAAAGAGCTGTCGAGCTGCAGAAGAGTTTAAGATGCTCTCTACAAAATGCAGAGCTGGATGTGGTTGTAGTGGTAGCTGGTTGTTTTGGGCTGTTTTGAGGCATTGTTTCAGAGAACCCCTCATCTCCATCTATTGCGGTGGCGTTTTCGGCTGATCCTGCTTCCTCCCGAGGAAAGAGGAAATCGTCGAGTTGTTGAGGTCAAATCTTGAGTCAGGAATCGCGGGGTAGTTCATTTTTACATGCTCAGACACTTCCTCCATCATTTCCATTGTTCCCAGTTGGTTCTCTTTGATGGGCTTTTTTGTCAAATGATGCTCGTTGAAATCCTTTCGCATCTCTTCCCAAAATGTGCCACACTTGGGTTGGGATGACCATTCATGCCAAAAACTCCAGAGACTGTTTCTCGCACTCGGATTTGTACTAGATCAGGAAAAAATTTCTATCGAGTGCATAAGGTTTGCACTGAGAAGATCATTTTGAGCAAGATCATTTTGAGTAAAAATTACCGAATAATAATAAGAATAATGACTAATTTAGAGCTGAGAGAGGAGGTAGTTGAGGATTAGGGTTGAAATTAAAGTATTTAGAGTTAAGCAAGGAGGTAGTTTGGGGTAATTAAGTTGAAAATAAAAAGATTTTGAGTTAAGAGTGAGGGATACCTTCAACTAAAATAAGTGAGCTTAACCAGTCAGAATTGATTTTCCGTATTTGATCTGTAGTTCTGTCAAATCAGATATCTGCTCCCTGCTGCGAAAAATGACTTTTTATGTCGTGTCCATTCAGAGTTATAGTTGACCTTGCATTTTAGACATTGCGTTTCCAAATACAAAAAATATTCAATTTTGTTCTGGTTGTCGTGTGCAATCGGAAAAAAGTTTACCTTTTAAGGACTTAAACCTTCTAAATAAGTAGAAATATACACAAAGGGAAATACAAAAATAAACAACCACTGACTGCTTGCTGTGTAAAAAAAAGATAAAGCGCCGATATACATGATACAGGAAAAAATATCTGAATTCATTCAAAATTTATTCAACACTTCAGTCCTTTTGATTAAAAAAGAGAACAATTTGTCCAACCAATTGGATGATTTTTCTTCTTTATAGGAGGTTTTGTAGAACCTCGGGATAAGGTTGCTGTACATAAGGTTGCGGTTTTGCGCTGACAAGATCATTATGAGCAAGAAGTTGTGTAAAAAATAGAGTAAAAACGAGAATAATGTCTGATTTAGAGCTGAGAGAGGAAGTAGTTGACGATAATCAAGTAGAAAATGAAATTTTTTGCGTTAAGAGTGAGAGATACCTTCAACAAAATAGTGTGGGTTTAACCAATCAGAATTGATTTTACTTATTTGGTCTGTTGTCGTGTCCAGCCAGATTTATGCTCCCTGTTGCGGAAGATTTATATCAATGTCGTGTCCAATCAGAAAAAAAAGTTCCGTTTTAGGAACTTTGTAGACATTGTCGTTACCAATCAGAAAAATTCCCAAATTTTGTTCCGGTTGTCGTATCCAATCAGAAGAAATCTTACATTTAAATTACTTAAATCTTCCAAATAAGTAAAAATAAACATAAAGTAAATTGCAAAAATAATTGACTACAGGTTGTTTGCTGCGAAAGTATGAAAAATCGCCGATACAAGTAACTCATGAAAAAATTTATAATAGGAAGTACACCTGCAAGTTTTCTTATCAAGTCAATTAATTTTTCTGTCATATTCAAGGAGAAATTGTTGATTTTTGAGTAAACAGTCAAGTTCTTCGATTCTGATGTAAACTTTTCACAGCAAATCTCTGGAAATCTTATTCAAAACGTGATCACGCAGGATTTTGAACTTTTTTCCTTGTACCTAAACTCGAGGAAATTCAACACTTTTTGAAAGACATTTTTCAAATAAGTAATATGGTTTTTTCAAAAATAATAATCAGTTCAATTTTAGAAAATGCTGGATTCTGATTGGTTGATTTTGAACAAACCGTGTTTACTAAAAGAGTACACAGTGTTTACTAAAAAATTCAGTTCTGTTTGATTTGTTTTACGTTTAAAGCAACCGCTCTATTATTTGTAAATTAGTTAAAAGTATTTTCAAATATTCTGATTAATTCAAAGTAAGTATAAATAAACTAATAATTTTTAATTTTTCTGGACATTATCAATCTCCCATTATGTACTTTTTTTAAAACATTGGTACAGGCTAAATCTCCCCTTTTTGATGCCGACAATCATCCCCCTTTGAAGCCGACAATCAACAGCAATGATAAGTGAAAAGCGATGACTGTGTTAAAGAGTACAGGAGAGCTGATGCAGCCCGACATCACAAGAGTTGAGTGCAAGGGGTTATTTCATTGGGTGCACGTAAAGTCAAACCCCAAAGTCAACAAAGTGTGTATCGTGTGAGAAAGAATTTCCGAGCTCCTATTCACGTCAATAACATTGCAAGAAAGATCATGAGTGGAAAGCGATGAAAACGAGTGATTCTGTTGCTGATTTCAATGAAATCTTCTGATTTTATGAAAACGAGAGGAATTGGTTGCCTTTCATCACTTCTTGACAGATACCGAGATAGAAAATGGACGCCACAAGGTTTTAAGTTTTCAACTACCAAAAGTAGATTCTAACCTAGTTGATGTAAAACTGAAAGATGTCTTTGAAAAGTTTAATTGTGCAGCAAAAATTAACCTTGAGACTTGTGTTGCGTAAAGTAGAAACCGGCGAATATCGTTATTTCTACGCGCATGGAAATTACACACTCTTTGATAAGTCTATGATGCTTTGTACTAAAGCAGACTTGACGAATATACAGAACAAGGTCAATAAGCCAGATAGCATTAAAATTTGTACACAAGATCGACAAAATACAAAATGGCGATTCAAATAAATCACAAGTGTGAACATTTTTACCACCCTGAAAAACAAACCCATGGGATGCCGACACTCAGTGATTCCCCAACCACTTCTGAGGAATAATCAAGTTTATGTTTGACTTCGGATGCGCACACGCAACAACCATATAATGAAAATTTGTGTTTGTTTCGAGCACTTGCAATTTATTTACATGGAACAACTTATCTTGAATTTTCCACTACCAAAATCTTTAATGGTTTCCTGGAAAAATCGGGTTGTGATCCGAGCAATTTTGTGGAGTTTCGATGGATACTTTTTTAGCTTCCAGCCATAAGTTCACCATTTTTTAATGTTAATACGTTACTTTGCGTGGTTCGGCCGATGTCCTTTCAGTAGTAATAAGTTTGTCCTCCGATGTTAGAAGTAATATCTTCAAATGGCTAGGGTAGAGACAGTTGAAAGCAAGTATGATTCTATTTAGACGCTAGCCATTCGTTTTAGGATCTGACTCTGTTTTTCGTCGGTATGTACTTCCCGGTGAATGTTACTTATCTGTTTTAATTGCGCTCCTGGGTGTTACTCGTAACATCATTATCAGCAAACGAATTAACAGAGACCTCCGCGCCGAGCAGAAGCTCTAAAATTAGTTCTTAATCAAGAGTTGGTAGATTTTGAAGGGTGGGGGATTGAACGTCTTGTCAATCTTAAAACGTTATATGACCAAAACAACTAAAGACAAACAAGAAAACAAACAACAAGTAGTGTAGAACTTAAGAAAAAGCCAAAAAAACATAAATCTAACCGAAAAAAAACTGTACCAAAACTTAAAATCTGTAAGGCACATCCCCCAGATGAGATGAGATCCCATTTTCCCGATTTGTGTTGTTAAATATTTTGTTATTGGGGACAATTATATCAAATATATGGTTACGGTCATCCCTGTAGCTTTCATCTTGTACCTGTACTGTAGGGTTATATGAGTACATAAGCGCGTTAATGCTAATTCGCACTCAATCCGGAAGGGTCAAGTGAAAGTACGATATCAATCGGGGAGCTCGACAGTGACTGCACACTAGTAGCCCTTAACCGAGTTGCAATTTTCCGAGATAAGCAACTTAATTTAGACATTGAACGGACCGGGAGGGGTATAATACTATTAGTATTATCTCTCATACTATCCGTATTGATAATCTTATTCCGTTTTTAATGAAATAAACTGTAAACAGACCAAATTTTAAGGTCAATGTTTTGATATTTTGACCCCCCTCGTTAAAATGCGATAAGTGTGATATCCATATTTAAAAACAAAGCAATACTTTGGAAGTAAAAACGTAAGTCAAAAAAAAAAAAACTAGTATGATGCCATTTATAGCACGTGCTGAGTCGGTATGATGTGGATAGAGTTACTTATGTGTATTTTTTGTAAATTCTGTATCGTGGCACTGTGCCATTTTGATGGGTCACTCGAAGTTCAATGAGTGTGCCAGTCGGTCATCTTTGGGAGTTTGACCTTGAGCAAACGTTTTGTCTTGATTTTGGGGTGAAATGCAATTTTTCATTTTTTCAATAGTCTTGATTTTGGGATGAAATGATTTTGGGATGTCATGCTCAAGTTTTTCGCGACAAATGAAAAATAAAAAGAATAAGATCAGAAGATTTGAACTACAATCGCGGGAAAGTAGTCAAATTAGCAGCGGTAAATTGCTATTCGCAATTTCCAACACATAATTCGAACGAGAGTAAAGCTGTCTGATTCGTGGCTGGAGACAAAAAGTAATCGCGAGTGAAAGGAGAGTAAATTCGAGTGGACCAGAGTGAAACTTCGGTGGAAAGGTGGACAACCGAAGTCTCCCAATGGTCCAGACCCAAAACTTATTTCTTGAGCTAAAACTTATTCAATACAAACTTTTCGAGTTGAACTTAAATTACCCAATCAATTCTAGAGTTGCTTTATAGTTTAGTTACTCGATTCTAGAGGTCGTGTCTGTATGTGAATACCTAATTTAATTTTTTTGAGTGTGTTTTTTTATTATTATGTTGACTTAGGGAGAGTTTTTAGGTTGATCCATCTGAAATGGATCAAAGGTCCACTGTTTAATAAAAAGTAGCTAAACATAAGGTTCCCACCCTGTTTTTACCGGCGTTCGTGTATTTTAGTTATTTCGAGACCTAAGTATGGGGGCGTTCTTATTTTCTAGAGTGGGGGTATTTTGGTAGTAGCGTTAAAGCTGTAACAAGGTTTTCAGTCTCGTGTCGCAAGTGAACCGTATTGGCTCCGACCGCTTGAGGTAGAAAAACTTAAGTAGGCGACTGTTACATAGTGTTTTTATGGCGCTCCTGGGTGTTTTTACGACATCAAGACTACGGGATCAAACCCACTTGACACAGCTCCGGGCTACATGCCCATTCTAGAGTATCGGTGGTACGGTGCAACGTGAACGTATTCACTTTCTGGTTGTACCTTGATAGCTTTTTAAGAAACCTTGAGAAAATTTAACGCGCTTTCCGAAACGAGGTCTGGCTAACCAAGTAAGGGCGGTCACTAGGAGGACAAACAACGAGCAAAAGAGGAAAAGCGAAACAAAAAACCAAAAAATATTAGAAGTAGGAACAAAAAACCATAAAACATGAAACGAACAGTGGCTTTGGCTTCCAAATTAGGTAGACAAAACCTTCATATTAAATAAAATAGCATACCCATACTCTTTTCCAATAAGGCCGATCGTCTCGATCAAATCAGCAACGTTTTATAGGTGCCCAAGTGAGGGGCGTTACAAGGTTTTCCGATAGCTTTAGATATCAGCGAACCACTGGGAGACTTGGCTGGAAAAAGTGCCCAGCGAAGTGGGAAAATGGACAACAAGGAGGCTTGACCACTAGGAGACTTGACTGGAACAGGTGACCAGCCCAGGGGAAAAGTGTGACCAACCGGCAAGTGACCAGGCAGCAGTGTGATTAAAGCAGAACAGAGCAAACGGAAGAAGGTTGACAGAGGTTTCGTTAAAACCCATTTTACATTTTAGAAAATAAATGTAAAAATGATTAAGCGAATACCCACCGTTTTGAGGAAATGTTTTTACTTGAGCATAGTTTGGAAACAGGTTCTAAGTGATCAGGTTTTACTTTCGGCTTAAGTGAGAGGCTAGATAGGGGGAGGGTTAGAAGGGGGCTGGTTAAGATAGAGGTTGGCGGTTGCAAATTGTAAAATGGGGGACACCTTATAGTAACTATACAATCGATATAGTCGATTTGGTTACATTAGCAGACCTAGTGTCTGGAACGATTCAGCTTTAGACTCAGAACAAGAGTTGTAACGCGAGGATATCCAAATTTACGATCGAATTAAAGTAGGTAACCCGGATCGGGTGGGAGACTCGGAAATAGACCATTTTTAGAACCCAAAAGGAGAATAACCCATAAAACTGTTAGTAGTGGGGAGAAAAAACGTGTGACAATCAGTACCAGATACTTTTTTTTACGAAATTCACATTGGTCGCCTCTGAATTTTGGGTGTATTCATCACATTTTTTTAATATTTTTTCATTTTTTTGAGTTAAATTTTTATGTTTTTGGATCAAATTTAGTTGGCTTTTAACGAATCGGGGATCAAAAGGCACTTGCTAATAATTCGTGTTTCGGCTTGTGTCGGATTAATAAAGGGAAGGTAACTTGAGGGTGGCTAGTAGGTAAAATTTTGATTAACAGGATCGGGTTTTGGGGACTTTTTAACACTAGAGGTGGTACTGGGGTATTGGATTGGAATTCCAATACTCGACACAAGGTACAGGGGAATTCATCAGAAGAAGAAACACTTGAGCTACGAGGTTGGAAGAAGTGCAAGAGTCTAGCCGGCGGTCTTGGGATAGTGATCTAAGTGTCCCAACACTCAGTCCTGGGATAGTGATCTAACTGTCGCAACACTAAACAACAAGAGAACCAATTGTCCCAACACATAAGCGAAGTGTCCTAGGAGGGTTAAGAGAAGTCCTGGGACAGTAAGAAGTGTCCCAACACTTAAAGCGAAGTGTCCTAGGAGGGTTCAGAGAAGTCCTGGGACAGTACGAAGTGTCCCAACACTTAAAGCGAAGTGTTCTAGGAGTGCTCAGAAAAGTCCTGGGTTGGTCGGAAAAGTCTAGCCGGCGGTCTTGGGATAGTGATCTAATTTTCCCAACACTCAGTGCTGGGATAGTGATCTAACTGTCCCAACACTAAAAAACAAGAGATCCAATTGTCCCAACACATAAGCGAGTGTCCTAGGAGGGTTCAGAAAAGTCCTGGGATAGTAGCGAAGTGTCCGAACACTTGAGCGAAGGGTCATAGGAGGGTTCAGAGAAGCCCTGGGACAGTACGAAGTGTCCCAACACTTAAAGCGAAGTGTTCTAGGAGGGCTCGGAAAAGTCCTGGGACAGTCGGAGAAGTCTAGCCGGCGGTCTTGGGATAGTGATCTAAGTGTCTCAACACTCAGTACTGGGATAGTGATCTAACTGTCCCAACACTAAAAAACAAGAGATCCAATTGTCCCAACACATAAGCGAGTGTCCTAGGAGGGTTCAGAAAAGTCCTGGGATAGTACGAAGTGTCCCAACACTTAAAGCGAAGTGACCTAGGAGGGTTCAAAAAAGTCCTGGGACAGTACCAAAGTGTCCCAACACTTGAGCGAAGGGTCCTAGGAGGGTTCAGAGAAGTCCTGGGACAGTACGAAGTGTCCCAACAATTGAGCGAAGGGTTCTAGGAGGGTTCAGAAAAGTCCTGGGACAGTAGCGAAGTGTCCCAATACTTAAAGCGAGGTGTTCTAGGAGGGTTTTGAAAATGTCCTGGGACAGTACGAGGTGTCCCAACAATTGAGCGAAGGGTCCTAGGAGGGTTCAGAAAAGTCCTGGGACAGTAGCGAAGTGTCCCAACACTTGAGCGAAGGGTCCTAGGAGGGTTCAGAAAAGTCCTGGGTTAGTACGAAGTGTCCCAACACTTGAGCAAAGGGTCCTAGGAGGATGCAAAGAAGTCCTAGGACAGTACGAAGTGTCCCAACAATTAAAGCGAAGTGTTCTAGGAGGGCTCGAAAAAGTCCTGGGACAGTACGAATAGTCCCAACAATTAAGCGAAGGGTCTTAGGAGGGTTCAGAAAAGTCCTGGGATAGTAGCGAAGTGTCCGAACACTTGAGCGAAGGGTCCTAGGAGGGTTCAGAGGAGCCCTGGGACAGTACGAAGTGTCCCAACACTTAAAGCGAAGTGTTCTAGGAGGGCTCGGAAAAGTCCTGGGACAGTCGGAGAAGTCTAGCCGGCGGTCTTGTGATAGTGATCTAAGTGTCTCAACACTCAGTACTGGGATAGTGATCTAACTGTCCCAACACTAAAAAACAAGAGATCCAATTGTCCCAACACATAAGCGAGTGTCCTAGGAGGGTTCAGAAAAGTCCTGGGATAGTACGAAGTGTCCCAACACTTAAAGCGAAGTGACCTAGGAGGGTTCAAAAAAGTCCTGGGACAGTACCAAAGTGTCCCAACACTTGAGCGAAGGGTCCTAGGAGGGTTCAGAGAAGTCCTGGGACAGTACGAAGTGTCCCAGCACTTAAAACGAAGTGTTCTAGGAGGGTTCGGAAAATTCCTGGGACAGTACGGAGTGTCCCAACAATTGAGCGAAGGGTCCTAGGAGGGTTCAGAAAAAACCTGGGACAGTACAAAGTGTCCCAAAAAAAAGTACGACACAACAAGAATGAGTACCCAGATAAATACTTTGTCCTGGCAAGTGCAACGGAAGAGAAGCTACAACAGATGTCGGACAAGGTAGAGGCTACCGACAAAGAGCGAGAGAAACATATCAAGAATGATATGGAAGAAATGAGGAAACGGTATGATACCGTGAATGAGAAAATGGGGAGTCCAGAGACGAGAATGGATACAATGGGCATGGATCAGTCTGAAAGTTCTTGTGCCGTACAGTCCAAACTGGATGTTTTCTTGAGAAACTCAATAGCTCAAGATAAGTTAGTGGCGGAAAAACCATCCGGAAATAGAGTTGACGTCGTGGAACCACAACGAAAGAAACGAGAATCTACATCGTTGACATGGATTGATAATACCATGGCATCAGGAGGGATGAGGACCGCCATGATGGTGGGAGCCTGAAACTCGACAAGGACGACAGAAGAGTCAGTGTCACATACGGGTGTACAACTGAATGCCCTGACGTGGGCCAATACCTGGGAAATGATGAACAGGACGCTTGAAGCATTCGCAACAAGGAACAGACTCAAGTGACAGAGGCTGTGGCAAATCGCAGAAAAACCTTTAAAAAACCTAAGGAATTCAAGGACGATTCAGATGGTTGCATTGATACATGGGTAGAGGTAATGAGACTACATCTAGAACAAGATAACTTGAACGACGAAAGGCAGGCCTGCACGGCAGTACTAAGCAACTAAGAAGGCACCGCACTAAAATGCGTGGTATCAAAGAAAGAGGAGGAGCGTGATACAGCAGACAAGATCTTCGTGATACTGTTGAACCGATTCGGATCAGGAATGAAGGGTCATCAAGCGATGAGATTTGAAAAAAGAAGACAAAGGGAAGATGAGTCAATCGATCGATTCCTAGATGATCTCGAGAGCTTGAGAAGAAGAAGCGACCCGAAAGAATCGACGAACAGAAAAAATTTCAGCATCACTCGAAGTTCATTGACGGGGTGAGAATTGACAACTTGCGGACGATGCTGGCAGCGTATTATACCCTATCGAAGGATAATGCACCGACCCCAGAAAAATGAGAAAAAAGTCAAGAGAGTAGATGTTAATGAAACCGAAAAAGTACTCGTACTCAGAAGGCAGGAACATGCGAGGGGGGAGCCAGCCACAAAATTCGTCACGGTACAAGCCTAGAGACGATATGAACAAACGTAGGTCTTGCACAAATTGTGGATCAGCGGATCATCATGCGGCGGATTGCTCGACATACAAGCAGGGCATGAAGAGCTTGAGATACGCACAGGAAGAAGAGGACATGAATCAAACGGAGGAACATGAGTTTTACCGTGGCTTGATCATCAAGATAGGTGCGAGGTGTTTTTTTCTGCAATCAAGAAGGCAATTTCAGAATGGACTGTCCCTTGTTTTGGGAGGCGGTGAAGAATCAGAATCACTCGAAACACAAACTAGCACTGGCCGCAGTGCAAAACACTAGGAACGGACAAGCTGAAAACAATTTGAACAACAAAGAAGCAGCGAGTGGTGAATTATAAACAAAGACAGTAAAGGCCGTGACACAAAACAAAGATGCCACGGGAGCCGAGAGGAGCAATTCTCTAGAGATCAACTACGAGAGAGCAGCTGCAGAGGCGATTAACAAATTGAAGCAAGATGCGGCGACCAAAGAAATCAAACAACGGCTTAAACAGGAAATAGAAAAAACAGAGATTAAATGAAACGCTCTGTATGACAAGACCAGAAGCAGAGACCGGAGAGAACTCGATGGGCAGGGTCAATTGCAACACTTTGAAGATGGTGACTGGAAAACCATTTGGCATCTGGAAAATTGGGGCAAGAATCATGCCAATAATCACAGTGGGCGGCCACGAAGTAACAAGAAATCTGAGTGAACCGAGTGATCAGACAATAATGCACATAGATGTGTACGCGGATTACTTGAGTGCAATAAGCCCAAAAACTCCTTCTAGAGCTTCAAAGGCATTTCTCACGAGAGGTGGTATAAAATCAGTTCGCATAGACAACAGAAACAGGGAAAACTTTGGACCACATGAGGTCATGTTGAATATAGATGGTATAAAAATCTACACAAAAACGATGATAACAAGTGATGAGGATCTAGCCGGGCAAATTTTTGTTGGTAGAGAGGAACTGAACGTGAGATCCATTGGGCACTGCGCTAAGCTGGAGGAGGATGCCATGCATCTGGGAACGGAAGCAGACGTGTCTGCACACGTATTGGACATAAGCGGGAAGAAGGCACAACTGCGTGGGTTCATGGACACGGGAGCCGTCTTGAGTTTAATACCAATTGAGACTTGGAGAAGAATGACATTCGACAAAGATGACCTGCTTGACTCAAGAAAACCTCTGTGAGCGGCAAACAAGGGGGCGCTTCGGCTTGTAGGTAGGACACCAATAGTAGCCCTTAACCTAGGAGGACGCAATTTGTGGATGAGCTTTCTGGTGGTGGAAAATCTAGATGAGTCTGACCAATTCATTTTAGGCAGAGATTTCATCAGGAATTTCGATGTAACAATTGATCTTAACAATGCAACTTTCAGGATTCGGCATCCGGAAAGGAAGTACGTAATTAAACCGGTTAATTTGATATTGGCGAATGAAAGTAAGGCTGCTGCTATTTTAGGAAGATAAGAGCTGCTATTTTAGGACGATCCTTCTCGATACTCAAGAGTGGCCTCTGCGTCAGTTCTTGTTGAAGATGCTTGATATACCAATCACAATCCAGAGGGGGAGGAAGCTAGGATACGCATTGCCCGTGAAAACCAGATATGAAATGACTGAAAATGTGAAAGAAAATGAAGTTCTCGATTGCCCGAATCACAGGGATAAAATTTGTATCTTGAGACGATTGAAGAAAATAAAATGATCATCAGGTCTAGTGAAGTCACTTAAGTCAGAGACAAACGCTGGACTGTCGAGCTGTGGGAATTTTCCAGAAAGACCCAAAGGGAGGAATTGGAGATGAATAAACCATATTACCAGAGATTGAACATTTAAGGGGGAAGGAAACAGACGAACAGCTCGAAGCCATCAAAGACGTTCTAGATAGGAATCAGGATGTTTTTTTGAGACATAAGGCAGACATTGGATGCTGCAACTTTGTTGAACATGAAATAGAGTTAGAAGAATCGGCGCTGCTGCATAGGGATGCTTGTAGAAAAGAGATAGAGACCCTGATAGAGTATGACATTATAGAACTATCCAAACCACTGTGAGCGTGTGGAGTAGTGATGGCTAAAAAGAAAGAAGACCAACTTAGCTTTTGTTGTGACTTTCGATATCTGAACTCCGTCACGGTGAAGGATGCCTATCCCATACCTAGGATAGATGAAAATCAGTCAAAATTAGGTGAGGCAACGTTTTTCACAACTCCTGATCTAGGGTCGGCCTTTTGGCAGGTACCACTGAGGAAGTAAGACAGGGACAAGACGGGTTTTGCATGCGAACTGGGATTGTTTCAATGGAAGAGGATGCCTTTGGCCTCTGCAATGTGACAAAAACCTTCCAACGACTGATGGCGCAAGCGCTGACAAACGTAACGAAGAAATATTTCAATTTAGTAATGTGCTATGTAGATGACGTGGTGATTGTAACACCCACACTGGAGGACCACATTGAACGACTGGACGAGGTGTTTGCTTGCATGAAGAGAGCAGGTCTAAAGTGCAAGCCATCGAAAAGTGAAATTCTCAAGGACTTGATCAAATACCTGGGAAGAATGGGGGACAAACATGGTATTAGACCAGACCCAGATGCGATAGAGGCAGCACTGACTTGGAAATCGCAAACTACTACAGGGAGTTGATCATGGGCTATGCAGACAAATCAAGTCCAATGCAACAACTCATGAGGCACAAGCTCACGTGGATTCATTTCAAATATTAAAAACGGAGTTTTGCGTATCACCTGTGCTGGGGATGCCCACGAAAAAAAGAATATACGTGCTGGACACGTATGCATCGGTTGTAGCGATCTCTGGAATACTCCACCAAGAACAGGAATGGAACGAAAAGACAGTCTTGAGACCGATAGCTTACGGGAGCAAAGTCTTGAGCGATACAGAGATAAAATACGGAGTACCCAAAGCGGAATTGTTCGCGGTAGTCACCTGGTTGAAAAATATAGGGCATACCTGGGTAGCGAGCCATTCAAGCTGCGAGTCGACAACAGAGCACTCAGTTGGTTAAAAACGTACTCAATGGACCAGAGCTACATAGGGAGATAGATAGTGCGTCTGGATGGTTACAACATGATTATTGAGCACAGAACAAGAAACAAACATCAAAATGCCGACAGCTTGTGCAAAAAGACGGAGTTTTACGAGAGACAGGAGCAAAGGGAGGCCGACAGGCCGGAAATCAAAGATGGCTTCGCATTTATGGACAAGGAGGCGTATGACAGTCTCTCACTCACGAGGTGGCTTGACAAGTCAGCGAAACCAATAGAGGACCATCCCGAGCTACCAGCAGAACATGAGACAAAAAAATCTCAAGAGAAAACAGGGATACCAATGGAAATGATGCTCAAGTCGAAGCTAGTGAGGGAACCATTAAAAGCAAAAAGCTATGACCTCGATGAAGCGGAGACAAGAAGGATGACGATAGGAGAAGATTTGAGGAGACTACTCGGGAAACTAGCCGACGATAAACCGGTAGACCGAAACAATGATGACGACAAACCGGAAGTCACCTTATTGAAAAAAGAGGAAGCGGCTCAAGGCGAGGACTCAACAACAAGGCAACCTGACGACAAAGAAATTGTGCGGACATTGGTCGAGAAGATCCCTGAGGACATACTAAGACAGACTACGCTTCGGAAGAAGAAAGTGACGTTCAAGAACGAAACCGAACACCTAGAACCAGATCAAGAGTCCGGAGAGTGTTCGAAATCAGAAGGAAACAGTGAAGAAGAGATTTCGTCCGGGGAGTCGGCAGAATGGGAGGATGACTAAGAAAAGAGTGGTGATGAGCAAGACAGTATTTGCATGATACTAGCAGAAGAGAAAATGAGGCGCCAAGACGGGGAACTACAAACAGAATCTTCCGCAGGAACTTACAACCTAGAGCAACATAATACGTACGAAGGAGAAGAGCTTGAGAAGATAGCGGTGTCAAGGAAACCATTCAGTGAGCTATCGTGCAACTCAAAGGTCAGGACGAACCTGTAACCGTATGATGACAGGGAGGTCTTGAGAAGGATAGTTTGCGTTAAACTAAAAGACGACATCCACAGTCCGGAAAAATGAATGGTCAAATGATAGTATTGAAGGAGCACGTCAAAGCCAGATACAGACTATCGAATCTGATATGAGCCCAGAAGAATGACAAGAGAACGAGCAACCTCTCCTGATGGATCCGGACGGGAGACAAGGAGAAAAGAGACCTGGAGGGGGACGTTACAAGATCTTCAGCCAGTTCTACAAGGAGAGAAGGGACTTACTCTATCACACATCTGTTGGTGTGGTAGCCTGCAGGAGGAAAGATGAGGAAAAAAAATTATTTGCATAATCTAACCATTTTACCCCAGCTCTACCAGACAGAAGTGTTGTTCAGATCGCACGACCAGATGGGACATCAGGCGATAGACAAAGTACAACAAAATATACTACACAGGTTTGATTGGCCAGGGTTGAGAAAGGCTTGCGAAAGGTGGCTGAACGCATGTTTGTCGTGTTTGCAAGTAAAGGACCCTAGAAAAATTAAACTTCCACTTAAAACCGTCGAAAGCTCGGATATTAACGAGGTCGTGCAGATAGACCATCAGAAGATCTGCATGACGGACACGGGTTACAATCAGATACTGGTAATTATAGAACACATCACGAAACTGGTAGAAGCGGTACCATGTCAGACGGCCTCAGCGGAAGAGACTTGTGATCATTTGATAACGCACTGGATATCACGATATGGTTTTCAGTCGGACAATGGGAAAGCCTTCGTGGGGGACCTGACAAAAGAACTGATGAGGAGATCGCATATTGTTCAGGCGCTATCAACAACTTACCATCCGCAAACGAACGGATCAGTGGAGAGGCAGAACAGAACTCTGGTGAACATGTTCAGGGTATATTGCTCGAGATACATGACAGATTGGGACAAATACCTGGCACAAGTGGTAGGGGCGTACAACAGCACGCAGCACTCAACGACAGGGGTCAGTCTTTTCATGATGTTGACTGGCAGGGAGAGAGCAATGCCCATAAAAATCTTCTATCCGGAATACGAAGGGAAAAAGACGTCGCCGCAGGCGTACGTGAAGGAAGCGGTCAGGAGACAACAAGAACTGAACGAGCTTTGTAGAAGGAAAATGGCAAAGGCACAAATGAGACAGCGGAAAAATTACGATGAAAAAAAACTTCAGGCAAAACCGTGTGCTGTGGGACAATACATCTGGGTATTCCAGAATGTCATACCCCCAAAAGGGTGTAAGAAGTTGCTAAAGAAATGGAGATAACCGTTTTTGATAACAGAGGTACACCAACAGGGCCGGTTCTATCGCTTGAGTACAGGCCGAGCGGCGTACTACGAAAATATGAAACCTCACGTCTCCTCTCCGGAAGACTGGTGTACCACAGAACATGGAAGGACTAGAGTACCTACTGGTAGAACCAGCATGTGAGGTGAACGAGAATGAGAACGTGAGCATGGATAATAACGAGAAGATAGATGTGGATTCGGACGAAGGATCTTTCGCGGAAGAAGATTGGAATGATCCAGAGCAGAACGAGGTACCAAAGGGGACATAATCAGTCCAGCTGATGACCACAGGGACGAGGAAAGGCGATCGCAAACGGACAGCCATGAGATACAACAGGTATGGTGACGACTTCTTGGTTGACAAGATACAACCAGATGAGGTAAGCGAGGAATTGGTGAACGTGGGCGAGCTGGTAGCCGATGAAAACTGGCAGATTATCAACGACAGCGAGCATTCCTTGCAGGAAGATTACTCAGTACCGAAACGAGAAGTAGATTTGGAACAAAGCGAGATGGAAAGAAGGGAAAATACAAACCTGAGGCTACCGGAATGGATGCATAATCTTGACACTGACAAAAAGGAGGCCACCGACCGACCGCTACAATTACCACCGGATAACTTGAACCCAGCACCATCGATATTTTTGTCTGGGGAGTGGGGGTAGGACATACCCACACCGAAAGTTTGATGATAAAGAAGCTCAGGGAAATAAGAGAGACTAACGGGTTGGAACTTGATCAAGGGATAGTTGAGCCTACTATAGGAAGAAATTCAATACAAAATTTGAGATACCGAATGAAAATTCAGAGAACATCCTGATTACAGACAGCGACTTCATTTTGTCAGATAGGACGAGAGCGATCTGCGTTACAGCGGACATGAGGTTCAATACGAGACTGGAAGCAGACTTTAAAAGAGAATATCAGAACGTGGAATTTCTTTTTAGGCAGAGGCCAGGGTTAGGAGGAATAGCTGCGCTTCCTCCCTCAGTTTCACAAGTTCCTGTAAATATCTGTGTTTTTTGGTGACGAGGGTCAACGAGAGGAACACGATAGACCCCGAGCAAGTAATGTTGGCACTAACGAAGTTGAGGGGCTTCATGGTCCAAAGAGGGATACAAGAGATCTCAATGCCGGCGAACAGGGGCAGGTTGAAACCTAGGGAATTATACGCCATTCTACACGTGGTCTTCGCAGAAACGGAGATAATGGTGCACCTACACAAGAAGTTTGTTTTGAGTATCGCCTGAGCTTTGAATGGTCACGATTGATTTGCAAATTGAATTGACGATCAAACTACACTTGCTCTAACGAAACAGCAGAGATCTCGAACGGTTCTTCACTAGCAGTACTAGAGGAGGATATTTCTTCAGTTTAACTGGGAAGGTATTTCTTGAGTTTAACTGGGAAGTTACTTCTTGAGTTTAACTGGGAAGGTATTTCTTGAGTTGGTTTGGTGAAAATTTTTCTTGAGCTTGTTGACACGTGAGATCGCTTGAAAAGAAGCAACGATGGCGTATTGTTTCTGGAAGTCTATGTCAGCAGCGCTCAAAAGACCCACCCCCGATGATACAAGCGCTTGATTGACCTCGATTAAACACAAATGGATGAAAGATTGGCGGTAATGTTGAATGCCATCCTGCAACTGAAAGCACAAGACGAATGCAGGGAGTCAGCGACTGAAGCCGTTTGATGGTGGGATACACTTCAGACGGAATATCAAATCAGGAGCAGACCAGATGGCTGTCTTGGAACGTGGATGGAGGCCTGAGAGGACATGACCTTTCGAGAAACCCTCTTGAGCAACAATACGGAATATGGTGTTATGGAGAGTTTCCCCGCCAGCAGGAGCAGGGACTCAGTCCACAAGTAAACCGCCTTCGATGTTCCGGTCGCAACAAGCAACAGAGGAAGCGTATCCAGATCTCGGCAGCATGAGGAGAGAGTTGGAAAGGGCCCAAAGGGAACGGGACAAGGCCAATCTTGATCGCGAGCAGGTAGTATTTGAGCGAGATAAGGCGATTCTGATCGGGATCTGCCGATGGCTGAGCGAGTGCAAGATCAGAGGCTACAAGAAATCGTACGCAATTGTGATCAAATAAAATCAGAATTAGAGCGGCTATAAAGGAGGAAGCAAATGGTCGCGAGTGGTAAAGAGAAAAAGAGGACGACGACTGAACCCGTGGTAACGAGATCCAGACCAGAGTCGAGAATGGAAGTGGATGAAGCACCCAGATCGAGGAACCGCTTCAACCTGGACCGCGTGTCTCAAGAACACTTGAACAAAGGTTTGGAGGCATGGACGCCTTCTGAGCCCGTTCCTTCCGTGAGGAACCTGGAGGCGAATCGAGTTAGACCACTAATTGACATTGCGCTACCAGGACTGTCTTCCAGCTCGACTAGCGGCAGTCAGTCCGGGACGGGAATGTCACACCTCAGGGAATTGCAAGAAAAGTTGCAGGCAAAAAATCTTGAGAACGCTGCACGTGAGCAGCGACCAGCCACCTGGCCGCTACGTGGGCAGAGTACTTCGTACAACCGAGAATACCCAAAGGCACGATACACTTGATAATAGAGGACAGTCTCATCTGAGTCCTGACAAGAATCCAGGCCCATTGGCAAGTGGAAATCTTGAGTTTCTCGGGCGCAGCAATGCCCCAGATGTTGGCGTCCCTGCAGACGCTGGAGAAGGGAAAGATATACACAGTTACGTTGAGGATGGGAACCAACGACGTGTCCAGGGGCGAGGCGAGAAAAATGATGAGTCTAAAAGACAAAGTGAGCTGCATTCTTGAGGAGCTAAGATTTTACCTGGAGCTAACAATCCTCACCATCTGCACCGTTCCCTGTGACATGATGGCGGTTCAGAATGCGAGGGAGATGAACGAGAGGGTGCGAAACATCAACGAGATAATCAGACAAATCCAGCAGAGAAGTGTGCTGCCCATGAGAGTGCTTGATGTAGCAAGAATGATGGAAGATTCCTTGCCGGAGGATGCATCCTCGGTTGGTATCCACTTTGACAGGCCGAGGGGGCACAGAGTGACTGAATGGCGTCTTCCCGAGGCATATAAATTTCCTTGAGTCGGATCTATTGGATAGGGGGCAATTCACCTTTGGTCCACCACCGATACCTCCCTTCTTCCTAGCCCGATCGGTAACTGATCACTTGGGGGGGGGGAGGATCAGCTCGAGAGGAAGCTCAACTAGTAGCAGTTGTGAGACTAGGACAGTTGAGATCAACACCCATGGAAGGAGACGAGGAGGAACATTCCACGCCCCAGAGCTCTGTTGTGTCGTCAGTGGTGGTGGTAGGCAGCAAGAAGATGGTGGAAGGTCCGAGGGAAGCAAGCAGAACCCGGTACCTGGAGCGAGTGAAGGATTTGGATCTTGAGAATCTAGCCTGCCGACAAGAGTTGACGCAGGCCTTGGGGATCACTAGGTTTTCACATGAGGACTTGAGCAATCACTATTGTGTGGACTGGCTAAAGGTCCATGAGGCGCACTTCTCCCGAGCCAATACACTGGAGACGACAAACTTGACGGGAATTCCCCAGAGATCAATAATGGGGCCAATCAATTACAGACCTCTGAAAGAGCGGGGAAGTCCAGGCCTCAGAGTGAGCCAACCAAGCATCGGAATAGTGTCGCCAGGATCAGAGTGGCGATACCAGCGCAGCTTAGGGCGGTGGACAAGCTTCTTGAGCCAAAGAGTATGGGACTTCCTAATACAGCCTAAATGGGTGCGAAACTTGCGGGAGACCCAATGTACGGGAGATCCTGTGGATCTTCAAGGCTGGCCAGTTAGCGAGTTAGGATCGGTCTGATCCTGGAGAGTCGCGAGCGATAATTGTAGCGGGGTCGGACTTTGAGGGGACGTCACCGAAGTTGTTTTGGCCAGAAACTTTAGTGTACCTACTACCAGGGGCGGAGTCAATTCAAATGTTGACCCTGACTGTAGCGATAAAGCGATAAACACTGTGTGAGCCGGAGCTTTTATTATTCGCGGTAAAAATGATCATCTGCCCGCGGCGGGACTGCTTGATCCTCTGAGCAGCGGGGAGCATACAACAAAGAAGATCTGGGAGGCGACTCAGACGCTGTTTGAAGCAATGAATGAAGTGTAGGAGCTGGTGGCATCCGGGTTGGGATCGAAGACGAGAGTGGTATTCGCGTCCTCAACGGGTTACGCGAGTACGCCACTTGCTTTACAATTCGTTTACGCCACGTTAGTTCTGATTCCAGACGGAAACGGTTGGCGGATGCTGATGGCGGCCCCAAATTGTGAGCTAGAACCGTTGAACTTGAGACTCTTGAAGTTGGAAGTAGCGCCGGCGTGGGCGGATGTGTCCCACGCTCTAAGGGGTTCTTACGAGCTTGCGGACATCCTGATTGTCTTGGACGAGGTCCTTTGTCTTGAGGTATCGAACCTCGCCCGACAACTGAAGTTCAACCCGGAAGTGGGGGATGAACATCCAGTGATAACTCATCTGACAGCCAGCCTGTGGTTCAGGAGTATGGAGCCGAGGATCACGAGTTCCACTGGCATGGCAAGACGAGGGGGCCAAACAGCGAGAGAAAGAATGTCGCGGCAGCCGAAAAACAAGTGGAATCGATGGTATACCGTCTAACACAAGAGAGAGGAAGATGACCATTCCTGACCCCGAGACTTGAGAATGTGACGGACAAGACGAGTGAGAGTGCTCCACCACTAGTGAAGCAGATATGGGAGTTTCTGGAGGAACAACTGGAAGTGGCAGAAGAGGGAGAGAGATGACGGTGGGAAAATTCGTCACGGCTGCAAACGAAGTGACTATTGGAGGCTTCTGGAGAGAGCACGCGAAGGGCAAACTGAGGACCCGGATTTCACACGAGATCTTGAGATTCTTGGGTCCTTGTTGGGAGAAGGAATACCTGGACAAGGTGTTCTACGCGGGGAACGCAATCTGCGAGGCGTTCCTGCAGGAACTCTTGAGCATTCCGATCAACCTCTTACTGGCCTTGTACTTGGTATACCCCAGGTACCTGTTCATAATGGGCCCAGCATATATGTTCAGCAGAGGTGTGGAGACGCTCCGAATTGATGGATACTAATACTCCTGGCACATTGGGCGCTGACTAAATTTCATCGACTGATGAAGTATGGGGAGCCCCTGTCGGTGAGGAAGGCCCACCCGAGTCCGGATACGTATTTCTACAATAAGGTGCTGGGCTGCAGATTCTGCTAGTGGAGTGTCTCCTGATGCAGAGCAGGCATTTGACAGGCGAAGAGAGAAGCGCAAAGACGAGAGAAGAAGTGAGGGAGGCGAACGGAGGAATACCTCTCCTGACTTGTGCTTGGAAATGAGTTCTGATCCCGTGGGGATGATCAGGGGATTGGGAGAGGTGGTGACTTGTGTTTATGGGCCAGCCGTGACGTACGTTTTCGCGGATCCGCTTGTTGCAGCGTACCGACATTCGGTGGTGCACGTCAGCCTGGTCAGCATTCTGGATGGGACGGCACTGAAGTGGTGTCGACAAGAAGACTTGAGAGCGCGAATGAGTGAGACAGTACTCTTCGGGAAGATAAAGGACCCAGAACTAACAGTGCTCATCTTCAGGGGTCAACTGCAATGCAGGATATGGGTAACGCAAGAAGTTCCCATCGAAGTCTATCCAAAAAAATTCTGGAATTTGAATCCAACTGCAAAAGACACGAGAGAAGTTTTGAGGATCCCAGCCTGACCGAAGAGGGAGATGAAGACAATTCTTGAGCGGGACGTGTTGCCCGCCGCGATTCCTGAGTTCCCGTCGGTGAGGCGGATGACGCTGGGGATGAATAGCCCCATGGTAGTCCCTTCCCTACACGCAAGAGCGACAGTGGAGCAGCAGCAAAAGGAATTCATGGAAAGCTGGTACCCCTTGTTCATCGGGTATTTGGCAGCGGTGTACTTCCATACCTGTGAAATTAGGATAAATTCGTGGACCACGCAAGCAAAGAATATGCGGGGTTCGATGCCTCCAAAGTACGAGGTTCGGGAAGTGTTGAAAACTCCTGTGAAGGCGGGGCTCGAAAGCAAGCTTCCCATCTATGATGACGGGAGGATGATCGTAGAGGAAGGTCACCTAGCCCTGAAGGAAGAAATGAAATTTGTCACGAGAAAATATTGGGCACCTTATGCATTAAAAGAAGTAGAGCTGCAGCAGGATGGACGGAAGATGGACGCGGCAGGAGTTCTATACGTGCCCCTCACAGAATATAAGACGGTAGATCCGATGACACTATCACCCCTGTCTGTGGGAACCCCAGGAGACAGAAAGAACCTTTTAGTGGAAAACAGATTCACTGCCGCGCTAGAGAGGGACCAACCGGAGTCAGGAGAAGGAGAGAGCATGGACAAAACTCTCAGCGAAGCTGGAGAGGAAATGTAGGGGGGGATTATGCCAGACGGAGGGGCAACGAACAGAGAATTTAGCCCCGGCACCACACGTGAGCTATTACAAGAACTGAGTGGGGACGACTGGGCAAACACGGCCACCCCACCTTTGGGATCTCCATGAAGAATCTTGAGTTGCCACTAACGAGTGAACCATCCAACATGGGAATGGTGCTCCTAACCGATAAAGCAAGGGAGGAGAATACCTTTGAAAGCAACAAAGACATTTTCTTGAGCACGTTGGACGAGAGGCGTGGCGAAGTTTCCTGGGCGAATTCAACCAGAGGTGGAAAAACGAAGTGCGTGGAGTATATGACCTCAAGGAAGAGCTGTGGAGTACGCTGCTGACGTTTGGAGAGCCAATCCTGATCGGCACTGGACTGGACGAGAAAGGAAGAGAAAGGCTGCTCGAGAAGATGATTGGCCTAAGTAAGCAGAAGCAGGACGCCGGGCCAACCCATGTGAGGATAGCTCTACTCTGAACAAAAAAACTGATGATAAAAAAATTAAGTGTCGAGGTGGATGATGAAAATAAGACTAGTAATATGATTTAAAATACTAATATTGTTAAGGCTAGAGAAGGGGGAGGCAAGAGTCGGAAAAGAGGGACCTGGACAAAGAAGTGGAGTCAGTAATAGTGATAACAACGCCCCCGAGTAAAGAAATAAGGTCTAGGAAAAAGAAAACGATAGTCAGAGGAGGCGAGTCTTTCGGCGGATGCGGTTTCGGAGAAAAATCTAAAAGAGACAGCTCCCATGATTCTAGCGCGAGGGAAAACAGCGGCCTACAAGAGCGGCTCAGCACCCAGGAGGCTAACCAAAGTGATGCGGGAAATGGAAGCCTTGACAACTCCGGGAACGGAGGATTACTTCAAACCCCAAAAGACAAACATGAAGAGTGTTTCGACGAGTGGACAGACGTGGGAAGTGGACATCCGTAAGGAGTGGCTTTCGACGCAACACCAGGCCATTGGGAAGCAAGTGACGTGTGATCCTCTCGAGTGAAATGCGACGAGAAACACCGCTCGCCCATGGTGGATAGCTCTGGAGACCACGAAAGAACTGGAGAGTCGCCTGAAGGAGCTTGATCTCGGGATGCCCCGCAAGCGGCGGCATTGGGCTACCCAGCAGAAGGCCGAAGTTAACAAACTAGAGTTGAGAAAACAGTTGGGGCGGTCTTGGGAGAACCTGCTTCTCGACTAGTTTGAAGATCCGATGAGAGCACCGTCATCAGCATTGCCATTGATGGCAAATCTTTTGTCCGAACGGCAGGACAGTTGATGTTCACGTGGAGTTTTTCGGGAGTGGCGTTAGAGGCGTTGACCTCGCAGGACAAACTTAAACTGGGCGGAAAGAGTCTTCAGGTGTACCAAATGCTGGTGCAACATATTGCTCGAGACAACTCGGGCTTTAGCCTAGCGAGAAGAAAAGATGCCACTTGTTTCTTGAGGTGGATCATGTCAGTGATAACCGACACTACTGTGCAAATGTGCCATCAAAAAGCCACGGGAGTTAAAACCATGGAAAGGAGAGTCTCCACTATTTTCCTGAACGTATACCAGAGTGCTGGAAACAAAAAAGAAGAGTGCCCAAGGCAGTCTTTGGAGGTCCATGCAAAACTTGATGTAATACGGAGGTTCTACAACTAGAATTTCGCCCGCTTGGTGCCCTCATCCCCACGCGAGTTTGATTCAAGAAATCACTGAGCGAGTGAGACTGTCACCAGCGAAGGATGAAGATTTAGGGAATCTGAACGTGGTGCACAAACTAATCTTACCTCATCGAAAGGAATCAGAGAAAACGACGAGCAAAGAAGAAAAGCTAGTGAAGAAGATGGAGCCGTGTAGTTGTCTGTAGATGGAGAACGGTGGAGGTGGAGAACATTTATGTGATGGACGATTCTGCGTCAGAATACAATCATTTTAGGAGGAAAAGCTAGCCACGCGGTTTAGTGACATCACGGAGAAGGAGAAAAGTGAGGTGCAGATAGTGGCTGAATGCTATACGAGCACCACGGTGATCATAGCGACGGTGTTGGGATTCTTCTCAAGGATGTGCAGCTTGCAGTCACTGGAGATGCTAGAATCCGAACAGCAATTGGTGACGGCGTTGAGCTTGGAGTCATGGCCTGGAGTGTTGCAGATGGTCCAAAAGCACATCAGAGGATTGCAGATCGGTCTTGAGACGGAGATGGGGTTTCCCGTGAGTGAAGCCTACAGCTTGCCAACGAATGCGAATTCTCTAGTGGGATCAGTAGTGGCCAATCTGTGTGGAAGCCACTACACATTACAAATGGCGATGGTGGAGGCATCCAGTCAGAGGGTGTTAATTGAAAAAGCCTTCTCGATACCCAAGTGTGTACGCCTGACAAGAATGTCGCATCACTCACATAAACTGTTGAGGAAAATCCTGGGAAGTGTGCCGGAGGATCAAAGAGATAACTTGAGTGAGGTCTTGGAGGAGGAACTCTTGAGCTTAGAAAACGAAAACTCGAGTGATTTCGAGAGACAAAACACGATCGAGAAAGCGATGAATAGTGCCCCAGCCATGGAAGAAAATGACGTAACACATGAGAAGATGATAGAGTTTGAACCTCTGTTAGAAGCTTCGGGAGAGCGCAACCTCCGGATTATCAACCTGACACATGGCGACTGCCCATGCCACTGCCTGGCACAGACAGTATGGTATCCGGTGACGTCTTGGTTATACACGGTGATGAAGGATCACATGAAGAAACGTCAGAAGGATTATCGACAGTTCCTGGTCGAGATAGGACCGGAAGCTTTCAAAAGACCTTTGTTAACCCTTCGTAATGCGATAACCACGGGTTGGAAAAGAGTTGGTAGAGTGTCTCGTGACAACACAAGAGTGAGGGAATTGATATTGGAGGAGGACTTGGCGAAGAACATGAGCCTGCGTTTGCACAATTCCTTTTGCAGGAACAGGGAATCTAAATTGAAGGGTCTACCGAATCAGGCGAAAAGACTACAAGAGCAAAGGGAGTGGACGCGGGTCTACGAACAGCTGAAGGCATGGGAAGATATCGTAATCGGCTCCGATGACGAAGAAGAACTGGCAAGGCAGATTACGGTGTCGAGTGCATCAGGACTCAGTACCTCGAAGACGAGGGGCACAAACTGAGCAGGAAGTTCAGGGGTTGGGCGGGGGAGAGAAAAAGGGACTTGAGTGTGAACTCAGATGAAGTCTGAGGGCACGGAAAAGAAATTTTAATAAAGGAAATATTGTAATTAGTATACTATTTTTATTATATAAATCAAAATTTTGCATGAAAATTTTCTGATTGAATAAGAAAAAAGACATTTTAATGAGTAGCTTATAAAGCTGGAACTCAGGGTGCAGGTGAATGCAGATTTTGATTGCTGTTTAGCGATAATGTGATATTTTTGCTTGGCTGTGCATTTTGGGGTGTAAGTAAAGTTAAATCTACTGCAAACTTCTGTAAATAACCACCGGCACTCCAAATCCTGGGGGCTCACTGACAGACGACGACGACACGCGATGAGTACATCGATCTTGAGTCGGGGAGTATGTGCCAGTCGAGCATATTTGGACTTTTGACCTTGAGCAACGTTTAGTCATGATTTTGCGGTAAAATCGAAGTTTTCAAAAAATCGAATTGAGCCTGTCATGCTCAAGTTTCTCGCGATAACTGAAAGTACGAAAAAATATGATGAGAAGAATCAAATTACAATCGCGGGAGAGTAGTCCATAAATTAGAAGCGCGAAATTGCTATTCGCAATTTCGACACTTCAATCGGATTGAGAGTGACCGAGAACAAATAGAAAAGGAGCTTCAGTGGACCAGAGTGAACCTTCAGTGGAAAGGTGGACAGCTGAAGCCCATTGGTTTAAATAGAAAACTTGTGTCTTAGGTTAAAACTTGTTCATTGCAACATTCTTGAGTTAAACTTGATTACCGGATTAATTCGAGAGTTACTTTTTGATTTAGTTAGTCAATTCTAGAGGTTTCGTCGGTATCCCAATACCGACAGACTTGAAAGTAACCAATTTAAATTTCTTGAGTGTGTTTTTCATTGTTATGTTTAGTTAGAAAGAGTTTTAGGTTGATCCATCTGAAATGGATTGAAGGTCCACTGTCTAAAAAAAAGTAACTGTTTACGTAAGGTTCCGACCGTATTTTTAACGGCATTTGCGTGTTTTAATTATTTTGAGAACTGAGCATGGGGCGTTCTTATTTTCTAGAGTGGGGGTATTTTGGTAGTGGCCTTTTAGCTGTCACGCGGTTTATAGTCTCATGTCGCAAGTGAACCGAATTGGCTCCGACCGCTTGAGGTAGAAAAACACAAGAGATAGTGTCCCTGACTCTTGAGCCAATGGTTATAGGGCCTATTTTTCTTTAACTTGATATTTGACTTAAGTAAGCGACTGTTACAGAGGACATTGACCGGGCTGTCCGGGGGGTATGTACCATTGATTTTCCTATTCCGTTGTACCATTAATATTCCCATAAGCTAACCAAGCTTGAGTCTTTGAGTATTTCGAGGGAAGGTCGAACACGCGCCATGAAATCAGGAGAAAAAGTTTAAAAATAACAGAAAAAAACGAAAAATTTTTTATAAGAGTTTACGTATTTTTTATGTAATTACAGTTGTATAATTTTTGGGCTTTTTGAGACACGTATGTCACTTTTTCTCGATCTTTGATCATTCTTTGATCTTTTAAAAAGTTTTTAATCCGGGTGATGCACAAAATGCGCGAAAGCGTTTGAATTAACTTTTTCTTGAGAATAAGTTTCTTGAGAATAAGTTTCTGGCAACGTGAAGTTACTCACAGTAGAAGCGCTGTTGTTTAGGAAAGATAGAAGGAGTTAATAGTCGAAAAATTTTAACATTTCTTTGTATTTGTGAATCAGTAGCTTTGAAAGCAGTAAAATTTGTTTCAAAAAGATCGTCGATCATACATTTGTTCTGAAACATATTACAACAAAATCATAAGAATTCAACTAATCGCACGTTTGCAAAACTGAAAGTCATTAAAAAAACATAAACCAACGTAAATTTCTGAGAAAGTCTATTTATTTTTAAAATTATATTCAAAATGCAATCAATTTCAGTAAAGAGCCCGGGAAATTAAGAGTGGCCCGCAATTAATGCCCTCGATGAATTAGGAAAAGAGTTTATTCAAATGCCATTGTTCCAAGTGCAAATATTTTGTCTTAAAATAGAGCTATTTAATTAACCTGCCTTTTTACTTAAAATTAGAAACGAATCGAACTTTAAGGTTAAAAGAAAGCTGAAAATCTCGAAAAATGTTGATTGAATGACGTCCATTACGTTAATTATAATCTCTTCATTAAAAAATACATCCAACATAGACAATTCTATCTGTGCTATAATCGAGGAGGGTAGATTTAAACTAACAATTCTCTTGATGCAATAATATCGACTTGATTTAATCCTAAAATTTTTGCCGATGTATTCATATAGCGTTGGTACGGCCCTATCCAACTTGTGCACGTACCGTCGCATGACGGATGGGCCCATTTTAATTTAACTTTTTTTAAGGTTGAACGTTTTATGAGCTGAAGATGCACAAAATTGAGAGAAATTATTTGTTGAAGACACATTTTCTGCTGCATTTATTTTTCAAGCTGCAATAAAAAGAGCAAAAGTTTTGTAAAAAATTAGATTCGTTTGCGGAAAAGATGTAATCGAAAAGGGATGGACTGGCTTAACTGCAAAATGCAAGGAGATTCTCTAGGCATTCACATTTGAATGCAATTATTAAACAAAAATTCTCGTTCACTCATTTTCCTTCTTTCCTTCTGTTTTGAAGCCACGACAGTTCCACAGGACAGTTCAAAAGAGACCAGACGGTTTGATGCTTGTCTCAAGAGCTATTGGTAGGCAGCTCGTGTAAGATGCAACGGTAGGTGACTCTCTATCTCCTAGTAGAAAAAGCGCAAGCTCGATTTGTAAGGCAGAACGGCTGCCATCGCACAACTGAAAACATAGATATTTAATTAGGGATGGATACTTTTTTCAACTATTAGCTTTTGAAGTTCAGGATGCACTGAGATTTTTATAAGTCAGTCTGTAATAACTTGAATACATAACGGAGCACAATGAAACCCTGAAAAGTAATTTTCTTAAGCAGAGTATCTACCTCGCCATACAGGTTGCGGATGGTGTCTGTGTACTTGCCACAACTATTGATGAAAAAACCTTTTGAAAAATTTTTTTGTGCAGCCTAAAGAAAGTAAGTACAGCATAATAAAATTATCTTGTAGATCCATAGTCTCATATTCTTTCAAGTTTTTTTTCGACTCCGGTTTCTTCCGTGCAGATGTTAGACGTCTCAATCTGTTTGGCGAAAAACACTTGTAATGCATATACACTAGACGACAAAATTAAACGCAAAATCCGAATTTTTTCGCTGAAATGCATGTGTTCAAGACTGATTTGGTACACTATAGATTGGCTACTTAAAAAAGATTTTTGCATAGACAGCAATTGATCAAACCTACCCTTCATTATATTAATAAAATTTGGTTTTTAATGACTTGAGTTGTTTTGAGATTTAAAAACGGCAATTTTTACCAAATGCATCAAAAAATGTTTAATGATATTGTAAGAAAAATATCAGTTAATCAAACAGAGAATTGTTAAATGGTTGAAAAAGTCCCTCTCGATTGTGAATGTAATGTCGAGGCAGTCTAACGCAACTACTAGCTGCAATGAAGCATCAAATATCCGGGGGACAATTAATTCTTACAACAAAAAGTTGAGATTATGCTTGCCATACCTCAAAACTTCCCTTGCACGTGAACTAAGATCCAGTTTCATGTTTAAGTTTTTATGTAGGGGATGTAACTTTGCTTATGCAAGCCAGACAGTGGTACGCTTTGCCATGAGGACTGCCAAGTAGGACAGTTTTTGCTAGAATGTACTAAGGAGGTAGCCGGTACTGCTGAATTGAACTCAGAGAATCAAGACTAAACTGTCAACATTCATAAGCTATTCATACTAGAATCTTCGCGATTTTAGAAGGAAAGAACGTACTTCAACACGTGCAATCAATTCACGAGCCAAGAATAACATCAAAACTACAGTCCATGTATTACATGGCTAAAATTTATAAAACTGACATGGCAGAATTAATTATTCCCAGAAATAAATGTTGTGATAAACCTTTTATATAGATGTGATATGTTTGGTGTTTGTGCCTGTTTGTCGGGCACCTTTAGAGGGATTTTAGAGGCAGGTCTTGCAAGTAGGTCTCAGGTCTGGTGGAGGGAGTTCCTGGCTGGGGAGTCTTGTGGTACGCCGCTGAACCTTCTGAGCTCGGTTGAGATTGTTCCTGCTCAGCAAAATTTTTAGATTTGATATTTTTTCTTAAATTATTTTTGTAATAATTTCTTCTTCATCTATAAAACTTCAAAGCTGTTGATATGGGTTAGTTCAGTCCCCTTGTGTACAGTCAAATATTTTTTACCTTAACGCCGCACCTTCAAGAGGAGGAAAAACAACAATGAGGGCACTAGCAAAGAATGCTTAAACCTTCAAGACTTTTAAATAGGATACGATATTGTTCTAATTGTTGTTCTAATTGGTATCATATCAGTTTTGTAAAAATAACTCTAAGCGACTCTAAGAAAATCCAATGATTTCAATTTCCTTTGTCTGTTAATGTGAAATCTGTCAATAAAGCTTCGATTGGTGATGACTTAGTGGTAAATAATTATGTAAATACAGCCATTTCTAATGTCCGAATGCTCAAGGGAGTAACCAAGGACTCGCGTTTTCCCTTGGCAGAAAATCTTTTGGTTAAATTGAATGATAATTTCTGCAATGTAGAAAAAGTTATTTTTGGCTGGTTTTTCTGAAGTTTTTTTTTATTTTTTTGAACAACGCGAGAAGTGGTCGTAAACAAACGACAGCTATGAGCTCTATAATAAACAAAAAATTACAGCCAATTTTGTTTTATTGCCTAAAAACCTTCCTCGAGATTCAATACCGCCACCCCCCCCCTCCAGATCTGAATTAGATATTAAAGCTAATCAGCAGCAAACTCGATGGAGGAATATGAAAGGAGAAATAAGGGCTAGAAGGAAACATAAAAGGACCTTTAAAATCGCTATTAAAACAAGTGAGCTATCTTCTTTAGGACAGACCACATGTACGCAGTACAATACAGGCAGCTCGTGTAAGATGCAACGGTATGTGACTCTCTATCTCCTAGTAGAAAAAGCGCAAGCTCGATTTGTAAAGCCAGAACGGCTGCCATCGCACAACTGAAAACATAGATATTTAATTAGGGATGGATACTTTTTTCAACTATTAGCTTTTGAAGTTCAGGATGCACTGAGATTTTAATAAGTCAGTCTGTAATAACTTGAATACATAACGGAGCACAATGAAACCCTGAAAAGTAATTTTCTTAAGCAGAGTATATACCTCGCCATACAGGTTGCGGATGGTGTCTGTGTACTTGCCACTACTATTGATGAAAAAACCTTTTGAAAAATTTTTTTTGTGCAGCCTAAAGAAAGTAAGTACAGCATAGTAAAATTATCTTGTAGACCCATAGTCTCATATTCTTTCAAGTTTTTTTTCGACTCCGGTTTCTTCCGTGCAGGTGTTAGACGTCTCAATCTGTTTGGCGAAAAACACTTGTAATGCATATACACTAGACGACAAAATTAAACGCAAAACCCGAATTTTTTCGCTGAAATGCATGTGTTCAAGACTGATTTGGTACACTATAGATTGGCTACTTAAAAAAGGTTTTTGCATAGACAGCAATTGATCAAACCTACCCTTCATTGTATTAATAAAATTTGGCTTTTAATGACTTGAGTTGTTTTGAGATTCAAAAACGGCATTTTTTACCAAATGCATCAAAAAATGTTTAATGATATTGTAAGAAAAAGATCAGTTAATCAAACAGATAATTTTTAAATGGTTGAAAAAGTCCCCCTCGATTGTGAATGTAATGTCGAGGCAGTCTAACGCAACTACTAGCTGCAATGAAGCATCAAATATCCGGGGGACAATTAGTTCTTACAACAAAAAGTTGACATTATGCTTGCCATACCTCAAAACTTCCCTTGCACGTGAACTAAGATCCAGTTTCGTGTTTAAGTTTTTATGTAGGGGATGTAACTTTGCTTATGCAAGCCAGACAGTGGTACGTTTTGCCATGAGAACTGCCAAGTAGGACAGTTTTTGCTAGAATGTACTAAGGAGGTAGCCGGTACTGCTGAATTGAACTCAGAGAATCAAGACCAAACAGTCAACATTCATAACCTATTCATACTAGAATCTTCGCGATTTTAGAAGGAAAGACCAAACTTTAACACGTGCAATCAATTCACGAGCCAAGAATAACATCAAAATTACATTCCATGTATTACATGGCTAAAATTTATAAAACTGACATTGCAGAATTAATTATTCCCAGAAATAAATGTTGTGATAAACCTTTTATATAGATGTGATATGTTTGGTGTTTGTGCCTGTTTGTCGGGCACCTTTAGAGGGATTTTAGAGGCAGGTCTTTCAAGTAGGTCTCTGGTCTGGTGGAGGGAGTTCCTGGCTGGGGAGTCTTGTGGTACGCCGCTGGACCTTCTGAGCTCGGTTGAGATTGTTCCTGCTCAGCAAAATTTTTAGATTTGATATTTTTTCTTAAATTATTTTTGTAATAATTTCTTCTTCATCTATAAAACTTCAAAGCTGTTGATATGGGTTAGTTCAGTCCCCTTGTGTACAGTCAAATATTTTTTACCTTAACGCCGCACCTTCAAGAGGAGAAAAAACAACAATGAGGGCACAAGCAAAGAATGCTTAAACCTTCAGGACTTTTAAATTGGACAAGATATTGCTCTATTTGTTGTTCTAATTGGTATCATATCAGTTTTGTAAAAATAACTCTAAGCGACTCTAAGAAAATCCAATGATTTCAATTTCCTTTGTCTGTTAATGTGAAATCTGTCAATAAAGCTTCGATTGGTGATGACTTAGTGGTAAATTATTACGTAAATACAGCCATTTCTAATGTCCGAATGCTCAAGGGAGTACCCAAGGACTCGCGTTTTCCCTTGGCAGAAAATCTTTTGGTTAAATTGAATTATAATTTCTGCAATGTAGAAAAAGTTACTTTTGGCTGGTTTTTCTGAAGTTTTTTTTTATTTTTCTTGAACAACGCGAGAAGTGGTCGTAAACAAACGACAGCTATGAGCTCTATAATAAACAAAAAATTACAGCCAATTTTGTTTTACTGCCTAAAAACCTTCCTCGAGATTCAATACCGCCACCCCCCCTCCAGATCTGAATTAGATATTAAAGCTAATCAGCAGCAAGCTCGATGGAGGAATATGGAAGGAGAAATAAAGGCTAGAAGGAAACATAAAAGGACCTTTAAAATCACTGAAATCAGGAAAAGGCTATGAGTTAAGTCTAAACATTAAAAAATGTGAGCTATCTTCTTTAGGACAGACCACATGTACGCAGTACAATACAATTGAAAGTCAATTTCAAAAATTATGTCCTTAAAAAATCAACTCATAGGATGAACTTGTAATCTTGGGCTCCCTACAGGCGAATCTTGTCGAACAGAACTGCTAAATGAAAAAATAGCTGAGCTGACAATCATTTCGAAGGTAATTGATAAACTGGATGCACATAATAGTTTTTACCTCCTAAAAATTTGCTTTAGCATGCCAAAACTCCTCAATTTTTTAGATCCAGTCCCTGTTTTTTGCAAAGGGACTTTTGGAAAAATACGTTCAAATTTTAACAAAGTCTTTAATTGAGGTAACAAAAGTGAAGATGATTGATAACCAGTTTTTCCAAGCAGTTCTCCCGGCAAGCAAAGTTAGCTTGGGTCTATCTTCCGCTCGCCTACTGGCTTTACCCGCCTTTTAAATCTCAGCAGTACGAGTAAGAGCTACCTTAAAAGAGATATTTGGCTCGGAGGATGGAAAATAAAAAGATGCATTAGAATTTTAGTTTTGTTCAGCAAAATGTGAACTAGCTACAAAAAACGAACATCAAAGAAATTGGACGGTGCCTATTTTTGATAAAGAAGTATCTCAGATGATTTCGAAACTAGAACCTACCGAAGTGAAGCGTTTCAATGCTTACCATGATATGTTCTGATTGCAAAGTTTGATTGTCATACCCTGTAAAAATCCAAGATTGAAGATTTCGAATAAGCAGCTTAGAATTTCAATTGCACTCAGCCTAGTTTCAAAAATTTGTGGAAAACATAGATGCACTTGCGGAAAAGATGAAACCAAAGATGGATGGCATGGCCTATCTTGTCTGAAAAGTGCAGGGAGATTCTCTAGGCATTCAGATTTGAATGCCCTTAAAAAGCAAAGTCTTGCCTCTACTCACATTCGATCTGTCTTAGAGCTATGACATCTCCACCGGACAGATCAGAAGCGACCATACGATTTGATGCTTGTCCTATGGGATGTTGTTAGACAGCTCATGTAAAATGTAACGGTAGTTGACTCCCAAGCCTCTAGTAGAATAAGCGCACGCAGGCTCGGTTTGTAACCCCGGAACGGCCGCGGCCGAGGCGGAAGATCGAACATCTGACAAACTTTGAGATATAATTAATAATGATATATTTTTAACCAATAGCTTTTGAAGTTCAGGGTGCCGCCGGCACTAGCATCGTGATTTTTCTGAATAAACTTTGTTAGAACTTGTTCACGTGTACCGACAAACCCAGGGCAGGTAGTTTTCTCCAGAAGAGAATCTCTCTCGCAAAACTATTAATGGCACTAAAAGTGATAAAAAATACTTTCGAATGAGTTTTTTTAATTATAGAGCCAAGAGAAGAAAAGCGCAGTTTTATATAAGTATCTGGAAGGGTATGTTTTTGCTCATTCACCAATTTTTTTTTCACGTTAAGGCATTAATGCAAAATGAAATATTACAACGCATGAATGAAAAAAAAAATTGCATAGTTTCGTGCACTTTTCGGGGATCCCTCACAACTTTCCGGGCACTTTCACAATTTTCGGCATCTTTACCTCAGAAAGAGCAAAATACTCTTCAACAGTTAGAACATTGTTGAAGATGGCCGGGCTCTTTTTCCCTCGGGCATCTTTCAACTATGTTTTACCTACTACGAAGAACCGTAGCCTCATATCAGGTCAGTCTTTTTGAGTCACTTTCAACTCCGGTTTATTGTGCGCAGATGTTAGTTCCCAATCTGGTTGGCTTGATTGCCAACCATCTGACTCTCTTTACCACTATCCACATACTTTACTCTTCCATATCTAGAAAATTCCGAGGATTTTGACTGGATAATGTGATGAAGGGACTCCTGACTGTAACCTGGGTTACTATGATACTTTCGACCTTCTGATTAATTTGAAAAAACTTCAAGAACACAAAGTTAAAAAATAATTGTAACATTTGCCCGGAAGATACATATCGACGGAAAATAAAGCTAGTTCCTAAGACGACTGGCCAACGTCTAAACAGAGCTTTACATGTTTTTCACCGTCTCTACCAAAGCCAGTTCTTTTGGTGGTCTTTCTAACATCGGGTCGACAAAAACGTTACTGCTTTCGGCTTCGGTCAAAACACACAGATTAACTAGATTACATGCAGAATTTATGAGCTCATGGCTGGGTCTCAGTATCCCCAGACCACGAGGTCACTCCTAAAACAGGGCTACTACTATTTGTTGAATTATTAATGTTTTTGCTCAGTAGATAAAAATCATCATCTCCATCGAAGATCGATCAACCCTTTCCCCCAACTCCTAGCTTCTCATCCTAGCAAAATGAATTCAGATGTTAGTCAATAAACAATTCAAGACATAATAAGGAAGCTAAAAGTTTATAGAAAATGCTATGAGTTTCAGTCCCGAGACCCCTCCGGATTCTTGAATCCGGGGAAATAAGACCTCTATTTTCCTTCCGAAAGGCTGTCTTCTACCCTTCAGCGTTGTTCGCATTGGCCCTGCAACTATTGTAGCGACACAATAGTTGCAACTCGGAACGGTCTCTGCTAACTCTGCATTTTGTTGTTGTTTTCCAATCACAATTTTTGTCGTTATCGCTATCGCAACTAATGCTGTTGTGTTTTCATTCTGGCCGCCCTCCAAATTGGCCGCCCTTGACGCTTCTCAGAATTATTACGTCAATACTTCGAATCATTAAAATTTCAAAATACCATAATATCTTGACCTTCACCGTTTGACCAATCGTCCCAATAACAATGTCAATCTCCCAAAACCGCCAATTCGGAAGGTCAGCTGCTAAAATTTCGAATCTGTTGAATCTGCATTTTTGTCCATTCTGGTCGAATGTCACATACTCCCCGGACAGTCCGGTCAAGGTCCTCATTGAATCTCGCAATGTTCGTAAAATTGGTACAGTGTCATCGAACAGAGTTTACAAAATGCACGAAAGTACTTTTATCCGCGGCATATCGACTCACGGCAGAATATAAATGGTATCATACTACATCACTATAGCCTTCAAATTTTTTTAGTACTCTGCACATTGAGGATATGACCTAAGATAAAAACATCGTTTCTGACTTCCAATGTCAATGCCCTGATTAAAACTTTTTCTCCTAGACTTTCAAAAGATGTTGGTTTGCAGGACAGTCCTGCCAACCAACAAGCTAAAATTATCCTACTATGCTTCTTCCCTTCGGAAATCTTGCTTGTTATTGTCCTGAATAATAAAACAAAGGAACTCTGTGGTTAGAAAGAACAATGAAACAATCTCCCTCTTCAAGACTCCCTCTTCAAGTTAGTCTCACACACTTTAGCACTGAGAAGGCTTGATCCACGATCGTTCTCGTACTCTTTACATCCACAGCTACGAAATGCACCGGGTATATGCTCTTGCACATTGGAGCTAATGTCGATCCCACCAAATATCGTGCTCCTGATGGTCTACAATAAGTCTCACAATAAGTGTCTGATGTTCATTTCCGCCTCGATCGCTTCCCTCCATTTTCCTATGTGCTTCTGCTCAGTTTGCAAAACTCCTGGGAACACTTCTACACTGATGGCTGTGACCATCTCATGTCTCTGTTCTAGACTCAATAGTGACTCTAAAGAACCAGACATGCTGTAGAATCCTAGTGCAGTCACTAGATTCACTTCGGTTCCTCCATGGCAATCTGCGATCAGTTCCGTTTCCGTCCTTGCTTTCATCACGACATTCCCAAACAATATCGTCAATTACTTTTGTTGTCTCTCTAGGGTTTTCACACAATCCAGACCTCCACAAACGTGACCTTCCAGTCCACAGACTTCCGCCAGACATCTACCAGGTTTGACCCAGTCTCCTGGTCCCCAGCCAGGCAACTCCACTTTGTCTTCCCCATTGCTCCTAGATGCTGTTATCATCACATTATATATGATGTTAAGGTCACGCAGATTACAGTCTGCATTCAGCTCCCTCTGCACATCTTGTGTCGCCCGTAATATCGAGTCAGCATTGGGACTAGGACACCATGATGGTCTCATCAGTTCCCACACTACCATCACGCTCGTTCTCAGTAGTTCATCTGAGAATCCCAACCCAATTTCCACTCTTTTGTCGGATTTCGGTACGGAAGACGCAGTCACCTCTTCCAAGACCAGTCCCAATTTGATCTGCGGATTATTAGCTCTCTTGATCGTTACAATTCTCGACGTCCAGATCCTAAGCAACACTGCCTGCTCGTAATCAAAGAAGCAATCGCGTATGTCTTCACTCAGGAAAGGGTTGTACGCTATCCCTGTGATTCCGGACACGTAGTTCTACGACTTATTCTTGATCGGTCCACAGTACTCACTGGATTTCAGCAGTGCCCCCATATATTCTTTAGTGAGTCTCAGCTCCTTGTTTGAAAATCTCCTGATTTTGTCTATCTTTCTCATGGGCTCTAACTCCTCAAGTTCTTTCATATTCATCCTCATCGGCTTGCTTTGATGCATCTCCAGCAGTGCTAGCAAGAGTAAGGCTTTTGCTCGTTCATCGCCCTCCCTCAACATCTTGACGCAGGTGTTCAATGCTGGTACTGAAATCTGCTCTATCAGGAATCGAATAAAACAGAGAGCGTCTCTCCGCTTCGCGCACGCTACTGCCCTTCCTTCCTGGATTATCAGATCCCTCAGGTTCGTCATCAGGAATACTTTTTCTTCTTTTGACATTTTCCTTTCTTCTGAGTCATATTCCCCGCGAGTTAATCCCATCATGCACCAGGCGAACCTCAGTTGTAACTCGGTTCTCACGTATGGTACTGCCATGAGAGCGTGTATTCTCGGCGTAGTCCTCATTTCCTCTTCAAAGTACTTCAACACCACTGCTTTCCATGGAAGGCTCACTAATTGCTCGATCGTTTCCGCCTGCATCTCAGACGACGCTAGAGTCCCGTAGGTCTTCTGCTTGAGGGTGTGCCTCGCAACATCGTCTCCAGATAACCCTCCATGGCACTCTTGTCTTCCAGAGCCATCACATACCCTCTAGCCGAGTTTCGGTATTCTTACATCTCCATGTAACCACCGGCGGGTTCATCTATTGACACAGTCACCGACACTGTCAGTCGGTTATACTCCACTGGTACTAGTTGTCCTGCGACACTTCTAGTACCAGATGGTTTAAAGTCTTTCATTGTACTTTCTCTACATTGGCTAAGTATTTCCATCTCTAAGGTTGCTCCAGTCAGAGTGCGGTCACTCCTCTTGGATTTGTAACCTGTTGATTTTATCCCTGCCATGAGAATGAGTGGCACCATCGCTACATCGGTTAACATTCTGTCCGTGCCAGGCAATTGATAATCACTTTGTCCCAAATCCATGGCCTCTTCGACTCGTTTTTGTTTCGCTGAATTGACAGCTTTCATTGATAGCTCTGAATCCACCTACGTCTTTCCTACTCTCCTTGTCATCACTTTGCTGCCTAACTTCATCTTCATCTCGCTGATCTTATCAATCACCAATTTCGATCGCATCGTTCCCCTCCTGGTCCTTGACAGATATACCACCTCTCCTTTATCATCCTGCGGTGTCATCTTGATGGGAGAGTTCGCCTCACTTTCATCAGTGGCTGAGTCAATCAACAACTCACTCAATCTCCCTTCACACTCATCAAGTTTGTCAAGGACTTCCCGCATCAATGTTCGGTTGAGACCTACTTTCAATAAGGACTGGGTCCCATAGCTGTGAACCACTGTCCAGACTTCTTCCATGAACGCCACTCTGTCCAATCTACATCCCGTCCTACTTTCATGGTCTCGGTGATGTACTTCCCATTCTTCTTCGGGCAACGTTCCCAAGAAAGGTACTCTGGCTGAGCCCTCTATTCTTCTTCTCCGAGGTGATTCCATGAGGATTCTTTGTTCGTTATTTCTCGAATTGCCAGGAGAGCTGCTCTCCGGCAAATTCCGTTTCATTTCTGTAAAGGCTGACGGAAGTTCCAGTGTCGAAGTGCCCTCATCTGCTGGCTCAGTCGCCTTTAACGTATCCGCGTTGTTCTCATGATCACTGAGGAAATTGAAATCCAGGCTGGATATTCCTCCTGTCGATGCCCTGTCGTCTTCCCCACCAGCTTGATTTGCATCTTGTTGCATGGGTTCTTCCGTTTGACGGCTTCATCCCTGCCTATCATCTCCTTCTGACGTATCCTTCTTCGAGCTTGAGGGTCCTTGCTTTTCAGTGTCGGCCCCTTCCGGAAATTTTGGTTTGATTAGTGTGCCGGCCGATCCATCTTCCTCTTCTCCATGAACCACTTTGATTTCCTCACAGCTGAAGGGTGCTAGGAAAGTTCTCGTCTGCAGCGTTCCTCCTACTGTCAACTCCGGTTACACACTATTCAGGATCAAGGAGGCCTCAGACAGTTCGGTCCTGCCTCTCATCTTCATAGGCGCTAAGCCTAATCCCACCCATTCCTTGTCAAATCCTCCCGGCTTGGGAGTCGCGGTGTTGCTTATTCGCCTTCTCGTCGCTTGATTCGTGTAGGCAAATCGTGTGTACTGTAACACGGCAGCATTCCTCCCCACAAAGTATGGATCCATCGTTCCCGCGAATTTCCCTATTCTTCTTTCATTGGTTTCAAATGCTCTCAACCTAGGAGTTTGTACCACGGAGACTGCTCCGAGCAACATCCTTCTTATCAGAGGGAATTCAGGGATTTCTTCCGGCAGCTTCTCGCAATCACCCCAGTCTTTCGTCTCTTGTCTCACCTTGTGATATGCTGCAGTGAGACGAGGAGCTCTGGTTATTTCACCATTCGTCTTATCATAGGGCCTCAGATTCTAAAGCTTCGGAAACACCTCGATGTGCCCTCTCTCTACTTCTCCCATGCGATCACGGAAGTGATCGTCAAAATTGCTGACTGTCATTTCTGGCTGTGATATCTTCGCAAACAACAGATCTTCGCTCATGAGCTCCCGCAACACGTGCTGCTCACACCAGTTCAGCGCACTACCGTCCACTGCTGATATGAGGTTCAGGTGTAGCACCGACCTCCTTTACGCCTCGACCTTAACATCAGGGAACGCAAACGTGACTGCTGGTCCATAGATCACTGTCACAAACTCCGTGGCTCCTCTGATCAACGCTAAGGGATCGGTCCTCATGGCCAAGCTCAGATCGGTTAGTAGGGGCATGCCCCCAACATGTCGTCTCACATCTTCTTCTCTTTCAATAGTCTCATCTTCTCCCGTTCCAAAGCGATTTTGTTGTAAGAAATATTGGATAAGAGTGTGTCTCAGGTCTCTTATCTTATTCCACGAGTCCGTGGCTTTCTTCATGTCTAATTTTCTCACCTTCTCTCTCATCTGCTCTGGACAACATGTCAGCTTCATTATTCCTCCCAAGTTTCCGTGGGTAATCGCAATCAACGTTAGAAGCCAATCTAACCGAAGGTTCTGAACTCCTTCGGTGAGCAGTACCCCCGGTCCTTTCACGAAACTCTCTGCTCCAAATGTCACGAACAAAGCTAGTAGCTCCACAGTAGATACTTCCACTACTGCTTGGAGGAATTCCTTTATCAAGTAATGAGAGACTTTCGGGTAAACTTTCGCCAAGAAGGACGCGGTCCATCCGGCTCCCAAACCTTCCAGCATGCTATCTGTCCGTTCAAAACCTTCTTTCCCCTTCACTTCCTGGGTCCAGAAGGTTTCCAGGGTAATCTGGCACATTCTCTTCACAAACTCAGCTGTCTTTTCTTCAACACTTTCCGCTAGGTTCACCTCCTTTAACAAGTAGGCATCGATCTTCTTAATCATTATGCGGCCTTGCTCAAAAACATCTGCACCCAATGCCGCTACTCAAGGACTTAGATGTAGCCACTGGTTGGCCTCCTCGAAACCATCGCCTCCAAGTGAGCTCTAGTCTCGTTGGAATTTTTCCTTCTCGCTTTTTCACCTGTCACTTTCATTGCTCGGAACCATAGGTCGTTCGACATCGCTATGACCACTCGATGGTCGTCGTCTATTCCCGGTTTAAGTTTGAGCTGTCGACTGAAATTGGACAGTTTCAACCCCAGCACCTCATCCAACACTAACATGTGCAGCGCATGGTCCTTGAATCCTCTCATCGCGTTCGAGATATCTGACCACACCGCAGGTAGTTCAGCCCTGAGTGGTCTCAGGTTCTCCATCTCTATCATGCGATTTGGGGCCGATATGATCACATCATATTTCCCTTCCAAAAGCAAGGTGACGATCGCATACACGAATTTCAGTCCATGCGGGAGATGCGCATACCCCGGAGACAACGCGAATACTACTCTCAGTGTCACTTTGGTGAACGACCCCTCCTTGGTCGCATCCACCACTTCACCCATTGAATCCAGGATATCCTTTATTGCTGGCCACACAGCATTTTCTGCCATTGTAGGATCTCTGAGTCTGCTCAGAAAACCTCTACTGTGCATGTGGTCATTGATGCCAGCAAACACGATCGTGACTGGGTTCATGTCCGTCTGTCTTTGTACCCCTATTGCCAGAGATACGGCTTGCAGTAGGTCCAGGTCGACCGCTGCAAACATTATGACATACGGCCAAAACAGAGACTTGGAAGTGTACACGGTCTCATCTTTCTTTATCGCTTTCAATCCGCCGTACCTTTGGACGTCAACATCTTGACTCACTTGTTTCGGGTATGTTCTTTCTTTCACATGAATCGGGGGTGTCGCCACCTGCCTGAACATCTTCACATGTTGTCCGATCGGCGCCCTCGTTGTCAAAAATCTTTCCGGTCTCTCTTCTCAATTCCCCTCATCATGATTCAACCTCACGTCCTGCAATGGTCTTGCGTTCACTGGTCCCATTGTGTTATTAGAGGGCAGTCCCTCTAGGTCAGCAAATCTCAAGGCCGTCGTGGAGCTGAAGTTTATGCCAGCGGCTATCAACCAGTCTACGCCTGTTATCGAGTACAGTCTACTGACGGATATCCTCGCTCCATTCAGCATCCTCCTGGCTTCCTCGATGAAGCTCACCCCCTGGAGATCCAGCTTCATTAGTTCGTCCTTGTACACATGCCAGGGAGATGGTATGGGTCTTGACCACATCAATGAGCCTCTATCCGGGCGTCTCTCCTCTCGACTGGTACTTGTCGTCTCCGATCTCGTGTCTGATCTGGACGTGCCAGTTGCCTCTTCCATTGGGTTGACTGGCCCTAGTCTTCTCCTAGGCTGAATCGTCCTCCTCAACGGCGCTTCTCCCAATCGATCTTGAAAGTCTGTTCTTTGACCTGGTTCGCTACCGTCCCCAAGCGTGTTTCCAGGCTAGGAGGCACAAAGGTGTTAATCACCGTTTCATTCGATGCTCCTTCCTCCTTTAGCACTCCTGTGTCAAAGAGTTCTACTTCCAACTCATTCAACCGCTTTTGGAAGACTCGATTCAACCAAGCCTGTCCTTCTATACTATCGAAGTGGATGCCGTCCGTGGTCAATCTGGCCTGATCCATAGCTCTCAACTCACGTTCGATGTCCATGATGATCATTCTTCCGGCATTCCGACTTGCGAGATTCCTCGAGATATTATTCCACCTGACCACTCCTTCGTTGTGCCTTCTCCCTGCTGCTGTCACGCTCCTTGTATTCATTGGCACAGTGCAAACGGTCAGTACCGGGCAGTTGAATTTCTGCCAGAGAGTAGTAAACAAGCACACCATCATTGATTCCCATAGTGCTTCCTGCTCATCCGAACCTCTAGAGATGTCATTCGTTCCAACCAGGATCATCACATTGGGGATCCTCCCTGGATTCATTAATTCCAACATCCTATATAACTGGGATATGGTCGCGCCTCCGAATACCATCACCATGGTGACCCAAGAGGTCCTCAAACTCGAGAGTACTCTGACTAAGCTATCTCCCAGTATCAGATGTGATGTCCCCTGTGGCGGTTGCTGCAGGTTTACTGCCGGGTTCCAAGTCACTCGATTGAAGCAAGCTCTCGGATCTGTCTCCGGGACTTCCGTGAAGTTATATCTCAACTGGTTATTCTTTTGTACGTCTATTACACGTGACACTTTATTCGCTGGCATCTTCTGTATTCTTCTCTCTGGGGCTTTAGAGCTCCCCATTAGTGGCGTCGTGTCGCTAATTCCCTGTCTGATCACGGTCTGGGAGAGTCGTACCCTGCCCGCGTCGTCGATCGTTCCATAGGGTGCAGTCACCCCGGAACCTGTCGCATTCTTGTTGGCGACTAGTCGTCCAGCTGTCTCTATCAGCTTCCTCACCATTTGTTCCACGACTGGGTCACCCAAGGTGTCACTAGGGTCCGGGATTATCACTTGACCTGTTGCTGTCGGGAGTTGTGTCCCCGTTGTCTGGCTCATTTCTCGAGGCGTCAAGAGCTCCATCGGGGACTGCCCACGAGGAATACTCCTTGCAGGTATCACCTTCTCCACGGCCGCTGTCAACACCATCCGCTCTTTGTAATCCCGCCTCAAGCGCTCAATCTCTTCGCTCTGCTTTTTGCTGCAGTCCTCGAACAATCTTTTCCACATGTCCCTATCTTCCTCCGTGCTGAGCATGGTCTTAGTCATCTCGTCCAACTCCCTTTTCGTTCTTTCCAGTTCGTCCTTTATCCCATCCAGATATTGCATGGTTTGCTTCGTCTGAACCTTCTGTTCTACTTTCGCCCTCTTTGGTGGCACAGCTGCTCTCAGTGGTGGAGGCAGGTTAAGGCTTGAGGGCATAGGCATGTCACCTGGTTGGTAAGTCCTAGAACTTCCCAATCCAGGCCCATACGCGAAGTCACTCCCTGAGAGAGCCCCGTTTCTCCACCTCATCACTCTCATGTTCGGGCGGTCTAGTACTCCCCTCTCTCCATATGCTGCCATCAATAGGACTTCCGTGGGGCGGTCCCCACGGTCGTCATGCCCAAGATGTTTATCAGGGCGTTAAGCAACATGACTACCTCTGGGTCCTCCAGAGCCAAGTCTCGATCCATTAGCCGACGATAGATCGCATCTATCATCGGTCCTACATATGCCTCTGCCAGGTCCATCAATTCATCCAAGTTGAAATTATCCATACTGTTCTTCAGATTCAATTTGATTTGATTCCAAGGTTTTGACTCAAGTGAGCAATTAAATGATCAATTAGGATCTAGAAAAGAGGTCACGAATATCACACTTGTCAGTTTCACCTTAACTTCTCGTTAAAATTTACTTAAAAACAGTCAAATAAAAACATTTTTATCCTAAAATTTATTAAAATTCAATCGGTCTCTAAAATTTTGGAATTCGACCTAAGATTGGACAGTCCAAACTTTGGATTTATTACTTAGATTGTCATTCAGTTGTTCATGGTCAGGTTTCTTAGGTTCTTCGCCGGTTTCTGCTTCTAAGTCTCCTGTCTCTCTTGCTATTCTCAATTTTTTTATTATCAAGTTTTCAGGGTGGGTAAGCCCTACCCCCACTCCCCGGACAAAAATATCCATCGACGTCCCCGTCGATCGCATACCGGGTATCAACTCGAGATTGGAAGCCGGAATGAGTAGTCGCCCTTCCTGGACAGCCCAGGAAGGATCGTCTCGTTCGGTCTTCGTGTATTTTATGCTTTCACGATCTACTTCTTGAATCGTGACACTGGTCTCCTCTGGGTCCGACGTCATTTCGTTCAGCCATTCTAAGACACGCAGGTTCGTCAAGTCTTGTTCATATGACTGCTGTTGCTCGTCGTCGAATTCTACCTCGGGTTTCGACCGGTCGTCGACCCACTCATCGTCGTGATCATCGACTATGCCAATGTCTTGTGACACAGTTATTTCTTCTAGACCCTTCTAGAAAATCCCCTTCTTCCATGACTGCGGGTATAGACCAGTCTTCTGTCGATGGATTGTGTGGCTTAATGTTCTCGTAGTGGGCGGTTCGGCCTGTACTCAGTCTATAAAAGCGTCCCTCCTGGTGCACCTCCGTAATCATGAAGGGTCCCCTCCAGTTTTTTAGAAACTTTTTCGTTCCTTTTGGTGGTATAACGTTCTGAAATACCCATACGTAGTCTCCCACCGAGTAAGCTTTTGCACCAGCTGCTTTCTTGTCGAATTGTTTCCTCTGCCTTGCCTGTGCTTGCTGAGTTTTTTGTCTACACAAATTGTTCAGCTCCTGTTGACGTCTGATCACATCCCTCACGTAGACCTGTGGAGACGTTTTCTTTCCCTCATACTCTGGGTAGAAAAAGATTAAGGGTAAAGACTTCTCGTGTCCAAGTAGCATCATGTGTGGACAAACTCCAGTGGTGGAGTGTTGCGTGCTGTTATAGGCTCCCATCACCTGAGGAAGGTATCTGTCCCAATCGGTCATGTACCTGGAACAGTATACTCTCAGCATCGACACTAACGTCCTATTCTGTCTTTCCACTAAGCCGTTCGTCTGTGGATGGTATGTCGTGGAGTGAGTCTGAGCAACCTGTGAGCGTCTCATGAGCTCTTTCGTACGCTCTCCTACGAAAGCTGTTCCATTATCCGATTGAAACGTCATCGGACAACCATGTCTCGCTATCCACGTATTGATCAGGTGGTCGCATGTCTCTTCCGCCGAGGCAGTTATGCACGGCATGGCCTCTGCATACTTCGTGAAATTATCTATCATGACCAATATTTGATTATAACCACTGTCTGTCATGCATATTTTTGGTGATCTATCTGCACCACCTCGTTGAATTCAGACGACTCGATCGATTGTAAAGAAAATCGCAATTTCCTTGGATCCTTGACCTGCTGGTATGACAGACATGCTGTTACCCACTTATCGCAGGCCTTTTTCATTCCTGGCCACTCAACGCGCTTCAGGATCCTCTGATATACTTTGTCGATCCCCTGATGGCCCATCTGATCATGCGACCTGAATAATACTTCTGTCTGATAGAGTTGCGGCAACACTATCGCGTTATACTTGTATAGGACTTTGTCTTCATCTCTTCTCTTGCAAGCCACAATCCCGTCCTTGTTCAAGTATAACCTTCCCTCTTTCTGCATGAAGTACTGTCTCGGTAACTGTCTTCCTCGAATTCTCCTTTATCCGGAGAACCATTCTCGATCCACCTTTTCAGGTTGCTTGTTATGCGATCATTTCTCTGCGCCCTTAGAAGATCCGAGAGTCTGTATCTCGCCTTCAAGTACGTCTTCATGACCCTCATCTGACTATTCAGCTCATTGGGCTGGTGTGTGTATTCTTCCATCTCAACGCACCAAATCTTCGCCAACGGCTGTGTTTCTTGCTTGAACGGCTGAAGATCAGTCCTGACTACCTCTTTTGTGGCAACAGACTTATCGAACGTTTCGATACCGCTATTGTTTCCAAATCATCCGCTGCGTTGTCAAAGACTTTCTCACTTGGTATGAGGTAGCTATCACTATCAGGGTCCTGGTACATCTCTCTATCCAGATCCCTTGCACGAGTTTCCACTAGTAGTGTGTGGATCGCTAGTTCGGACAGTTCTGATCCCGAGCTCGAATTCCTGTCTGAGTAGGTGTCAATTCCTGAGTTTCTGGAGTTGTCATCTGTTGAAGAGGTCGTGATGGAGTCTGCACCCTCCCCCAGATCATGACCATGCCTCCTTCTCATCCATCTGAACTCCCCGGACAAATTTCTTTTCCCAGGTACTGTTTTTCAACAGGAACTTCCTCATCTATCTCAGACTCCCCGGACAAACTTCCTTGTCCCGAGTGTTGTTCTTGTACTCGCTGGCTCTTCTCTTTGTTCGTCTCCCCGGACAAACAATCTTGCACCAGGTTTCGTTCCACCTTTACCCCTACTTTATCCTGGTCCACAAAAGTAACAGTTTTCCTTCGCGAATTGCTCCCCTGTTCTTTCTGTCCGTACGAAGTACTGGTTAAAACCTCATGTGGTATTGAGGATACTAGTTGCTGAACTATTGTCCTACAATCCTTTCTCGTTCTCTTCGTGTTGTCGTCTGGACGGCATGATCTTCACCTTCTCCCTAACTGTTAGTGATACCACTGCTGCTGTCCACTCGGGGTCATCTCTGGTCACTTCTTTTTCTATTAATCCACCCAGCATCCGCATCACTTGCGGCGCGACCTGCACCGTTTTGTCCAGTAATGAGAGGCTGTTTATGTTCATGCGAGAGAGTTCCTGCTGGACCAGGTTTGAGCGCAGCAACAGATCCAAGGGGACCGGGTCCTCTTTGGATAGGATCTTTATCTCGGCTTCTTTCTCTACAGGTAACTCGGGATGCCCTGGAATTGGATGTCCAGACTTATCCAACCATCTCGTTAAGGGAAACGCTTCATAAGTTTCTTTGTCCAGAAACGAAAAACCTTCCTTTTTTTCTGCCTGATTGGCTTGCTTCTGCTCCAATCTTTCAAAGAACTCAGTTTTCTTGCTGAGGCTGTCAGCATTCTGGTGTTTATCACGCATCCTGGTGTTACTGGTGAGCGCACTGCATTCTTGTCTTTCCGACAAGTCCTTTTCCTCGAAATGCAGTTTCATTACCTCTATTCAGGTATCAATACAGCCATCACATTCGTCTTTGTAGCATCTTGGTTTCTTAAAGACTCTTCTGGACTTCTCACTGCGTTCATTGGTTCTGGATAACCTTGTAAGGAATGTCTCTAAAGACCTGTTTAGGGGTTCAAAGGCTGTGGCCATTGCCGTAGCATCTCTCGAGTGCCCCGCCTGAATGTCATCACACCTTGTTAAGGGCTCTGTATTCGGTGCATCCATGCAATCCGAATCGCCGTGAGTGTTTCCCCCTTGGCCCACGTGACTCCTCCCTGGGCTCGCATGTCTCCTGTTAACGGAATCACCTCTCCCAGTCGCATCCGTGCCTTGTGTTGGTCGTTCGTTAGAGGTCTGTCTGTTCCCCGTTGAACTTGCTCTACTGTTCAGGCCCCATGTTCTAGTATCCCTTGTGGCATAGCCTGATGAACTGCCCCTACCTCTAGTGGATCCATATGGCCTCCTCCTTTGATGGTCATTGAAGTTCACCTTCGGCTCCCTGCTGGGACCTCCCGAGTTTCGTTCCCCTTCTTTTGGTCCACTCTTGCTGCCTAGTAGCCCGTCCAACCTATCCATGATAGCCTGAGTTCGCTTCTCCATCATCGCATCTATCTTTGTGTCAAGAGTCCCGAGAGACTGCTCTTGCTGAGTTCTTAACTTCTCCATGTCGTCTCTTAAGCGTAGCTCTCTCTTTTCCGCTTCTCTTGTCATTCGCGACAAGTTTTTCGCTATGTGCTTGTCCGTTCTTTCTTTTCTTCAAGCCTTTTTCGCTCCTATCAACTTCTTGTCTATTGCGGTTTATTTCTTCCCGCAGACTTTCTCTTTCAATGTGAACTGCTCTTTCTAGTTCACTCATTCTTATGGACATCTGTTCATTTTGTTCTCCTACACTGCCCACTATGTTGTTCAAGGCTTTTTCTAATGCTGCCCCGTTATCCACGAGTGGCGTCACTAGTGGCGGTGTCACCCTGTCGGTCCCAGCTAGCTTCGAGCTGGTCGAGATTCGGGCTTTGACTCTCTGCCTCGACGTCTTTTCTTATCCCACTTCAGGATCCGCCAATGCGTCGCCTAGCTCTTTGTTTCTACTCTCCCCAGTTCGCGTCTCTGAATTTGTCATAATCGCAAAGCCCCTCGACTGGCCTCGTGTGTTTGCTTCTTTGCTTATCGTTCTCACCACACCAAATTTGTCCATGGTTCCAGTCCCTCTTAGACTTATGCCTCAATCTCCTGGGTCGAACTATTGATGCTGACTTTAGATCCAAATCCCACTTGTTCGTATTTGTCCTCTTCTTCCTCTTGCGATTCACCTTCATTTCCTGTGCCCACTCCCATGGTGAATGGAAAGATGTTTCCGAAGGTGTTCTTCGTGTTCTTCATTCTTTCTGAGAACGATGAGGACGTTGTTTGTTTCTCAGTCCCGCCTGCCATCATGGTGTTGTCTGTTGGAGATTTTCTAGTTGCCACTATTTCAGTTGAGATGTCGGACAGTTTGACATCTCTTCTCGGTCCATTGTCCCGGTGGAAGTGGCAAAACCATGGCCTTGTTCTACCGGAGTAGATTCACTCGCCAGCCTTCTGTCTCTCCCCTCCGTTCCATAAGCATCCTTTTTCTCATAGATGGCCTGGACCGTATGGACCTCCACTTCTAACATAGCTTTTCGCTCTCCTGAGGACTTCTGACTTCTAGTTTCAACCATTCTGCCTGAAACCGTCTCCCCTTTGTCGGTCCGGGCTCGCGTGATCCGATCCACAAAAGGGTCGGTCATTGTTTTTCTTTGCTTTTTAGGTATGAATTTCCTAGAGCTATTACCTCGTTTAGGTATCCTTGACTTGTCTAGACCTATTCTCAATTTGTCACTTTTTAATGCCTATACACTCAATTCCATTGCTAGTGACCTTATAGTTTGATTATCAATAATAATGACACCACACAAAAAATTTTACATGATTCTATTAAATAGTGACCACGAATTCCTGTTTTTTATCAGAGTACAGCTTTATAAAATTTATTCACACTAACCGATTATCGGTCGTAAGATTTGAGAACTAGCACAATATGATGATATCAGTCAATTTAAAAGATAGTGTACCCACTACCCAATCAAGCACAAATTATGTTGATTTACAATAAAAAAAAAATAACAGAATAAGAATACCTCTATGAAAAACGTATGTGTATTGTACTTTTGGTCGGTCGCAGTACAATAGTCGAACTTGTCTTTTAAAGAAAAAGCTTTCCCTGCTTGGTGCTGCACCAAACAGACAAAACTTTGGAGGCAGTAATTTTCTCAAGTGCGCGTCTATTGCACCCACCGAGTACTGTGTTACCTATCTGCCTTCGTACTGCCCGATCTAGACCCACTAAAATCCTCAGGGCAGCGACTTTTCGTAAAAACGTATTGGGTTTCAATCCACACCAATGAATTAAGTTCTTTTTAGGTTAGACTTAGTGTCGCGAATATCCGAGTTCGGACCTGTTTTGTTGTGGTCTGGTCTTTATTGAAAGGCAAGTTACCAGTGCAGTCACTGATTCCTGGCCTGTCTGTAAATAACCTAATACCTCCCACTATAGTCTTTTCTTCTGTTTACTTAAGTCCTTTAATAAAATAATACCCCTCCGGGTTGACAAAAAAACAGTACCCCTCCGGATTGCAAAAAAAAGGGCCATTCCGGATTGGCAAAATTTAGACCCCTCCGCATTGGGACCCTCTGAGTTAGCAATTATAAGACGCCTCCGGATTGGGACCCCTCTGAGTTAGCAAATATAAAACCCCTCCGGATTGGGAACCCTCCGGTTTTGTGAAAACAAGACCCCTCCGAATTGGGACCCCTCCGGATTTGAAGAAAAAAAAATTGGGAGCCCTCTGGTTTTATAACAGTAGCTTTTCAGAAATTTTCTTGATTTTCAACCTATTCCCCTCCGGATACGTTCTCCGACGCTATTATGCTGTTTGAATTAACTAGGAAGGGTATGTGATCCTTTCTAGACCCTTCCGGATTGAAGTTAAGCCTCTTATTTGACAATTCACGGTAACGGTGAAGGGTCTTATCGCTAGCCTAATTTCGGCTCTACCAATGATTTCCGATGCCTTCTAGAACAGCTTAAATTTGCCTTATTCAATCGTTTCTGCCCTTTGGTATGGGTGTAAGGGCTTTCCAAAAAATTTTTATATAACGTGAGGGTCTACCCTCGCTAATTGGTGAATTTGTTGAAAACAGTTTCAAAAATTTTTTCACGCTTGCTTTTTCGACAAAATTGTATCCCTTTCAGTAAGCTGATCTAATTTCTGATCTATTGGTACCAAGATCAACTGGATCTGTCGAGTAGTTCCAAATTTATTATCCAAAAGGTCTTTTTTCTAAAGTCAAGAAAATTCTCTCTTGTACTTCCGCCTAACTTTTTCCGCAATTCTGTTCTTTTCGACCTAAAAATTTTTGATCCGAGCTTATAAGACCTATACTCTTCTAGTTCAATGAAAAAGACCCGATCTAAAACGCTTTAGTTGAAAAAATTTGCGAAAAACTTTGCTACCTGGACCCCTCCGGATTGATGAATCCACCAAATCAAACACGTTAAGTTCAATTTCTCTGCTACCCGGAAGGTTTTCGGGAAGCGGCGTTTAAAACTTGTAGTTTCATTAGTGGACGTTGTCCGAAAAACTATTTTCACTGTCTTAAATCAAAATTTTCAAAAAATTTTTCTGAATTTATAGTGTTCCGTTTTCTCAAAAGTCACGATAATTCGGTGTTTGGTTCCAAAATAGCTCGAACCACATTTCAAAAAATATCGATATCTCAAAAACTGCGATTTGTGGGGGGATCAAAATATCGCTATTTTGACCCTAGAAACCGGTCTGCTTTCTGTGTTTTTCACTGAAAAACGATATAGGAGTATTAATATAAGCTATATAGGTAATAATATTAGTAATACTATACCCCTCCGGGTTTGTTTAATAACCGAATTAAGATGCTTAACTTGGATATTCGCAGTTCGGTGAAGAGTCACTACAGTGCAGCACTGTCGAACTCCCCACAGATTGCTATCTTACTTTTTGCACCAAAAGGGATCCAAAACTTGTTAACGATACCCAACAGTCGATTGTTGTTCTCGTTGAGCCCTTTCCTGTTGCTCCTTGTACTGCTTGCCGGATCAGTCTTCTCCCAAGACCCCTCCGGATTGAGCGCAAGTCAGCAGACCCTTCCGGATTCAGCGCAATTTATCATTAAGGTGCTTAAATGCTCAAACAACCCTACAGTACAAGCCTCACAAACGAGCCACAAAATTAATCGTAATGATTCTGACTGATATAAATGCCTGTAAAAACAATATATCTATCAGCAACAAACGGGGGTCGGATCACATCTTGTCTGGTAGATGATTTCTACTGATTTTTTACTTTTTTATTGTTTTTGGTTTTTTTTTTGGTTATTTTTTATGTTTTTTGTTTTTCTTGGGTACTATACTACTTTTGTTTGGTTTTATATATATCTTTAAGTGTTTTTGGTCACGGACCACTCAGGTTTGACGGGACTGCGAAGCCCCCCACCCTTCCTGGTTCGTGAATTTTCGGTCTTAACTAGGTTAAAAAGCTATTCACGGTAATCCGGAAGGCTTCCGCGTTCCGAACTACCCTTCCGCCCCGGCGGTTTTGGCCTATTAAGGGCATTAATGTGAGCATCCGCTCGGCGCGGAGTGCTCGTTAACGGTTCTTCCGGTCATGATGTTAGAAAAAAATAACACCCAGGAGCGCCATAAAAACATCTATGTAACATTCAACCGGAAGATACATATCGACGGAAAATAAAACTAGGTTCTAAGACGACTGGCCAACGTCTAAACATAGCTCTACATGCTTTTCACCGTATCTACCGAGCCAGTTCTTTTGGTGGTCTTTCTAACATCGGCTCGACAAAAACGTTACTGCTTTCGGCTTCGGTCACAACACTCAGATTAACTAGATTACATGCAGAATTTATGAGCTCATGGCTGGGTCTCAGTATCCCCAGACCACGAGATCACTCCTAAAAACAGGGCTACTACTATTTATTGAATTATTATTGTTTTTGCTCAGTAGATAAAAATCATCATCTCCATCGAAGATGGATCAACCCTTTCTCCTAACTCCTAGCTTCTCATCCTAGCAAAATGAAATAAGATGTTAATTAAATTCAATTCAGGACATAATAGGGAAGCTAAAAGTTTGTATAAAATGATATAAGTTCCAGTCCCGAGACCCCTTCGGATTCTTGAATCCGGGGAAATAAAACCCTTATCTTCCTTCCGAAAGGCTGTCTTCTACCCTTCACCGTTGTTCGCAACGGCCTTGCAACTATTGTAGCGACACAATAGTTGCAACTCGGAACGGTCTCTGCTAACTCTGCATTTTGTGTTTGGTTCCAAAATTTGGTTCCAAAATAGCTCCAACCACATTTCAAAAAATATCGATATCTCAAAAACTGCGATTTGTGGGGGGATCAAAATATCGCTATTTTGACCCTAGAAACCGGTCTGCTTTCTGTGTTTTTCACTGAAAAACGATATAGGAGTATTAATATAAGCTATATAGGTAATAATATTAGTAATACTATACCCCTCCGGGTTTGTTTAATAACCGAATTAAGATGCTTAACTTGGATATTCGCAGTTCGGTGAAGAGTCACTACAGTGCAGCACTGTCGAGCCCCCCACAGATTGCTATCTTACTTTTTGCACCAAAAGGGATCCAAAACTTGTTAACGATACCCAACAGTCGATTGTTGTTCTCGTTGAGCCCTTTCCTGTTGCTCCTTGTACTGCTTGCCGGATCAGTCTTCTCCCAAGACCCCTCCGGATTGAGCGCAAGTCAGCAGACCCTTCCGGATTCAGCGCAATTTATCATTAAGGTGCTTAAATGCTCAAACAACCCTACAGTACAAGCCTCACAAACGAGCCACAAAATTAATCGTAATGATTCTGACTGATATATATGCCTGTAAAAACAATATATCTATCAGCAACAAACGGGGGTCGGATCACATCTTGTCTGGTAGATGATTTCTACTGATTTTTTACTTTTTTATTGTTTTTGGTTTTTTTTTGGTTATTTTTTATGTTTTTTGTTTTTCTTGGGTACTATACTACTTTTGTTTGGTTTTATATATATCTTTAAGTGTTTTTGGTCACGGACCACTCAGGAGATGACGGGACTGCGAAGCCCCCCACCCTTCCTGGTTCGTGAATTTTCGGTCTTAACTAGGTTAAAAAGCTATTCACGGTAATCCGGAAGGCTTCCGCGTTCCGAACTACCCTTCCGCCCCGGCGGTTTTGGCCTATTAAGGGCATTAATGTGAGCATCCGCTCGGCGCGGAGTGCTCGTTAACGGTTCTTTCGGTCATGATGTTTAAAAAAAATAACACCCAGGAGCGCCATAAAAACATCTATGTAACATTCAACCGGAAGATACATATCGACGGAAAATAAAACTAGGTTCTAAGACGACTGGTCAACGTCTAAACATAGCTCTACATGCTTTTAACCGTATCTACCAAGCCAGTTCTTTTGGTGGTCTTTCTAACATCGGCTCGACAAAAACGTTACTGCTTTCGGCTTCGGTCACAACACTCAGATTAACTAGATTACATGCAGAATTTATGAGCTCATGGCTGGGTCTCAGTATCCCCAGACCACGAGATCACTCCTAAAATCAGGGCTACTACTATTTATTGAATTATTATTGTTTTTGCTCAGTAGATAAAAATCATCATCTCCATCGAAGATGGATCAACCCTTTCCCCTAACTCCTAGCTTCTCATCCTAGCAAAATGAAATAAGATCTTAATTAAATTCAATTCAGGACATAATAGGGAAGCTAAAAGTTTGTATAAAATGATATAAGTTCCAGTCCCGAGACCCCTTCGGATTCTTGAATCCGGGGAAATAAAACCCTTATCTTCCTTCCGAAAGGCTGTCTTCCACCCTTCACCGTTGTTCGCAACGGCCTTGCAACTATTGTAGCGACACAATAGTTGCAACTCGGAACGGTCTCTGCTAACTCTGCATTTTGTTGTTGTTTTCCAATCACAATTTTTGTCGTTATCGCTATCGCAACTAATGTTGTTGTGTTTATTTCAGTTTCTTCTCCAAAATGGCTGTTTTTGACAATTCTTAGAATTGTTACATCATCAATTCGAATTTTTAAAATTTAGGAATTTCCGAATCCTTCAGCCTTCACGATTTGTCCAATCGTTCGGATAACGCTCCCATTCCCTCAAAACCGCCAATTCGGAAGGTTCGCTGCTAAAAACTCGAAATTGTTGCGTCTGCATTTTTGTTCATTCTGGTCGAATGTCACAGGTCTTAGTCATCTCGTCCAGCTCCCTTTTCGTTCTTTCCAGTTCGTCCTTTATCCCATCCAGATATTGCATGGTTTGCTTCGTCTGAACCTTCTGTTCTACTTTCGCCCCCTTTGGTGGCACAGCTGCTCTCAGTGGTGGAGGCAGGTTAGGGCTTGAGGGCATAGGCATTTCACCTGGTTGGTAAATCCTAGAACTTCCCAATCCAGGCCCATTCGCAAAGTCACTCCCTGAGAGAGCCCTGTTTCTTCACCTCATCACTCTCATGTTCGGGCGGTCTAGTACTCCCCTCTCTCCATATGCTGCCATCAACAGGACTTCCGTGGGGCGGTCCCCACGGTTGTCATGCCCCAAGATGTTTATCAGGGCGGTCAGCAACATGACTACCTCTGGGTCCTAAAGAGCGAAATCTCGATCCATTAGCCGACGATAGATCTCATCTATCATCGGTCCTACATATGTCTCTGCCAGTTCCATCAATTCATCCAATTTGAAATTATGCATACTGTTCTTCAGGTTCGATTTGAATTGATTCCAAGGTTTGACTCAAATTAGCAATTAAACGATCGATCAGGATCTAGAAAAAAGGTCACGAATATCACACTTGTCAGTTTCACCTTAACTTCTCGTTCAAATTTATTTAAAAACAGTCAGATAAAAGATTTTGATCCTAAAATTAATTACAATCAATAGGTCTCTGAAATTTTGGAATTCGACCTAAGATTGGACAGTCCAAACTTTAGATCTATTCCTAAGATCGTCATTCAGTTGTTCATAGTCACTAACCCCTTCTTACCCAAAATCTTAATAACATAACACATAACATAACATAACACACATATCACACATTACATACAACTTAGTCTTTAGCCTAACACCCTCTCGCACGTCACTCAGCCTATACTTAAGTAATAATTCTTATTTAAATATACTTGTATATTAGTATCAGAGAACATCACGTGTACAAGCGCGTACAATTCCCGAGGATGCAGTCGTCCTCTGTTTGGATCGTACACTGGAAGTGAGAGCTCCTTCACGTCCATTTCCACGAGGAAGTCCCTCAACCTCATCAACGACAAGACTAGGTTCTCTGGGTCCACATGCTGCTTCTCCGTCGCCCTCGTTACCAAGAAGCATAGGTATTTTCCCGGTATCTGTGACGCCGCCGGAGGTTAGGCCGCTACGCCCCATATCTCTGGTCTTTGCTTCCATAGGAACTCTATGTTTTTATATTCTCTCTTAAAATCTGCCGCTAACGCTGTCCTAAAACTCATGTCTGCTGTGATTTCTATCGCACATGTTCTATTTGTGGGAATGAAATCACTGTCTGTTAGTTTTATGTTACTTGAATTTTCATTTGGTAAGTTAAAATATGACTCAACTACCCTCCCTATGTCAGGTTTCTTAGGTTCTTCGCCTGTTTGTGCTTCTAAGTCTCCTGTCTCTCTTGCGATTCTTAATTTTTTTATTATTGAGTTTTCAGTTTGGGTAAGTCCTACCCCCACTCCCCGGACAAAAATATCCATCGACGTCCCCGTCGATCGCATATCGGGTATCAAATCAAGATTGGAAGCCGGAATGAGCAATCGCCCTTCCTGGGCAGCCCAGGAAGGATCATCTCGTTCGGTCTTCATGTATTTTATGCTTTCACGATCTACTTCTTGAATCGTGACACTGGTCTCCTCTGGGTCCGACATCATTTGGTTCAGCCATTCTAAGACACGCAGGTTCGTCAAGTCTTGTTCAAATGACTGCTGTTGCTCGTCGTCGAATTCTACCTCGGGTTTTGACCGATCATCGACCCACTCATCGTCGTGATCATCGACTATGTCAATGTCTTGTGACACAGTTATTTCTTCTAGACCCTTCTAGAAAATCCCCTTCTTCCATGACTGCGGGTATACACCAGTCTTCTGTCGATGGATTGTGTGGCTTAATGTTCTCGTAGTGGGCGGCTCGGCCAGTACTCAGTCTATAAAAGCGTCCCTCCTGGTGCACCTCCGTAATCATGAAGGGTCCCCTCCACTTTTTAGGAGCTTTTTCGTTCCTTTCGGTAGTATAACGTTCTGAAATACCCATACGTAGTCTCCCACCGAGTAAGCTTTTGCACCAGCTGCTTTCTTGTCGAATTTTTTCCTCTGCCTTGCCTGTGCTTGCTGAGTATTTCGTCTACATAAATCGTTCAACTCCTGTTGACGTCTGATCACATCCCTCACGTAGACCTGTGGAGACGTTTTCTTTCCCTCATACTCTGGGTAGAAAAAGGTTAAGGGTAAAGACTTCTCGTGTCCAGTTAGCATCATGTGTGGACTAACTCCAGTGGTGGAGTGATGCGTGTTATTATAGGCTCCCTCACCTGTGGAAGGTATCTGTCACAATCGGTCGTGTACCTGGAACAATATACTCTCAGCATCGACACTAACGTTCTATTCTGTCTTTCCAATAAGCCATTCGTCTGGGGATGGTATGTCGTGGAGTGAGCTTGAGCAACCTGTGAGCGTCTCATAAGCTCTTTCGTTAGCTCTCCTCTGAAAGCTGTTCCCTTATCCGATTGAAACGTCATCGGACAACCATGTCTCGCTATCCACGTAATGATCAGGTGGTCGCATGTCTGTTCCGCCGAGGCAGTTATGCAGGGCACGGCATCTGCATACTTCGTGACGTGATCTATCATGACCAAGACTTGGTTATAACCGCTGTCTGTCATGCATATCTTTTGTGGATCTATCTGCACCACCTCGTTGAATTCAGACGACTCGATTGATTGTAAAGGAAATCGCAATTTCCTTGGATCCTTGACCTGTTGGCATGAAAGGCACGCTGTTACCCACTTCTCACATGCCTTCTTCATTCCAGGCCACTCAAAGCGCTTCAGGATCCTCTGATACACTTTGTCTATCCCATGATGGCCCATCTGATCATGCGACCTGAATAATAGTTCTGTCTGATAGAGTTGCGGCAACACTATCGCGTTATACTTGTATAGGACTTTGTCTTCTTCTCTTCTCTTGCAAGCCACAATCCCGTCCTTGTTCAAATATAACCTGCCCTCCTTCTGCATGAAGTACTGTCTCAGGATACGGTAACTGTCTTCTTCCAGGTCACATTTGTCTGGTGCACCATTTTCTATGCACCTTTTCAGGTTGCTTGTCATGCGGTCATTTCTCTGCGCCCTTAGTAGGTCCGAGAGTCTGTATCTCGCCTCCAAGTATGTCTTCACGAACCTCATCTGACTATTCATCTCATTGGGCTGGTGTGTGTCTTCTTCCATCTTAACGCACCAAATCTTCGCCAACGGCTGTGTTTTTTGTTTGAACGGCTGAAGATTAGTCCTGAATACCTCTTTTTGTGGCAACAGACTTATTGAACGTTTCGATACCGCTATTGTTTCCAAATCATCCGCTGCGTTGTCAAAGACTTTCTCACTTGGTATGAGGTAGCGATCACTATCAGGGTCCTGGTACATCTCTCAATCCAGACCCCTTGCACCAGTTTCCACTAGTATGTGTGGATCGCTAGTTCGGACAGTTTTGATCCCGAGATCGAGTTCCTGTCTGAGTAGGTGTCAATCCCTGAGAGTTTCGGGAGTTGTCGTCTGTTGAAAAGGTTGTGATGGAGTCTACACCCTCCTCCAGATCAGGTATGTGCCTTCTTCGCATCCATCTGAACTCTCCGGACAAAACTTTGTTCCCCAGGTCCTGTTTTTCATCAGGAACTTTTTCATCTATCTCAGACTCACCGGACAAACTTCCTTGTCCCGGGTGTTGTTCTTGTACTTGCTGTCTCTTCTCATTGTTCGTCTCCCCGGACAAACAATCTTGCACCAGGTTTCGTTCTACCTTTACCCCTTCTTTCTCCTGGTCCACAAAGGTAACGGTTTTCTTTCGCGTATTGCTCCTCTGTTCTTTCCGTCCGTACGAAGTACTGGTAAAAACCTCATGTGGTATTGAGAATACTAGTTGCTGAACTACTGTCCTACAATCCCTCTCGTTCTCTTCGTGTTGTCGTCTGGACGGCATGATCTTCGCCTTCTCCCTGACTGTTAGTGATGCCACTGCTGCTGTCCACTCAGGGTCATCTCTGGTCACTTCTCTTTCTAACAATCCACCCAGCATCCGCATCACTTGCGAAGTGATCTGCACCGTAGGTTTGTCCAGTAATGAGAGGCTGTTTATGTTCATGCGAGAGAGTTCCTGCTGGACCAGTTTTGAGCGCAGCAACAGATCCAAGGGCACCGGGTCCCTTTTGGATAGGATTTGTATCTCGGCTGCTTTCTCGACAGGTAACTCAGGATGCCCTGGAATTGGATGTGCAGACTTATCCAACCATCTCGTTAAGGGAAGCGCTTCATAGGTTTCTTTGTCCAGAAACGAGAAACCCTCCTTTATTTCTGCTTGGTTGGCCTGCTTCTGTTCCAATCTTTCATAGAACTCAGTTTTCTTACTGAGGCTGTCAGCATTCTGGTGTTTATCACGCACCCTGTGTTCGAATATCCTATGGTAGCCATCCAATTGTACTATCCATCTACCAATATAACTCTGATCCATCGAATAGGTCTTCAACTAGGATAACGCTCTGTTGTCTACGCGTAACTTAAAGGGAGCGCTCCCCAAGTATGCGCGGTATTTTTCCACAAATAAGACTACTGCAAACATTTCTGCTTTTGGTGCTCCATATTTCATCTCAGTGTCACTCAAGACCTTGCTGCCGTATGCAATGGGAGGGAGAACCGTTCTTCCATTCCGTTCTTATTCAATATTCCTGAGATGGCTACTACCTATGCGTCTGTGTCAAGAACATACGTGCCCTTTTCTGTAGGCATGCCTAGCACTGGTGCTTCGCAAAGTTCCCGCTTTATGTTCTCGAAAGCAACTTGTGCTTCATCGTTCCATTCGAACTTTTTCCCTTTGTTGGGCATCAGCTTCTGCATCGGATACACCTTGTCCGCATATCCTTTTATCAACTCCCGGTAGTAGTTGGCGAACCCTAGGAAGCTCAGGAGCTGTGTGTCTGTTCTGGGAGCCTTCCATGTCAACACTGATTCTACTGCTTCCGGGTCCGGCCTCACCCCATGCCTGTCCACCATTCTTCCCAAGTACTTGATTGAATCCCTAAGGATTTCACATTTCGATGGTTTGCACTTGAAGCCTGCTCCTTTCATGCATCCAAAGAGCTCATCAAGCCAATCAATGTGGTCTTCCAGGGTTGGTGTCGCTATGACCACGTCGTCCACGTAACACATCACAAGATTCCCGTATTTCTTGGTCACTCTGGTCAAAGACTGAGCCATCAGTCTTTGAAAAGTGGCCGCTGCATTGCACAAGCCGAAGGGCATCCTCTTCCACTGGTACAACACTAATTCGCACGCGAATCCGGTTTTCTCTCTATCCTTCTTCCGCAGAGGGACCTGCCAGAAGGCCGAACCCAAATCCAATGTTGTAAAGAACTTTGGAGAGGCTCTCGTCTATCCGCGGTATCGGGTACGCATCTTTTATCGTCACCGCGTTCAATTAACGAAAGTCGCAGCAAAACCTAAGTTGCCCCCTTTTCTTTTTCGCCATTACTACCCCGCAAGCCCATGGCGTCTTTGAGGGTTCTATCATGTCGTATTCGAGCAACATTTCTATTTCCGCTCGGCATGCTTCCGACTTGTGTGGCGTCATCCGTTTCGCGCCTTCTCCGTGCGGAACGGCACCTTCTTCCAGTTCAATTTCGTGTTCGACGAAGTTACAGCAACCGATATCCGCCTTATGTTTTGAAAATACATCTGCGTTCCGATTTAAGACGTTCCGCAATTTTTCGAAATCTCCCTCACCTATTTTCCCTTTTAAATGTTCTATCTCTGGCAAAACCGGTTTGTCAGATTCTAGTTCATATGACGAGGGGCGATCCGGAAAGTTCGAGCAGCTCGATAAGCCGTCGTCCGTTTTGGATTTCATTGAAAAAAATTTATGAAAAGATTTTAATTCATTAATCCTCATTAAAATTTTATCTTTATTGGCATGATAAGGACAGTCTTTCACACTATGTCTCTTCAAGTTTTGTGTAGTCGGTCCTCATTGGCTAAGCGTAACCAAGCTTCTCTCCACGCTGGATTGAAACCGTGGTGTCCAGTGTGTTCAAGAACACACTGACACACAGTCCGTTTCGCTTTACCGAGAAGCTCCGGCCTAAAATCATCGAACTCTGACTGTTTGGATTCGGTACTAAACAAACCTGTTTACTATCGCTTAATGAATTTAAATTTCTCATTCTAAAAATTGCTACCACAGCCTGTCCTGGCTGTAGTTTCACATTTCTATCTAAAAAAATTGGTACATTGTTTTCGTCTGTTATTGTCCTATTAATTGGTTTCTTAACACGCATCCGGTCCGGGTTTCTAATCCGTATCAGACCGTTGTTCAAGTCAATCATCACGTCAAAATTCCTGACAAAATCTCTGCCCAAGATGAATTGGTCGGCGTCGTCCAAATTCTCTACCACCAGGAAGCTCATCCAAAGATCCCGTCCTCCCATGTGGAGAACTGTTATTGGTTTTCTTCCAGCTACGTAAGTCGCTCCTCGATTGGCGGCGGCCAGTCGGAGATTCGTTGGAATTAGATCTTCCCTCGTGAAGCCCATTTTTTCCCAAGTTTTTATCGGCATCACACTCACTACCGCTCCTGTGTCCAGAAGCCCTGTGACTCCGATTTTCTTTCCGTTGGTGTCGAGCAGATATGCGGTCACATCTGCTTCGTTCCCAATATGTACTGCATCTTGTTCCATCATGGCGTCATGGCCAATCCTGCGGACTTTGAGTTCCTCCTCACCCAAATTGATCTGCCCTATTTGGTCACAATCTGTTGTTACATAAGTCCTGGTGTAGATACTGATTCCATCCACGTTCAGCATCACCTGATACGGCCCATAGACTTCCACGTAGCGTCCATGAAGTTTCTTTATGCGAGGGCCACCCATTGATAGTAGTGCTCACACAGCTCTCGACTCAGTGCGTGGCTCCACCTGCCTGAGATAATCTGCATATGTGTCCAAATGCATCAAAATGAACTCGGATGGTTCACTCAGATTTCTGATTACCCGGTGTCCAGCCACCGAGATTATCGACTGTATCTTGCTTCCTTGAGGCACCATGCCGAACCTCTGACCGGAGATCACATTAAGTTTCATGCTCAAACTGCTTGGTGCTTTAGTCTCTTCGACCTCCGTTGCTTCGAAGGTATTCAGTTGCTCCTGTAGTCTCTCATTTTCAAGTTCGAGTTTCATTTTCTGTTCGATCTCTTTTGTCACCAGTTCCTGCTGCACTCTACTTAGAGCATCCCTCGCGGCTGCCCTATAATCAATCTTGAAGTCATCGGCCGCAGTCACTGGTTCCGGTTCACATGTCTCTTCATTACCGCTTGCATTTTCTTCGTCCCCAGCTCTTGCGGTTTGTCTTTTCTGCGCGCCTCCGTTTCACTCAACAGGCGAGCCTTGGATGCTTGATGTGTGCCACTGCATCCCAGAATTGCGGAGAAACTGATTTAAAATGACCTTCCAATTTGCAAAAGAAACACCTCGGGCCGAATTTTGCAATTACTCCTCTCATGAAATCCTCATGGTCAATTTCTGACGCATATTCGTCCTCGAGGCTAAAGCCTATTGCTTTCATGCCTTGTTTGTAAGTTGGGCATGCTGACACATGATGGTCCGTTGAACTGCAATTGGCACAAGAGCGTCTCTTGTCCATATCATCCCTAGGTTTGTACCAGTTGTTCCCTTGGTTTGCTGGTCCGTTGTTAAAATTGCCATAATTGTTCTTATATTATCCAGATCTCGAAGGAGGTTTCAACAAAAGATATTCTTTTGACTTGAGCCTCAACTCCTCTGGTGTTGGCGCATTGGTTGATAGTGGTGTGTAATGCGTTGCTAGCATTGTTCGAAGTTCATCATTTTTCACACCATCGATGAATTTCGAGGCTACTGCCAGGTTCATCCTTCTGTTTGACTCATCCGGTTGGCTGCGTCTTCTAAGCATCTCCAAATCGTCTAGAAACTTGTCTATTGTCTCATCTTCTCGTTGCCTCCGTTTCTCGAAGCACATCATTGCCTGGTGCCCTGCACCCCTGATCCGAAACGATTTAACAAGATTTCGAAGCTGATATTGCTTCTTGGCCATGACACAGTTCAGGGCTGTCCCTTCCAAGTTACTGGTAAGCGCACTGCATTCTTGTCTTTCCGATAAATCCTCTTCCTCTAAATGCAGTTTCACTACCTCTATCCAGGTATCAATACAGCCATCAGATCCGTCTTTGTAGCATCTTGGTTTCTTAAAGACTCTTCTGGACTTCTCACTGCGTTCATTGATTCTGGATAACCTCGTCAGGATGTCTCCAAAGATCTTTTCAGGGGCTCAAAGGCTGTGGCCATTGCCGTAGCATCTCTCGAGTGCCCCGCCTGAGTGTCATCACACCTTGTTAAGGGCTCTGTATTTGTTGCATCCCTGCAATCCGAATCGCCGTGAGTGTTTCCCCCTTGGCCCACATGACTCCTCCCTGGGCTCGCATGTCTCCTGTTACCGGAATCACCTCTCCCAGTCGCATGTGTGCCTTGTGTTGGTTGTTCGTTAGAGGTCTGTCTGTTCCCCGTTGAACTTGCTCTACTGTTCGGGCCCCATTTTCTATTATCCCTTGTGACATAGCCTGATGAACTGCCCCTACCTCTAGTGGATCCATATGTCCTCCTCCTTTGATGGTCATTGAAGTTCACCTTCGGCTCCCTGCTGGGACCTCCTGATTTTGGTTCCCCTTCTTTTGGTCCACTCTTGCTGCCTAGTAGCCCGTCCAACCTATCCATGATAGCCTGAGTTCGCCTCTCCATCATCGCATCTATCTTCGTGTCAAGAGTCCCAAGAGACTGCTATTGCTGAATTCTTAACTTCTCCATGTCGTCTCTTAAGCGTAACTCTCTCTGTTCCGCTTCTCTTGTCATTCGCGACAAGTTCTTCAAGTTGTTCAAGGCTTCTTCTAATTCTGCCCCGTTATCCACTAGTGGCGATGTCACCATGTTGATCCCAGGTAGCTTCGTGCTGGTCGATATTCGGGCTTTGATTCTCTGCCTCGACGTCTTTTCATTATCCACTTCAGGATCCGCCAATGCGTTGCCCCGCCCTTTCTTTCCACTCTCCCCAGTTCGTGTCTCTGAATTTGTCATACTCGCAACTCCTCTCGACTGGCCTGGTGTAATTGCGTCTTTGCTTATCGTTCTCACCACACCAAATTTGTCCATAGTTCCAGTCTCTCTTTCGACGTATGCTTCATTCTCCTGGGTCGAACTATTGAGGCTGACTTGAGATCAAAAGTCCACTTGCTCGTCTTCGTCCTCTTCTTCCTCTTGGGATTCACCTTCATTTCCTGTGCCCACTCCCATGGTGAATGGAAAGATGTTTCCGAAAGTGTTCTTCATTCTTTCTGAGAACGATGAGGACGTTGTTTGTTTCTCAGTCCCGCCTGCCATCATGGTGTTGTCTGTTGGAGATCTTCTAGTTGCCACTATTTCAGTAGAGATGTCGGACCGTTCCGACATCTCCTCTCGGTCCAGTGTCCCGGTGGAATTAGTAAAATCTTGCCCTTGTTCTACCAGAGTAGATTCACTCGCCAGCCTTCTGTCTCTCCCCTCCGGTCCATGTATTTCCTGGTTCTCATTCATGGCCTGTTCCGTACGGACCTCCACTTCTAACATAGCTTTCGCTCTTCTGAGGACTTCTGACTCCTAGTTTCAACCACTTTGCCTGAAACCGTCTCCCCTTTGTCGGTCCGGGCTCATGTGATCCGATCCACAAAAGGGTCGGTCATTGTTTTTCTTTGCTTTTTAGGTATGAATTTCCTAGAGCTATTACCTCGTTTAGGTACCCTTGACTTGTCTAGACTCATTCTCAATTTGTCACTTCTTAATGCCTATACACTCAATTCAATTGCTAGTGACCTTATAGTTTGATTATCAATAATAATGACAACACACAAAAAATTTCACAAGATTCTATTAAATAGTGACCACGAATCCCTGTATTTTATCAGAGTACAGCTTTATATAATTTGTTCACACTAACCGATTATCGGTCGTACGAATTGAGAACTAGCACAATATGATGATATCAGTCAATTTAAAAGATAGTGTACCCACTACCCAATCAAGCACAAATTATGTTGATTTAAAATCAAAAAAAAATAACAGAATAAGAATACCTCTATGAAAAACGTATGTTTATTGTATTTTTAGTCGGTTGCAGTACATTAGTCGAACTTGTCTTTTAAAGAAAAAGCTTTCCCTGCTTGGTGCTGCACCAAACAGACAAAACTTTGAAGGCAGTAATTTTCTCAAGTGCGCGTCTATTGCACCCACCGAGTACTGTGTTACCTATCTGCCTTCAGACTGCCCGAGCTAGACCCACTAAAATCCTCAGGGCAGCCACTTTTCGTAAAAACGTATTGGGTTTCAATCCACACCAATGAATTACGTTCTTTTTAGGTTAGACTTAGTGTCGCGAATATCCGAGTTCGGACCTGTTTTGTTTTGGTCTGGTCTTTATTGAAAGGCAAGTTACCAGTGCAGTCACTGATTCCTGGCCTGTCTGTAAATAACCTAATACCTCCCACTATAGTCTTTTCTTCTGTTTACCTAAGTCCTTTAAAAAATAATACCCCTCCGGATTGGCAAAAATAGGACACTTCCGGATTGGCAAAATTGAGACCCTCCGGATTAAGACCCCTCTGAGTTAGCAAGTATAAGACCCCTCCGAATTAGAACCCCTCCGGTTTTGTGAAAACAAGACCCCTCCGGATTGGAACCCCTCCGAATTTTAAAAAAAAATTGGACCCCTCCGGATTGGGAGCCCTCTGGTTTTGTAAAAGTAGCTTTTCGGAAAATTCCTTAATTTTCAACCTATACCCCTCCGGATACGTTCTCCGATACTATTATGCTGTTTGAATTAACTAGGAAGGGTATGTGGTCCTTTCCTAGACCCTTCCGGATTGAAGTTAAGCCTCCTATTTGACAATTCACGCTAACGGTGAAGGGTCTTATCGCTTGCCTAACTTCGGCTCGATTAAGGTTTTCTTGTGCCTTCAGCCTTCTCTTTTCGTCTATAACAGCCTAAAGTTACTTTATTCAACCGCTATTGCCTTTTGGTAGGGGTGTAAGGGCTTTCCTAAAAAAAATTTATAAAACGTGAAGGGTCTACCCTCCCAAATTGGTGAATTTGCTAAAAACAATCTCAAAAAATTTTCACGCTTACTTCTTTGAATAATTCTTGTTCCTACTATTAAGCTCAGCTGATTTCTGATCTAATGGTATCAAGATCAACTGGATCTGTCCAGTAGTTCAAAAATTATTAACCAAAACGTCTTTTTACAAAAGTCAAGAAATTTCTCTCTTATAGGTTCCACCTAACTTTTTCCGCAATTATGATCTTTTCGATCTAAAATTTATTGATCCGAGCTCAAAAGGCCTTTACTCTTCTAGTTCAATGCAAAAAACCCGATCTAAAACGCTTTAGTTGAAAAAATTTGCGAAAAACTAAGCTACCTGGACCCCTCCGGATTGATGAGTCCACTGAATCAAACATGTTAAGTTCGATTTCTCTGTAACCCGGAATGCTTTCGGGAAGCGGGTTTTAGAATCTGTAGATTCACTAGTGGAACTTGTCCGAACAATTATTTTTACTGTCCTAACTCAAAAATTTCAAAAAATTTTCTGAATTTACAGTGTTCCGTTTTCTCAAAAATCACGAAAATTCGGTTTTTGGTACCAAATAGTTCCAACCACTTTCGAACTAAACTTAACCGGTTCTATCTATTATAGTAGTGCAATAACGATGTAACACACTAATTTAGCGCTTTTTTCTATTTCAAAAAATGTTGATATCTCAAAAATCGCGATTTGTGGGGGGATCAAAATATCGCTATTTTGACTCTAAAAACCGGTCTGCTTTCTGTGTTTTTCACTGAAAAACGATATAGGAGTAATAATAATAGGCTATATAAGTAATAATATTAGTAATACTATACCCCTCCGGGTTTGTTTAGTATCCGAATTAAGGTGCTTAACTCGGATATTCGCAGTTCGGTGAAGGGTCACTACAGTGCAGCACTGTCGAGCCCCCCACAGATTGCTATCTTACTTTTTGCACCAAAAGGGATCCAAAACTTGTTAACGATACCCAACAGTCGTACTGCTTGCCGGATCAGTCGTCTCCCAAGACCATTCCGAATTGAGCGCAAATCAGCTGACCCTTCCGGATTGAGCGCAATTTATCATTAACGTGCTTAAATGCTCAAATAACCCTACAGTACAAGCCTCACAAACGGGCCACAAAATTGATCGTAACGATTCTGACTGATATAAATGCCTGTAACAACAATATATCTATCAACAACAAACGGGGTTGTCGGATCACATCTTGTCTGGGGGGATGATTTCTACTGATTTTTTTTTACTTTTTTACTGTTTCTGGTTTTTTCAGTTATTTTTTATGTTTTTTGTTTTTCTCGGGTACTACTTTTTGTTTGGTTTTATATATATCTTTAAAAATTTTTGGTCACAAACCTCTCAGGGAACGAGGGGATGGCCGATCCCCCACCCTTCCTGGTTCGTGAATTTTCGGTCTTAACTAGGTTAAAAAGCTATTCACGGTAATCCGGAAGGCTTCCGCGTTCCGAACTACCCTTCCGCCCCGGCGGTTTTGGCATATTAAGGGCGTTAATGTGATCATCCGCTCGGCGCGGAGTGCTTGTTAACGATTCTGTCGGTCATGATGTTAAAAAAGAATAACACCCAGGAGCGCCATAAAAATATCTATGTAACCTTCGCCCGGAAGATACATATCGACGGAAAATAAAGCTAGGTCCTAAGACGACTGGCCAACTTCTAAACAGAGCTTTACATGTTTTTCACCGTCTCTACCAAAGCCAGTTCTTTTGGTGGTCTTTCTAATATCGGGTCGACAAAAACGTTACTGTTCTCCGGCTTCGACCAGAACGCTCACATTAACTTAATTACATGCAGAAATAGTGAGCTCATGGCTGGGTCTCAGTATCCCCAGACCACGAGATCACTCCTAAAATCAGGGCTACTACTATTTATTGAATTATTATTGTTTTTTGCTCAGTAGATGAAAATCATCATATCCATCGAAGATGGATCAACCCTTTCCCCCAACTCCGATGTTAATTCAATTCAATTCAGGACATAATAGGGAAGCTAAAATTTTATAGAAAATGCTTTGAGTTTCAGTCCCGAGACCCCTCCGGATTCTTCAATCCGGGGAAATAAGACCTCTATTTTCCTTCCGGAAGGCTGTCTTCTACCCTTTACCGTTGTTCGCAACGGCCCTGCAACTATTGTAGCGACACAATAGTTGCAGCTCGGAACGGTCTCTGCTATTTCTGCTGGTCTCTAATTCCGTTTCTAAGTTTTTCCGTTGTTATCGTCGCAACTGCTGTTGTTGTTGTGTCTTATTTCGGTTTTTCTGCCAAAATGGTCGTTTCTGACGTTTCTCAGAAATATGACGTCATACTTCGAAAATTTAAAAAATTGAAACCCCAGAATGTTCTAGCCTTCACAGTTTGGCTAATCGTTCCAATAACACTGCTAATCCTTCAAAACTGCTAAATCGGAAGGCTAATTGCTAAAACTTCGAATCTGCATTTTTGTCCATTCTGGTCGAATGTCACAAATAGAAGTTTACGGGAAAATGTTATTAGAGATCACGTAATTTTTTTTGTAATTACAGTTGTTTAATTTTGAGTGGTCAGAAATTTGTTGGGCATTTTGAGACAATTTGTTACTTTTCCTGATCTTTGATCGTTGAAAAAATTTAAATCCTGTTGATGCACTAAATGTGCGATAAAGTTTGTAACATTCGCCCGGAAGATACATATCGACGGAAAATAAAGCTAGGTTCTAAACGACTGGCCAACGTCTAAACAGAGCTCTACTTGCTTTTCACCGTCTCTACCGAGCCGGTTTTTTTTGGTGGTTTTTCTAACATCGGGTCGACAAAAACGTTACTGCTTTCGGCTTCGGTCAAAACACTCAAATTAACTAGATTACATGCAGAAATAGTGAGCTCATGGCTGGGTCTCAGTATCCCCAGTCCACGAGGTCACTCCTAAAAACAGTGCTACTACTATTTATTGAATCATTATTCTTTTTGTTCAGAAGATGGATCAACCTTTTCCCCCAACTCCTAGCTTTTCATCCTAGCAAAATGAATTCAGATGTTAATAAAAATCAATTCAGTACAGAATAGGGAAGCTACAAGTTTGTATAAAATGCTAAGAGTTTCAGTCCCGAGACCCCTCCGGATTCTTGAATCCGGGGAAATAAGACCCTTATATTCCTTCCAGAAGGCTGTCTTCCACCCTTCACCGTTGTTCGCAATAGTTGCAACTCGGATTGGTCTCTGCTACTTTTGCAATTTGTTGTTGTTTTCCAATCACAATTCTCATCGTTATCGCTATCGCAACTAATGCTGTTGTGTTTTCATTCTGGCCGCCCTCCAAATTGGCCGCCCTTGACGCTTCTCAGAATTATTACGTCAATACTTCGAATCATTAAAATTTCAAAATACCAGAATATCTTGACCTTCACCGTTTGACCAATCGTCCCAATAACAATGTCAATCTCCCAAAACCGCCAATTCGGAAGGTCAGCTGCTAAAATTTCGAATCTGTTGAATCTGCATTTTTGTCCATTCTGGTCGAATGTCACATACTCCCCGGACAGTCCGGTCAAGGTCCTCATTGAATCTCGCAATGTTCGTAAAATTGGTACAGTGTCATCGAACAGAGTTTACAAAATGCACGAAATTACTTTTATCCGCGGCATATCGACTCACTGCAGAATATAAATGGTATCATACTACATCACTATAGCCTTCAAATTTTTTTAGTACTCTGCACATTTAGGATATGATCTAAGATAAAAACATCGTTTCTGACTTCCAATGTCAATGCCCTGATTAAAACTTTTTCTCCTAGACTTTCAAAAGATGTTGGTTTGCAGGACAGTCCTGCCAACCAACAAGCTAAAATTATCCTACTATGCTTCTTCCCTTCGGAAATCTTGCTTATTATTGTCCTGAATATTAAAACTAAGGAACTCTGTGGTTAGAAAGAACAATGAAACAATCTCCCTCTTCGAGAGACTACCCAAGCCTTTCATGTCACCACAAAGTGATCATTTCCCCTAGTTGATTAAGAACAGTCATGCAGGCTGGATTATTTAAATATACTCTTTACTCAAGCCTTTCTAAATAAGTAGTAAGTCTCTCTAAAGCCACTAACTAAAATCAAAATGCAAATTCATAAATGCAACAAATTCTTTAATGATCAAAGCTCAACTAAATGTTTCAGTTTTCAATTACAACTTGGTTGCTTAGTTTCTCATTGGAGTTTTTTCAGACACATAAAACAATTCTGAGTTTTAACTTCTTCTCTTTCGTCACTACTTTGTTTCTCTTCTTTTAGTCGTTTAGAAGTTCTAAAACTTCTAAATTCTTCTAATTTTCCTTCATTTTGCATCTTGTTCTTTCGACCATTTGTCAATGTTCCATCTCTTCCTCCTGTGAGACTGACTCTGTGTTTTCAGTTTCTGTGTCTTGCAACACATCGTTAGCTATTCTGACGCTGTTGGAAGCAGTCCTCCAACACTTCTGCTCTTCTAACCTCTGTTTGCAACAAGGTAGGGGATCCACGTTAGATTCTCTGTTCCTGTAGAAGCTGTTGTGGAGACACAACGTCACGTTTCTCTCCAAATCTTCCTTCAACATCTCTTCCTTCTCCTTTCCACTGCGTTCATTTGTCCGGGAAATTCTTTTTACAGCGGTGGTCACTGCATTCCGATGAGTCACGAAAGCTCGCTTGAAAGCTCCTGCTCCAATGCCCAGCTGATATCCACTGTACTCTCCGCCGTGCTTCGACATATGCTTTTTGGCATATTCGTACAACCATGCAGTCATGTTAGCTCTGAACCATGGCATCAATCGTCTTCTCGCCCATATCTTTTTCACTTCCATCGGAATGTTTAGAATCTTGCACATTGTCTCAAAAAGATCTAAATCTTTTAGACAATCCAATTTCTCAACTGTTCTCTCGTCGGTGCCTCCTGTCTATTGTTTTCTCTCACATGAGCCTCCAGCCATCGTATCGCCATCATAACTCCCACTATCACTATCGTTATGGGACCGTGATGAGTCTGGTAAACCCATGGAGAGCAGCTCTCCAGAGTCACAGATCAACACCAGACTACTACGCTCGGGATACCACCTGGTCTGCAGCAAGCAGTGGCAGGTAAACTCGTCATGTGTCAACATGATGCTCCTCCAATTACGTTTTCCCGAAGCTTCCAGTAATGGTTTCACTTCCAATATAAATTTCTAGCGATCAGTCGGTTCCTTTTAATGTCTTATTTTTAATTTCGCTTTTAATCGCCAACATGTTTGACCTCGAAACTTTCCGAAATTTGAACGACGAAATGAAATACGAGCTGTATAAAGACTTGATCGAAAATGTTACTTATTTTTAACGAATTAACGAAAACTTAACTGTATCAACGAAAGATGAAGAAAAAGGAAGCAAATTTATTGATCTAGAAAATTTTAAAAACACGGGCAATTCGAAAATTAGAGAAAACAAATTTGAAAATGAATGGAGCAAGATTGAAACTCGGAGCAGAAATCAGAACAAACGAAGCGAAAATAACCAAGAAAGCAAGAATAACCAAGAAATCAAAATACAAGCAACAAATATTCAAGAAGAAAAATTCGACCAACAACAAAACATTTATTTTTACCACGAGAAGGAGAATATTCTGGCCTGTTACTGGGAGACTCAATTGTTAACAGAATCAATGGGGAACAAATATCGGAAAACGTGTTGGCGAGAGGATTTGGTGGGCACAAAGTTTCTGCATTGCTGGAACGCGTGAGAAACAGTAAATCGCGACATTTTAAACATGTAACTACGCTAGTTGGAATAAATGACTGCCTCTCAAATGATTTCGACGCGAAGGAAGCCGTGAGTAGCTTAGAAAAACTAATTTATCTCGTAAATCATAAATTCTCCCCAGAAACAATTTCACTATGTACTGTAACTCCCGTAGGCGCTTTAAGAAAAGATTTTAATCCAAATGTACAGAAGCTAAACAAGCAAATTCTTAATTTAGTACGGAATGTAAAGGACTTGAACAAAAAAAAATTGGATATTTTAGACATAAACAAAAATTTTAGTCAAAATACCGATGCGCTTAGCTCGGATGGTTTGCATCCTTCTGATGGGGGTGTTGAAATTTTAGTGCAAAATTTTAGAGATTCTTTTAGAGGTTCTGATATTAATGCAAACACTTGTGAGATTACAAACCGCCCCAGAATGAAGCAAACCCAACAATCATCAAATTTAGATTCAAAAACGACAGAAATGATACAATTTTTCCAAAATGGTGCAAAATTCCTTAGGAAATACTAGTTTCGCATTTTTTTGGTGCAAACTTTGGCGATTATTTAATTTATTTAATTTATTATGCTGAGTATTAAATTCTGGTGGTTTTGTGCCATTTTTCTAATTTCCAAGGCTCAGATGGAAAATATAGAAAAAACCATTGTTCACTGGGGCTATCTAAGCTGCCATCAAAAGATATTATCATCGAAATGTGGGATAAATGAGCGGAGAGCTACCACACTGACTCATCTTTTCCTTTTTGCGTTGTTACTGACCCAAAGTGGGGATGTTGAAAAAAACCCTGGTCCTATTGAAACCGTTGAAACAGTCTACGGCATCTGCTCAAAAAATTGTGCAAATCTTAAATTTGTTCATTTGAATTTTCAAAGTATTATTAGAAAACGGATGGAATTGAAAAAATTTCTTGATGATATGGGCAAAAATACAATTATAGGAATTTCCGAAACGTGGCTTAAAAAAGAAGATAGTGACAATTTATGGAATCTCCACCCTAGAACGCATGCGATGTTCAGATATGATAGGCAATCAGCGGTAAAAAAGAAAGGCGGTGGCGTTTTGTTATATATACCAGTCAAAATGGCTCCGAAATTGAGGCCTGATTTAAATTTATTTGATAAAGAAAAATATGAGTCAGTGTGGGTTGAGTGCAAATCTACATTAAACATTTCCAGTAAAGACAAAATGTTAGTTAATTTATGTTATAATCCAAGCAGATCAAACTTTATTGATTTTTTGGAACAATTAACGCTTAACATAGATAATGCAATTTCTTTTTCTATTAAAGTTACGCTTCTGGGTGATTATAACATAAATTATCTGGATAGCAAAGAACAAGAAAATTTAGATTCTATAATTATTCCATATGGATTGAAGGTTTTTTGTCCAAACGATGAGACCAGAATTAGTTCCGCAACTAAAACTCATATCGACTACAGTATCAGTGACTATGAAACAAAGGGCATTGAATTTTGTTTTGATACACCTTACAAAACCGACCATTTTGCTTCATTTATTTTGACGTACATAAAATGCGACAAAAGTTTACCGAGGATAATTTCGACTTTCAATAAGAAAAATTATCAGAAAAATGAAATTTTGCAATACACTCCTGCTCTTCCTTGGTATCTCTTATATCAGTGTACAGACGCACAAAACATGTTCTCGACGATGATTTATTCAATTTCTAGTGCTCTTCAGCAAGATGCTCCTATCGAAAAAAAATTTGTTCGTATTTTTAAACCAAAAAATGTGTTGAAAACGGAATGGTTTGATTCAGAATGTCAGCAATTGTTGATTAAGAAACAGAACTCACTCAGATGATATCGCAGCCAAAGCATAAGCAATAATTGGTCAAAGTACCAATTTTTACGTAATCAAATGAGCCAATTGATAAGAAGTAAACTACTCGATCACTCAAAAAATTGTTTTTCACTTCTCAGCACTATCCAACAAAAATGGAAATATATTAACCAAGTTAGAGGTACATGTTCTGGCAACAATCGAATTACAGTTCTACGAAATTCCTTCAGTGAAATGATAACCCAAGACAAAAAAATTGCCATTCATTTAAATTATATTTTTTCAAACTAAAAAGCCTCCGAATTACAACAAGTCTGCCTTTGAATCTGCACCTTTCCATTTTCAACACATTACAGTGAAGCAATGCTTTGATATAGTTCGAAAAATCAATGTCAGAAAACCTCTCGGACCTGGTACCGTACCTGCTTGGGCAATCATTGGCGGTCAATCAGTTATAGTTCCACATTTACCCTTTGTTATGAATACTTGCTTAGATGAAAACATTTTCCCGATCGAACTGAAAAAAGCACACGTAACCCCTTTGTTTAAAAAAGATGACCCAATGGATGCAAAAAATTATCGGCCTATATCAATAACTTGTGCTTTTTCTAAAATTTTTGAAAAAATTTTTTAATGCCCAAATAACAGAACATCTTGACAAATTTCAAATAATGACATCTTTTCAATTAGGATTTCGCAAAAGCATTTCAACACAAGATACTCTTGTTTATGTGACAGAAAGTATTCGAAATCAAATAGATTCAAAAAAAATTGTACATGCAGCTTTATTAGATCTGTCCAAGGCTTTTGATTCTATTTCGCATGAAGTTTTAATTGAAAAAATGCTTTCTCTCGGTTTTTCGAATGGAGCAAATGCTTTAATTGCTAGCTTCCTAAACAAACGTATTCAAAGAGTAAACGTCAATGGAATCTTTTCAGACTGGATTGAAATCAAACGAGGTGTCCCACACGGAACGGTACTTGATCCGTTGTTGTTCAATTTATATGTTAATGACATACGAGAGCGATTAAATGAAGGTTGTACTTTAGTTCAATATGCTGACGACTGTATGGTTTTTTCCTCTTCTATAATTTCTGAGGATGCTTTGAATCGATTGCAAAAATCACTCAATAATCTAACGGAATTTTTTGCAGTGAACCAATTGAATCTGAATGCATCTAAATTGAAGTTTATAACATTTTGTCAAAAAAATGATAGCAAAAATGTAGATACTGATACAATAGTAATTAATGGGCATTATGTAGCCAAAAAATCAGAATGCAAATATTTTGGCCTTATTCTTGATTCAAGTTTATCTTTTCATGCTCAAATCAAAACAATTCTCCAAAAAATGGCACAAGGAATTAAAACTATAGATACAATTGGACAACAACTGCCGACATTATCATTAGTCGCCTTGTTTCATTGTCTTGTTTTATCAAATTTCGAATATTCAGCAATATTCTTACAACAAATTAATGCTACTTTGATGCTATCTCTAGAGAAACAGTTGAACTGGGCGTTAAAAAGAACATATTTCAGATCGAAATTTAAATCTTCTTCCCTTCTTCGCATTAGCAAATCGTTCATTGGAATCGAGAAAAGAATTGAGTTAAAGTGTATAACATACTTATACCAATATCTTACAAACAAAAAGAAGGCTTTTCAAAATACGTTGAGAGTACCGACTGCCAATTATAGGCTCAATAAAAGAACGAAACAAATTATTTTTGACAAACACTGTTCAACCGCTTCTCTACAAAAGTCATTTTTTCATTTGACTTCTAAAAACTGGAATTCACTGCCCATAATTTTGCGCAATTTAGAAAAATCGAGAATAGGATTCAAGAAAAAATTGAAAGAATTTTACGTGAGTGAATTGAGAAACAATCCAATATGTACAAATACAAAAACATGGCGTGATTTCCGTTTTCGCTAGTTCTATATGTTTTAATTTAGTTTAATTTTCCAGACATTGTTTGAAAGAGAATCTGTATATACTCTGTATATACGCTGTATGTTTGGACTATAGATAAAATTGTTTGTAAAGTTTTGATACCAGCTGGTTCTTAATTCTTAAACTTGATGTTTTTTTAGTATCCGTAACTTCATATATTTTAATCAACCAATTTCTGAACTGTAACTGAACTTGTTTTGTTTTGTTTTGTTTTGTTTTTTGCTTGTTTTCTGATGTTGTATTTTTGTTTGATGTAACCAATGAATTTTAACCAACTTTATTTTTTACACTATGCTATACTGATGCCTCGGCTTTTTACTGTATGGTATTTCAGGTGTTCTTTCTTCTTCTTCTTCTCTACTTCCATCATCACTCGGTGGTTTTCATCATTCTCGTCTACTGTATTGTAATCCGTAACGGTTGATCCTCTCTGTTTATGTCTTCAAAGTCACTGAAGTTCCCACTCACGTATCCCATGAATTTCCTTCCCAGTATCGATTCCAACTCCTCCTTTGTTCTCTCTGGAACTGCTGAGAACATCTTACATAGCAACTCGTAAGATTTTTCGGACATTCTCGTTAGTCTCACACACTTTGGCACTGAGAAGGCTTGATCCACGATCGTTCTCGTACTCTTTACATCCACCGCTACGAAATGCACCGGGTATCTGCTCTTGCACATTGGAGCCAATGTCGATCCCACCAAATATCGTGCTCCTGATGGTCTACAATAAGACTCACTATGTCTGATTTTCATTTCTGTCTCAATCGCTTCCCTCCATTTTCCTATGTAATTTTGCTCAGTTTGCAGAAATCCTGGGAACACTTCTACACTGATGGCTGTGACCATCTCATGTTTCTGTTCTAGATTCAATAGTGACTCTAAAGAACCAAACATGCTGTAGAATCCTAGTGCAGTCACTAGATTCACCTCGGTTCCTCCATGGCAATCTTCGATCAGTTCCCTTTCCGTCCTTGCTTTCATCAATTCATGCATATCGTCAATTGCTTGTGCTGTCTCTCTAGGGTTTTCACACAATCCAGACCTCCACAAACGTGACCTTCCAGTCCACAGACTTCCGCCAGACAGCTACCAGGTTTGACCCAGTCTTCTGGTCCCCAGCCAGGCAACTCCACTTTGTCTTCCCCGTTGCTCCTAGAGGCTGTTATCATCACATTATATATGATGTTCAGGTCACGCAGGTTACAATCTGCATTCAGTTCCCTCTGCACGTCTTGTGTCGCCCGTAATATCGAGTCAGCATTGGGACTAGGACATCATGATGGTCTCATCAGTTCCCACACTACCATCAAGCTCGTTTTCAGTAGTTCATCTGAGAAGCCCAACCCAAACTCCACTCTTTTGTCGAATTTTGGTACGGAAGGTGCAGTCACGTCTTCTTACAAGACCAGTCCCAATTTGGTCTGTGGATTATTAGCGCTCTTAAAGGTTACAATTCTCGACGTCCAGAATCTTAGCAACACTGCCTGCTCGTAATCGAAGAAGCAATTGCGTATGTCTTCACTCAGGAAAGGGTTGTACGCTATCCCTATGATTCCGGACACGTAGCTGTACGACATATTCTTGATCGGTCCACAGTACTCACTGGATTTCGGTAGTGCCCCCATAGATTCTTTAGTGAGTCTCAGCTCCTTGTTTGAAAATCTCCTGATTTCGTCTATCTTTCTCATGGGCTCTAACTCCTCAGGTTCTTTCATATTCACCCTCATCGGCTTGATTTCATGCATCTCCAGCAGTGCTAGGAAGAGTGAGGCTTTTGCTCGTTCATCGCCCTCCCTCAACATCTTGACACAGGTGTTCAATGCTGGTACTGAAATCTGCTCTATCAGGAATCGAATGAAACAGAAAGCGTCTCTCCGCTTCCCGCACGCTACTGTTGTTCCCTCTTGGGTTATCAGATCCCTCAGGTTCGTCATAAGGAAAACTTTTTCTTCTTTTGACCTTTTCCTTTCTTCTGAGTCATATTCCCCGCTGTTTAACCCCATCATGCACCAGGCGAACCTCAGTTGTAATTCGGTTCTTCCGTAGGGTACTGCCATGAGAGCGTGTATTCTCGGCGCAGTCCTCATTTCCTCTTCGAAGTACTTCAACACCACTGCTTTCCATGGAAGGCTCACTAACTGCTCGATCGTTTCCGCCTGCATCTCAGATGACGCTAAAGCTCCATACGCCTTCTGCTTGAGGGTGGTGCCTCGCAACATCGTCTCCAGATAACCTTCCATGGCCATTTTGTCTTCCAGAGCCATCACATACCCTCTAACCGAGTTCCGGTATTCTAACATCTCCATGTATCCATCGGCGGGTTCATCTATTGACACAGTCTCCGACACTGTCAACCGGTTATACTCCACCGGTACTAGTTGTCCTGCGACACTTCCCTTTCCGTGGTTCATGGGAGATGGTTTAAAGTCTTTCATTGTGCTTTCTCCACATTGGCGAAGTATTTCCATTTCTAAAGTTGCTCCAGTCAGAGTGCGGTCACTCCTTTTGGATTTGTAACCTGTTGACTTTATCCCTGCCATGAGAATGGGTGGCACCATCGCTACATCGGTTAACATTCTGTCCGTGCCAGGTAATTGATAATCACCTTGTCCCAAATCCATGGCCTCTTCGACTCGTTTTCGTTTCGCTGAATTGACAGCTTTCATTGATATCTCTGAATCCACCTTCGTCTTTCCTACTCTCCTCGGCATCTTCTTGCTGCCTAACTTTATCTTCATCTCATTGATCTTATCAATCACCAGTTTCGATCGCATCGTTCCCCTCCTGGTTCTTGACAGATACACCACCTCTCCTTTATCATCCTGTGGTGTCATCTTGATGGGAGAGTTCGCTTCACTTTCATCAGTGGCTGAGTCAATCAACAACTCACTCAATCTCCCTTCACACTCATCAAGTTTGTCAAGGATTTCCCGCATCAATGGTCGGTTGAGACCTGTTTTCAAAATGGACTGGTTCCCATAGCTCTGAACCACTGTCCAGACTTCTTCCATAAACGCCACTCTGTCCAATCTGCATCCCGTCCTACTTTCATGGTTTCGATGATGTACTTCCCACTCTTCTTCGGGCAACGTTCCCAAGAAAGGTACTCTGGCTGAGCCCTCTATTCTTCTTCTCCTAGGTAATTCCATGAGGACTCTTTGTTCGTTATTTCTCGAATTGCCAGGAGAGCTGCTCTCCGGTAAATTCCGTTTCATTTCTGTAAAGGCTGACGGAGGTTCCAGTGTCGAAATGACTTCATCCGCTGGCTCAGTCGCCTCCAACGTATCCGCGTTGTTCTCAAGATCACTGAAGATATTGAAAACCAGGCTGGATACTCCTCCTGTCGATGCCCTGTCGTCTTCCCCACCAGCTTGACTTGTATCTTGTTGCATGGGTTCTTCCGCTTGACGGCATTCTCCCTGTCCGCCATATCCTTCTTCGAGCTTGAGGGCCCTTGCTTTTCATTGTCGGCCCCTTTCGGAAATTTTGGTATGATCAGTGTGCCAGCTGATCCGTCTTCCTCTTCTCCATCGACCACTTTGATTTCCTCGCAGCCGAAGGGTGCTAGGAAGGTTCTCGCCTGCAGTGTTCCTCCTACTTTCAATTCCGGTTTCACACCAGTCGGTATCAAGGCGGCCTCAGACAGTTCGGTCCTGCCTCTCATCTTCATAGGGGCTAAGCCTATCCCGCCCATTCCTCGCCAAATCTTCCAGGCTTGGGAGTCGCGGGTTTGCTTATTCGCCTTCTCGTCGCTTGATCCGTATAGGCAAATCGTGTGTATTGTAACACGGCGGCATTTTTCCCCACAAAGTATGGATCCATCGTTCCCACGAAATTCCCTATTCTCCTTTCATTGGTTTCAAATGCTCTCAACCTAAATGATTGTACCACGGAGACTGCTCCGAGCAACATCCTTCTTATCAGAGGGAATTCGGGGATTTCCTTTGGCAGCTTCTCGTAATCACCCCAATCCTTCGTCTCTTCTCTCACCTTGTGATATGCTGCAGTGATACGAGGCACTCTGGTTATCTCGACATTCGTTTTGTCATAGGGTCTCAGATTCCAAAGCTTCGGAAACACCTCGATGTGTCCTCTTTCTACTTCTCCCATGCGATCACGGAAGTGATCGTCAAAATTGATGACCGTCATTTCTGGCTCTGATATCTTTGCAAACAACAGATCTTTGTTCATGAGCTCCCGCAACACGTGCTGCTCACACCAGTTCAGCGCACTACCGTCCACTGCTGATATGAGGTTCAGGTGCAGCACCGACCTCCTGTACGCCTCCACTTTGACATCAGGGAACGCAAATGTGACTGCTTGTCCATAGATCACTGTCACAAACTCCGTGGCTCCTCTGATCAACGCTAAGGGACCAGTCCTCATGGCCAAGCACAGATCGGTTAGTAGGGGCATGCCCCCAACATGTCGTCTCATATCTTCTTCTCTCTCGATAGTCTCATCTTCTCCCGTTCCAAAGCGATTTTGTTGTAAGAGATTTTGGATAAGAGTGTGTCTCAGGTCTTTTATCTTATTCCACGATTCCGTGGCTTTCTTCATGTCCAACTTTCTCATCCTCTCCTTCATCTGCTCTGGACAACGTGGCAGCTTCATTAATCCTCCCAAGTTTCCGTGCGTAATCGCAATCAACGTTAGAAGTCACTCTAACCGCAGGTGCTGAACTTCTTCGGTGAGCAGTACCGCCGGTCCTTTCACGAAACTCTCAGCTCCAAACGTCACAAACAAGGCTAGTAGCTCCAAAATCGATACTTCCACTACCTCTTGGAGAAATTACTTTATCAAGTAATGAGAAACTTTCGGGTAAACTTTCGCCAAGAAGGACGCGGTCCATCCGGCTCCCAACCCTATCTGTCCCTATGCTATCTGTCCGTTCAAAGCCTTCTTCCCCTTCACTTCATGGGTCCAGAAGGTTTCCAAGGTAATCTGGCACATTCTATTCAAAAATTCAGCTGTCTTTTCTTCAGCATTTTCCGCTAGGTTCACCTCCTTCAACAAGTAGGCATGGATTTTCTTAATCGTTATGGGGCCTTGCTCAAAAGCATCTGCACCCAATGCCTCTCCTCGAGGACCTAAATGTAACCACTGGATGGCCTCCGGTTTGGTCCTCAAAACCATCGCCTCCAAATGAGCTCTAGTCTCCTGTGAATTCTTCCTTCTCGCTTTTTCACCTGTTACTTCCATTGCTCTGAACCATAAGTCGTTCGACATCGCTGTGACCATTCCCAAGGCAGATCTCAAGGCCGTCGTGGAGCTGAAGTTTATGCCAGCGGCTATCAACCAGTCTACGCCTGTTATCGAGTACAGTCTACTGACGGATAGCCTCGCTCCATTCAGCATCCTCCTGGCTTCCTCGATGAAGCTCACCCCCTGGAGATCCAGCTTCATTAGTTCGTCCTTGTACACATGCCAGGGAGATGGTATGGGTCTTGACCACATCAATGAGCCTCTATCCGGGCGTCTCTCCTCTCGACTGGTACTTGTCGTCTCCGATCTCGTGTCTGATCTGGACGTGCCAGTTGCCTCTTCCATTCGGTTGACTGGCCCTAGTCTTCTCCTAGGCTGAATCGTCCTCCTCACCGGCGCTTCTCCCAATCGATCATGAACGTCTGTCCTTTGACCTGGCTCGCTGGAGCTCTGTTGTCTGTGTATCAGTATCAGATGTGATGTCCCCAGTGGCGGTTGCTGCATGTTTACTGCCGGGTTCCAAGTCGCTCGATTGAAGAAAGCTCTCGGATCTGTCTCCAGGACTCCCGTGAAGTTATATCTCGACTGATTATTCTTTTGTACGTCTTTTACTCGAGACACTTTCTTCGCTGGCATCTTCCGTATTATACTCTCTGGGGCCTTAGAGCTCGCCATTGGTGGCGTCGCGTCGCTAACTCCCTGTCTGATCTCGGTTTGGGAAAGTCGTACTCTGCCCGTGTCGTCGATCGTTCCATAGGGTGCAGTCACCCCGGAACCTGGCGCATTCTTGTTGGCGACCAGTCGTCCAGCTGTCTCTATCAGCTTCCTCACCGTTTGTTCCACGACGGGGTCATCCAAGGTGTCACTAGGGTCCGGGAATGTCACTCGATCTGTTGCTGTCGGGAGCCGTGTCTCCGTTATCTGACTCATTTCTCGAGGCGTCAAGAGCTCCATCGGGGACTGCCCACGAGGAATACTCCTTGCAGGTATCACCTTCTCCACGGCCGTTGACAGCGCCCTCCGTTCCGATCGCTCCTTGTATTCCTGCCTCAAGCGCTCATTTTCTTCACCCTGCTTTTTGTTGCAGTCTTCGAGCAATCTCTCCCACATGTCTCTGTCGTCCTCCGCAATGAGCATGGTCTTAGTCACCTCGTCCAGCTCCCTTTTCGTTCTTTCCACTTCGTCCTTTATCCCATCAAGATCTTGAATGGTTTGGTTCGTCTGAACCTTCTGTTCTACTTTCGCCCTCTTTGATGGCACAGCTGCTCTCAGTGGTGAACCGGACGAGGCAGCCTCGCTGTTCATCTCCTGATGCATTCTCGTCAGCCCAGGTTTGGGCGTGGAGGGCATAGGCATTTCACCTGATTGGTAAGTCCTAGAACTTCCCAATCCAGGCTCATTCGCCAAGTCACTCCCTGAGAGAGCCCCGTTTCTCCACCTCATCGCTCTCATGTTCGGGCGGTCTAGTACTCCCCTCTCTCCATATTCTGCCATCAATAGGACTTCCGTGGGGCGGTCCCCGCGGTTGTCATGCCCCAAGATGTTTATCAGGGCGGTCAGCAACATGATTATCTCTGGGTCCTCCAGAGCGAAGTCTCGATCCATTAGCCGACGATATATCGCATCTATCATCGGTCCTACATATGCCTCTGCCAGGTCCATCAATTCATCTAAGTTGAAATTCTCCATACTGTTCTTCAGATTCGATTTGATTTGATTTCAAGGTTTTGACTCAAGTGAGCAATTAAATGATCAATCAGGATCTAGAAAAGAGGTCACTAATATCACACTTGTCAGTTTCACCTCAATTTTTCGTTAAAATTTACTTAAAAACAGTCAGATAAAAAGATTTTTATCCTCAAATTTATTAAAACCAATCGGTTTCTAAAATTTTGGAATTCGACCTAAGATTGGACAGTCCAAACTTTGGATCTATTTGTAAGATCGTCATCCAGTTGTTCATGGTCACTAACCCCTTCTTACCCAAGATCTTAATAACATAACACATAACATAACATAACACACATATCACACATTACATACAACTTAGTCTTTAGCCTAACATCCTCTCGCACGTCACTCAGCCTATACTTAAGTAATATTTCGTATGTAAATATACTTGTATATTAGTATCAGAGAATATCACGTGTACAAGCGAGTACAATTCCCGAGGATGCAGTCGTCCTCTGTTTGGATCGTACACTGGAAGTGAGAGCTCCTTCACGTCCATTTCCACGAGGAAGTCCCTCAACCTCATCAACGACAAGACTAGGTTCTCTGGGTCCACATGCTGCTTCTCCGTCGCCCTCGTTACCAAGAAGCATAGTTATTTTCCCGGTATCTGTAACGCCGCAAGAGGTAAGGCCGCTACGCCCCCTATCCCTGGTCTTTGCTTCCATAGGATCTCTATGTTTTTATATTCTCTCTTAAAATCTGCAGCTAACGCTGTCCTAAAACTCATGTCTGCTATGATTGCTATCGCACATGTTCTATTTGTGACTATGAAATCACTGTCTGTTAGTATTATGTTACTTAAATATTCATTTGGTAAGTTAAAACATGACTCAACTACCCTCCCTATGTCAGGTTTCTTAGGTTCTTCGCCTGTTTCTGCTTCTAAGTCTCCTGTCTCTCTTGCTATTCTTAATTTTTTTATCATTAGGTTTTCAGTGTGGGTAAGTCTACCCCCACTCCCCGGACAAAAATATCAATCGACGTCCCCGTCGATCGCATAACGGGTATCAAATCGAGATTGAAAGCCGGAATGAGCAATCGCCCTTCCTGGGCAGCCCAGAAAGGATCATCTCGTTCGGTCTTCATGTATTTTATGCTTTCACGATCTACTTCTTGAATCGTGACACTGGTCTCCTCTGGGTCCGACATCATTTCGTTCAGCCATTCTAAGACACGCAGGTTCGTCAAGTCTTGTTCATATGACTGCTGTTGCTCGTCGTCGAATTCTACCTCGGGTTTCGACTGGTCGTCGACCCACTCATCGTCGCGATCATCGACTATGTCGATGTCTTGTGACACAGTTATTTCTTCTAGACCCACTACTTCTTCCACTATCTTCTCCAGATCTATCCTATCCACTACAAAGTCGTCACCGTAAAAGTTATATTTCTTTCTGGGTCTTGTCCCGTCATTCTGACGATTCTGTATCGTGAACGGAAGGTCCGGTTCCAAATTTTTGGGAACCTCCATCTGTTCGGGATCCTGCCAATCCTCCTCTGCGTAGGGTAAGGTTTCATCGTCCGCTTCGATCACCTCGTTTGGATCCAGGTCCATCGGTGTATTCGTTCCTTCCTCCACCACTTCGTTTCCATCGTTCTTCTCCCTCGTACCCTTCTCGTTGATCTCACAAGCAGGGTCCATCATTAGATAATCCCCTTCTTCCATGTCTGCAGGTATACACCAGTCTTCTGTCGATAGATTGTGTGGCTTAATGTTTTCGTAATGAGCGGCTTGGCCAGTACTCAGTCTATAAAAGCGTCCCTCCTGATGCACTTCCGTAATCATGAAGGGTCCCCTCCACTTTCTTAGGAGCTTTTTCGTTCCTTTCGGTGGTATAACGTTCTGAAATACCCATAAGTAATCTCCCACCGAGTAAGCTTTTGCACCAGCTGCTTTCTTGTCGAATTTTTTCCTCTGCCTTGCCTGTGCTTGCTGAGTATTTCGTCTACATAAATCGTTCAACTCCTGTTGACGTCTCATCACATCCCTCACGTAGACCTGTGGAGACGTTTTCTTTCCCTCATACTCTGGGTAGAAAAAGGTTAAGAGTAAAGACTTCTCGTGTCCAGTTAGCATCATGTGTGGACTAACTCCAGTGGCGGAGTGTTGCGTGCTATTATAGGCTCCCATCACCAGTGGAAGGTATCTGTCCCAATCGGTCATGTACCTGGAACAATATACTCTCAGCATCGACACTAACGTCCTATACTGTCTTTCCACTAAGCCATTCGTCTGTGGGTGGTATGTCGTGGAGTGAGCATGAGCAACCTGTGAGCGTCTCATAAGCTCTTTGGTAAGCCCTCCTACGAAAGCTGTTCCATTATCCGATTGAAACGTCATCGGACAACCATGTCTCGCCATCCACGTATTGATCAGGTGGTCGCATGTCTCTTCCGCCGAGGCAGTTATGCAGGGCACGGCCTCTACATACTTCGTGAAATGATCTATCATGAACAACACCTGATTATAACCAATGTCTGTCATGCATATCTTTTGGTGATCTATCTGCACCACCTCGTTGAATTCAGACGACTCGGTCGATTGTAAAGAAAATAGCAACTTCCTTGGATCCTTGACCTGTTGGCATGACAGACATGCTGTTACCCACTTCTCGCATGCCTTTTTCATTCCAGGCAACTCGAAGCGCTTCAGGATCCTCATGCGACCTGAATAATAGTTCTGTCTGATAGAGTTGCGGCAACACTATCGCGTTATACTTGTATAGGACTTTGTCTTCATCTCTTCTCTTGCAAGCCACAATCCCGTCCTTGTTCAAATATAACCTTCCCTCTTTCTGCATGAAGTATTGTCTCGGTAACTGTCTTCCTCGAATTCTTTCGACTTTTTTCATCACTTTTTCAGGTTCTCTGCGCCCTTAGAAGATCCGAGAGACTGTATCTCGCCTCCAAGTACGTCTTCATGACCCTCATCTGACTATTCAGCTCATTGGGCTGGTGTGTGTCTTCTTCCATCTTAACGCACGAAATCTTCGCCAACGGCTGTGTTTCTTGCTTGAACGGCTGAAAATCAGTCCTGAATACATCTTTTTGTGGCAACAGACTTATCGAACGTTTCGATACCGCTATTGTCTCCAAATCATCCGCTGCGTTGTCAAAGACTCTTTTGCTTGGTATAAGGTAGCGATCACTGTCAGGATCCTGGTACACCTCTCTGTCCAGATCCCTTGCACGAGTTTCCACTAGTAGTGTGTGGATCGCTAATTCGGACAGTTCTGATCCCGAGCTCGAGTTCCTGTCTGAATAGGTGTCAATTCCTGAGTTTTGGTAATTTTCATCTGTTGAAGAGGTTGTGATGGAGTCTGCACGTTCCTCCAGATCTTGTCTGTGCCTTCTTCGCATCCATCTGAACTCCCCGGACAAAACCTTGTTCCCCAGGTCCTGTTTTTCATCAGGAACTATTTCATCTATCTCAGACTCCCCGGACAAACTTTCTTGTCCCGGGTGTTGATCTTGTACTCGCTGGCTCTTCTCATCGTTCGTCTCCCCCGACAAACAATCTTGCAGCAGGTTTTGTTCTACCTTTTCACCTTCTTTATCCTGGTCCATAAAGGTAACGGTTTTCCTTCGCGTACTGCTCCCCTGTTTTTTCCGTCCGTAAGAAGTACTGGTTAAAACCTCGTGTGGTTTTGAGGATACTAGTTGCTGAACTATTGTCCTACAATTCCTGTCGTTCTCCTCTTCGTGTTGTCGTCTGGACGGCATTATCTTCACCTTCTCCCTGTTTGTTAGTGATGCCACTACTGCTGTCCACTCGGGGTCATCTTTGGTCACTTCTCTTTCTAACAATCCACCCAGCATCCGCATCACTTGCGGTGTGACCTGCACCGTTTTATCCAATAATGAGAGGCTGTTTATGTTCATGCGAGAGAGTTCTTGTTGGACCAGGTTAGAGAGCAGCAACAGATCCAAGGGGACCGGGTCCTCCTTGGATAGGATCTTTATCTCGGCTGCTTTCTCTGCAGGTAACTCAGGATGCCCTGGAATTGGATGTCCAGACTTAGCCAACCATCTCGTTAAGGGAATTGCTTCATAAGTTTCATTGTCCAGAAACTAAAATCTTTCCTTTATTTCTGCCTGATTGGCTTGCTTCTGCTCCAATCTTTCATAGAACTCTTTCTTACCAAGCTTAGAGTGGCTCTCGTCTATTCGCGGTATTGGGTACGCATCTTTTATCGTTACCGCATTCAAGTAACGAAAGTCGCAACAAAACCTAAGCTGCCCCTTTCTTTTTTGCCATTACTACCCCGCAAGCCCATGACAATTTCGAGGGTTCTATCATGTCGTATTCAAGCAACATTTCTATTTCCTCTCGGCACGCTTCCGACTTTTGTGCCGTCATCCGTTTCGCGCCTTCTCCGTGCGGAACGGCACCTTCTTCCAGTTCAATTTCGTGTTCGACGAAGTTACAGCAACCGATATCCGCCTTATGTTTTGAAAATACATCTGCGTTCCGATTTAAGACGTTCCGCAATTTTTCTATTGTAGATTAAAGCAAGTCTAGATTATCCGCAAGTCCTATTGTAGATACTGATTCCATCCACGTTCAGCATCAGTTGATACGGCCCATAGACCTCCAGGTAGCGTCCATGAAGTTTCTTTATGCGAGGGCCACCCGTTGTTAGTAGTGCTCGCACAGCTCTCGACTCAGCGCGTGGCTCCACCTGCCTCAGATAATCTGCATAAGTGTCCAAATGCATCAAAGTGAACTCGGATGGTTCACTCAGATTCCTGATTACCTGGTGTCCAGCCACTGAGATTATCGACTGTATCTTGCTTCCTTGTGGCACCATGCCGAACCTCTAACCGGAGATCAAATTAAGTTTCATGCTCAAACAGCTTGGTGCTTTAGTCTCCTCGACCTCCGTTGCTTCGAAGGTATTCAGTTGCTCCTGTAGTTTCTCATTCTCCAGTTCGAGTTTCACTTTTTGTTCGATCTCTTTCGTCACCAGTTCCTGCTGCACTCTATTTAGAGCATCCCTCGCGGCTGCCCTATAATCAATCTTGAAGTAATCGGCCGCAGTCACTGGTTCCGGTTCACGTGTCTCTTCAGTTACCGCTTGCATTTTCTTCGTCGCCAGCTCTTGCGGTTTGTCTTTTCTGCGCGCCTCCACTTCACTCAACAGGCCAGCCTTGCTGTCTTTCACTCCTGATAAGGCTTCCTCATGCCTTGGATGCTTGATGTCTGCCACTGCATCCTAGAATTGCGGACAATCTGATTTAAAATGACCTTCGAAGTTGCAAAAGAAACACCTCGGGCCGAATTTCGCAATTACTCCTCTCATGAAATCCTCATGGTCAACTTCTGACGCATCTTCGTCCTCTAGGCTAAAGCCTATTGCCTTCATGCCTTGTTTTTAAGTTGGGCATGCTGACACATGATGGTCCGTTGAACTGCAATTGGCACAAGAGCGTCTTTTGTCCATATCATCCCTCGGTTTGTACCAGTTGTTCCCTTGGTTTGCTGGTCCGTTGTTAAAATTGCCATAATTGTTCTTATAGTATCCAGATCTCGAAGGAGGTTTCAACAAAAGATGTTCTTTTGGCTTGAGCCTCAACTCCTCTGGTGTTGGCGAATTGGTTTGATAGTGGTGTGTAATGCGTTGCTAGCATTGTTCGAAGTTCATCATTCTTCACACCATCGATGAATTTTGAGGCTACTGCCAGGTTCATCCTTCGGTTCGATTCATCCGGTTGGCTGCGTCTCCTCAGCATTTCCAAGTCATCTAGAAACTTAACTATCGTTTCATCTTCTCGTTGCCTCCGTTTCTCGAAGCGCATCATTGCTTGGTGCCCCTGCACCCCTGATCCAAAACGGTTTAACAAGATTTCGAAGATTTTCTCTGCTGTGTCACGCTGATATTGCTTCCTGGCCATGACAAAGTTCAGGGCTCTCCCTTCCAAGTTACTGGTGAGCGAACTGGATTCTTGTCTTTCCGACAAGTCCTCTTCCTCGAAATGCAGTTTCATTACCTCTATCCAGGTATCAATGCAGCCATCAGATTCGTCTTTGTAGCATCTTGGTTTCTTAAAGACTCTTCAGGACTTCTCACTGCGTTCATTGGTTCTGGATAACCTTGTAAGGAATGTCTCTAAAGACCTGTTTAGGGGTTCAAAGGCTGTGACCATTGCCGTAGCATCTCTCGAGTGCCCCGACTGAGTGTCATCACACCTTGTTAGAGGTTCTGTCTTCGGTGCATCCCTGCAATCCGAATCGCCGTGAGTGTTTCCCCCTTGGTCCATATGACTCCTCTCTGGGCTCGCATGTCTCCTGTTACCGGAATCACCTCTCCCAGTCGCATGTGTGCCTTGCGTTGGTCGTTCGTTAGAGGTCTGTCTGTTCCCCGTTGAACTTGCTCTACTGTTCGGGCCCCATGTTCTATTATCCCTTGTGGCGTAGCCTGATGAACGGCCCCTACCTCTAGTGGATCCATATGTCCTCCTCCTTTGATGGTCATTGAAGTTCACCTTCGGCTCCCTGCTGGGACCTCCCGAGTTCGGTTCCCCTTCTTTTGGTCCACTCTTGCTGCCTAGTAGCCCGTCCAACCTATCCATGATAGCCTGAGTTCGCCTCTCCATCATCGCGTCTATCTTTGTGTCAAGTGTCCCAAGAGACTGCTCTTGCTGAATTCTTAACTTCTTCATGTCGTCTCTTAAGCGTAACTCTCTCTGTTCCGCTTCTCTTGTCATTCGCGACAAGTTCTTCGCTATGTGCTCGTCCGTTCTGTCTTTCAAGCGTTTTTCGCTCCTACCAACTTCTTGTCTATTGCGATTTATTTCTTCCCGTAGAATTTCTCTCTCAATGTGAACTGCTCTTTCTAGTTCACTAATTCTTAAGGACATCTGTTCGTTTTGTTCTTCTATACTGCCCACTATGTTGTTCAAGGCTTCTTCTAGTGCTGCCCTGTTATCCACGAGTGGCTTCACTAGTGGCGGTGTCACCCTGTCGGTCCCAGGTAGCTTCGTGCTTGTCGAGATTCGGGCTTTTACTCTCTGTCTCGACGTCTTTTCATTATCCACTTCAGGATCCGCCAAGGCGTTGCCTAGCCCTTTGTTTCTACTCTCCCCAGTTCGCGGCTCTGAATTTTTTGTTATAATCGCGAAGCCTCTCGACTGGCCCGGTGTGTTTACCTCTTTGCTTATCGTTCTCACCACACCAAATTTGTCCATGGTTCCAGTCTCTCTTTCGACGTATGCCTCATTCTCCTGGGTCGAACTATTGAGGCTGACTTGAGACCCAAAGTCCACTTGCTCTTCTTGGTCCTCTTTTTCCTCCTGGGATTCACCTTCATTTCCTGTGCCCATTACCATGGTGAATAAAAAGATGTTTCCTAAGGTGTTCCTCAATCTTTCTGAGAACGATGAGGACGTTGTTTGTTTCTCAGTCCCGCCTGCCATCATGGTGTTGTCTGTTGGAGTTCTTCTAGTTGCCACTATTTCAGTTGAGATTTCGGACAGTTCCGACATCTCCTCTCGGTCCAATGTCCCGGTGGAAGTGGCCAAATCATGGCCTTGTTCTAACGGAGTAGATTCACTCGCCAGCCTTCTGTCTCTCCCCTCCGTTCCATGTGCATCCTGGTTCTCATTCATGGCCTGGACCGTATGGACCTCCCTTTCTAACATAGCTTTTTGCTCTCCTGAGGACTTCTGACTTCTAGTTTCAACCATTCTGCCTGAAACCGTCTCCCCTTTTTCGGTCCGGGCTCGTGTGATCCGATCCACAAAAGGGTCGGTCATTGTTTTTCTTTGCTTTTTAGGTATGAATTTCCTAGAGCTATTACCTCGTTTAGGTATCCTTGATTTGTCTAGACTCATTCTCAATTTGTCACTTCTTAATGCCTATACAATCAATTCAATTGCTAGTGACCTTATAGTTTGATTATCAATAATAATGACACCACACAAAAAATTTCACAAGATTCTATTAAATAGTGACCACGAATCCCTGTATGTTATCAGAGTACAGCTTGTATATCATTTATTCACACTAACCGATTATCGGTCGTAAGGTTTGAGAACTAGCACAATATGATGTTATCAGTCAATTTAAAAGATAGTGTACTCACTACCCAATCAAGCACAAATTATGTTGATTTAAAGCCAAAAAAATTTTTTACAGAATAAGAATACCTCTATGAAAAACGTATGTGTATTGTACTTTTAGTCGGTCACAGAACAATAGTCGAACTTATATTTAAAAAAAAAGCTTTCCCTGCTTGGTGCTGCACCAAACAGACAAAACCTTGTGGGCAATAATTTTCTCAAGTGGGCGTCTATTGCACCCACCGAGTACTGTGTTACCTATCTGCCTTCGGACTGCCCGAGCTAGACCTAATAAAATCCTCATGGCAGTCACTTTTCACAAAAACGTATTGGGTTTCAATCCACACCAATGAATTACGCTCTTTTTAGTTTAGACTTATTGTTCGGACCTGTTTTATTTTGGTCTGGTCTTTATTGAAAGGCAAGTTACCAGTGCAGTCACTGATTCCTAGCCTGTCTGCTAATAACCTAATACCTCTCACTGTAGTCTTTCTTCTGTTTACCTAAGTCCTTTAATAAAATAATACCCCTCTGGATTGGCAAAAATAGGACCCTTCCGGATTGGCAAAATTGAGACCCCTCCGGATTGGCAAAATTTAGACCCCTACGGATTGGGAAAAATTTAGACCCCTCCGGATTGGGACCCCTCTGAGGTAGCAAATATAATACCCCTCCGGAATGGGACCCCTCTGAGTTAGCAAGTATAAGACCCCTCGGGATTGGGACCCCTCCGGTTTTGTGAAAACAAGACCCCTCCGGATTGGGACCCCTCCGAATTTGAAAAAATTTTGGACCCCTCCGGATTGGGAGCCCTCTGGTTTTGTAAAAGTAGCTTTTCGGAGATTTCCTTTATTTTCAACCTATACCCCTCCGGATACGTTCTCCGATGCTATTATGCTTTTTAAATTAACTAGCAAGGGTATGTGATCCTTTCCTAGACCCTTCCGGATTGAAGTTAAGCCTCTTAATTGACAATTCACGCCTCTTAATTGTCTTATCGCTAGCCTAACTTCGGCTCGATTAAGGTTTTCTTGTGCCTTTAGCCTTCCCTTTTCGTCTAGAACAGCCTAAAGTTACTTTATTCAACCGCTATTACCTTTTGGTAGGGGTGTAAGGGCTTTCCTAAAAAACATTTTTAAAACGTGCAGGGTGTACCCTCCCAAATTGGTGAATTTGCTAAAAACAATCTCAAAAATTTTTCACGCTTACTTTTTTGAAAAATTTTTGTCACTATCAGTAAGCTCACTATTTCTGATCTATTGGTACCAAGATCAACTGGATCTGCCCAGTAGTTCCAAAGTTATTAACCAAAACGTCTTTTTTCTAAAGTCAAGAAACTTCTCTCTTATAGGTTCCGTCTAATTTTTTCCGCAATTCTGTTCTTTTCGACCTAAAAATTATTCATCCGAGCTCAGAAGGCCTATACTCTTCTAGTTCAAAGTAAAAGACCCGATCTAAAACGCTTAGTTGACCTGTACCTATGCTACCTGTACCCCTCCGGATTGATGAATCCACCAAATCAAACACGTTAAGATCGATTTCTCTGCAACCCGGAAGGCTTTCGGGTAGCGGGTTTTAAAACTTGTAGATTCACTAGTGGACGTTCTCCGAACAACTATTTTTACTGTCCTAACTAAAAAATTTCAAAAAATTTTCTGAATTTATAGTGTTCCGTTTTCTCAAAAAAATCACGAAAATTCGGTTTTTGGTTCCAAAATAGTTCCAACCACTTCCGAACTAAACTTAACCGGTTCTATCTATTATAGTAGTGCAATTACGATGTAACACACTAATTTAGCGTTTTTTCCGTTTCAAAAATTATCGATATCTCAAAAATCGCGATTTGCGGGGGGATCAAGATATCTCTATTTTGACCCTAAAAATCGGTCTGCATTCTGTGTTTTTTTCTGAAAAACGATATAGGAGTATTAATATAGGCTATATAAGTAATAATATTAGTAAAACTATACCCCTCCGGGTTTGTTCAAAATCCGAATTAATGTGCTTAACTCGGATATTCGCAGCTCGGTGAAGGGTCGAGCGCCCCACAGATTACTATCTTAATTTTTGTACCAAAAGGGATACAAAACTTGTTAACGATACGCAACAGTCGATTGTTGTTGTCGTTGAGCCCCTTCTCGTTGCTCCTTGTACTGCTTGCCGGATCAGTCTCCTCCCAACACCCCTCCGGGTTGAATGCAAATCAGCTGACCCTTCCGGATTGAGCGCAGTTTATCATTAACGTGCTTAAATGCTCAAATAACCCTATAGTACAAGCCTCACAAACGGGCCACAAAATTGATCATAATAATCCTGACTGATTTAAATGCCTGTAACAACAATATATCTATCAACAACAAACGGGGGGGTCGGATCACATCTTGTCTGGGTTGATGATTTCTACTGATTTTTTACTTTTTTACTGTTCTTGGTTTTTTCGGTTATTTTTTTATGTTTTTTGTTTTTCTTGGATACTATACTACTTTTTGTTTGGTTTTATATATATTTTTAAGTGTTTTTGGTCACAGACCTCTCAGGAAACGAAGGGATGGCCGATCCCCCCACCCTTCCTGGTTCGTGAATTTTTGGTCTTAACTAGGTTGAAAAGCTATTCACGGTAATCCGGAAGGCTTCCGCGTTCCGAACTACCCTTCCGCCCCGGCGGTTTATGCCTATAAAGACTGTGCCATTCTGCCAGATGACATAGCGCAACCTTCCGGCGACACGAGAAAAAACGAATAAAGGCCTTATTAACGAAAAAGTATTGCGAAGGAGGGTAGGAATATTCTGGAATTTTTATTTTCAAAATTTCTATCGGAAGGGGAATATTTCTCAGAAATACATAAAGACGGCCATTTTGACGAAAAACGACGAAAAATCAGAACAACGCCAAATATTGTGAAAAACGGTCGCACAAGAGACGGAAAACACAAAGCCTCTTATCGTGGCAAAAACGCACGATAAGACCCTTATCAGCGGATATTAGTGGAGAAGGAAGCTTCAGTGGGGAAGGACTATTCCACGGAACCCTCCCGGGACACAAATTGGAAGAGATAAGAGCGTTATCTCAGGAAGATTACGGGAGCGGAGGCTTGGTCCCCCAGAGACTGTCTTATGTGAAGGGACTGTATAAGACTGACTGTACAGCTACTTGGATGTCGTGAAACTTTAAATTAACACCGGTATAGTTTGATATTTTAGAATATGAGTAGCTAGAAAGAGGAAAGGGTCAATCCATCTCCAATAGATTTAATATAGAACTGTCACACAAAAACATGTCAAAATAGGTTGTTCGAGCCGTGTTTTTAATGACAATCACGTAGTCTGAGGATCCGAGACTCAGCTATGTGGTTGTATTCGCATGTAAACGAAAGCTGATCAAAAGTCGTTTGACTGATGGCCTAAAAATGGTAACTTTTTACTTAGCCCTAAACAGACCAGAAAATCAACTGGCAAGGTCGAGACGGTGAAAAACGAGTAGGATTAAGGTAACTGACGCCTGCCAGTCGTTAATAGGTACTTTTTCTACGCTCCGTCGCTGTGTAGTATTTGGGCGAATGTTACATAGATATTTTTATGGCGCTCCTGGGTGGGCCTGTCAAAGGCATAAGACCATCATGATCAGCAAGCGTTTCAGCGACGAACCCTCCGCTCCGGGCGTATGCCCGAGTTAGAGGCCTTAATGACCGTTATAGTACTGGGGGAAGGTGCGTACCCTCCGTCTAGTACTATTTAGCTATTTAACTTAGTTAACACCGAAAATTCCGGGGGCCGGAGGGTTAGGTGGGAAATCTAGAGCCCGCTTGTCCCAAGGTCCTGGGACCAAAAACAATTAAAGAGAAAGCGTAAAACCAAACAAAAATAGTGTATAACCAAGAAAAACCCAAAAAAAAACAAATTTATTTGAAAACAAAAACGTACAAAAAACAGTAAAAAATCCAAAAAAGACCAAAAACAGTAAAAAATGTAAAGTGACAGTTTATATGTTATTTCCGGACGAGATGTGATCTGACCTTCCTATTTGTTGTTGCTTCAGATTGATTTATATCGTTTGTGATAGAAGATTGTGTGTTTTGGTAAAGGGTGGGATACCCTCCCTCGAGTGTAATTTGAGTGTTTAAGCACGTTAATGGTGATTTTGCCGGTGGCCGGAGGGTAGAGTGGCAAGCTGATCAACGTGTTGCACACTCAACAGGGACATCAGAGACAACATCCGCAACGACTGTTGGGTATCGTTGAAGCAATTTTAGTATCGTTTGGGTACTATTTCAGTAAAACTTAAGTGGTGGGGGGGCACGATTGGCGCGGTCCGATTGTACCCTCCATCGATTACAAACTTCCGAGTTAAGGGTCTTAATTCGGGTATTTTGGTGCAAAGGAGGGTATAGTACTATTTATTAACGACTACTAATAGGTTATTATCCTTATTACATATTACTTATCTCCTAATTAGACCCAAGAAACACCCAATTTTGTCGAAAATTATCGATTTTCGATCAAACTGTAGACCCCCAAATTTTTGGATATCCGAGCTTTTCCGAACAGCAAAAAGCTTTTATATAGGGAGTAGCTACGTAGTTCGATCCCCCTAACTAAAGAAACCGCGTGAGAAAAGACTCAGTGAAAGTTGGATAAAACCAAAATTTTTCGGTCAAAATTTCGATAATTTTCTGAATTTTGTCAATCTGTTTCGGGGATCGAGTTTTTGAGTTTTTAGAGTTAGAGCAATAAAATTTTTGTGTTAGGAGCGTGCTAGCATAACGTGCTCGGCCGCCAGAAAAATTCTTGAGTAACCCTCCGATTAGCTCCGTAGATAGAGCTAACGACTTAAGGATCGGAAAAGGAAGGAATCGGAGGGTCCAAATTTGATAGTTATTGACCAAATTTTTGTCTCCAAACCAATTTTGATCCGGTTTTTTGCACTATTATAGTGCCGTACAGGGCTACTACGCTCGTTTCAATTATTTTTAGGCACTTTCGATAGGAATTGCGGAAAAAGTTTCTCAGAACCTATATAGATGGTGAAAAAGGGCCATTTGGACAAACACGTTTTTGGCAATTTCTCAAAGACTAGCCAACCGATCGGGATAATTTTGGTACCATTAGTCAACGTTTTGGACCATTTTTCCGGACCGCAACCGTTTTTGGGTTGACAATCTCGGAAAAGAAAATTTTTTTAGAATTTGTTGGTTCGGAGGGTCCAAATTACAGGTAACCCTCCGAGCGGCAGAAAATTTTATCAAAACACCTTTTTATCCAACTGGGAAGGTTGACCGCGTCAGCCAACCTAGTTTTAAGTCAGGTAGACCGCCTTTGGAGACTTTATTGCGGTAACATAACCTTTTTTCTTGATTTTTGGGGAACCCTCCGAGGTAACCCTCAGGAGTCAGCTAAACCCCTTAGCAACCCTCCTTAGTGGAAAGTTTCCACGAGATCATCCAAAGAAGTTAAGACAGCCCCCCCCATAGAGAATTTAGCTTGTTTTGACGCTTCCTGAACTTAATTGAAGGCCCTTCTAAGTGAGGCTCAGAAATTTGAAAATTTTGGAGGTACCCTCCGAAGTAACCCTCCGGAGCATATTAAGCATCTTATTGACCCTCCTTAGTAAATTTAAGGGGACCCTCCAAGGTGACTTGGGTGATTAAAGTACCCTCCGAAGTAGGCTAAAGGTCTTAACAACCCTCCGAAGTAACCCTCCGGAGTGTCTTATACCTTCTAAACAACCTTCCTTGTTAGAAACTTGGGGAAACCTTCTGTGGCAATTTGGGAAACGGAAAATATCCATTTAATCAAAATCATATTAGGATATTAGGCGTGCTTATTAGGATCATAAGAGCCCATTTTGACCCGGAAATTCGTGATCAACTTTGGATTCTAGATCGGGTGTATCAGAAGTACCCGAACAAAATTTTTTTTTGATTGTGATTTTGGTTGTGTGGTTGCCTTGAGCTACTTAATAGGAAAGTTCGGGCAATCCGGGAACAATAAAAGGAATACCTCGGAGAGTGTATTAGGCAAATATACACTCACTTGAGAAGAAAAGTTGTTCCCTACTCTCGCGCGCTTGGAGCAGTCTGGGTGTGGGAGAGCTTTTTCATAGACTTTAGAAATTTCCGATCAGAGGTTGCCTTGAGCCACTTAATAGGACAGCTCGGGCAATCTCAGGGCACCTAGAAGAAGACCTCGGTGGGTGTATCAAGCAAATACACACCCACTTGAGAAGACTGTGTCCTGGGCTTTGTTCTTTCGGATCGTTCCGATTGGGGGAAGTCTTTTTCTTTAAGACTAAGATTTATTGATCTGTTTCTGAGTCATCACTGCTTTTTATCAAAGATTGTTGAATTTTAACAAAGCAGTGACTTGATAAATTGTGTGGCAATAAATTGATACTGAAAAAAAGTCGCTGTCACCTGTAGGATATTCTTATCTGATTATCTATTGTGTTTTGTGTGTTGATTATATCTTGTGAAAATTTTGTGATACTGTTATACTATACGACAGGGTTGTGTTAGCATTATATCAATACTGAGCAGGCCCTGTGTGCGCAACTCTAGCTGAGTCACTAAGATTGTCATTGAGAAACCTAAGAGACACTCTTGATACTTACGAGATCGAAGAGGCAGCGTTAAGTAATTTAGCTTGAACTTGTTTGCGGTACGTGTGCATCGCCATTAAATCAAACGAATATTGTTTTTTTGTCACAAAGCATGCAGCGCAGGGACTCGTTAGGATTGACTACTAAAATTCCCAGGCTGAGCAAGGGCAGCACGCGAAAATTTAAAACTAGGCGTAGCCAGTCCTCGTTTAGCAGCGCCTCAGACGTGAAACCGAATCGACTAAAGGTCAACCTGATCTTTCAGTGAGCGAAATGAGATTGAGGAGCGAGAAAAACCTCGATGGCGATCAAAGGCGAAACGCTTGTGGACCCCTTCGACGAGGGAGAACAGACGCTCATTCGACCCGACTTTGAGCCGAGCGAGGACCTCGAGCGGGAGGAAGTCGAGAGGACAGAGAAGACCTCGGAGCGTTCCGAGGTCGAGCCGCGAGAGGAAGTGTTATTCAAGGGAATGTCCAAATTGTAGACCAAGAGTCATAGGTGGAGGGGAGAATATTCACATTCGGCTAGTACCCACTCATCTCTGGCCAAGCAGAGCAACAACGCGATGATGTCGAGCATTAGCCCGAGTGAAGAACAACCGGGTTCGAAGGCCAAGAAGAGTTGGAAATCTTTGTACGACGAGCGCATGGCGTCACTACCAGCTGTAGGTTTAACTTCCAGTTATGACTACCCGGAGATAGCCCATCCGGATGTGAACTTCACACCGTGCCCAAGGAACGATGTGAGCAGGAAGGCGTCGTCAGCCTCGCCGACCAGGCCCATGTCAGATGGGATAACGATGGGAGCGTCATCAACCTTCGACAGATTGATGACGTCGATGAGCAAGCAAAAAGGCGGTGCGTCATCAAGCACCAGGCTGCAGCTCATATTCTCTGGGACTAACCCCGTCATTTGGGGCCACTGCGAAATAAGTGACATGTTCGCTGGCGTAATGAATGGTCTGGATGAACTGAGACGGGACATGACTAAAAGAATAGATCACGTTGATGAGAGGGCTCACAAAGCCAAGAGAATCTGAGAGATGAATTAACGCACGTGAAGTCGCAGGCGAGGGTTGATCAAGCTCAGTTGATTCGCAACACCGATCAGTGCCTGGCGAAGAGCCTGGCACAGGCAAACAAGGAGTCATACGAAAGAGAGGCTAGGATGACCGGGGAGATCGAACGATTGTTGAACGATCATGATAGTACCTACGCCCACACGATGACTAGCCTGGAGAAGAGGTTAGATGCAAAGTCTGACTTAATGATGCGGAAGCTTGACGCGATCCTGAATGGGAGCAATTGGCAGGAGCGTTCCAACCCAAGGGAGCGCTCACGCCATGCGAATGATGGAGATGGTACGGGCAGCAATGCCAGGGCCCAGCAAAGCTCGAAAACGAACTACGAACCTAGAAACAAGGAGCGGCCAAGGGCAGCCCCGTCGAGGCCTGGCTGGACGAATCCAGTCCCGCCGGAGGCAGATGCCACCCTGGAGACAAGGTTGCCAACTGTGCCTCAAGTCAGTTCAGTACCAGATCTGACTACAGTCTCACAGGACACAACGATGTATGCCTCGATGTTTGAGCCTCTGAACAGATCTCTCGAAACATTCATCACCAAGCTCTCGAAGTCAACCGAGAGAGGAGAGAGGTCAAGAAGGACACTGAAAAAGCCGAAGTCATATAAAGACGAGTCGGACGGCTGCATTGATACTTGGATAGAGGTGATGAAGTTACACTTTGAGGAAGAGAATCTCTCCAAGAAACAAGAGTGCAGCGCGCTGACGAGCAACCTGGAGGGTACTGCATTAAGTTGTGTAATGGCGAAAAAAGCCAATGAGAGAGACAGCGCTCGCAAGATATTCGACATCCTGCTGAATCGTTTCGGCTCTGGAGTACAAGGGCACCAGGCTATGGTGAAGTTCGAAAAGAGGCGTCAAAGAGATGACGAATCCATAGATAAACTTTTGGACGACCTTGAATTGCTTAGGAGGAGAAGCAACCCAGATGAGAGAATATCCGAGCGAAACTTGGCGATTGCTTCGAAGTTCATGGACGGAGTAAAGAGTGAGGAGTTGAAGACGATGTTGGCCACACACTTCACCCTGTCACTTGACCAGGTACCCACGCCCGACGATTTGCGTATGAAGTCACGCGAGTATTTACTCATAAAACCGAGGGCGCAAAACCGTTACAGCAATTATGGCAACTATAGCGGGACAAACACTGGTGCGAATTCCAGTTGGTACAAACCTCGCGATGACATGGATAAGAGGAGGTCGTGTGCGAATTGTGGTTCGATGGACCATCACGTTTCCGCGTGTTCTGCATACAAACAGAACATGAAGGCGATAGGCTACTTTCTCGAGGACGCCGACGCGACCGACGAGGATCATGAAGAGTACGTCAGAGGGCTCATCATGAAATATGATCCGAGGTGTTTCTTCTGTAATTTGGAGGGACACTTCAAGTCGGATTGTACTCAATTTTGGGATGCAGTAGCGGACGCGAAACATCCCCGCCACGAAGAGGCGCTTTCGGGTGTCAAGGCCAGTCGAGCACGTCTGATGAACGAGGCTGAATCTCGGAGGAAGGAGACGACACCGAGCACCTTCACGACCAAAAAGGTAAAGACACTGCCTGACGACGAGGTGGCCTCGAACCTCGAGGCAGAGTCGTCTAGCCCACTCAAGGTGTATTACGGCCTGGCGGCAAGGACAGCGCTGCAGAACGTCAAACAGGACCTAGCCACGAAAGAAATGGAGCAATGGGTAAGGTCGGAGCTGGAGATCAGAGATCTTTGGGAAAGTTTTAATGTTCTGGGTAAAACGACGAAGGTAGAAGACAAAGAGGAACCCAGGAAACAGGGACTAAAACTGAACGTTATATCTGGTAAGACTTTCGGCATGACCATTTCGGCATGGACAAAAAAATAATGTCCATTATCTCGGTCGCAGGGCACCAGGTGGTCAAGAACCTGAGTGAACCATCCGAGATTACACTAGTCCACCTGGACATCTATGCCGACTACCTGAAAGAGAAAGATCCCAAACTGGACTCCAGGGCAGTGCGACCGCTGCTCACAACGGGAGGTCCAAAGCTTATGAAAGTGGATGGACATTATATCGATGTCCATGGCCCTTACCCGATCCTAATGAATGTGGATGGCATCAATATCTACACGAAAGCTCACATAACTGATGCGAACGATCAGATTGGCCGGATATACCTTGGTCAAGAGGAGCTGAAGGTTAGACGAATCGGACACAACGCGATGGTCGAACAAGATGCGGTGCATATAGGTTGCGAGGCCGATCTGGCTGCGCACGTGCTGGACGTGCAAGGCAGACAACTTTCAGTAAAGGGACTGCTAGACACGGTAGCAGTGGTTAGTGTCATGCAGTCAAAACTTGGACCAACATGGGTTTCGAGAGGTCGGATCTCATACCGACAAACATCAGTTTGGCAGCGGCCAATCAGTGAGCGATCTATGTGACTGGACGAACCCCGATCATTTCACTGCAGCTTGGAGGAAGACATCTTTGGATGAGCTTCCTAGTAGTGGAGAATTTGGACGAATCCGATCAGTTCATCTTAGGAAGGGATTTCGTGCGCAATTTTGACGTCACGATCAATCTCAATGACGGGTTGATTAGGAAATCTTCAAGGAAATTGTTTTCAATGAAGTCGGAAACAGATGATGGGCTGTCTAGTTGTTCCAACTTTCCCGAGAGGCCAACAGAAGCAGAGTTAGCAGCGAATAAACCTGTCCTACCTGAGATAGAACATCTGAAGGGTAGAATATCAGACAAGGAACTAGATTCGCTCAGAGCGGTGCTAAATCGGAACGCAGACGTTTTTTCGAAACATAAGGCCGACATAGGTTGTTGTAATTTTGTAGAACACGAGATTGAGATAGAAGAGGGCTCGGTACCTCATAGGGAAGGGGCGAGAAGAATGACCCCAAACAAGTCAGAAGCGTGTAGGAAGGAAATCGAGATGTTAATGGAGTACGACATGATCGAGCCGTCGAAGTCCCCATGGGCTTGTGGCGTGGTCATGGCGAAAAAGAAAGGGGGACAACTCAGATTTTGTTGTGGTTTCCGTTATCTGAACGCAGTGACTATAAAGGACGCATACCCGATTCCCCGCATCGATGAAAGCCTATCCAAGCTGGGAGACGCGAAGTTCTTCACGACGTTGGATTTGGGCTCTGCGTTCTGGCAAGTGCCACACAGAAAGCAAGATCGAGAGAAAACAGGCTTCGCGTGTGAGCTGGGATTGTTCCAGTGGAAGAGGATGCCATTCGGATTGTGCAACGCGACGGCCACATTCCAGCGACTGATGGCCCAGGCACTCACGAGCGTCACGAAGAAATACGGGAATCTCATCATGTGTTATGTCGATGATGTCGTGATTGCAACACCAACCTTAGAAGACCACATTGAGAGGTTGGAGGAGGTGTTTTCTTGCATGAAGCAGGCGGGCCTGAAATGTAAACCCTCTAAGTGTGAAATCCTCAGGGATTCCATAAAGTATCTGGGCCGCCTGGTGGACAAACATGGAGTGAGACCAGATCCCGAAGCGGTTGAAGCGGTGCTGACCTGGAAGGCACCTAAAACAGGTACACAGCTGATGAGTTTTTTGAGATTCGCTAATTATTATCGAGAGTTCATCAAGGGGGATGCTGACAAAATATAACCCATGCAGAGGTTGATGAGAAACAAGGGCAAAAAGTTCACTTGGACTGATGAGGCACAAGTTTCATTTGAAAACATCAAACGTGAACTTTGCGAGGCACCGGTCCTCGGCATGCCAACAGAGAAGGGGATGTTCGTGCTGGATACGGATGCATCAGTGGATGCGATATCGGGCATACTTCACCAGGAGCAGGAGTGGAACGGGAGAACGGTTCTTCGTCCGATAGCCTACGGGAGTAAAGTCCTGAGTGATACTGAAATGAAGTATGGCGCACCAAAAGCGGAGATGTTTGCGATGATCATTTTCGTGGAAAAATACAGGGCCTACTTGGGGAATGCTCCCTTCAAGTTACGTGTGGATAATCGTGCCCTTGCCTGGCTGAAAACCTATTCGATGGACCAAAGTTATATTGGTCGTTGGATCGTGCGCCTGGATGGATACCATATGATCATAGAGCACCGTACTCGTGACAAGCACCAGAACGCAGATAGCCTCAGCAAAAAGACAGAATTTTATGAGCGCCTCGAGGAGAAACAGGCTAACCAATCAGAGATCAAAGACGGGTTTTCCTTTCTGGACAAAGAAACCTACGACAAACTGCCACTTACTAGGTGGTTAGACAAGTCAGGGCATCCTATACCCGGACACCCTGACCTTCCAGTGGAGACGGCCGCGGAGATAAAGCTTTTAGCCAGAGGCGAGCCCGTTCCGTTGGATCTGCTAGTCCGATCCAACTTGGTACAGCAAGAACTTACCAGATTAGGTATAAACAGCATGGCTCTATTGAACAGGACGGTGAACGTGGCGCCGGACGTCATGGGAAAACTCCGTGACTTGTTGGACAGGGAAGTGGATAGGCATGATCGTGAGTGGATGGAGACCATGCAGCGGTTGACTGTCACCGAGAGAACAGAGAAGAGGCCAGTGTCCATTCGCAGCCGAGGCGTTGAACGGGATTGCAGGTCGATAGTCAACCAGCTGGTGAGGTCTTGTTGAGAACGTCGTTCACTGAATATGGAACACTGAATCAGACCCAAACCACTGAGGAAGTCAGGATCAAGTCGAAATCTAGCTTCAAGAGGAGAGTGCACTTCACGGATTGAAGAAGGCTTGTGAGAAATGGATAGCCGCATGCCTGTCTTGTCAACAGGCAAAGGATCCCAGGAAACTAAGGTTCCCCCTACAGTCAATAGAATCGTCAGGTTTCAACGAAGTGGTGCAAATTGATCATCAGAAAATCTGCATGACAGCAACGGGCTATAATCAGGTGCTGGTAATGATCGACCATTTTACGAAGTATGCGGAAGCAGCACCCTGCATGACAGCATCGGCGGAAGAAACATGTGATCATTTGATAAATGTGTGGATAGCGAGGCATGGCTGCCCCATCACGTTCCAATCGGACAATGGCAAAGCATTCGTGGGTGATCTCACGAAGGAGTTAATGAAAAGGTCGCCGGTAGCGCAGGCCCACTCGACCACTTATCACCCGCAAACGAATGGCCTAGTCGAGAGGCAAAATCGCACACTGGTATCCATGCTGAGAGTCTATTGCTCGCGTTACATGGATGACTGGGACAAGCACTTGCCGCAAGTGATGGGTGCTTACAACAGCACGGAGCATTCCACCACGGGAATAAGTCCACACATGATGTTAACGGGTCATGAAAAAGCGCTCCCATTGACGTTTTTCTACCCTGAATATGAGGGGAAGAGGACAGCACCGCAAACGTACGTGCGGGATGTTATTAGAAGACAACAGGACCTCAATGACTTATGCAGGAGGAACACGCAACAGGCGCAAATTAGACAAAAGAGGAAGTTTGATAAAAGGACAGCTGACGCGAAAGCCTACTCAGTTGGCGAATACGTCTGGGTGTTCCAGGAAGTGGTTCCGCCAAAAGGAACCAAGAAATTATTAAAGAAATGGCGTGGTCCATTTCAGATAACAGAAGTGCACCAAGGAGGTCGTTTTTATCGATTGAGCACTGGAAGAGCAGCTCATTACGAAAATATCAAACCACACAATGCCTCGTCAGAGGATTGGTGCATCCCAGCGGACATGCAAGAGGGAGACTATTTGATAGTGGATCCTGATTGTGAAGTGAATGAAAGGGGTACTCGCGGCAAAAACGACGGGAATGAAGTGGTGGACGATTGCGACCTACCACTGGATCTCGAGTTGACCGAGCGAGTAGAGGTGGACGATGAAACTCTACCTTATGCCGAGGAAGACTGGGACTGCCCGGAACAAATCGAAATTGACAAAGGAATACAGCCTGACTTTCCTCTCACTATGGAAACACGCCAGAGCAAGAGAGGAAAAAACAAGAAGAAATACAATCCGTACGGCGAGGATTTCGTTGTAGACAGGATAGTTGTTAGTGATGTCATGGACTCGCTAGTGGGACTGGACGAAGTGGCGATGCTAGAAGAAATCGACTTGGTGAATGATATGGATCAAGATTGGATCGACGATCGATCAGAACCGGAAGTGGAGTTCGAACCAGAAGCGGAATAGACTCATGAGCAAGAACTAACGAACTTGCGCGTGCTCGAATGGCTCCATGATCTGTCGACAGATCCAAAAGAGACGATCCTGACGATTCAGGACGTCGATAAAGTCGGCATCAATTACATCAGTCATCACAATACCGAGTCCAACTGGGTCGCCCCAGATGGTCCTCTACGTGTTCCACAATCCAACCTCGATCTCCTAGACTTTGGGCGATCGACGGGGACGTCGATGGATATTTTTGTCCGGGGAGTGGGGGTAGGACTCATCCACACCGAAAATCTGATAATAAAAAAATTGAAATCGGCAAGAGAAACCGGAGAACTAGAGACAGAGGGCGAGAATGCTAAAAAACCACGTTTTGGACGAATCTTTGAATCGTATTTTGATCTACCGAACCATTATTCGAACAATATCGTCATAACGGACAGCAATTTCATACTCACGGAGCGCACGTGCGCCATAGCGATAACCGCGGACGTAAGCTTCAAAACAGCACTAGCGGCTGACTTCAAAAGAGAGTATAAAAATATCGAGTTTTTATGGAAACAGAGGCCTGGTGTGGGAGGGATGATAGCGCTGCCCCCTGTTGCATCACAGATACCAGGGAAATATTTGTGTTTCCTGGTTACCAAGGCCACTGATAGGCAACACGTAGATCCAAAGAGCTTGGTATTGGCCTTGACTCGACTTAGGGATTTTTTGGTTGAGAGAGGAGTGACCTCTCTCTCGTTACCAGTATATGATCCTAAAAGGGGAAAGCTACATCCGAGAGAGTTGTACGCACTTGTACATGTTATATTTTCAGAGAATGACATAGAGGTTTACTTACATAAAAAATACTATCTGAGCATATGCTAGGAATTGTGTTTGGCGATAAGTGATTTTTATTAGTGTCAGGTTTTAGATTAGGTTAGGTTTTAGGTACAATTTTAGGGATTATGTTTTTATGTGATAATATAGGTGTGTGATGTTTATGTGTTTATGTGTTATGTTATTGTTATGATATGTTTTATGTTTTGTGTCATAAAATACCTGGAGTACTCCAGGTCATCAAGGTGACAGCGCTCATTCGTGCTACCCTGACAAAGGTAAAGGTGGACGATCCACCTTGGTGCTAAATTTTTATTTCAGAATTGAGAAGAGAATTTCAATGGAGAGTTTTAAAGAGTTGAATGATGTTGTATCCAAAAATGATGGTTTTAAGTCGCGACTTGTTTTTTAGATCTTGATTGATCAGGAATTGTTTATTGAATCCATTGAATCGAAACGAGGCAGGAAGACACTACACGACAGCAAGAATCAACACGATAAGAAATGGGTGACACGAACGAACTCGTGGAATTCCTCTCAGCGAGTCTAGGAGCGACTCTAGACGAGATCTATCAGCGGCTGATCGATTGTGATTTTACACGAGAAGACCCGGGGCTGGCGATGTTTGTGGTCGCGCTCCTCAATGCGTTAGGACGAGAGGGTCGAGGGAATCGCCCTACGGAAGTCGTGTTAATGTTGGCCTTCGGTGAGTCCGGGACCGCCGAGAGAGGTCGAAATCGACTGATGAGATGGCGGCGTGGAGAAATGTCTGGCCACGACCTGGCTCGTGAGCCAGGACTAGGTGAACAGAGGGACCACCGGCTAGGTGAGATGCCCTTACCAGTCCAACCGGCGCAGCCACTCATCGGAGCGAAGAGACAACGTGATGGTCCAGGCCCGTCACATTCGGTCGACTCTCCAACAGCTGCTCCTCCTTCGAAGAGAGTGAGGGTGAGTGAAATAGAGATCCAGACGTCGGAGACGATCGAGACGCTGGAGAAGAAGGAGAAAGATCAGAGCGAGCTGTGTGCCAAACTCCAGGAGTATAGGGCAATAGCTCGAGAAAGAGACGAATGGAAGAAGAAACATGAAGATCTGCAGGTGGCTTATAAGGAGGATGAAATAAAGCACCTGAAGGAGCTGTATATGGCGAAGGTGAGCCAAGTGTCAACGGAAGTTCTGGCGAGCATGAAATCCTCGGAGGGATCCAGCGACACACGCCCCGGGACAACAGCACAGGAGCTGTGTGTATCGAGAGGGCCCGAGGTTCTGGATTTACGTGCATCGAGAGGGCCCGAGGCTCCTCAGCAGACACGACCGTCTGCTTCTAGTCAAAGGATCACGATACCAGACCCTTCTGACACTTACCTCGCTCCTCAGTTCCAAGAATCGTTCAACCAAGTGGCCAGAGCAACAATGGATGAGATCAACCGAACCACTGGACGGACATTGGGTTGGATCGTTCCTTCCCAACGTCGTGATCATTCATCTAATTGCTCGGAGCGAGCACCCCACACGATAGTGCCCTCGGGGACTGCGCATGGCAGAACCTATCAAAAGTCCCGCGTGGTAGATATTAGGAAGAATCTGAGGACACGTCACCAGTTCACGCAAGGAGCTGCGGAGCATCCTCGAGCCTGCCTGAATGACATGAGCTGGAACCCCGCTACGAGCGACCAGTTAATTCCCCCAGGGAGTCGCCATTTGATCATAGGAGACAGTTTGGTGAGGGATCTGAATGAGATCTTCGTCTATGATCAGACAACCACTCTGTCCTTTGGAGGAGCCTCTGGATACGCTGGTGATAATGCTAGGAACTAACGACGTCTCGAGAGCCCCAGTGACTCCCGAGTGCAAGTTGGAGCCTCTGCTGGTATGCCTCCTAAATGAGCTGAAGGAGAAGTACAGGCCCAGGTTTGTGGTGCTGTGCATGATACCACAAAACCCGCTGGTGGGCACCACAGTGGCAGATTTCATGAATGGCAACGTGACACGGTGGAACGAAATGATCCGTAATCTGGTGAGAAACAACCCTGGCGAGTTGCGACTTCTGGATCTTGAAAACACGCTGCGCATGATTGATCACATCGCGCTTACCAGAGACGGGATACATTTCAACACCCAACGAGGAAGACACTGGGTGAATGATGTATTTCCGACGCAGTTGAGGGAAGTGGAACAGGACTCGAGGGCGACCAGTTCTCTGGCTCGGACCAGTTCGACCGGAGGAAGTAGAATAAGGGCACGCGTGCCCGAATCCCTCGTTAACCGCCTAGGGGGACCTTGGCAATGGAGACGGCTGTAGCCGCACCCATCGCTCCGAGCTCAAACGTGAGAGAGAGGCTGGGGACTGCTCCTCCTCCCAGAACACAACCGCTTGAAAGTCGACTCGGGAGATCAGTGGTTCAGAACAGGAATAACTCCCAGACCGTGTCTAGGAGGAACGATCCGCCCGCCACGGCAAACCCTGCTTCAGCAGCAGGACCGTCTACGAGCGCCGTGCCTACGGAGGGAGTTGAACCAGGCAGCCTGCTGCTTTGAAACCGATCAGACCCGAGTCATTGGGAACAGTACAAGACGGACATGTCCACGAAATTGAACGTGAATACCCTGGCGTGTCGGGAGGACGCGATGAGAATGATTGGCGGAGAAAGTCCCACAGTGTCGCGATTATATCGGATACCAGGCGTGGATTGGCTGCTAGCGGAGCAGGAGCAGTTCAGCTCTACGACTACGCTCCGGCATGCAGACTTGAATGGGTTGCCTCAGGACAATACCTTTGGACCTTTGAACACCCGGTCCCTTACGGACGTCCGACAGAGAGCCCTGGAATTGACGCCACCTGTTCGAAAGGGCAAGTTTCAGGCAGAGAACAAGCCCAATAACAAGCATCACAAGATATACAGGCAGTTTGATAAACCACCCGGTCAGACGCCTGGCAATTATTCAAGGGACTACCCCCGAACGACCACGGTAGAGGGAGATGACAAGAGATATGGGAAACTGAAGGCCCCAATAGGCGACGGCCTATTTGCAGCTTATGATCCTTTAGACATGAAGAAAGCTGCCAAGTATCTGATCGTGGCCAGTTCCGATTATCTCTATACGCCCCGTTCTCTCTTTTGGCCCGACGTGATTTTCTTGACGGCGCCTAAATTGGACTGGGGACAGGCAATAGGCATGATGATAAGTGTACGAAGGGTGGTCAGCATGGAGCCGCAGGTGATAGTGGTTGCAGGCTCAAATGATCATCTGCAAAGCAGGGGCTTGTTGTCACGTCTGACGGATGGGTCGATCCCGAGCAACGAGGTCATAGGGGAGGCGATAATGACATTACTCTCGGCGATGGCTGAGGTAGAAGCAGCAGCAAAACAACGTTTCACCCAAAATGCGGTGAAGGTGGTCTTTGTGTTGTCACCAGGGTACGCTGCATTGCCAGAACCCCTTCAGTTTGTGTACACAATGGTCACAACGATAGCAGAGGGGAGGTTCAACGTGATAATTCCTGCCCCGAACAGAGTAGTAGACCCAGACAATTACTACCCGTCCCGTTCTGAGCTTCCCGCCGTTTGGGCTGACATTTCCAATGCCATACAGTGGCTCAGAGATTGTAGCACAACTCGGTTGGTGCTAGATGAGGTTCTGGGGTTGGAGCTGTCCAACTTTGCCAGATTGCTGAAGCTAAGACCAGGGGTGGATGACGATCATCTGTTAGTACAACAGGTGGCTGATGATATCTGGTTCAGATAGATGGATCATGCCGAGAATGAGCAGGGCAGGACAGTCAGGAAGAACATGACATCAGCGGAAGAAGATCTCATGGCAATGGCTTTGCGCACGACGCCGCACAACAACATATGGTTGTACTTGTCACCAAGGCTGTGCACCTTGGGTGAGGACGCGTTCGAGCATGCGCCGGCAGTGATAAAAGAGATACACGTGTATCTGAAAAACTTGTTTGATGCCCGGGAGTTAGCTGGGGGCATGATGTTGAAATTGATGCAGGACGTAAACACGATGTCGCTGGACAAGTTCCAAGCTGACGTGCTAGCCACGAGGGCACAGTACGAACGATCGGATGCTATCTTGGGTGGAATGGGAGTGGGATGGACGCCATCCTTCCTGTCGACGTGCTATCCTAGGGCATCCCGGAACTTGATCGCGAGTTTTGTCAAGGACATCAGGAAGTTGTCGATTGGCCTGGTATTAGCCTTATACGTGACATTTGATGATGAAAATTTCGTGGAGGGGCCGGCGAATCTCTTCACCCAAGCGTTGGCAGATTTGAGATTGGATGGACTCCTGACTCTGATTGCCATGACCTACGGTCGACTGGGTGATTTGCTTGTGCTGTTGCGTTACCCTGAACAACTACAGGGACCGAGTCGTGAGTTCAATGCACAGTTGGAAACCGCCTCGCTCAAGAAGATGAAAGACTGGAGGACTCTCCTGCTCCAATATCTCTTACAACAAAATACAAGCGTCACGGGAGAAGATAAGGTGGCGACGGATGCGAGTGAGTGTAAACAATGTTGTGGCATGCCCTTGCTGACAGATTTGGCTGTCATGATGCGGATTGATCCGTTGGCTCTGATTCACGGACTGCGGGAATTCGTCACGGTGGTGTATGGGCCGGTGATGACTTTCGCGTTCCCGGACGTGCAAGTCAAGGCAAACAGGAATTCTGTGTTGTATGTCAACCTGGTCTCAGTCGTGGACTGTTCCGTGCTGAACTGGGTAGAGCAGAGGGAATTGAGAGGGCTGGCCAGTGACGATAGGCTGTTCGAAAGAATAGCGGAGCCAGGTTGGGTGTTGATGGATTTCAACAACCACTTCAAGTGCCGAATGGGCCGTGAGGAACTTTCTCACATCCAATTTATCCCGAAGCTTTGGAATTTAAGACCAGTAGTGAAGGATACAGGAGCGTCTATGGGAGTGCCACTCTTACCAGAGGCCTATGCACACGCTAAAGAGAACCAGCAAGCGTGGCTTTCTGGGTCCAGGCCGCTGCCGGACCAATGCCCTCGATATCCACCGATAAGGAGGATGTTGTTGGGAGTCACATCTCCCATCATTGCCCCTCGCATCGGAGCAGCTCGTGACGCAGAGAAGAGAATGTTGAAGTGGAGTGAAGGGATGGAGCGCGCTTCATAGGCTGGAATTTTGCAGCCGCGCACACGTTTGACTTCTCATTTCCTGATGCTTGGAGTAGGAAAAAGATCAAGGCACTACCTTCCAGGAGACCAGAGGTCTCGGCCGAAATGTGGAATGAAGTGTATTCTCCGACGGATGACTTATCAAGACTGAAGTGGTCAGGAGAAGTGAAAGTAGTGATGCTGGAAGTGGCAAAGGAGAGCAGAGGAGGCTCATATATAACAATAGAGGACCTGGCACCACATGGCGAGGAGTCCGTAGAATTCCTGGTGAATGATGAATTGTTTTATCACGCAGGAGACATGACCGTACCGGCTCGGCCGGACTCGGGCATGGACAAGGACCTTCAGAACCCAGGCCGAAACCCGATACAGGTGGTGATGAATTGATGGATCAGAACGATGACGACAACGACATCGAGGGAAAGACGGGAAAACCGGGTGAGACAGATCTGGGAGCGTTAGAGAGAGACTTGTTAGAATACCGGTTTGGTGCAGACGACGATGGGTAAGTCGATGGGAGTCTGATGCTAGTGACGCCATCGTCTTTCATGTCCCCTACAAAGGAGGCGTCGGCCGACTTATCCCCGATGGACCCAATAAGCCAAGCGAGAGAATGCAGAGGCAGGGATCCGCAGAGATTGCTCCATGAGTCACCGAGGAGGAGAAAAATCGAAGAATCAATGAGGGTATCCTTTCTGAGCACGCTGCCGGAAGAGGAATGGGAGAGATATCAAAGTGAGTTAGAAGGCAAGACAGGGGCAACCTGGAGCCGAGTGAGTTTCATGGAAAGATCATGGGACGTGATAAGGCGATATGGGACGCAGTCCATAATGAAGGTGAGATTGAACCAACCCATCATGCGTGAGGTCCTGGAGAAGATAGTGAACTCCATGGAGTCGGATGTTCTGACCGAGTCAGTAACAGAAGACAGTGCCGATGATCAGCAGGTTGCAATGAAATTACCTATCAGACGAGCCAGGAAGGGGCTGAAGCGACTAAAAGGGAAAACAGGAAGTCGAGCCATGAACCCGAGAGTGGTGAAGTCGAGAGCCAGCGCAGTGGTGACCTCTTTAAAAGCGCGGGTCGTTCAGGCGAGAGCGGGCAAGGAGATGGTGCAACACTGACAGGGGGAGAAAAAGAGAATCTGATACCCCCTATGCTCTTGGCAGGTCTGACCACAACAGCCGTGAGATCAAAGAAAACAGACACTAAATTAGAGATGGAGATCATCAGTCAATGTGGATCTGGAGGACTTGAAGATTACAGGCCCTCGCGGACCAACATGGCCAAGTTGAAACTGGAAGGACAACTCGACGTGGTCTAGTACAGTCGAGTCACTGTGCCGGAATCGGTCCATATGGGAGATCCAGCAGGGGGTTATGTGGAGATGTTGAAAGCGAGAAACTCCGCGAGAGGGCACCTGATGGCTTGGAGCGAGAAGCGAGCCATGCAGGAATATCTGAAAGAACTTACGGAGAGTTCAAACTTAAATCGGAAAGAATACGGCACGGTGATGTCCTCTGAAGCGAACGAAATCGGATTGGAAAAACTACTAGAAATTTCCTGGAGGGCGGCCCTCCAGAGATACTTCGACGAGGCGATGCATGCACCGGCTACGGTGGCAGCATACCTGGCTCATCCTTGCATGAGAACTGATCTGCAAGTACGGTTGGCTTGGTGCTTGATGGGCATCAAGAGGGCGGAATATGAGGCCAGTAATGATTCGAAATCACGGGAACAGGAGCTGGAGTTGATGGAAGCTCTGCGAGCGTTGATTTCAAAAGACGATTCTGCGATAGCATGGGCTAAGTGTAAGGATGCCCTTTGCTTTGTCAGGTTCGTGGTGGATCGTATCCCCACTCCTGTTTTGGGAGAATGTATAAAGATCATTCGGCAAAAGGGAGTTGATTGCGAAAGGAACTTCCTTAGGGCACTCCTAGAACTATATCAGGACATGCCGTTGGCTGTACCAAATAAGGAGTCGAATGACATGGAGAGCTATCGCAAGTTGGAAGAAGTGAGAAGATATTCCAACAAAGAATTGAAAGTGAGCCGGGAGTTGATTGAAGCAGTCAAAGGACAAAAAGACTTTGCAACACTAGGGAGACTGAAGTCGTTCCAATATGTGCCTGGCATACCGGGGATGGCGTACAATCCCTTCGTGAATGAAGAAGCCAGGGAAGCGTACTTCGACTATGAGCAAGTCATAGTACTCAATTTCTGGGTTGAACGAATGAAAGAAACTGGAATGCGGATGATGGAACAACCCAAGCTGGGAATTATCTTGGAAGAACGAGTGGTCGAACTCTCGGTTCCCGAGATAAAGGGGCAAGTGAGTTTTGATTGTGGTTCTTGGGACGGCCCCTTGAAAACCAGTCTAGTAACGATGTGGGAACTCATGAAGCCTTCGTGGTGTCCTCATCCTAACGCCGGTTTAATCTGGGACATGACGCAGATATCACGTTAGACCTGAACGATGACGCGAGTTTGCATGATCTGGCCATGATACATCATCTGCTGGCCATGAGGTTGACGAAGCGGACGAGCAACCCATCGACGGAGCTGTCCGAGAAAGGTCCATCGAGCAATTGGTTGAAGCAAGGCACATGCTTGGCTCAACATAGTGGGATGGAAGGACATGTTTGTAACCTGGGACACTGCCTGGTTACGCTGAGCGAGCAGCATCGGCAACTGGCACGATTGTACCGAAGATTGAGCATGTCGGATAAGAGTGGTATGGAGTTGGTCGCGGACTGTCATGGGGTGACGGATGTAAATTTGATCACAGCCTTGGGATTTTGTAGCATGACGAGTTCGATAGAATCGCTCGAGCGCCTGGAGCGTGCCCATGAGCTAGTGACGTTCCTCAGCGTGGAAGTATTCCCTGGAGCATTGCAGACGGAGCAGAAGATCGGAGGCTGGAGAGAACTCTGGAGAACGAGATGAATCTGAAAGATAGTGAGGCCTATCATAAACCGACTGGTTCAAAATATCTGGTGGGTTCAAGCTCCGCACCATATTGCAGTAGTAGATATCCTAGACACATGGTGGTGATGGATGCGAGGACACAGCAGGTGTTGATTGACCAACTTTTCTCTGTGCCAAAGTGCGTGAGGTTGGCCAGAATGTCGGAGAGGTCATATGATTTGTTGGCGAAGATCTTTCGGGCAGTCCCGAAGAGATCTGAAGGCGAGTTGCAAGACATGGTGGGTGAAGAGTTCCTGACATTGAACGAAGGTAATGTGAGCGAGTTCCAAAAGCAGAAAGCGAGTGGAGTGTTACCCACTGAATTCCCCACCATAGAAGAGAAAGACGATTTACACAGAATTATGATGGAGGTGGAACCGTTGCTGGGAGCCTCAGGGTATCGGAGCCGAAGGAACATAGTGAGAACCCATGGGTAGTATCCTTGCCACTGCTTGGCGCAGACGTTATGGTACCACAAACGCGGGAATCTGATGCTAATATGGGACGTGGAGGAGTTGTACTCCACGGGGTTGCCCGATCAGAATCAACAAGTGTCAATCGTGGTGGTTAGCGCCATGCTAGCAGTGAGATGGTTGGAGGCTAACGCGGACACAAGTCAGCAGGAGACGGCCGTGCCGACTCCTGAACAGCTGAGCAACGTAAAAATGAGTCGTGAATTGGATCTTTTCAGAACCACCTGCAAGGTTCTGAGGATACCTAAAGCCATTGAAAGAATATGGTCAAGGCAAAGATTGATGCCTTGGTTCCGTGCAGTGATGACATCATGGATGCATGAACGCGCGAAGCGTCACATGTCGAGGAACACGGAAGCCTATCAATCTTTCCAGTTAGATATAGGACCGGGAGCCTGTAAGAGAGCATTCCTGACGCACAGAAACGCGGTCACCACGGCGGTGAAGCGGGTAGCTGGAGCGCCTTGTGTAACTGAAGATGAGAAGAAAGAGGTCTTAAGAGCTGACCTAGAACGAAATGTGAGCCTATGTCTTCACAACAGCTTTTGCAGGAACCGGGAGCAAAAGGTTAATGTTGACTTGCTACCTTGTTGCAAACCGAGGCTGTTGGAACGGGAGAGTTGGGGCACGGCCCGCAACTCCATGGACATGCTGGAGAAGGTATTAGAAGACAGCGAAGCTGAAGATCAGGATGGAGAAGCGATGGAGTGAAGATTACGAACAAAGAAGAGAGAAGAAGGAGAAAAAAACTTGATTGTCTTTGTGTGTTAAAACTTAAACCAATCAACCAAGTTTTGATTATTGAACTTGTTAAACTTTTTGTTTTGATCTAGTTTGGTCAGATCAAACTACAATGTTGCAATTGCTAAAATTGTTGAAATTGTTGATTTTAGTTATGACTATTTATGTATATACATATATAGAACATAGGTGAGTATATTTACCTATTTAAACACGATTGAAGTTTTTAACCTGTGTAAGACACAATTTCACTGTGTGGCGACATGGTAAGTTTGAGTAAACTCGCTCGAGAAGGGTGGGTAACTCAATAATTTTCCTAGCCACAGAGTTTCTTAGTTTTAATATTGAAAGGACCGCATAAATAACTGATTATAATTGGTGAGTAATCTTAAGTTAATTTTAACGGGTGCGTGGCCGTGCCACGTCCCAACTTTTTAATCACAAAGAGCGAAAAGAAATTTTATGGCAAGACGACGTAAGTAGTCAGAAAAGAAATTTTATCTAGGACAGTCCTCATGGTGCAAATTTTGTAAAAATGTTGAAAGGCAGTGAAATGAGGTGGAGTAGATAAATTTCATTTTCTTATGCGATTTGTAAGATTGATTACAGAAAACTGGAACACTACTTGACGATAACCCGGTGTTATGCGATCAATATGGACATTGATGGGGACTTGTGCGGGGAGTATGTGCCATTCTGCCAGATGACACAGCGCAACCTTTCGGCGACACGAGAAAAAACGAATAAAGGCCTTATTAACGAAAAAGGATTGCGAAGGAAGGTAGGAATATTCTGGAATTTTTATTTTCAAAATTTCGATCGGAAGGGGAATATTTCTCAGAAAAACAAAAAGACGGCCGATTTGACGTAAAACGACGAAAAATCAGAACAACGCCAAATATTGTGAAAAACGGTCGCACAAGAGACGGAAAACACGAAGCCTCTTATCGTGGCAAAAACGCACGATAAGACCCTTATCAGCGGATATTAGTGGAGAAGGAAGCTTCAGTGGGGAAGGAATATTCCACAGAACCCTCCCGGGACACAAATTGGAAGAGATAAGAGCGTTATCTCAGGAAGATTACGGGAGCAGAGACTTGGTCCCCCAGAGACTGTCTTATGTGAAGGGACTGTTTAAGACTGACTGTATAGCTACTTGGATGTCGTGAAACTTTAAATTAACACCGGTATAGTTTGATATTTTAGAATATGAGTAGCTAGAAAGAGGAATGGGTCAATCCATCTCCAATGGATTTAATATAGAACTGTCACACAAAAACATGTTAAAATAGGTTGTTCGAGCCGTGTTTTTAATGACAATCACGTAGTCTGAGGATCCGAGACTCAGCTATGTGGTTGTGTTCGAATGTAAACGAAAGCTGATCAAAAGTCGTTTGACTGATGGCCAAAACTTTTTACTTAGCCCTAAACAGACCAGAAAATCAACTGGCAAGGTCGAGACGGTGAAAAATGAGTAGGATTAAGGTAACTGACGCCTGCCAGTCGTTAATAGGTACTTTTTCTACGCTCCGTCGCTGTGTAGTATTTGGGCGAATGTTACAGGCATTAATGTGAGCATCCGCTCGGCGCGGAGTGCTCGTTAACGGTTCTGCCGGTCATGATGTTAAAAAAGAATAACACCCAGGAACGCCTTAAAAACATCTATGTAACATTCGCCCGGAAGATACATATCGACGGAAAATAAAGCTAAGACGACTAGCCAACGTCCAAACAGAGCTCTACATGCTTTTCACCGTCTCTACCAAGCCAGTTCTTTTGATGTTCTTTCTAACATCGGGTCGACAAAAACGTTACTGCTTTCGGCTTCGGTCAAAACACTCTAATTAACTAGATTACATGCAGAAATAGTGAGCTCATGGCTGGGTCTCAATATCCACAGACCACGAGGTCACTCCTAAAAACAGGGCTAGAACTATTTATTGAATCATTATTGTTCTTGTTCAGTAGATAAAAATCATCATCTCCATCGAAGATGGATCAACCCTTTTCCCACAACTCCTAGCTTCTCATCCTAGCAAAATGAATTCAGATGTTAAATAAATTTAATTCAGGACATAATAGGGAAGCTAAAAGTTTGTATGAAATGCTAAGAGTTTCAGTCCCGAGACCCCTCCGGATTCTTGAATCCAGGGAAATGAGACCCTCATCTTCCTTCCGGAAGGCTGTCTTCCACCCTTCACCGTTGTTCGCAACGGCCTTGCAACTATTGTAGCGACACAATAGTTGCAACTCGGAACGGTCTCTGCTACTTCTGCAATTTGTTGTTGTTTTCCAATCACAATTCTCGTCATTATCGCTATCGCAACTAATGTTGTTGTGTTTTCATTCTGGCCCCCTTCCAAAATGGCCGCCCTTGACGCTTCTCAGAATTATTACGTCGTCACTTCGAATCTTTAAAATTTCAAAATACCAGATTATCTTGACCTTCACCGTTTGACCAATCGTCCCAATCACGCTGTCAATCTCCCAAAACCGCCAAATCGGAAGGTCAGCTGCTAAAATTTCGAATCTGTTGAATCTACATGCTTTTCACCTTTTAGCCTAATTGTTGTGATAAACTTATTAAATAGATTTGTTATGTTTGATGTTTGTGCCTGTATGTGGAGCGCCCTCTGAGGGATTTTAGAGACAGGTCTGTCAAGTGGCTTTCTGTGGGGAGGTGGGGAACTGGAACTGCCTTGAGGAGTCTGGTGGTGCGCCGCTGGACCTACTGAGCTCGGGTGAGATTGTTCCTTGTTTTTGATTTTTAACCTTTATGCTGCCTTTTAACCTTTTAACCTTTTAAATTAATTTAGTTGTCTTTTTTTTATTTGCTGATTTGTAAAATTCCCACTAACCGCTTATCATGGGTTAGTTCAGTCCCCTAAAGTCCAGTCAAAATCCTTTTTTTTTACCTTTATGCTGCGTCAAGATGAGGAAAAACAACAAAGAGTGTACAAGCAAAGATTGCTTAAAACCTTCAGGACTGATAAATTGGATTAGATGTGATTGTTGTTCTAGTTGGTATCATATCAGTTGTGTAAATATTTCTCTTAGCGACTCTAAGAAAACCCAATGGTTTCAGTGTCCTTTATGCGTTGATGTAAAATCTGTTAATAAAGCGACAATAGGTAATGATTTAGTGCTAGATAATTATGTTAATACAGCCATCTCAAATGTCCGAGTACTCAAGAGAGTACCAAAAGACTCGCGTGTTCCCTTGGCGGAAAGTCTGTCGGACAAAATAAATGACATCGTCTACAATGTAGAAGATGTTACAAAATGGCTAATTTTTTTATTGTCTTTCTTGTTTTTTTGGAGCAACCGAAAAGAAGTGGACGCAAACAGACCACAAGCATGAGCTCTTTGATAAATAAAAAAATTCGAGCAAATGACGTGTCACTTCCAAAACCCCATCCCCAAGTTTCAAGCCCGCCTCTGAGTGACCTCGAGCAGAGAATAAAGTTAATAAGTAGTAGGCTCGATGAAGGAAATGTAAAGGGAGGAATAAGGCTTGCTGCTTCGGATGACAAAATAGCTCCTTTTTCAACTGATAACTATCAAAAATTGTTGTCTAAGCACCCGCAGCGAGCCAAATTTGCAGCTCCAAATCCAGAAAAGTTGGATAGTTTTTTCGTAACCGATTTCGACCTATACAAAGCGATAATGTCCTTTCCAAACGGATCAGCAGCAGGTCCTGATAAAATATTTCCTCAAATTTTTAAAGATCTTGTTAGTAAGTCGAATGGCAGTGCAGGACTTAATTTTCTGAAATCGCTTACTAAGCTGATAAACCTCATTGGAGATGGCAAAATACCGGAACCACTAAGACCTTTCTTTTTTGGCGCAAAGCTTATCGCCCTCATAAAAATAGACGAAGGGTTGAGACCGATTGCCATAGGCAACACGCTGAGACGTATCGCGTCTAAATGCGCTAGAAGCAAGGCCCTCTCCGAGCGACAAAATTTTTTCGGAAACGTACAGGTAGGATGCGGTACCAAATGAGGAGCAGAAATATCTGCGCACTCGTTTCGAAACCTAATTGAACGCGACGACAATCCAAAATGTACTGTTCTTTTAAAACTAGATTTTAAGAATGCCTTTAACTCTTTAAACAGAGAAACAATGCTGTATCGTGTTTTTTCAAATCGCCCCGAATTGTATAATTACACCCATTGCGCGTATGGTAAACCTAGTTACCTTTTTTACGGAAGCTCTGTCATAATGTCAGAAGACGGAACTCAGCAAGGTGATCCTGAAGCCCCACCCCTTTTTGCGGAAGCAATTCATACACTAGTCAAACAGTTGCAGTCGAAAATTAACATCTGGTATTTAGATGATGGGAATTTAGCCGACGATATAAGGTAGTACTCCGGGACCTTAAAAACATTCTGAAATTTCCCGATACGAAATAATAAAAGAGTAGAGCTGTCTTATCCCGAAAACAAGAGGATAGAACACAGACTTGAGAAAGGACAATTATTCGAACGGGACAGAGTGAACATTCAATGGAAGAGAGGACAACTCGAGTGTCCCGATGGTTCATACAGAAACTTTGATTCTTGAGACAAAACTTACTTCTGTTGTTAAAACTACTTAGCATCAAACTTATTTAGTTATATCATTTAATTCTCGAGCTGCTTATCTTTTAATTACTCCTCATACTCAAGCGCATAGACATGTGAGTTCTCAATTTAAATTTCTCGAGTGTATTTTATGATAGTTATGTTGAGATAAGGCGAGTTTTAGGTTGATCCATCTGAAATGGATCAAAGTTCCACTGTCCAATAAAAAGTAACTAAGCGGATTGTTCCGAACCGGTTTTTAACGGCGTTCATGTATTTTGGGTATTTCGAGACCTAAGTATGGGGACGTTCTTACTTCTAGAGTGGGGGGGGGGGGGTATTTTGGTAGTGGCTTTTAAGCTGTAACGGGTTCTAGTCTCATGTCGCAAGCGAACCGAATTGGCTCCGACCGTTCTTGAGGTAGAAAAACACAAGAGATAGTGTCCCTGACTCTTGAGCCAATGGTTATAGGGCCTATTTTTCTTAAGCCTCATATGTGACTAAAGTAGGCGACTGTTACATAGTGTTTTTATGGCGCTCCTAGGTGTTTTTATGACATCATGACTACGGAGTTGAACCCACTTGACACAGCTCCGGGCTACATGCCCATTCTAGAGTACCGGTGGTACGGTTCAGCGGGAACGTGTAAACCTTCCGGTTGTACCGTGATAGCTTTTTAAGAAAACTCAAGAAAACTTCCTGGTACGCTCTCCGAACGAGGCTTAGCTAACCGAGTGAAGGGGGGCAACTAGGGGGACAAAAACACGAGCAAAAAAGAATACAAAAAGGAACAAAAACCATAAAACGAAAAAAGACAGTGACTTTGATACCAAATTAGTTGGATCAAACCTTTGTATTAATTAAATAGTATACACATACTGTTTTATAAGACCGATCGTTTCGATCAATCTAGCAATTTAAACCAGTGACTTCAGTAAGGTGCCCGAGTGGGGGGCGTTGTTAAGGGTTTTCAGATAGATTGCGACCCAACCGGACCACTAGGAGACTTGACTGGAAAGGGTGACCAGTCGAGTGGGAAAGTGGTTCACAAGGATCGAACCGGACCACTAGGAGACTTGACTGGAAAGGGTGACCAGTCGAGTGGGAAACTGGTTCACAAGGATCGAAACGGACCACTAGGAGACTTGATTGGAAGAGGTGACCAGTCGAGTGGGAAAGTGGTTCTGCTGTCAAGTGCAGAACAGAGACAACCAGCACAGGACCACTACAAGAGGACGCACAGGGGTGTTCTCAAGTCGAGCAACGGGTATCGTTAGAATCCACATTACATTACAGGAAATAAGTGTAAAATTGGATAAGCGGAGTCCCATTGTTTTGAGGCAGTTTTTACTCAAGCAGGCCTGGAAACAGGTCTACGGTTTTCTCTCGAGAGGTTTAGCACCCGGCGCTTAAGGGATTTTGCGGCTTAAGAGGGGGGCTAAAGAGGGGGGAGGTTAGTAGGGGGGCTGGTTAGGTTAGAGGTTGGCGGTTGTAAATTGTAAAAAGGGGGGAAATTAGAGTAACGAATTAATCGACATCGTTGATTTAGTTACATTAGCCATCAACACGCGTTGGTAATAATAGGTGGATATCCAAAATTTAACTCGAGTTAAGATTGGTACGCTGGTTGGATTGGTAGGGGGGAACGGATATAGACAGTTTTTGTGATACCCCATAAGATCGCTAGTGGGGGGAGGAAAACGCGTGGCAGTTAGGTACCAGACATTTTTTTCGACAGAAGGTCGACATTTGTCTCCTTTGAATTTTAGGTGGGTTGATTTCTGTGTTTTATTATTTTTTCTGGCTTAAAATTTTTTTTATATTGTTTTATTTTGGTGAAGATTTGCAATTGGTTTTTATACAAACAGGTGATCACAAGATACCTGCTCACAAGTTTTGGCTTTCAATTGCTGGGAACATTGAAAAAGAGGTAACTAAAAAAGGGGGGTCAGCATTTGGCCATCAAGAGAGGGTTTTTGGGAAAATTTTCACAAGAGCTTGAGTGGTGGTACAAGGTACAGTGAATCAAGAAGTCCCTACAACGAAGAAGAAAGAGATCCGATATCCAGACACTCAGTGAATAGTCTTGGGACAGTACCGAAGAAGTCTTGGGACATTGCAGTCTGGGGACAGTCTTGGGGCAACACAGTCTTGGGACAGTGCAGCCTTGGGGCAGTCTTGGACCAGAGCAGTCTTGGTACGAAACAGTCTTGGGCCATTGGTCTTGGGACGTTAGTCCTGGGACGTTGGTCTTGGGACAATAGTCTTGGGACGTTGGTCTTGGGCCATTGGTCTTGGGACGTTAGTCTTGGGACATTAGTCTTGGGACGTTGGTCTTGGGCCATTGGTCTTGGGACATTAGTCTTGGGACGTTGGTCTTGGGCCATTGGTCTTGGGACATTAGTCTTGGGACGTTGGTCTTGGGCCATTGGTCTTGGGACATTAGTCTTGGGACGTTGGTCTTGGGCCATTGGTCTTGGGACATTAGTCTTGGGACGTTGGTCTTGGGACGTTGGTCTTGGGCCATTGGTCTTGGGACATTAGTCTTGGGACGTTGGTCTTGGGACGTTAGTCTTGGGACGTTGGTCTAGGGACGTTGGTCTTGGGACATTGGTCTGAAGATACCAACAAGAAGTACTGGGACAACACTGAATAGTCTTGGGACGGTAGAGAGAAAGTCTTGGAACAATATTAGGAAGGGGGTACTACAAAAGTACTAAGTTAGGTTGAAGTAACCAATTATAACAACACATTCCCTATCCTAACCTAACACATAAAAGTTTTCAAGAGTTTAAGAAAAATTGTTTTTAGCGAATTGTCAATTTCTTTTTCCTTAGAGTTTTAACCTTAGAGTAGAAATTTTGTAGATAATAATACTGTAAATAATAACAATTGTAAATAATGAGGCGGAGCAGGGTACCGGTAGCTGAAAAAAGATCTACCGAAGCAAAGACAAAGTATAATTCGTCGCTACGCAAAACAAGATCAATGGGTCCGAAGATAACAAAGAAGAGCTTTTCAGTTAATATGGTCAGCACAAGGAGTACAACGGAGAACAGAGCAAAAGAGGGCACGGAAGGGGAACGAGTAGAACCCACCATCGAGATTGATCTAGAGACACCTGATCAAAGTGTGGATGAAACAGGGAAAATGGCGACGGAGTCAACTCCAATGCCCAATGCAGAAGAACCAAACCCGAAACCCATAGAGTTCTCACCAATAGACAATGTGGAAGATGCAATAGGCAACACCGAAGAAACGGTGAAAGAAGACTCTCAAGTAAAAAAGACATCTTTTACATGATGGTCGGAATAAAAACGAAAGAAAACATGACTGAAGAACCAAAAGCTGAAAGAGCATGAACATTTGGGACAATGAGCACGAAGACGACAGAAGCCAATCCAAGAGAGGAACAAACTAAAGCAGAAGCTACGGCCAAAGACAGACCGACGGCTGACCATGAAGAGGCTACTATTGAGCTAGGTGACTTGATGGCAAAACTGAATCAGATCGACAAAAAACTGAAGCACAGCGAAGAGAACAGAGAAGTGATAAGAAAAGAATTAAGATACAACAAACATGAGTATCTGGATAGTTATTTTAACCTGGCTAAGGCAACAGACGAGAGACTCAAGGAGATGTCAGATAAGGTAGAAGCCACCAATGAAGAACGAGATAGGAACATCAAAAAAGATATGCAACAGTTGAAAAACCGATATGATGATGTCAACAGCCAATTAGGTAGCCTGGAAAAGAGAATGGACACAATGAGCAAAAATCAGGCCGATAGTTCGTGTGCAATACAGGCAAAATTGGATGCAATCTTGAGAAATTCTACCTCACAAGAAAGACCGGCAGCGGATCGCAAGCAAGGCACCAGAGTTGACTTTGTGGAACCACAAAGGAACAAACGGCAATCGACACCGTTGCCCTTAACCCGGGATACGGTGAGCATAGCACCAACAGCTGCTAAAACAATCATGAAGAATGGAACGTCAAGTACAACGACTGGTCCGGGGGACTCAACAGCTAACAGCAACGCAGGTCCGGATGCTATGACATGGGCAAGCACTTGGGAGATGATGAATAGAACTCTAGAGGCCTTCGCCACGAGGAACACTGACTCGAATGATAGAAGAGAGGGAAAATCCAGAAAAACAATCAAAAAGCCAAAAGAATTCAAAGATGACTCTGATGGACGCATTGATACTTGGGTGGAAGTGATGAGATTACACCTAGAACAGGACAACTTGAACGATGAAAGACAAGCATGCACAGCCATACTCAGCAATTTAGAAGGCACGGCATTAAAATGCGTGGTTGCGAAGAAAGAGGAAGAACGCGATACCGCGGACAAAATCTTTGAAATACTGTTGAATAGATTCGGCTCCGGCATGAAGGGTCATCAAGCGATGATGCGATTTGAAAAAAGGAGACAGAGAGATGACGAAACGATAGACAGGTTCCTAGATGATCTCGAGAGCTTGAGAAGAAGGAGTGACCCAGAAGAATCTACCAATAGAAGAAACTTCAGCATAGCCTCAAAGTTCATTGATGGGGTAAAGAGTGATGACTTGAGAACGATGTTAGCAACGTATTACACATTGTCGAAAGATAATGCGCCAACTCCAGAAGAGATGAGGCAGAAGTCAAGAGAATACATGCTGATGAAACCCAAGAAATACTCGTACTCAGACAACAGGAACACCCAAGGGGGGAGTCAGCCACAGAGGTCGTCATGGTACAAGCCCAGAGATGACATGGACAAACGCAGGTCGTGTGCTAACTGCGGGTCAGTTGATCATCATGTGGCGGATTGCACGACATACAAACAGGGCATGGAGAGTTTGGGATATGCACCTGATGAGGAAGATATGAGTCAGATGGAAGAACACGAGTTCTATAGCGGCTTGATCACCAAAATAGGTGCAAGATGCTTCTTCTGCAACCAAGACGGGCACTTCAGGATGGACTGTCCGTTGTTTTGGGAAGCGGTCAAGAATCAAAGTCATCCGAAACACAAGTTGGCGCTAGCAGCGGTGCAGAACCAGAGAAACAGACAAGGTGAATTTGAGACGAAGAAACTTGAGGGACCAAATGTAGAGCTACCAACGAAATCAATGAAAACTGTAACACAATGTGGTAGTGCAGCAGAGGCCACGGCGAAGAAAGCCCCAGAAATAGATTACGAGAAGGCGGCAGCGGAGGCCATCAACAAAGTGAAGCAGGATCTGGCAGCGAAAGAAATAGAACAACGACTAAAGCAGGAGATCGAAAAGCAGAATTTCAACGAAGCATTAACTGGATCGAAGCCAGCACCAGAGGCTGTATCGGGCTCGAAAAAGACTGGAAATTGTAACACTGTAAAGAAGGTGACAGGAAAATGATTCGGCATATCAAAAATCGGGGCTAGAATAATGTCGATAATCACAGTGGGCGGCCACGAGGTAACCAGAAACTTGAGCGAACCGAGCGACCAGACAAAAATGCACATTGATGTGTACGCAGATTACTTGAGTTTAATAAGCCCACAATCGACTTCTAGAGCATTGAGAGCACTACTCACGCGAGGGGGTAGCAAGTCGGTACGTGTTGATAACAGATACACAGAAGCTTATGGTCCACATGAGGTGATGTTAAATATAGATGGAATCAACATCTATACCAAAACAATGATAACATGTGATGAAGACCTAATTGGGCAAATCTACGTAGGGAAGGAAGAGTTAAAGGTGAGATCGATTGGACACTGCGCCATGCTTGAAGAAGATGCGATGCACATCGGGACAGAGACAGATGTGACAGGGCACGTGCTAGACATAAGTGGCAAGAAGACTCAGTTACGTGGGTTACTTGATACGGGAGCGGTCTTGAGTGTCATACCAATCGAAACTTGGGAACGAATGGGCTTCAACAAAGATGACTTGATAGATTCGAGAATACGGTTGTCGGCTGCGAACAAAGGGGCCCTGCGCGTGTTGGGCAGAACGCCGATAATAGCGCTCAATCTGGGGGAACGTAACCTGTGGATGAGTTTTCTTGTAGTAGAAAACCTAGATGAGTCTGACCAATTTATTTTAGGCAGAGACTTCATCAGGAACTTTGATGTAGCGATTGATCTAAACAACGCAATGTTCAGGATACGGAACCCGGATAGGAGGTACGCAATCAAACCGGTAAATTTAATAATGACGAATGAAAGCAAAGCACCGGTGTTCTTGAGTAGGAGGGTGAGGCTAAAGGCGAATGAAGCGGCAATCGTAGGCTTGCGGATGAAAAATTACAATGAATTAAGTGACAATAAGCAAGTGTGCATAGTTCCGAATCCTAATAGTCAAAGTGCTGCTGTTTTAGGAAGATCCTTCTCGATAACGAAGAGCGGCCTCTGCGTCAGTGTCTTGTTGAATACCCTTGATATACCGATCACGATACAGAGAGGGAGGAAACTGGGATATGCTTTACCGGTTAAAACCCGATATGAGATGACTGAAAACCCAAAACAGAATGAAGTCGTTGATTGTCCCGATCATAGGGACAAAATTTGTATCTTGAGACGATTACAAGAAATAAAATATTCATCAGGTCTTGTTAAATCACTTAAGTCAGAGACGAACGATGGACTGTCGAGCTGTTCGAACTTTCCAAAGCGGCCCACACTAGATGAAATGCAAATTGATAAACCGGTTCTCCCGGAGATTGAACACTTGAGGGGCAAACTGACGGACGAACAGCTCGAAGCCATCAAGGACGTACTAGAGCGGAACGAAGAAGTTTTTTCGAAGCACAAAGCGGATATCGGGTGTTGTAATTTCGTTGAGCATGAAATAGAACTTGAGGAGAACGCGGTACCGCACAGGGAGGGGGCGAGGCGCATGACCCCGCACAAATCGGAGGCGTGTAGAAAAGAGATCGAAACGTTACTAGAGTATGACATGATAGAACCATCCAAGTCACCGTGGGCGTGTGGAGTAGTGATGGCCAAAAAGAAAGGCGACCAGTTGAGGTTTTGTTGTGACTTTCGATACCTGAACTCCGTCACGGTGAAGGATGCCTATCCCATACCTAGGATTGATGAGAGCCTCTCGAAGTTAGGTGATGCAAAATTTTTTACGATTCTTGATTTAGGCTCGCCTTTTTGGCAGGTACCACTACGGAAGCAGGACAGGGACAAGACAGGGTTTGCCTGCGAGTTGGGTCTGTTTCAGTGGAAACGGATGCCGTTTGGACTTTGCAATGCCACAGCCACGTTTCAACGATTGATGGCACACGCGCTGATAGGCGTGACAAAGAAGTATGGCAATCTGGTAATGTGCTACGTGGATGACGTGGTAATAGCAACGCCAACACTAGAAGACCACATTGAGAGACTTGACGAGGTGTTCGCGTGCATGAAAAGATCGGGGCTAAAGTGTAAACCATCAAAGTGCGAGATACTCAAGGACTCAATAAAATACTTGGGCAGGATGGTAGACTAGCACGGCATCAGACCTGATCCAGACGCCGTGGAAGCAGTCCTAACCTGGAAGTCACCGAAGACGGAACACCAGTTGATGAGCTTCCTGGGCTTCGCTAACTACTACAGAGAGTTCATCAAAGGCTACGCGGACAAGGTGTACCCGATGCAACAATTGATGAGGCACAAGGGCAAAAAGTTCACATGGAACAACGCAGCAGAAGAGTCATTCAAGAGGATAAAGAAAGAGCTATGCGAGGCACCAGTACTAGGTATGCCGACTGAGAAGGGGATGTACGTGCTGGACACGGATGCATCGGTAGTTGCGATTTCAGGAACAAGAATGGAATGGGAAGACAGTCTTGAGACCAATAGCGTATGGGAGCAAAGTCCTAAGTGACACAGAAATGAAGTACGGAGCACCGAAAGCAGAGATGTTCGCAGTGGTCACCTTTGTCGAGAAATACAGGGCATACCTGGGCAGTGAGCCCTTCAAGCTGCGAGTCGACAACCGAGCACTAAGCTGGCTGAAAACGTACTCAATGGACCAAAGTTACATTGGGAGGTGGATAGTTCGCTTGGACGGATACAACATGATAATTGAGCACAGAACACGGGATAAACATCAAAACGCCGACAGCTTGAGTAAGAAGACGGAGTTCTACGAGAGACAAGAACAAAGAGAGGCAGACAGACCTGAAATCAAAGAGGGCTTCTCCTTCATGGACAAGGAAACGTACGACAGTCTTCCACTCACAAGATGGCTGGACAAATCAGGCAAACCGATTGAAGATCATCCCGAATTACCGAAAGAGCCTCTTGAAAAAACCATCTTGAAGAAGAACAGAAGAATCCCGATAGAGGTAATACTCAAGTCGAAGATCGTGAGGGAAACACTTAAGGCAAAAGGCTATGATCTTAACCAGGTAGAAGCGGGAGCTGCACAGATAGATGATGACTTAATGAGGTTGCTCGAGAAACTATCAGATGATAAGCCCGTGATCCAAGAAAAGGGTCAGGAGGGACCGGAACTAACTATACTTCGGAGAAAAGAAACAGCGAACAATACTGACTCCTCAAAAGGAAGCGTCACTGATAGCAAAGATGTCGTGCAATCACTAGTTGACAAAATCCCTGAAAATATTCTGGAGCAGACAAAAGTCAGGAAAAAGAAAGTGACATTCAAAGAAGGAACTGAACACCTGGGACTAGATCAAGAGTCCGGGGAGTGGTCCAGGTTCACAGAAGAGGAGGAACCCTGAAAAGGAAAATTGTCCGGGGAGCGTGAAGAATGGGATGAAGACTCGGATGAGAGCAGCGAAGGCCAAGACAGTCTGTGCATGATATTAGCGGAAGAGAAGACAATGCACCACGACAGGGAGTTACAAACTGACCCATCTTCAGGAACGTACAATCTGGACATACAAGAGATATGAGGTGGTGAAGAACTTGAGAGAATAGCGGTTTCAAGAAAGCCATTCAGGGAACTATCGTGCAACTCAAACGTCAGAACGAATCTGGTACCAGAAGACGACATGAAAATCGTGAAAAGGATGATATGCGTGAAACTGAGTGATGACATCCACAACCCTGGTGAGATGAATGGACAGATCATGGCGCTAAAGGAGCATGTCAAGGCGAGATATAGGCTGTCAGACCTAATAAGAGCCCAGAAGAACGACAAAATGACAAGTAATCTCTCCAAATGGATCCAGTCGGGGGTCAAGGAGAAGGGGGAACTTGAGGAAGACAGCTACAAGATCTTGAGCCAGTTCTACAAAGAAAAGAAAGACTTACTTTATCACACAGCTGATGGGGTGGTAGCGTGCAAGAGGAGAGATGAGGAAAAGATATTACACAAACACAACCTCATCATACTACCACAATTGTACCAAACGGAGGTGCTTTTCAGATCACACGACCAGATGGGCCACCAGGGGATAGACAAAGTACAACAAAGGATACTTCACAGGTTTGATTGGCCAGGAATGAGAAAAGCTTGCGAGAGATGGGTGAATGCCTGCCTGGCATGTCTCCAGGTAAAAGACCCAAGGAAGATGAAGTTTCCTCTCAAGTCCGTTGAGAGCTCAGAGTTCAATGAAGTGGTGCAGATAGACCATCAAAAAATCTGCATGACGGAGTCGGGATATAACCAGATACTGGTTATAATAGATCACTTCACAAAGTTGGCGGAAGCAGTCCCGTGCCAAACAGCCTCGGCCGAGGAGACATGTGATCATTTGATAACGCATTGGATATCGCGGTATGGTTGTCCAATGACTTTCCAGTCGGACAACGGCAAAGCTTTTGTGGGGGACTTGACAAAAGAATTGATGAAGAGATCGCACATTGCTCAAGCACACTCGACGACCTATCATCCACAGACCAATGGGTTGGTAGAGAGACAAAACAGGACACTGGTCAACATGTTAAGGGTGTACTGCTCAAGATACATGACGGACTGGGACAAATACCTGCCACAGGTAGTAGGAGCCTACAACAGTACACAGCACTCAACGACGGGCATCAGTCCTTTCATGATGTTGACGGGCAGGGAGAGAGCGATGCCTCTAACATTCTTCTACCCAGAATACGAGGGGAAGAGGAGGTCGCCTCAGGCATATGTGAAGGAAGCGATCAAAAGACAACAAGAGCTAAACGAGCTATGCAGGAGGAACACGGCGCAAGCGCAAATGAGACAACGCAAGAAATATGACGAAAAATTATTACAAGCGAAGCCATATGAAGTGGGCCAGTACGTGTGGGTCTTCCAAAATGTCATACCGCCCAAGGGAACAAAGAAACTACTCAAGAAGTGGAGGGGACCATTCATGATAACGGAAGTACATCAACAAGGACGGTTCTACCGCTTGAGTACTGGGCGAGCAGCACATTACGAAGATCTGAAGCCTCACGTCCCGTCCCCGGAAGACTGGTGCCTACCGAAAGACATGGAGGGTCTCGAGTACCTGGTGGTAGAGCCAGCGTGTGAAGTGAATGAAAAGGGCACCAGAGAGAAAAATGATGGCAATGAAAACTTGAGCTTGGACGACAATGAAAAGATAGAGGTGGAGTCTGAAGCAGGATTGTTTGCAGAAGAAGACTGGAACGACCTGGAGCAAGATGAGGTGCCGAAGTGGATGGAGCCAGATCGACCAATATCACCGGGAACCAGAACTGGCAATCGTAAACGGACGTGTATAAGGTACAACAGATACGGGGATGACTTCTTGATTGACAAGATACAGCCAGACAAATTGGGCGAGGAATTACTGAGTGCAGGCGAACTGGAAGCCGAAGAGGAATGGCAGGTCATTGATGATGGTGGACACTATCCGCAGGAAGATTACTCGACACAGAAATGGAGACGGACCTCGAACAGAGCGAGATAGAGAGGAGGGAGAACACGAACTTGAGGATACTAGAGTGGATACGCGACGTCAAAGACGAAGGCCATGGAGGACAGAGTATCCAGCAAGTCGACGTGTCAGCGGAAAAACACATGAAGTCAGAAGACCCTCTCTTCGGCTGGACGGCGACAGACAGGCCGCTGGACATTCCACCGGACAATTCAGACCCGACAACATCGACGGGGACGTCGATAAATATTTTTGTCCGGGGAGTGGGGGTAGGACTTACCCACACCGAAAATTTGATGATAAACAAGCTCAAGGAAGTGAGAGAAACAATCGAATTGGAGCTGGAAGAACAAGAGCCAGAGCCTAACATAGGCCGGAATTTCAAAACGAAATTTGAAATACCCAATCAGTACTCGGAAAACATCATGATAACAGATAGTGACTTCATCCTGTCAAACAGAACGAGCGCGATCTGCATCACGGCAGACATGAGTTTCAAATCAAGACTGGAAGCTGACTTCAAGAGAGAATACCAGAACGTAGAGTTTCTGTTCAGACAGAGACCAGGACTGGGAGGGATGGCAGCGCTCCCACCATCAGTAGCACAAGTCCCGGGGAAATACATGTGCTTCCTAGTGACGAGGGTCAATGACAGGAACACAATTGATCCCGAACACGTAATGTTGGCACTAACAAGACTACGAGACTTCATGATTGAAAGAGGGATAACAGAGGTCTCAATGCCGGTATATGACCCAAACAGGGGCAAACTGAGCCCAAGGGAATTGTACGCTATCCTACATGTAGTCTTTGCAGAAACTGAGATAATGGTGTATCTTCATAAGAAGTACTACTTGAGCATCACCTGAGTCGGGTACACGGGGGTATCGAGTCGGGTGTGAGGGAGGAGTCTTGAGCTAGGTACTGGGGTACAAAACAGGTAAGGGATCTTAGGGGTGATTGGCATGACAATTATTATTTTAAATGATTGATGGTGCTAAAACATAAAATGTATCTGCATGTTTTTAGAAAATTTCAATTGAACTATTTTAGAAGGGCGAAAAAGAGAGGGTTTTTAATCATAAAAGTAATGGGGTTTTCTGGTTAGGAACACAGCTTGTCGGTCTAAAAAATCGGGTGTTATTTTCAGATTGATTTGTTGAACTCACATTGACTACTCATCTATGTTCAATTGAAGGAAGAAAACGATATCTCAAAAAGATAACTCAAGTTGCTCAGGTAAAACTCAAGTTGCTCAGGTAAAACTCAAGTTGATAATACTCAAGGACTCAATTGAAATCACAGAAATGGCAGATCGATTCTGGAAGTCCATGCCATCGGCTCTGAAAAAGCCCACACTTGACGGATTGTACAGGCGGCTGAGGGACCTGGATTATACTCAAGTGGACGAGAGAATGGCAGTGATGCTGAATGCCATCCTCCAATTGGAGGAACAGGGCGAGTGTAGGGAGTCTGCGACGGAAGCGGTTTTGATGGTAGGCTACACCACTGATGGAGTGTCCAATCAAGAACAAACCAGATGGCTGTCCTGGAACGTGGATGGGGCGATAAGGGGGTTCGATTTGGCGAGGAACCCTGGCCTGAACAACAATACGGAGTATGGCGCGGGGGAATTCCCACTGCCGGTCAGACCATCAGTCAGGTCCACAAGCCAGAGTACGAGTAAAGTACCATCGATGACACGGGCACAGCAGACGGGGGAAGCTTACCCGGACGTCAGTGCCATGAAGTGAGAACTCGAGAGGACCCAGCGGGAAAGGAACAAGGCGAACCTCGACCGGGATCAAGCGGTGCTTGAGAGGGATCAAGCGCGGAGAGAACTGGACATGATGAGAGCTGAACAGCTACAGGCAGAAAGGGTGCGGGAGAATGCCGCGAATTGTGAGCAGCTGAAGCAGGCTCTCGAGAGAGATCAGGCAAAACTTGAGAGGATCCAGCGACAACAACGCGAGCTCGATATGCAGAAAGGGGCTAGGCCCAAAGAACGGGTAGTGACTGGCTCAAGACCAGAGTCACGCATGGAAGTAGATGAAGCTCCTAGGTCGAAGGGACGATTCAACCTCGATCGTGCGGCTCAGGAACATATGAACGAGGGGCTGGAGGTATGGATACCGCCCGAATCAGCGTCCTTACTGCGTGGTTTGGAGACTCAAGTAATACGACCATTGTTGGACGTCGCGCTGCCTGGATATACACCGAGTTCGACCCCGGGTAGTAGTCAGGTGAGTGGCAGCTCGTCACGATTGAAAGAGTTGCACGAGCGGCTACAGCTGAGGAGTCGCGAGAGTCCGGCAAGAGCGGACTTACCCTCGACGTGGGGGGAGCAACCTGTCAGGAGTGTGGTGATCTCGAGCTACAAGAAGAATACGGAAGGGAGATATCGCAAGCACAATCGGATAGACTGGAACGCGGCGCAGAGGGAGAGGAGAGATTGCTTCCACGACGCGACTTGGGTGGAGTACTTCACGCATCCGCGAGTGCCTGAAGGCGTGGTTCACTTGATCATTGGGGACAGCTTGCTGCGGGTGCTGACCCGGATCCAGTCCCATTGGCAAACGGGAATCTTGAGCTTCGCCGGAGCCGCAACGCCGCAGATGTTAGCGACACTTGAGATGTTAGGGATGGTAAGTGCATACACGGTCACCCTGATGGTCGGGACGAACGACGTGTCCAGGGGGGAAGCAAGGAAGGTGACAAGGCTGCACGACAAGATGAGCTGCATTCTCGAGGAAATACGGATCCAAATGGATCCGGCCATTCTCACGGTATGTACCGTTCCCTACAACATGGGAGCGGATCAACATGCAGTGGAGATGAACACAAAAGTGCGAAGCCTGAACGAAACAATCAGGAAGATACATCAAAGGAGTGTCCTTCTTGGGCTACTGGACGTGGCTGAGCAAATGGAGCTATCCTCTTTCCCTGACGATGCATCTGCGGATGGCATTCACTTTGATAGGCCCAGAGGGGTGGAGTGGTTGAACAACGTCTTCCAAAGACACATATGTGCGCTGGAGGCAGAGTTGCTGGAGACGGCACAGGTCACGTTCGGACCACCTCCAAACCCACCCTTCTTCAACTCGAGGTCTTTGTCCAGTCGCTTAGGCGAGAGAGCCGATTCTAGAGACAGTTCGAGGAACAGTCGGACCAAGTTACCGAGCACCGCGCCCATGGAAGCTGATGAAGCGACATCAGCAACTCCTCAGGGGTCGATAATATCCTCAGTGGTGGTTGCGGAGAAGAAGAGGTCAGAAAAGCCACTGGAGACCAGCAGGTCGAAATATGAGGAGAAGGTCAAGGAACTGGATCTGGAGGATCTGGAATGTAGGCTGGAGCTAGCGAGAACTTTGGGTCTTGAGCAGGTATCACACGAAGACTTGGGGAGACACCAGTGCGTGGACTGGTTGAAGGCTCATGAAACACATTTCTCGAGAGCGAAGTTGATGGAGACGGCGGATCTGACTGGAATTCCCATAAAATCGGTGATGGGACCGATTAATTACAGACTTCTCAAGTCATTGGGGAGCCCGGGACTGGTGATGGAGCCTCCCAAACACCGAACCAGCATTGCCAGAATTAGAGTGGCCACTCCAGCACAGTTGAGAGTGGTAGACAAACTGATGGACCCGAGAGAAATGGAGTTACCAGACGCCGCATATGAAGGCACAAGATTAGCCAATGACCCCCGATACGGGAAACCCTGCGGGCAGACGCAGCTGGCCAAAACCTTGGCAGTTTACGACAGGGCAGACCCAGCTGCAGCAAGGGTGGTTATCGTGGCAGGATCAGATTTTGAAGGAACGTCTCCCAAGTTGTTTTGGCCAGAAAGTCTGATATATGCCTTGCCGGGAGCGGAGCTAAACCAGATGTTGACCCTGGTGGTGGCAATGAAGTCAGAAATGCCCTGCGAACCTGAGTTACTACTGTTTGCAGGGATGAACGATCATCTGCAAGCAACGGGATTTCTTGAGCAGCTCAAGGGTGGTGAGCCTACACCAAAGAGGATCTGGGAGGCCATCCAGACTTTATTCGCGGCTATAAATGAAGTACAAGAGAATGTCGCCTCAAGATTCGGCTCCAAGACAAAAGTGGCGTTCACAACGTCCCCCGGGTACTCGAACATGCCGCTTGCTCTGCAATTTGTGTACGCGATCTTGATCTTGATCGCAGAGGGGAATGGGTGGCGTGTCCTGATGGCAGCTCCCAACCGAGAATTGGAACCGACGAACTTGAGACTGCGCAGATCAGAACTCGCGGCGGCATGGGCGGATGTCTCCCATGCGTTGAGAGGCTTTTACGAGTTGGCCGACATCCTCCCGATTATAAGGGACGATCATCCAGTGGTGGCTCACCTGACGGCTAGTCTGTGGTTTCGGGACATGGAGTTGACCATCACGAGCTCAACCAGCAGATCTAGAGGGCCGAATAACGAAAGGAAGAACGTGGCCGCATCGGAGAAGCAACTAGAGTCGATGGTGCATCGGTTGGCACAAGAGGGAGGCAAGTGGCCCTTCTTAACACCAAGACTGGAAAACGCCACGGGGAAAACAAGAGAAGATGCGCCGCTTCTGGTGAAGCAGATCTGGGATTTTCTTGAGGAGCAACTGGGAATAGCTGAGAAGAGGGAGATGACGGTTGGCAGGTTCGTCACAGCAGCCAATGAGGTCACGATTGGAGGGTTCTGGAGGGAGCACGCTAGGGGTGAGCTAAGGACGAGGAGGGATCATGAGATTCTCGAGTTCTTGAGTCCTTGTTGCGGAAAAGAGTTCCTGGCCGGAGTGTACAGTGCGAAGGAGACTATCTTTAAAGCGTTCATACAGGAGGTATTGAATATGCCTATCAGTCTGTTGCTGGCGCTGTACCTGGTTTACCCGAGATACTTGTTTAATATGGGCCCAGCATACATGTTCTGTCGTGGCGTGGATACCCTCAGGATAGACGGATACTTGACGTTAGTGCTTCTGACCCACGGTGAACTGGCGTCATTTCACCGATTGATGAGGTACGGGGAGCCCCTGTCGATGGGAAGAACACACTCGAGTATTGATACCTACTCGTACAAGTGTGCGGCCGGGCTAAAGACGCTGCTAGTGCAGTACCTACTGATGCAAAACAGGCACCTGACTGGTGAAGAAAAGAGCCCGAAGACAAGAGAGGAATGGAGAAGAGTGAATGGAGGCATGCCCCTATTGACGGACCTATGCCTGGCCATGAGATCGGACCCCATGGGGATGATCCGGGGGCTAGGGGAGGTCGTGACCTGTATCTATGGACCGGCCGTCACGTTCGCGTTTCCAGATCCTCTGGTGACAGCTTATCGATACTCTGTGACCCACATGAGCCTCATAAGCGTATTAGATGGAACGACACTTAACTGGTGTCAGCAAGAGGTGCTAAGGGCACAAATGAGCAACACGGTGCTCTTTGGAAAGGTGAAGGATCCGGAGTTGGTCGTGTACAGTTTCCGAGGACAACTGCAATGCCGGATGGGAGGCAAGCGCGAGGGCCCCATCGAAACTTACCCCAAGTTCTGGAACTTGAATCCCTTGACAGCCAATGGGCGAGAAATCTTGAGAATTCCTGCATGGACGAAAAGCTTCGAGCTAGTGAAAAAGGAGCTAGAGGCGATATTGGAGAAAGAAGTCCTGCCAGCGAGCATTTCTGAGTTCCCCATAGTGAGGAGAATGACCCTGGGGATGAACAGTTCCCTGGTTGTCCCGTCCCTTTACGCGAGAACCACAATCGAAGAACAGCAGAAGGAGTTCACCGACGGCTGGGATCCGCTCTTCATCGGCTACGCTGCAGCGGTTTATTTTCATACCAGCGATGCGAAGATAAGTCCATGGACCACTCAAGCGAAGAAAATGAGAGGGTCATTGCCCCCGAAATTCGAGGCGCGAGATGCCTTGAGAATACTTGAGCGAGCAGGTCTGGAGAATAAGTTGCCGGTATGGGACGATGGCAGGAAAATAGTGAATGAAGGGCCTATCGCGCTGAGAGACGACGAGATACTGCTTGCCACAAGGAGATACCGGGCACCTCACGGACTAGAGCAGGTGAAAAAGAGACAGGAAGGGAAGGAGCTGGATGCAGCAGGTCCATTGTACGTGGCACTGACAGAGCAGAAGGGGACGAATCCAACGACACCATCACCCCTATCGGTGGACACCCCTGGGGATAAAAGGAGTGGCACCGTGGAAGATCGATTCAGGAGGATTCTTGAGAGAAGAGAAGCAGAATCGGGAGACGAGAGCATGGATGAAACTCTCAGTGAGGCAGGAGAGGATATGGAGGTGGGAAACACACCGGAGCAGAAGCCAGCGGAGGAGGAGTTCACTGCGCAGGAACTGTTGAAGGATCTGAGTGAAGAAAACTGAGCAGATACCCCCACGCCACCTCTGACCTCATCCCCCCGCAAGGACCCAGAGTTGTCATTGACGAGCGAGAATCCCAACATGGGAATGATCTTCTTGAGTGCGGAGAGAAGGGAGAAGAATACCTTCGAGGGAAACAAAGACGCCTTCCTGGGCACTCTGGACAAAGATGCTTGGCAAGAATTCTTGAGCGATTTCAATCGAGAAGTGGATGAAGACACCACATTGGACAATTTTAAAGAGGAACTGTGGGACACGGTGGTGAAGTTCGGTGAACCTGTCCTGATGGGGACGGGTTTAGAGGAGAAAGCTAGAGGAGAGCTGCTGAGCAAGATGGTCGAGTTGAGGAAAACATCAAGAAAGACCAGAGAAGACAAATGTAAAGACAGCTCTACTCCGAAACAGAAAACTGACAATAAAATGATTAAATATACAAGGGGGGATAAGGTAGGAACTAGTAATATGATTAAAAGTACTAATATCCTTAAGGCTCGAGCAGGGGGGAGGCAAGAGTTGGCTGGAGAGAAGGAAGTTGAATCAGTGATGATAACGACGACGCCCCCGAATAAAGACGTGAGGTCTCGCAAGAGGAAGAGAGACGTGGAGGGATTGGGCAGTCCTTCAGCTGACGCGGTCTCGGAAAAGGACTTGAGAGAGACGGCCCCCATGGTTCTGGCGCGATGGAAGACGGCAGCCTACAAGAGTAGCTATGAACCGAGGAAATTGCTCGACATAGAAAAAGAAATGGAAAACCCCACTAGCTCAGTGACGGAGGAAGATTTCAAACCTCAGAGAAAAAAAATGAAGCGAGGTTCGACGAGCGGGCAGACCTGGGAGGTAGACGTCGGCAAAGAATGGGTCTCAAGTGAACATCAGGCTATTGGGAAACAAGTGACCAGCGATCCTCTTGAGAATAATAAAACCAGAAATACCTCCCGACCGTGGTGGATAGCCCTTGAGACATTGAAGGAAATGGAAGACTGCTTGAAGAAATTGGACAGTGGAGTAGCCCGCAAACGACACAGTTGGGCCACCCAGCAGAAGGCTGAGGTTAACAAGATAGAATTGGCGAACCAGCTGAAGAGATCCTGGCAGAACTTATTGAAGGATCATTTTGAAGAGGCTATGAGGACACCCTCATCGGCACCGCCGCTGATGGCGAATCCCTTCATCGGGACTGCAGGACAACTGATGTTCGCGTGGAGCCTGTTGGGGATAGAGCTGGAGACACTGACTTCGTACGATAATTGAAGCTGGGAGGCAAAAATCTAGAGATATATCGAATGCTGATGCAGCACGTCGCCAGGGACAACTCAGGCCTGAGTCTGGCAAGAAGGAAAGATGCAACCTGTTTCTTGAGATGGACGATGTCGATGATGACTGACAGTACCATCCTAGCATGTCATCAGAGAGCAGTTGGAAGCAAGACGCTGGAAAGGAGAGTCTCCACAGTCATCTTGAATGTGTACCAGAGTACTGGAGTAGAGAAGGAGGATGGTTCTAGGCAATCTCTGTAGAGCCATAGGAAGTTAGATGAGATACGAAGGTTCTACAGCACGAAGTTCGAGGAGAAACACGACGTTCACCGCAACCTGGCTTCGTCAGGGGAGTACTTAAAACTCAACAAAAAGGGAGAGTACCAGTATGTTTCTGGAGTGATGGGAATGGAGTACAACCCCTTCTTGGACTTGGAAGCCGGAGGTGCCCACAGAAACTATGAGGTGGCGGAGCTGCTGAAGTTCTGGACAGAGAAGATAATGGAGATAGACACTGTGGAGAGAGAGAGACCTAGCCTGGGTCTGATTCTCGAGAGAACGCCGGAAGTGATAAGTGTGCCACGCTCAAGTAAAAGAGTGGAACTAAAAATGGGTAACGGGAATGGCGTGTTGACCACGAATCTGGGAGTGGTATGGAAATTACTCAGACCCTCCTGGTGTCCACATCCCCATGCGAGCCTGATTGAGGAGGTCACTGAGCGAGTGAGATTGGCACCGACAGAGGATGAGGATTTGGCGACCTTGAGTATAGTACATAGACTGATCCTGCCTCAGATGAAAGAGTCGAGTGAGGTGACGAGTGGAACAGGGTCGGTGAAGAGGATGGAGCCGGGCAGTTGTCTTGATTCGACATGTGGCAACGGCGAGCATACTTGTGATGGACGATCATGCGTCAGGATACAGTCTTTCCAGAAAGAGGACCTCATCACCTGGTTTGAGGATATCACCGAAAGGGAGAAGAGCGAGATACAGATAGTGGCTGAATGTTACGCGAGTACCACCGTGAACCTAGCGACAGCCTTTGGATTTTTCTCAAGAATGTGTAGTCTCCAGTCACTGGAGAGGCTAGAGTCAGAACACCACCTGGTGACCGCGTTGAGCGTGGAATCATGGCCCGGAGTGTTACAAGTGAACCAGAAGCACATCAAGAGTTGGAAGATTGGACTCGAGGCGGAGATGGGATTTCCCATGAGCGTAGCCTATGGATTGCCTCTAAATGCGAAATCCTTAGTGGGGTCAGTGTTGGCTAACCTATGTGGAAGCCACTATCCACTACACATGGCGATGGTGGAGGTGTCCAGCCAGAGGGTATTGATAGACAAAGCCTTCTCAGTGCCCAAGTGCGTGCGACTAGCTCGGATGTCGCATCATTCACACAAGCTGTTGAGGAAGATCCGAGGAGCAGTACCGAAGGAACAAAGAGACGACTTGAGTGAAATCTGGGGTGAAGAACTCCTAGGCTTGGAGAGCGAAAACACAAGTGATCACGGAAGGCAAAACGTGGTGGGGAAACCCGCAGTAGGTGCTCCAAGCTCGGAAGAAGTCGACGTGATACACGAGAAAATGATGGAACTTGAGCCTCTCCTAGAAGCCTCGGGAGAACGCAATCTTAGAAGCATCGACCTCACGCATGGGGATTGTCCATGCCACTGTCTGGCGCAGACAGTGTGGTACCCAGACCGCGCCAATCTCTGTCTGATCTGGGACATAGAAGAAATTAAGTCGTTGGGACTACCGGAGCATCGACAAAAGGTGACCATCTTGGTGGTGAGCACGATGCTGGCTCTACGATGGATGGAAGAAAACATAGCGAAGTATAGAGAATCGAGAACGCCAACAGCTGAGTCGATTCATGCGATAGATTACAGCAGGAGACTTGAGTTGTTCGAGACCGAATGCAAGGTATTCGCCATACCAGTGGAGATCAGACATATATGGAGCCGCCTGAGATTTTTTCCTTGGTTTCGTGCGACGTTAACATCCTGGTTATATGTGGTGACAAAGGACCACATGAGGAAACATCAAAAGGAATATCGACAATTCCAAGCATAGATAGGACCAGATGCCTTCAAGAGACCTCTGCTAACCCATCGAAATGCGATCACGACGGGGTGGAAAAGAGTGGGCAGAGTATCCAGAGACAATTCTAGAGTGAGGGAATCGATACTAGAGGAGGACCTAGCGAAGAATGTAAGCATGAGTCTTCACAATTCCTTCTGTTTGAACCGGGAGTCGAAGGTAAAGAGCTTACCAAATCAATCGAAGAGGTTGCAAGAACAGAGGGAGTGGATGCGATCCTATGAACAGCTGAAGGCCTGGGAGGAAATTGTGATCAGCTCCGATGACGAAGAGGCACTGTTGGAACAAATTACAGTGTCAAGAACACCGGTGTCGGGTACCTCGAGGGCGAAGGACACGAGGTGAGCCGGTGGCTCGAAGGGAAAATTCTAGAGTCTTGAGTCTTGAGAGGGAGGGGGCTCGAGGGTGAACTCGGATGAAATCCGGGTTCACGAAAAAGAAATTTTAGACGAATAAGATATTGTTATTAATATGATAGATCTATTATATAAATCAAAATGATGCATGACAATTTCCTGACTGAATAGGACAAAAGAAGTTTTAAAATTACCAGCTTAAAAAGCGGGGATTCATGGGTGCAGGTGTGTGCAGATTTTGATTGCTGTTTAGCGATAGTGTGAAAATTTTATATGGTTGTGAATTTTGGAAGATAGATAAACTTGAGTCCGATGCAAACTTCTGTAAATGACCACTGGCACTGTATCTTGAGCAACACTCGGTTCTCTGGGACTCACTGGCAGATGACAACATGCAATGAGGACATCGATCTCGAGTCCGGGGAGTATGTGCCAGTCGGTCATGTCTGGAGGTTTGACCTTGAGAAACACGTAATTTTGGAGTGAAGTATTAATTTTAAAAATTTCGAATGGAGCCTGTCATGCTCAGTTTTCTCGAACCAACTGAAAACAAGAAGTAAAAAATCAGAACAACCGAATTAACAATTGCGGGAAACTACTCAAAAAAAGGGCAGGAAATTGCTATTCGCAATTTCCCGATACGAAATAATAAAAGAGTAGAGCTGTCTTATCCCGAAAACAAGAGGATAGAAAACAGACTTGAGAAAGGACGATTATTCGAACGGGACAGAGTGAACATTCAATGGAAGAGAGGACAACTCGAGTGTCCCGATGGTTCATACAGAAACTTTGATTCTTGAGACAAAACTTACTTCTGTTGTTAAAACTAATTAGCATCAAACTTATTTAGTTATATCATTTAATTCTCGAGCTGCTTATCTTTTAATTACTCCTCATACTCCAGCGCATAGACATGTGAGTTCTCAATTTAAATTTCTCGAGTGTATTTTATGATAGTTATGTTGAGATAAGGCGAGTTTTAGGTTGATCCATCTGAAATGGATCAAAGTTCCACTGTCCAATAAAAAGTAACTAAGCGGATTGTTCCGACCCGGTTTTTAACGGCGTTCATGTATTTTGGGTATTTCGAGACCTAAGTATGGGGACGTTCTTACTTCTAGAGTGGGGGGTATTTTGGTAGTGGCCTTTAAGCTGTAACGGGTTCTAGTCTCATGTCGCAAGCGAACCGAATTGGCTCCGACCGTTCTTGAGGTAGAAAAACACAAGAGATAGTGTCCCTGACTCTTGAGCCAATGGTTATAGGGCCTATTTTTCTTAAGCCTCATATGTGACTAAAGTAGGCGACTGTTACACGTGTCGAGTTGCGTGTTCTTATTGAACGTATCGATTTTAAATGACAAGGACTTAAACACTTGACATCTTCTTTTATCATTATCACTTCCATATCTAGAAATTCCAAGGATTTTGACTGGAATACACGATGAAGGGACTCATGACTGTAACCTCGGTTACTATGATACTTTTGACCTTCTGATTACCCAAAAAAAAATCTGCATTTTTGTCCATTCTGGTCGAATGTCACAGTTTAAATTAACTTTTTAAAATTCTTACTAAGTTTTCAGGCTGAACAGTTCAAATTTAACTCTTGGAAATGTTTCTTATTGCATGAGCAACTGTAACATTCGTCTACTGCAGTCACACATGAAGCTTAAGAAAAATAGGCCCTATAACCACTGGCTCAAGGGTCAGGGACACCATCTCTTGTGTTTTTCTACCTCAAGAACGGTCGGAGCCAGTTCGGGTCGTTTGTGACATGAGACTACGACCCGTTACAGCTTAAAGGCTACTACTAAAATATCCCCCCACTCTAGAATTAGAAACGTCCCCATACTTAGGTCTCTAGATACCCAAAATACATGAACGCCGTTAAAAACCGGGTTGGAACAATCCGTTAAGTTACTTTTTATTAGACAGTGGAACTTTGATCCATTTCAGATGGATCAACCTAAAACTCGCCTTACCTCAACATAACAATTATAAAACACACTCTAGGAATTTAAATTAAGTACTCACATTGTAGCACGCTCAAGAACCAGGAAGTAAATAAGTCGGTAAGCAACTCAAGAATTAATAAAGTAACTAAAATGAGTTTAATGTTAGTCAGTTTTAATAATAAGAACAAGTTTTTTCTCTAGACTGTAAGTTCTCGTGAACCATTGGGACACTCTAGCTGTCCACCTTTCCACCGAAGGTTCACTCTGGTCCAGTTAATAATAGTACTCCAATCACAACAATCCAGTTCGTGGGAATGCTCTCGTCTCTGTTTTAGATGGGACAGCTCTACTCTTGTTCTATTATGACAGAAATTGCGAATAGCAATTTCCCACCGTTTTATTTAGCAACTTTCCCGCGATTGTTACTCGATTGTTCTGACTTCTCTTTTCTGATTTTCAGTTATCGCGAGAAAATCGTGCATGACAGGTTCCATTCGAAATTTTGAAAAACTAAATTTCACTCCAAAATCAAGTGTTTTTTGCTTCTCTCAAGGTCAAACTTCCGAATATGACCGACTGGCACATACTCCCCGGACTCGAGATCGATGTCCTCATCGCGTGCTGTCTTCTGCCAGTGAGTCCCAGAAAACCGAGCGTTACTCAAGATACAGTGCCAGTGGTCATTTACAGAAGTTTGCAGCAGACTTAAGCTTATCTACACCCCAAAATTCACAGCCATGTAAAATTTTCACACTATCGCTAAACAGCAATCAAAACCTGCACACACCTGCACCCTTGAATTCTTGTTTTCCAAGCCAATCATTTAAAATTTCTTTTGTCCTATTCAATCAGGAAATTGTCATGCAGCATTTTGATTTATATAATAAATATAGTATATTAATAACAATATTTGCTTTGTTAAAACTTCTTTTTCGTGAATCCAAGTTTCACCCGGATCCACGCTCAAGCCCCCCTTTCCCTCTCAAGACTCAAGATCCATTCGAGCCACCTGCTCATCTCGCACTCTTCGCCTTGGAGGTACTGCACCCTGAAGTACTAGATACGGCAAACTGTCTCAACAGTTCCTCTTCATCATCGGAGCTAATCACAATCTCCTCCCAAGCCTTCAGCTGCTCGTAGGATCGCATCCATTCTCTTTGCTCTTGCAACCTCTTTGCTTGGTTGGGTAGTGCCTTCACCCTAGATTCCCGGTTCAAACAAAAGGAGTTGTGCAGGCTCAAGCTCACGTTCTTCGCCAGGTCCTCCTCTAGTATCGATTCCCTCGCCTTGGTATTGTCTCTAGACATCTTACCCACTCTCTTCCATCCTGTCGTGATTGCATTACGATGGGTTAACAGGGGTCTCTTGAAAGCTTCCGGCCCAATCTCGGCCTGGAACTGTCGATACTCCTTTTGATGTTTTCTCATGTGATCTTTCGTTGTCATGTACAACCAGGACGTCAGCGTCGCCCGAAACCATGGGAAATACCTCAAACGGCTCCAGACATGTCTGACTTCCGTTGGTATGGCGAATACCTTGCACGCAGTCTCAAACAACTCGAGTCTCCTACTGTAGTCTATCGCGTATATTGACTCTGCCGTTGGCGTCCCCGCTTCCCGATACTTCGTTATATTCTCTTCTATCCATCTCAGAGCCAAGATCGTACTCACTACCAAGATCGTCACCTTCTGTCGGTGATCCGGTAGTCCGATCGACCGGATTTCTTCCATATCCCACACCAGGCAAAGGTTCTTGTGATCTGGATACCACACCGTTTGCGCTAAACAGTGGCATGGGCATTCTCCATGGGTGATTTCAATGCTCCTGAGGTTACGCTCCCCCGAGGCTTCCAAGAGAGGCTCAAGCTCCATCATTTTCTCATGTATCGTGTCGTTATCTTCCAGGTTTGGAGCACTTCCCACAGGTTTTCCGATCACGTTTTGTCTCCCGTGATCGCTTGTGTTCTCTCTCTCCAACTTCAAAAGTTCTTCTCCCCAGATTTCACTCAAGTCATCTCTCAATTCTTTTGGTACTGTCCCTCTGATTTTTCTCAACAACTTGTGCGAGTGATGCGATATCCGAGCCAACCTCACGCACTTGGGCACTGAGAAGGCCTTGTCCACCAGTACTCTCTGGCTGGATGCTTCCACCATCACCATGTGCAGTGGGTAGTGACTTCCGCACAAGTTGGCCATCATTGACCCTATCAGCGATTTCGCGTTCAATGACAAGCCATAAGCTTCGCTCATGGGAAATCCCATTTCCGCCTCGAGACCAACCTTCCAGCTCCGGATGTGTTTTTGAGTCACCTGCAACACCCCGGGCCATGATTCTACGCTCAACGCCGTCACTAAATGATGTTCAGATTCTAGTCTTTCCCGTGACTGCAGACTACACATTCTCGAGAAGAATCCGAGAGCTGTCGCTATATTCACCGTGGTTCTCGCGTAACACTCCGCTACTATTTGCACTTCACTTTTCTCCCTTTCTGTTATGTCTTCGAACCAAGTGACCAGGTCTTCTTTTTGAAATGACAGTATTCTAACGCATGACCGTCCATCGCAGGTGTGCTCTCCGTTTCCACACGTCGAATCCAGACAGCTACCCGGCTCCAATTTCTTTGCTGACCCGGGATTACTAGTCTTTTCGCTTGGCTCTTGCATCTGAGGTGAAATTAGCTTATGCAGCACACTCAACTTTGCCAGATCTTCATCTTCCGTTGGTGCTAACCTCACTCGCTCGGTGGTTTCCTCGATCAGACTCGCGTGGGGATGTGGACACCAAGAGGGTCTTATTAGTTTCCATACCACTCCCAAGTTCGTGGTTAACAAGCCATTTCCATCGCCCATGTTCACTTCAACTCTCTTGTCTGAACGTGGTATGCTCACCACCTCTGGTGTTTTCTCAAGAATCAGGCCCAGGCTCGGCCCCTCTTTTTCCACCGCGTCTATTTCCATTATTCTTTCTGTCCAAAACTTCAGTAGCTCCGCTACCTCATGGTTCCTGTGGGCGCCTCCAGCTTCCGAGTCTAAGAAGGGGTTGTAGGCCATTCCCATCACTCCAGACACATATTGGTATTCCCCCTTCTCGCTGATTCTCGAGTACTGCTCTGACGAGGCCAGGTTACGGTGAACATCATGTTCTTCTTCGAACTTCTTATTATAAAACCTCCGTACCTCGTCTAGCTTCCTATGGTTCTCTAGGGATAGTCTGGAACCCTCTTCCTTTTCTATTCCTGTGCTCTGATACACGTTCAAGATGACCGTTGAGACTCTTTTTTCCATGGTTTTGCTTGCGCTTGCTCTCTGTTGGCATGCCAGGATGGTGCTATCAGACATCGTCGACATTATCCATCTCAAGAAACACGTGGCATCCTTTCTTCTGGCCAGGCTCAAGCCTGAGTTTCCCTGACTACGTGTTGCATCAGTGCCTGATACATCTCTAGCTTCTTGCTTCCCAACTTCAGCCTGTCATACGAGGTCAGTGTTTCCAACTCTATCCCCACCAGACTCCAGGTGAACATTAATTGTCCTGCAATTCTAACGAAGGGATTCGCCATTAATGGTGGTGCTGATGAGGGTGTCCTCATTGCTTCTTCAAAATGATCCTTCAACAAACTCTGCCAGGACCTCTTCAGATGATTTGCCATTTCTATTCCATTAACCTCGGCCTTTTGCTGGGTGGCCCAATTACGTCGCTTGCGAGCTACTCCACTGTCCAACTTCTTCCAGCAGTCCTCCATTTCTTTCAATGTTTCAAGGGCCACCCACCACGTCCGGGAGGTGTTCCTCGTCTTGTTCCTTTCCAATGGATCACTTGTCACTCGCTTGCCCGTGGCCTGGTGTGCCTTCGAGATCCATTCTTTGCCGACATCTACTTCCCATGTCTGTCCGTTCGTTGAACCTCTCTTCACGTTTATCTTCTGAGGCTTGAAGTCTTCCTCCGATGTCGAACTGGTGGAAACCTCTATTTCCCTCTCTACTTCAAGTGGTCTTCTGAGCTCCGAGCTGCTCTTGTATGCCGCCGTCTTGCATCTAGCCAAAACCATGGGCGCCGTCTCTCTCAAGTTTCCTTCCGAAACAGCATCCACTGAAGGACTACCCAATCCTTCCACTTCTCTCTTCCTCTTGCGAGTCTTCACATCTCTACTTGAGGGTGTTGTGGCTACCATCACTGATTCGACCTCTCCATCCACTCCTTCCAACTCTTGCCTCCCCCCTGCTCGAGCCTTAAGGATATTAGTACTTTTAATCATATTACTAGTCCCAACCTTATCAACCATTTTATCTACAGTTTTTTGTCTCCGAGTAGAGCTGTCCTCACATTTTTCTTCTCTAGTCTTCGATCGTGAATTCCTCAGCTCTACCAGCTTGCTCAGTAGCTCTTTTCTCGCCTTCTCATCCAGGCCCGTTCCTATCAGAAGCGGTTCTCCAAATCTTACGACTGTGTCCCACAGTTCCTCCTTGAATTTGTCCAGCGTCGTCTCGCTGCCCACTTCTTGATTGAATTCTTCCAAGAACTCCTGCCAAGCATCGTCCTTCAGTGATCCCAGGAATATGTCCCTGTTCCCTTCGAAAGTGTTCTTTTCCCTTTCCTCCGAGCTCAAGAGTATCATCCCCATATTGAAGGTCTCACTTGCCAATGGCAATTCCAGATCCTTCCGGGGAGACGGAATCAGGGGTGGTGTGGCAGTATCTGCCCAATTCTCCTCGCTCAAGTCTTTCAACAGCTCTTGAGTGGTGAGCTCCTCCCCTGATGGCCCTGGTTCAGGCGTATTCCCCACTTCCATGTCTTCACCGGCTTCACTGAGAGTTTCATCCATACTCTCTTCTTCTGACTCATGTCTCCTTCTCTCGAGAATTTTCTTAAATCGGTCCTCGACGGGTCCGCTCCTCTTGTCTCCAGGCGTGTCCACGGACAGTGGTGATGGTGTCGTAGGATCCAGCTTTTTGTATTCCGTCAGTGCTACATGCAGATGACCTGCTGCATCTAGTTCTGTTCCTTCCTGTCTTATTTCCACCTGTTCCAAGCCATAGGGCGCCTTATATTTTCTCGTGGCAAATTTCATGTCGTCCACCAGTGCGACGTGCCCCTCCATCACGATCATCCTGCCATCATCCCATATGGGTAACATGTTCTCAAGTCCCTCCTTCTCTAGAGTTCTCAAGACCTTCCGCACCTCATACCCTGGGGGCTGCGAACCTCTACTCTTTTTCGCTTGCGTCGTCCACGAATTTACCTTCGTCTTGCTGGTATGGAAGTAGACCGCCGCCGTGTAGCCAATGAACAGGGGGTCCCAGCCATCAGTGAAATCCTTCTGCATTTCCTCCGTCGTCATCTTCGCCATTATGGAGGGAACTACCAAGGGACTATTCATTCCTAAGGTCATCCTCCTGACTATTGGGAACTCAGGCATGGTGGCTGGGAGGATTTCTTTCTCCATTATGGTCTCCAGCTCCCTCTTCACCAGTGCGAAGCACTCCTTCCAGGCAGGAATTCTCAAGATTTCTCGTCCGTCCGCCGTCAATGGGTTCAAGTTCCAGAATTTGGGATACATTTCGATGGGACCCTCTCGCTTGCCTCCCATTCTACATTGCATTTGCCCCCTGAAGTTGTACACTATTAGCTCGGCATCTTTCACCTTTCCAAAGAGTACCGTGTTGCTCATTCGCCCTCTGAGCACCTCCTGCTGACACCAATTTAACGCCGTCCCATCCAGTATACTGATAAGACTCAAGTGCGTTACAGAGTGACGATACGTTGTCACCAGGGGGTCTGGGAACGCGTACGTCACTGCTGGACCATAAATGCAGGTCACCACCTCCTCTAGGCCCCGGATTATCCCCATTGGGTCCGACCTCATTGCCAGGCATAGGTCCGTCAGCAGAGGCATCCCTCTGTTCGTCTTCTTCCATTCTTCTCTCGAAGTTGGATTCTCATCTTCACCCGTCATGTGCCGATTTTGCATCATGAGGTATTGTACTAGCAACGTCTTCAACCCTGCGGCACACTTGTAGGAGCTGGTTTCAATGCTCGTGTGGACTCTCCCCATAGACAGAGGCTCTCCATATTCCATTAATCGATGAAACGACACCAATTCCCCATGGGTCAAGAGTACTAGTGCCAGGTACCCATCAACTCGAAGTGTCTCCACTCCTCGACTAAACATGTATGCTGGGCCCATGTTGAACAAGTATCTGGGGTAGACCAAATACAGGGCCAAGAGCAGGCTGATGGGCATGCCCAGTATCTCCTGCACGAAGGCTCCAAAGATAGTCGCCGTGGTACCGAATATTCCTGCCAAGAATTCCTTCTCCCAGCAAGGACTCAAGAACTTGAGAATCTCGTAATCCCTCCTAGTCTTTAATTCGCCTTTGGCGTGCTCTCTCCAGAACCCTCCAATCGTCACCTCATTGGCGGCCGAGACAAATCTAGCCACCGTCATGTCTCTTGTTTCGGCCAGCTCCAGTTGTTTCTCCAGAAAACTCCAGACTTGTTTCACGAGGGGTGGTGCTTCCTCCCTTGTCTTATTCGTGGCGTTCTCCAGCCTTGGTGTCAAAAATGGCCACCAGCCATTCTCTTGAGTCAAACGATATTTCATCGATTCTAATTGCTTTTCCGTCTCGGCCACATTTCTTCTCTCGTTACTGGGACCTCTAGACCTGCTGGTGGAGTTTGTGATCTTCACATCCATACTCCGAAACCACAAGCTGGCCGTTAATTTGCTTATCGCCGGGTGATCGTCCCCGATGACTGGGCTGAACTTGAGTTGCCTGGCAAAGTTCGATATCTCTAGCAAGAGCACCTCGTCTAATACGATCAGGATGTCGCCTAGTCCATAAAAGCCCCTCAGTGCATGAGATATGTCCGCCCATGCCGCCGCCAATTCTGACTTGCGAAGCCTCAGGTTCGATGGCTCCAACTCCCGATTGGGAGCTGCCATTAGAATCCGCCATTCATTCCCTTCTGCTATCAGGATCAAGACCGCGTACACGAACTGTAGGGCGGGTGGCATATTCGCGTATCCAGGGGACGTGGTAAACACCACCTTCGTCTTGGACCCGAATCTCGAGACAACATTCTCTTGCACTTCATTCATCGCCGCAAACAACGCTTGAATGGCTTCCCATATCTTCCTCGATGTCGGAATTTTATCGCCCTTTAGTTGCTCAAGAAGTCCCATCGCGTGCAGGTGATCATTCATTCCTGCAAACAACAGCAGCTCAGGTTCACAGGGCATCTTCGACTTTATTGCCACCACCAGAGTTAACATCTGATTTAATTCAGCTCCTGGCAAAGAGTATATCAAAGTCTCCGGCCAGAACAACTTGGGAGACGTTCCTTCGAAGTCTGATCCCGCCACAATGACTACTCTCGCAGCAGCTGGATCTGCTCTATCATAAACTGCCAGGGTTTTGGCCAGCTGGGTACTCCCACAGGGCTTCCCGTACCTGGGATCTTCCGCCAATTTCGAGCCTTCGTAAGCGGCATCTGGCAATCCCGTTCCTCCCGGATTGAGTAGCTTACCTACCACCTTTAACTGTGCCGGGGTTGCCAACCTGATCCTAACGATGCTAGTTCGGTGCTTGGGAGGTTCTGCTATAAGTCCAGGACTCCCCAGCAGCTTGAGAGGTCTGTAGTTAATGGGTCCCATGATCGCTTTTGTGGGAATTCCAGTCAGGTCTGCGGTCTCCATCAACTTCGCTCTCGAGAAGTGCGCCTCATGAGCTTTCAACCAGTCCACGCAATCATGCCTATTCAAATCCTCGTGTGACACTCGTTCGATCCCCAGGGTTTCCGCCAATTCTCGCCTGTATTCCAAACTCTCTAGATCCAGTTCTTTCACCTTCTCAGGATATCTCAAGCGAGCGGTCTCCATAGACTTCTTTTCCCGTTTGCTCTCCGCCACTACCACTGAGGATATCGCCGAGCTTGGAGGTGTTGATGACGTCACCTCCTCAGACTCCATTGGCGTGGCACTCTGCAATCTGGTCTGGCTGCTCCTTGAACTGTCTCTAGTGTCAACTCTCGGTCCCAAGCGACCAGACAAGGCCCTTGAGGCAAGGAATGGTGGGTTCGGAGGTGGTCCTAATGTGAATTGGGCTGTTTCTAGCAGATCCGCCTCTAGCGCGTTTATGTGTTCTTGGAAGACGTCGTTTAGCCATTCTGCTCCCCTTGGTCTATCAAAATGGATTCCATCATTGGAGGTGTCTTCAGGGAATCCCTCTTTCTCCATGCGCTCTGCCACGTCCAACAGTCTGACAGGGAGCACACTCTTCCGGTGGATGTCTCTTATCACCTTGTTTAGGTTCCGCACCTTCTCGTTCATCTCCAAGGCGTGCTGATCAAACATCATGTTGTAGGGGACAGTACATATCGTCAACAGGATGGGGTCCATCTGAATCCTCAGTTCCTCAAGAAGGCAGCTCACCTTATCGTGCAGCCTTGTTATTTTCCTCGCTTCACCCCTTGATACATCGTTGGTCCCGACCATCAGGGTCACCGTGTATACTTTGGTCATCCCCAGCATGTCAAGCGTTGCCAACATCTGTGGCGTGGCAGCTCCAGCGAAACTCAAGATTCCCGTCTGCCAGTGCGATCGGATCCGGGTCAACACCCGCACCAGGCTGTCCCCTACGATTAGGTGAACCGCACCTTCTGGTACCCGGGGTGGCGCCAAGTACTGCACCCAGGCCGCATCATGAAAGCAGTCTCTCCTAGCTTTCTGCTCCGCACTCCAGTCCAGCCGATTGTGCCTGTGGTACCTCCCCTCTGTATTCTTCTTATAACTCGAGATCACGACACTCCTAACCGGCTGTTCCCTCCACGTCGGGGGAAGCTCCGGTCTTGCCGAACTCTCACGACTCTTTTGTCGCAATCTCTCGCCCAGTTCTTTCAGACGCGATGAGCCGCCGCTCACCTGACTGTCACTCGAGGTTGAGGTTGGGGTATATCCCGGCAGCTCCACATCCATCAGTGGGCGTATGGGTTGCGTCTCTAGGCTACGCAAGGAAGACGTTGTGTCATTCGGTATCCAGACTTCCAACCCTTCACTCATGTGTTCTCGGGCCTCGCGGTCAAGGTTGAACCGTGCTCTTGCTCTGGGGGCTTCATCCACCTCCATACGTGACTCTGGCCTCGAGCTGGTGACCACTCGCTCCTTCGGCCTGGCTCCCTTCTGTGCATCAAGCTCGCGTTGTCGTTGTTCTATTCTGTCCAATTCCGACCTCAGTTGATCACGATTTGCGGCGTTCTCCCGCACCCTTAACTCCTGTTGATGTTCAGCTTTTTGTATCTCAAGCAACCTCAGAGCCTGGTCTCGCTCGTTGACCGCCTGGTCCCTTTCCAGCTGAACCTTCTCCCGATCCAGCTTTGCCTGATCCCGATCGAGGTTCGCCTTATTCCTTTCCTTCTGCGTCTTCTCGAGCTCTTTCTTTAGAACACCTAGATCCGGATATGCCTCGGTCGTCTGTTGCGTTCGTGACATCGATGGCACCCTACTCGAGTTCTGGCTTGTGGATCTTACTGTTGGCCTAGTCGGTAGTGCGAATTCCCCTGCGCCATATTCGGTATTGTTATTCAGGCCAGGATTCCTTGCCAAGTCAAAACCCCTTACTCCTCCATCCACATTCCAAGACAACCATCTGGTCTGTTCTTGGTTCGATATTCCCTCGGTGGTGTAGCCGATCATCAAGACAGCCTCCGTTGCAGACTCCCTGCACTCACCCTGGTCCTCCAACTGGAGGATGGCATTCAGCATCACCGCCATTCTCTCGTCTATTTGGGTGTAGTCCAAGTCCCTCAGGCGTCTGTACAGCTCATCAAGAGTGGGCTTCTTCAGGGCCGCGGGCACGGATTTCCATAATCGGTCTGCCATTCTTCGTGACTTCGGGATGTATACAGGTATGTGTTAACCAGCTCAAGAATTACCTTACCAGCTCAAGAATTACCTTACCGACTCAAGTATTACCCAACTCAAGAATTCTCTCGAAATGTTCCCTTGCAAATACTTGCTGTAAGTGCCGATTATCGCGAGTTCAATCAAGGTTTCTCTCTCTGTTTCTCGCTTGAGTATAGTTGGATTTTCAACTTTGTTTTTCAAACTTGATCTGAAAACAGAAAGCATATTGAAACTTGACATGTCATGTTCCTAACCTAGAGACCCCCCTTTTACCAGTATGGTTAAAATCTTATCATTTTCATATCACTTAAAACAATTCAATTGGAATTCCCTTAAAAGCATGCAGATTCATTTTATGTTTTAGCACCGTTAACTCGTTTTAAAATTTAATTGTCATGCCAATCATATCTTAAGATCCCTTTACCTGCGCCGCACCCCAGTACCTGACTCAAGACTCCTCCCTCACACCCGACTCGATACCCCCATGTACCCGACTCAGGCGATGCTCAAGTAATACTTCTTATGGAGATACACCATTATCTCAGTTTCTGCAAAGACCACATGTAGGATAGCGTACAATTCCCTCGGGCTCAGTTTGCCCCTGTTTGGGTCATACACCGGCATTGAGACATCTGTTATCCCTCTTTCAATCATGAAGTCTCGTAATCTTGTTAGTGCCAATATCACGTGTTCGGGATCAATTGTGTTCCTGTCATTGACCCTCGTCACTAGGAAGCACAGATATTTGCCCGGGACTTGTGCCACTGACGGTGGAAGCGCTGCCATCCCTCCCAGTCCTGGTCTCTGTCTGACCAGAAACTCTACATTCTGGTACTCTCTTTTGAAGTCAGCTTCCAATCTTGATTTGAAACTCATGTCCGCCGTGATGCAGATCGCGCTGGTCCTGTTTGACAGGATGAAGTCGCTATCCGTTATCATGATGTTCTCCGAGTATTCATTGGGTATTTCGAATTTCGTTTTGAAATTCCGACCTATAGTAGGCTCTGGCTCTTCTTCCTCCAGTTCCAATTCACTCGTTTCTCTCACTTCCTTGAGCTTCTTTATCATCAAATTTTCGGTGTGGGTAAGTCCTACCCCCACTCCCCGGACAAAAATATTTATCGACGTCCCCGTCGATGTTGTCGGGTTTGAATTGTCCTGAGGAACGCGTAGTGGCCTGTCCGTTGCCGTCCATCCGAAAAGAGGGTCTTCTGTCTTCATGTAATTTGCTGCTGATACATCGACTTGCTGAATGCTTTGTCCTTCGCGGCTCTCGTCTTTGACATCACGCATCCACTCTAGAATCCTCAAGTTCGTGTTCTCCCTCCTCTCTATCTCACTCTGTTCGAGATCCGTTTCTACTTCTGGCGTCGAGTAATCATCCTGCGGATAATGACCACCATCATCAATGACCTGCCATTCCTCTCCGGCTTCCAGTTCGCCTGCCTTCAGTAATTCCTCGCCCAAATTGTCTGGCTGTATCTTATCGATCAAGAAGTCATCCCCGTACCTGTTGTACCTCATGCCTGTGCGTTTACGATTGCCAGTCCTGGTTTCCGGTGGTGTTGTTCGATCCGGTTCCATCCATTTCGGCACCTCGTCTTGCTCCGGGTCGTTCCAGTCTTCTTCTACAAATGATCCTGCATCAGACTCCACTCCTATCTTTTCATTGTCGTCCAAACTCAAGTTCTCATTACCATCATTTTTCTCTCTAGTGCCTTTCTCATTCACTTCACACGCTGGCTCTACCACCAGGTACTCAAGACCCTCCATGTCCTTCGGTATGCACCAATCCTCTGGGGACGGGACGTGAGGCTTCAGATTTTCATAATGTGCCGCTCGCCCAGTACTCAAGCGATAGAACCGTCCTTGTTGATGAACCTCCGTTATCATGAATGGTCCCCTCCACTTCTTGAGTAGTTTCTTTGTTCCCTTGGGCGGTATGACATTTTGGAAGACCCACACGTATTGGCCCACTTCATATGGCTTTGCTCGTAATATTTTTTCGTCGTATTTCCTGCGTTGCCTCATTTGCGCTTGCGCCGTGTTCCTCCTGCATAGCTCGTTCAACTCCTGTTGTCTTTTGATCGCTTCTTTCACGTATGCCTGAGGCGACGTCCTTTTCCCTTCGTATTCCGGGTAAAAGAATGTCAGAGGCATTGCTCTCTCCCTGCCCGTCAACATCATGAAAGGACTGATGCCCGTAGTTGAGTGCTGTGTACTGTTGTAGGCTCCTACTACCTGTGGCAGGTATTTGTCCCAGTCCGTCATGTATCTTGAGCATTACACCCTTAACATGTTGACCAGTGTCCTGTTTTGTCTCTCTACCAACCCATTGGTCTGCGGATGATAGGTCGTCGAGTGTGCTTGAGCAATGTGCGATCTCTTCATCAATTCTTTTGTCAAGTCCCCCACAAAAGCTTTGCCGTTGTCCGACTAGAAAGTCATTGGACAACCATACCGCGATATCCAATGCGTTATCAGATGATCACATGTCTCTTCGGCCGAGGCTGTCTGGCACGGAACCGCTTCCGCCAACTTTGTGAAGTGATCTATTATAACCAGTATCTGGTTGTATCCCGACTCTGTCATGCAGATTTTTTGATGGTCTATCTGCACCACTTCATTGAACTCCGAGCTCTCAACGGACTTGAGTGGAAACTTCATCTTCCTTGGGTCTTTTACATGGAGACATGCCAGGCAGGCATTCACCCATCTCTCGCAAGCTTTTCTCATTCCTGGCCAATCAAACCTGTGAAGTATCCTTTGTTGTACTTTGTCTATCCCCTGGTGGCCCATCTGGTCGTGCGATCTGAAAAGCACCTCCGTCTGGTACAACTGTGGTAGTATGATGAGATTGTGTTTGTGTAATATCTTTTCTTCATCTCTCCTCTTGCACGCTACCACCCCATCAGCTGTGTGATAAAGCAAGTCTTTCTTTTCTTTGTAGAACTGGCTCAAGATCTTGTAGCTGTCTTCCTCAAGTTCCCCCTTCTCCTTGACCCCCGACTGGATCCATTTGGAGAGGTTACTTGTCATTTTGTCATTCTTCTGGGCTCTTATTAGGTCTGACAGCCTATATCTCGCCTTGACATGCTCCTTTAGCGCCATGATTTGTCCATTCATCTCCCCAGGGTTGTGGATGTCATCACTCAGTTTCACGCATATCATCCTTTTCACGATTTTCATATCATCTTCTGGCACCAGATTCGTTCTGATGTTTGAGTTGCATGATAGTTCCCTGAATGGTTTCCTTGCGACCGCCATTTTCTCAAGTTCCTCACCACCTCGCATCTCCTGTATGTCCATGTTGTATGTTCCTGAAGATGGATCCGTCTGTAACTCCCTGTCGTGGTGCCTTGTCTTCTCTTCCGCCAGTATCATGCACAGACTGTCTTGGTTTTCGCTGCTCTCATCCGAGTCTTCATCCCATCCTTCACGCTCCCCGGACAATTTTCCTTCTCCGGTTCCTTCTTCCGTGAACCTGGAACACTCCCCGGACTCTTGACCTAGTCCCAGGTGTTCAGTATCTTCCTTGAACGTCACTTTCTTTTTCCTAACCTTGGTCTGCTCCAGAATGTCTTCGGGGATTTTGTCAACTAGTGACCGCACGACATCTTTGCTGTCAGTGACGCTTCCTCTTGATGAGTCAGTATCGTTCACTGTCTCTTTTCTCCGAAGTATAGTGAATTCCGGTTTCTCTTGACCCTTCTCCTGGATCACGGGCTTATCATCTGATAGTTTCTCGAGCAACCTCATTAAGTCATCATCTATCTGTGCAGTTCCTGCTTCGACCTGGTTAAGATCATAGCCTTTTGCCTTGAGCGTCTCCTTCACGATCTTCGACTTGAGTATAATCTCAATCGGAATCCTCTTGCTCTTCCTCAAGATGGTCTTCTCTGGAGGCTCTTTAGGCAATTCAGGATGATCTTCTATCGGTTTGCCTGACTTGTCCAGCCATCTCGTGAGTGGAAGACTGTCGTACGTTTCCTTGTCCATGAATGAGAAGCCATCTTTGATTTCAGGTCTGTCTGCTTCTCTTTGCTCTTGTCTCTCATAGAACTCCGTCTTCTTACTCAAGCTGTCGGCATTCTGATGTTTATCTCGCGTTCTATGCTCAATTATCATGTTGTATCCGTCCAGGCGAACTATCCACCTCCCAATGTAACTTTGGTCCATTGAGTACGTTTTCAGCCAGCTCAGTGCTCTGTTGTCGACTCGCAACTTGGATGGCTCACTGCCCAGGTATGCCCTGTATTTCTCGACAAAGGTAACCACCGCGAACATCTCAGCTTTCGGTGCTCCGTACTTCATTTCCGTGTCACTCAGGACTTTGCTCCCGTACGCTATTGGTCTCAAGACTGTCTTCCCATTCCATTCTTGTTCTTGGTGGAGAATCCCAGAAATCGCGACTACCGACGCATCCGTGTCCAGCACGTACATCCCTTTCTCAGTCGGCATACCCAGTACTGGTGCCTCACATAGCTCTTTCTTTATCCTCTGGAATGACTCTTCTGCTGCGTTGTTCCACGTGAACTTCTTGCCCTTGTGTCTCATTAATTGTTGCATCGGGTATACCTTGTCTGCATAGCCTTTGATGAACTCTCTATAATAGTTAGCGAAACCCAGGAAGCTCATCAACTGGTGCTCTGTCTTCGGTGATTTCCAGGTCAGGACTGCTTCCACGGCGTCCGTATCAGGTCTGATGCCGTGCTTGTCTACCATCCTGCCCAAGTATTTTATTGAGTCCTTGAGTATCTCGCACTTTGATGGTTTACACTTTAGCCCCGACCTCTTCATGCATGCAAACACTTCGTCTAGTCCCTCAATGTGGTCTTCCAGTGTTGGCGTCGCTATTACCACGTCATCCACGTAGCACATTACCAGGTTGCCATACTTCTTCGTTACGCCTATCAGCGCGTGTGCCATCAACCGCTGAAACGTGGCTGTGGCATTGCAAAGTCCAAACGGCATCCGTTTCCATTGAAACAGACCCAACTCGCAGGCAAACCCTGTTTTGTCCCTGTCCTGCTTCCTTAGTGGTACTTGCCAAAAGGCTGAGCCTAAATCAAGAGTCGTAAAAAATTTTGCATCACCTAACTTCGAGAGGCTCTCATCAATCCTAGGTATGGGATAGGCATCCTTCACCGTGACGGAGTTCAGGTATCGAAAGTCACAACAAAACCTCAACTGGTCGCCTTTCTTTTTGGCCATCACTACTCCACACGCCCACGGTGACTTGGATGGTTCTATCATGTCATACTCTAGTAACGTCTCGATCTCTTTTCTACACGCGTCCGATTTGTGTGGGGTCATGCGCCTCGCCCCCTCCCTGTGTGGTACCGCGTTTTCCTCAAGTTCTATTTCATGCTCAACGAAATTACAACACCCGATATCCGCCTTATGCCTCGAAAAAACTTCCTCGTTCCGCTCTAGTACGTCCTTGATGGCTTCGAGCTGTTCATCTTTCAGTTTGCCCCTCAAATGTTCAATCTCCGGCAGAACCGGTTTTTCATTTTGCATTTCATCTAGTGTGGGTCGCTCTGGAAAGTTCGAACAGCTCGAAAGACCATCATCCGTTTCTGACTTAAGTGATTTAATAAGACCTGAAGAATCTTTTATTTTCTGCAATCGTCTCAAGATACAAATTTTGTCCCTGTGATTGGGACAATCAACAACTTCATTTTGTTTCGAGTTCTCAATTGTTTCATATCGAGTTTTAACCGGTAAAGCATATCCCAGTTTCCTCCCTCTCTGTATCGTGATCGGTATATCAAGGGTATTCAACAAGACACTGACGCAGAGGCCGCTCTTCGTTATCGAAAATGATCTTCCTAAAACAGCAGCACTTTGACTATTAGGATTCGGAACTATGCACACTTGCTTGTTGTCACTTAGTTCATTGTAATTTTTCATCCTCAAACTTACGATTGCCGCTTCATTAGCTTTTAGCCTCACCCTACTACTCAAGAATACCGGTGCTTTGTTTTCATTTACCATTATTAAATTTACCGGTTTGATTGCGTACCTCCTATCCGGGTTCCGTATCCTGAACATTGCGTTATTTAAATCAATCGTTACGTCGAAATTCCTGATGAAGTCTCTGCCCAAAATGAATTGGTCAGATTCATCTAGGTTTTCTACCACGATAAAGCTCATCCACAGGTTACGTTCCCCCAAATTGAGGGCTATTATTGGCGTCCTGCCCAGCACCCGTAGGGCCCCTTTGTTTGCAGCTGACAGCCGTATTCTCGAGTCTATCAAGTCACCTTTGTCAAAGCCCATCTTCTCCCAAGTTTCGATTGGTATAACGCTCAAGACTGCTCCCGTGTCAAGCAACCCACGCAACTGAGTCTTTTTGCCACTTATATCCAGCACGTGCCCTGTCACATCTGCCTCCGTCCCGATGTGCATTGCATCTTCCTCAAGCATGGCGCAGTGTCCAATCGATCTCACTTTCAATTCTTCTTTCCCTACGTAGATTTGTCCAATTAGGTCTTCGTCACATGTTATCATCGTCTTGGTATAGATGTTAATCCCATCTATATTTAGCATCACCTCGTGTGGACCGTAAGCTTCAGTATATCTGCTATCAACACGTACCGACTTGCTGCCCCCTCTCACGAGTAGTGCTCTCAGTGCTCTAGAAGTCGTTTGTGGGCTTATACCACTCAAATAGTCTGCATACACGTCAATGTGCATTATCGTCTGGTCGCTCAACTCGCCCAAGTTTCTGGTTACCTCGTGGCCGCCCACTGTGATTATCGACATTATCCTTGCCCCGATTCTCGATATGCCAAAAGGTTTACCTGTCACCGTTTTCACAGTATTGCAATTCCCTGTCTTCGTTGAGCCTGGTACAGCCTCTGGTATTTGTTTCGATCCGGTTAATGCTTCGTTAAAATTCTGTCTTTCTATCTCCAGCTTTAGTCGTTGCTCTATTTCTTTCGCAGCCAGATCCTGTTTCACTTTGGCAATTGCTTCCGTCGCCGCTTTCTCATAATTTATCTCTAGAGAGTTCCCTGCCGCGGATTCTATGGCATCATTAACATGTGATACAGCTTTCACTGTCTTCGTCGGCAATTCCGTGCTTGGTGCTCCTAAGTTCCTCGATTCAAATTCGTTTTGCCTGTTCCGCTGATTCTGCACCGCCGCTAATGCCAACTTATGTTTAGGGTGACTCTGGTCCTTGACCGCTTCCCAGAACAAGGGACAATCCATTCGGAAGTGCCCCTCCTGGTTACAGAAGAAGCATCTTGCGCCTATCTTGATGATTAAGCCACTATAGTACTCGTGTTCCTCCATCTGGCTCATGTCCTCCTCATCTGGTGCATATCCTAGACTCTTCATGCCTTGTTTGTATGTTGTGCAGTCAGCCACGTGGTGATCCGCCGACCCGCAGTTCGCGCATGATCTGCGCTTGTCCATGTCATCTCTAGGTTTGTACCATGACGACCTCTGCGGTTGACTTCCCCCTTGCGTGTTCCTGTTTTCTGAATACGAGTATTTCTTGGGTTTCATCAGCATGTATTCCCTTGATTTCTGTCTCATTTCTTCTGGGGTTGGTGCGCTGTCTTTCGACAATGTGTAGCATGTTGCTAACATTGTCCTTAAGTCGTCACTTTTTACCCCATCAATGAACTTCGAGGCAATGCTAAAGTTTCTTCTGTTTGTCGACTCCTCTGGGTCACTCCTTCTTCTCAAGCTCTCGAGATCATCTAGGAACCGATCTATTGACTCGTCGTCCCTCTGCCTTCTCTTTTCAAATCGCATCATCGCTTGGTGACCCTTCATGCCTGACCCGAATCGATTCAGCAATATCTCGAAGATCTTGTCCGCGGTATCGCGTTCTTCTTCTTTCTTCGCAACCACGCATTTTAATGCTGTGCCTTCTAAATTGCTGAGTATGGCTGTGCATGCTTGTCTTTCATCGTTCAAGTTGTCTTGCTCTAGATGTAATCTCATCACTTCCACCCACGTGTCAATGCATCCATCTGAGTCGTCTTTGAATTCTTTTGGCTTCTTGAATGTTTTTCTTGATTTCCCATCTCTCCTATCGCTCGAGTTAGTGTTCCTCGTGGCGAAGGCCTCTAGAGTCCTGTTCATCATCTCCCAAGTGTTTGCCCATGTCATAGCATCCGGACCTGCGTTGCTGTTAGCTGTTGAGTCCCCCGGACCAGTCGTTGTACTTGACATTCCATTCTTCATGATTGTTTTAGCAGCTGTTGGTGCTATGCTCACCGTATCCCGGGTTAAGGGCAACGGTGTCGATTGCCGTTTGTTCCTTTGTGGTTCCACAAAGTCAACTCTGGTGCCTTGCGCGCGATCCGCTGCCGGTCTTTCTTGTGAGGTAGAATTACTCAAGATTGCATCCAATTTCGCCTGTATTGCACACGAACTCTCGGCCTGATTTTTGCTCATTGTGTCCATTCTCTTTTCCAGGCTACCTAATTGGCTGTTGACATCATCATATCGGTTTTTTAACTGTTGCAAATCTTTTTTGATGTTCTTATCTCGTTCTTCATTGGTGGTTTCTACATTATCTGACATTTCCTTGAGTCTCTCTTCTGTTGCCTTGGCCAGGTTAAAATAACTATCCAGATACTCGTTTTTGTTGTATCTTAATTCTTTTCTTATCACTTCTCTGTCCTCTTCGCTGTGCTTCAGCTTTTTGTCGATCTGATTCAGTTTCGCCATCAAGTCACCTAGCTCAAGAGTAGCCTCTTCATGGTCAGCCGTCGGTTTTTCTTCGGCCGTCGCTTCTGCTCTAGTTTGTCCCTCTCTCGGATTGGCTTCTGTCGTCTTCGTGCTCACTGTTCCAAATGTTCGTGCTCTTTCAGCTTTTGGTTCTTCAGTCACGTTCTCTTTCGTTTTTATTCCGACCATCATCGCCAACCTTTCTGTAAAAGATGTCTTTTTTACTTGAGAGTCTTCTTTCACCGTTTCTTCGGTGTTGCCTATTGCATCTTCCACGTTGTCTATTGGTGAAAATTCTATGGGTTTCGAGTTTGGTTCTTCTGCATTGGGCATTGGAGTTGACTCCGTCGCTATTTTCCTTGTTTCATCAACACTTTGATCAGGTGTCTCTAGATCAATCTCGATGGTGGGTTCTACTCGTTCCCCTTCCATGCACTCTCTTGCTCTGTTCTCCGCTGTACTCCTTGTGCTGACCATGTTAACTGAAAAGTTCTTCTTTGTTATCTTTGGGCCCATTGATGTTGTTTTGCGTAGCGACGAATTATACTTTGCTTCGGTAGGTCTTTTTTCAGCTACCGGTACCCTGCTCCGCCTCATTATTTCTATTTACAATTGCTTTTATTTACAATTTTACTATATACACAATCCTATTCTAAGAATAAAATCTTTCGGGAAGGAAGAAAAAAATATATATACAACGTGGTGAAAACCTTGTTTCAGTTCTCTTTATTAACTTTTCGAGAAACTTTCCTTATTTGTGGTCTCAACCGTACCTGGTTCCAATTAGTCTTGTTCTATCTTAATTCTGTCTTAAAACACTTCTTGTAATTTTACTTCAACTTTTACACTGTCCCAAGACTTCCAATTGCCGTCCCTACTCTTCTTTGTACCGTCCCAGGCTTCTTTCTCCTGTCCCAAGACTGTTCGGTACCGTCCCAGTACTTTCCGCCCGTGTCCCAAGACTCTTGTCCAAGACTACTGTCCCAAGGCTAGTGTCCCAAGACTACTGTCCCAAGACTACTGTCCCAAGATTAGTGTCCCAAGACTAGTGTCCCAAGACTAGTGTCCCAAGACTACTGTCCCAAGACTACTGTCCCAAGACTAGTGTCCCAAGACCCTGTCCCAAGACCCTGTCCCAAGACGCTTGTCCCAAGACCTTGTCCCAAGACCTTGTCCCAAGACCCCGTCCCAAGACCTTGTCCCAAGACCTTGTCCCAAGACCCTGTCCCAAGACCTTGTCCCAAGACCCTGTCCCAAGACCCTTGTCCCAAGACCTTGTCCCAAGACCCCGTCCCAAGACCTTGTCCCAAGACCCCGTCCCAAGACCCTGTCTCAAGACCCTTGCCCCAAGACCTTGTCCCAAGACCTTGTCCCAAGACCCTGTCCCAAGACCCTTGTCCCAAGACCCTGTCCCAAGGCCCTGTCCCAAGACCACTGTCCCAAGACTGTACTGTCCCAAGACTGTCCCCAGACTGCTCTGTCCTAAGACTTCTTCGGCACTGTCCCAAGACTGTTGACAAGTGTCTGGGTGGTGGGACTTCTTCCCTCTTCGTTATGGGGACTTCTTGATTCGCCGTACCTTGTACCACCACTCAAGCTCTAGTAAAATTTTCCCAAAATCCTCTCTTAAAAACCAAATGCTGACCCCCCTTTTTCTTATTTCTCTTTTTGGCTACCTCTATTTCAATGTTCCAAATAACTTGAGACCAAAACCTGTGCGCAGGTATCTTGTGATCACCTGTTCGTACAAAATTTTAACACAAATCCTCACCAAAATGCAACAAAAATCTAAGCAAGAAAAAGTAATAAAAACAGAAAGATGAGCCCACCTAAAATTCAAAGGTGACAAATGTCTACCTTCTATAGAAAAAAAATGTCTTGTACCTAATTGCCACGCGTTACCTTCCCCCCTGCTAGCGATCTTATGGGGTATTACAAAAACTGTCTATGTCCCTTCCCCCCTACCAATCCGACCAGGGTACCTTCCTTAACTCGAGTTCAAAATTCGATATCCACCTAATATTACCAACGCGTGTTAATTTCTAATGTAACTAAGTCAACGATGTCGACTAATTAGTTACTCTAATTTCCCCCTTTTTACAATTTACAACCGCCAACCTCTAACTTAACCAGCCCCCCTTCTAACCTCCCCCCTTTTTAGCCCCCCTTCTTAAGCCTAAAATTACCTTAAGCGCCGGGTGCTAAACCTCTCAAGAGAAAACCGTAGACCTGTCTCCAGGCCTGCTCAAGTAAAAACGTTCCTCAAAACCGGGGGATGTCGCCTATCCTATTTTACACTTATCTCCTATAATGTAATGTGGATTTTAACGATACCCGTTCTGCCCAACTTGAGAACTCGAGAATTGCCAAATCCTTCTTGGCTGCTTTCCCACTCGACTGGTCACCTGTTCCAGTCCAGTCTCCTATTGGTTCAGCTCAAGTGTCCCTGAACCACTTTCCCACTCGGCTGGTCACCTCTTCCAGTCAAGTCTCCTATTGGTTCAGCTCAAGTGTCCCTGAACCACTTTCCCACTCGGCTGGTCACCTCTTCCAGTCAAGTCTCCTATTGGTCCAGCTAAGTTCCAAGCTATCTGAAAACCCTTGACAACGCCCCACTTCGGGCACTTTATTCAGTTTACTGGTTTAAATTGCTAGGTTGATCGAAACGATCGAACTTGTAAAACAGTATGGGTATACTATTTAATTAATATAAAGGTTTGATCCAACTAATCTGGTGTCAAAGTCACTGTCTTTTTTCGTTTTATGGTTTTTGTTCCTTTTTCTATTCTTTTTTGGTTTTTGTTTTGCTTTTTGTCTTTTTGCTCGTGTTTTTGTCCCCCTAGTTGCCCCCCTTTACTCGGTTAGCTAAGCCTCGTTCGGAGAGCGTACCAGGAAATTTTCTCGAGTTTTCTTAAAAAGCTATCACGGTACAACCGGAAGGTTTGCACGTTCCTGTCGAACCGTACCGCCGGTACTCTAGAATGGGCATTCAGCCCGAAGCTGTCTCAAGTGGGTTCGACTCCGTAGTCTTGATGTCGTAAACACCCAGGAGCGCCATAAAAACACTATGTAACATTCGTCTACTGCAGTCACACATGAGGCTTAAGAAAAATAGGCCCTATAACCACTGGCTCAAGGGTCAGGGACACCATCTCTTGTGTTTTTCTACCTCAAGAACGGTCGGAGCCAGTTCGGTTCGTTTGTGACATGAGACTACGACCCGTTACAGCTTAAAGGCTACTACTAAAATATCCCCCCACTCTAGAATTAGAAACGTCCCCATACTTAGGTCTCTAGATACCCAAAATACATGAACGCCGTTAAAAACCGGGTTGGAACAATCCGTTAAGTTACTTTTTATTAGACAGTGGAACTTTGATCCATTTCAGATGGATCAACCTAAAACTCGCCTTACCTCAACATAACAATTATAAAACACACTCTAGGAATTTAAATTAAGTACTCACATTGTAGCACGCTCAAGAACCAGGAAGTAAAAAAGTCGGTAAGCAACTCAAGAATTAATAAAGTAACTAAAATGAGTTTAATGTTAGTCAGTTTTAATAATAAGAACAAGTTTTTTCTCTAGACTGTAAGTTCTCGTGAACCATTGGGACACTCTAGCTGTCCACCTTTCCACCGAAGGTTCACTCTGGTCCAGTTAATAATAGTACTCCAATCACAACAATCCAGTTCGTGGGAATGCTCTCGTCTCTGTTTTAGATGGGACAGCTCTACTCTTGTTCTATTATGACAGAAATTGCGAATAGCAATTTCCCACCGTTTTATTTAGCAACTTTCCCGCGATTGTTACTCGATTGTTCTGACTTCTCTTTTCTGATTTTCAGTTATCGCGAGAAAATCGTGCATGACAGGTTCCATTCGAAATTTTGAAAAACTAAATTTCACTCCAAAATCAAGTGTTTTTTGCTTCTCTCAAGGTCAAACTTCCGAATATGACCGACTGGCACAAACGTTTTCCCCCGCTTTTTCGTGAAAGTGTCCACGCCGATGAAAGACTTAGTGCAGATAGTAAAAACTGGCATTTTCAAACCTGGAAACAACTGGTAAGCCCTTGAAACCGAGCCTCAATAATTTCATGCAGGGTAGCGCTTATCATTTGTGCTTGGTCTATAGAGAAGTTTTGTTTAATTTCCCTTGTATGTGTTGTGCGAAATAATTTTAACTATATAATTTTTACTATATATCTTCGCCATGCAGTTAGTGGCTTTAAATTGTTTTCGTGAAGCTGTAGTAGTAGTAGTAGTAGTGTAGGCTTTAGGATTTCTCCATGGGTTTTGAACCCTCGTTTATAAGTTCATAATTTTTCCCGGTGGGTTGCAGTTTCCACACCAGCAAAGAATTCTCCACATACACAAGTTGTTTTCTGCAAAATTTCTGTTGAAGAATTTCCAAAACGTGTTTGTTATAGATATTTTCAGGCTGTCATAATCTTGATTTTCGAAGTCCACAATTTGGCTAAAGTAGTTGTATAGCGTATTAGAACGTATATAATAATTTTCATTTGACTTTTTCAGTCTTGTTGCATGAACAGCAATCTCACCACGTGTTGCTTGTCTCGTTCGTGATTCGTTTTTATGAATAATTGTATTCAAATCAATGTCATGTTTATTTTTTAGTAGTGAAACTAAGTACAATATGTCGTGTAATTCAAAGTACATTGAGAGTGAAGGAGCTTTAAAAATTTCAGTCTTTCAGTATAACTCATTTTGAAGTTATTTGTAATCCAAGATGTCGCTCGTTTTTGTACTCTTTCTAGTTGTCTTAATTCTGCTTTGTTCGGATACCATGTTTGCGATGCATAGCTTATGATTGGTACGATGTATCCGCAGTATAAGTTTAATTTTGACTTTAATGATGTTTTTTTCGAGATATTTCGTTTGATTTTGTAAAAAGCTCCCATTGCTTTTGATATGCGATTTTCAGCATTTACTGACCACGAAAGGTTGTCACACATTAAAATACCTAAGTCTTTTTGGGTCTTTGCGGTATCAACATTTGTATTAAATAGTGTAACTTCCATTTTCCCTTTGAGGTTTAACAAATTACATTTATCTTCATTCAGCGGCATTTTATTTTCTTTGCACCATTTTTCAACATTTGCCGTGTCTTTTTGCAGATGAATTTCTTCAGTAGACAAGATCTTCATATCGTCACAATAGCCAAAACAATCTGAATTCTCAATGCATTTGGGAAAGTCGTTAATGAATATGATAAAAAGTAGAGGGCCAAGAATTGAGCCCTGTGGTACACCGCTAATTACTTCTTTCAGAGTTGATGAACTTTTATTGATTTTCACAAACTGCATTCTATCTGTTAGATAGTCTTGTATTATGTCTTGTATTTGAATGCTTAGACCTATGTTCCGTAGTTTGGCGACTAGAATACTATAATGTTTGCGAATTTCGTGCGCAGATAATGTATGAATGAATGACGAGTCTGAGGAATCGATTTGAAGGACGGGCCCTAGATAATTATGGGTTTGTTCGCAAAGATGGTTTTAAAACCATTGACGAAGTGCATCGAAGGCGGCGCGAGCAGAGATGGGAATTGATGTACGGTCAAAAAAACTTCACTAAAACTAATCAGTTGAAAAGGTTTTGCAGAAAAGGTGTCCCTAGAGACAAACGTGTCGCTGTTTGGTTGACTGTATCTAATACAGAGGGAGTAAACTACGAGCAATCTTTCCAGTCGGCTTGCAGGAGTCCATGTCAGTCGGATTTCAAAAGTGTAATTTTCGAGGATCTGAGAAGAACTTTTCCCGATAATAGCGAGTTTCATGGAGAGAACTCAGAAGCACTCATGGCCTCTTTGAAATTGGTGCTCGAAGCTTTTGCTTCCTTCAGACCAGATCCCGGTTATTGCCAAGGTAAGTTGAGTGCGATCTATTACATACGTTGTGCATTTCTCATTCCAAAGTTCATCGGATCATCAAGAAGGAATGGGAGATTTTTGATCAGTTAATGGCTGATGATATCGGATTTTTACCCCTGCGATAAGCAAGGGTATTGCAATCGGGTACTAGACTTTTTACCCGTAAAGAACTCATGTGGACTCCTGGTGGTGCCTTTGTTCATAATGAATTCAAATTTTTTAGTGCCTTCTGCACACTTAGTAGCCTGGAGGTAACGAATACGCCTGGGACGGCAAAAATCCTGGGTTCGAATCTGACTAAGACCAGTTTTTTGTTGTTTTTCAAACGGTAAATATTCCGGTTCAAAAAATTTCTGGCCTTTTATTTGTCTGCTAATGTTTTTTCGGCCTAGTTTCCCCATCTAAGAATCATTTTTTGCTGTAAACATATAGACTTTTTTCGGGTTAACAACTTGTTTCAGAGAATCACTTGTATCTTGGTTCATAAGGAGTTCAAACTTCTACGCGTGTCCGGCACTTCACCTGGTGTTGAAGAATATGCCTGAGACGGCAAAGCTCGTGGGTTCCAATCTGACCAGGAACTTTTTTCAAACTGGAAATATTCTTTTCCAATAAAACGTCGGCCCGTAGTTTGCCTGCTTGTAATTTGTCGGCTTAGTAGCCAAATTATAGAATTTATTTTATGGTACGATATTTTCAAATTAGTTTTCGGTGTTTTGAATTACTCCTGCAATTTTTAATTTTTACTAGCCTTGACTTCCTGTTCTTTGCTGTTTTTTTTCCGGTTAAATACTTATCGGCTTGAATTATTTCGGCTTATATTTTATTAACGTAGAGCCCCATATGGGGTCATTCTAGATCGCACCAATTGCTTAAATTCTTAGAATAGAATTTATTGTTCAAAGTTTTTCATGACAACAATTATATTTTGGCTCTATGGAAATTAGGGGGCTCTTCTTATGCGCGAAGGACCGAGTGAGCGAAAAACTTGTGAGCGAAAGACCGAAAACGAAATTAGCCGAAAGTCAATTTAAAAAAAAAGCAATTGCCATTCAATTAAAACGATATAAATGAAGCTATTTTTTGCTTCTTTCATAACGAAACCCTTGAAATATAAAATTTGTTCTAATTCGGCGGCTGTCAGTGACAATTTGAAAATTATGCATTATTCTGCCGTTTTTATATTTGGAAATGTTTACTTTCACCCTGGAAATGTTTACTTTCATTGCAAATTTCAGATTACTGAAATCTGATTGGCTGATTTTTGTTTTCGCGCATTCGGACCTTCGCGTATGAGCGATTCCACCTGGAAATTATTCAAGTTTCGTCGGCTCAGTTGCCGCTTGTCAATTATTTTCTGAATTTTCTTTAATTGCCGTCGATCGTGCTTCTGGACGTGTTTTCCGCAAATAGAACATGATCAAGACACTAGTTTGAATTTTCAAAGTTTTTGAAGTGTCTTTGTTTCTATTTCTGTTTGGACTTAGTGGCTTTTTTTCTGTCTGCTAGCTTGCGTTGTTATTTTTATTTTGTATTGCAAGTTGTGCGAAGCACCGCTTCTTCTTTGTGTGGAAAAATTATGCTGAGGAATAAAAAAAGATTTCAGTGCGACTAGCGAAAGCATTTGTGCAAGTTTTGTTAAAAATGAAAAAAAAAAATAGCAGTGAAAAGGTGTTAAAATATCAGCTTGCCTGGCCTAGAATAGTTTGAATGTGTTGTTTAGGGATGAACAGCATAGCTGCCACTTTTCTGCTGTTGCGGGGGACGGAGTTGGACTGTTTCACTTTAATGGACCGAGTTATATTTCACATTGTGCCTCCTTCTTATTACTCGTCGAACCTGAAAGGTCTCCGAGTTGAGCGACTTGTCTTCAAGTCTCTCATTCGCAAGTATTGCCCAGAGCAGTTCGCCAAAATTGAGGAATTCAGTGGGTTCGAGCTCTACTTTGACAAGTGGTTTGTCTGCTTATTTATAGACTGCCTTCCCATGGAGCTTGCTTTGCGAGTTTGGGACATGTTATTTTACGAGTCCTTCAAAGTTTTCCATCGAGCTGCGATCACAATTATTCATAAGTTGAAAGCTGAAATTCTACGGACAAATGACTTCATGGTGTTAGCAGAGCTTTTTAGCTCTTTGAAGGACAACCCGAAGTTCAACAACTCTCAAGATTTTGTGAAAGAAATGATGGGTTTGACTTCAAGTCTGAGCAGAGTAAGTGTAGAGAGACTTCGCAACCAGTTTACTCCGGTGGTTGAAAAAGAAATTGAGGAGCATGCAGAGAAGTCCAAGAAGAGAAGAGAGGAATTGGCCAAGGAAAAAGAACTGAGACGAAAACAACAGTCTAGTAATGGTGTCAGTAGTAATAGTGTTAGTTATCGCAACTCATCTAGAGCGTCAACAGCGGTCAGAAGCGTCCCTCTCTAAAAGCACATATCTAGGTCTATCCAACTTATAATCAAACTCCGATAATTTTTGGGGATTTAATTGCTAGCTAACAGCAGCTTTGCATCATCAGTAGTTGCTGCACCTGAACTTTTCAGGTTGTGACAAATGGTAAACCACTTCAAGCTTTATCGCATAACAATATTTCATTGAAGCTCCTTTAGTTTCAACTTCGAAATAGTTCAGATGTATCAACTGATGTGCAATAATGGATCCAAATTGTATTCCTGATAGCATTCATAGTTTCTGCCTCGTTTCAATCGAAAAATTCTCAGTGAACATGTTCTACTTCATATGACCGCATTTTGAATTATTAAGTATGATCCATAGATAACGTCAATCCTGGTTTTATGTCTATTGTTGTTGGCATTTTTGATGAGGTGAAAATGCGCTCTTGATTTTGCGTTGGCAAATTCACAACGGATCTACATCTTGTCCGTATAAAGTTTCATGTAGTGGTAAAATCAAAAGATTGTAAGATGTTTTTGATCCAACCAGGATGTGTTCAGGAAAAAAGGAACTGATGTTTTAGCTGAGCGAATTTTTGAGACTCCGAAACCGTGGTTTTTAGAGGTAGAATTGGTATTCTCTCGTGCGCTTTTAATTGTGCTTTTGCTATTGGTCTCATAGAGCAACACATCAAAAGAAAAAAGAGTTCAAGCGGGCAGATATCCTATGCAGAGCCTTATGATACATCTTGAAAAATCTAATTGTTAAATTAAAAAAAAAACAGTTTTCGAAACTCATCTTTTTGCTACCCTTATTGTTCGTATTCAATTTGAAAGCTTCTTGTATATGAGGCGTGGCGTTAAAAGACTACAAAGTTTTTGAATCTAATTTAGGGGCCCAGCTAAAGTTGGAGTTACCTAAATGCTTTTTTGAGTTTGTTGTACTGATACGAGTACTGTTGTTGTTTTTGTACTAAAATAAGTGAAATTTTTGAAATTGGCGTTTATATACGCGTTATCTAAACACTTTTTAATTTGCGTTTCACTTAGCACATGTTTAAAAAGTCCCTTCGTTGATATGTTAAAAAAATGCCAAAATTATGCAACTTATTTAGTATGTTTTTTTTCTACGAATTCAGCCTTTTCATTTTCCGAGGTCATCTAAGATTCTGACCATTCAACTGTTGAAGTACGAATGCTTTATTTGTACAGTTTTTTTGTACAGTCTCAATAATGATATGAAAAAAAAATTGTTTTGGTTTCCTGTTGCGTTTTTTGTTTTGGTTTCCAAGGTATTGAATTTTTTTTGGTTTTTTCAATTTTTGTTTTAAAACACACTAAAAAGTTGAGATTATCAAATCCTTGATCGGGTGATGTCGGGGTACATTCAGGGATTGCAAATATGGTCTTATCAAATATTTACTGCTCATATCCTACTGTTTTCCCAGATATGGCGTTTTTTAAATAATTTCTTCAATTTTTTCAAAAAAATCGATCAACCCAAACTAACAGAACTTGGAAATTCATAACCCTATACTCGGGTGTTGTCGGGGTAGACTCAGGGTTTAAAATCTGGACTAGAAATTTCACCTGAAAAAAAACTCAAAACCTCTTGCGTTACTAGATAAAGCGTTTTTTATGATTGAAAAGTCTAGATTAAAAAAATACTAACAAAACTTGAACTTCTCAACTCTTAGAATAGGGGGTTTTCTGAGGGTGGTCTTAGAGGTTGCGAAATTGGTTTTGTTTGTAATCTTTAGTTTAAGTTTCCGAGATATGGCAATTTAATTAGTTTTTCAAAAATTCCACTTAACTAATGAGTTTTTTAACAGTTGCGGGGAACTTTTGAAGTTTTCAAAAGTATGAAAAAAGTCGCTGAATGATTTTGATTTTTAAGGCGGTTTTTGTGCTAAAATTTCACATATCTGATGAAAATTTTGAGAGATTAATTTACAGCAGCTTTCGAAAATCAAACCGCCGAATCAAAATGAATTTTATTTTTTTCGGATAAACAACATTTCAAAAACAGCAATAAGTTCAAAAGCTCTTGATGTCACAATTTATGAATGTGTTATGTTAAGTTAGGATTGTTGCTTTTATACTGGAGTTTTTATAATATTCAAGCTAAATATGTTGCAAATTGAATTACAACATTGATGAATTACAACTTGTTGAATTACATCAATGTTGCAAGATCAACATGTTCATTGCAAGTGAGCATTTACCATCAAGTATTCCTTGTCTACTTCACTATTTCATATGTATTTGGACTATCTCATTTGATCACCCGGTATTTGATGTGTCTGTTGTGAAATACGCCTCAATCTTGCCAGTATCTTGGAGAAAGTGTTTGTTTAAATAACGCAGCTCGACTACCAAATTTTGAATTTATTCATCAAACTCTTGGTATTTCAAACCACTGCACAAACTTGACACATTTAGAACTAATTTTTCTGAGTCTAAATAAATGAACGCACTTTTTCTAATTTCAGTGTTTAGCGTATAAAGAAAAAGGCAGTCTGATTGCTTTTAGGGTGAAGGTCTTAACGATGAATGGAATGTTACGAAAAAGAAGTAATAAATAAATACTCAACTTAACGAATGGAAAATTAGATCAAGAAACAAAATAATTTTGTACCCTTGTGAATGCCCGATTGAATTAAGCAAATTTTTATGAACGGTAGCATTATCTTCAACTGAACAATAAATACATACAAAAACTACGAAGCAAACATAAACTAAGCAAAGGTCTGTAAAGCTCAAAAACTCAAAGGAAATCTGATGAGTCACTTCCAACGTTTTTTGACAGATGCACAGAATTGTGGCTCTTCTGCACAGCATTTTGTTTGTATATGCGAAGAGCTTTTCCAAGTATTCAGAACAAATTTAAAGCCGACTTTTCTGGACCCGATTTAGGGAAACAAGAGATGCCTCGGTCTATATTGGGGCTGAACGTATTGATGAGTTTGTATGGACATGATTGATCTTTTTCTTCCACCTGACCCCCTGGAAAATAAATTAACACGTTTGCAAATCTATCAAGAAACAGAATTTGCATGTAAATATAACTCCACTCTAATCCACTCTATAATACACAATATTCCGAAATACTTGTCGAATACGAACAAGGTTTCGATATGAACACTGGAAAAACAAATCAGGATCCCTATGCAACACATCATCCTATCAATGAAGGAACCTCATACATCCCAGTAAATCTTCTTAGAAACGCAGGAAATATTCGTGGAAAAGTAAAACCACAAGACACTGAAAGTACACGACTACAAGAACTATCACTAATGAATAACACATATTTTGGCGCAATTCATGATGACATCCACTTAGACATGAAATTAGATTGCACAATTTTTCAAGAAATATGATTTTCAGAATTAGAAACATTACATCAACTATGTGAACTAGAAAGAACCCAGATTTTACAATCGCTAGCACTAGCAGTTCTAAAAATACCCTACGCAGGATATTTATTATCTGGAAATAGATCAAATTTCCTTGATTATGAAAAAAATATCTTATGGTTTTATACTTGCACCAAAAAAGTATCACCATTATATGTTTTTGAAGATAAGCGTTGTTATAAACGAATCCCGATATTCTATAAACATAAAGTACCTTTTGTTGATACACTTTCAAGAAGAACATATTTTTGGGATACCGCAGTCCCATGTGGATCACAAAATAGCCACAATGTCGTACAATTAAACCCCGACGAAGAAAAGTAATACCTACTTACACCATACCCCACATTAATGCAACCCGAAAAAAGTTCCGAAAGTATTCGAGTTATTGCTCGCAATCCCAATATCTATCTACAATCAATAGGAATATATTCTAAATCAGATATCTAACATCACATTCGTACACAACAATTTCAAGAACTACTAACACAAATGGACACTATACAACGACAATCGATAGATCAAAATTTACGAAAACTTGCAGAAACCGGAGGCTTTTCAGATATCTACACACAAGACTACAGCGGATACTTTAAAGATATTAAGGACTACATATGTTTAAACGGCGAAAAATATAGACCACAAGATATCCCACCAATAAATATTTTTTAGCTTCGTAACTTTGAAAAACGAAATTATTGCCTTTCTAGGATGGCCATATTACATCTAAGAAAGAATGACTATATTATACGCAATGTTTAACCTGATTGGATTTCTTTTCTCATTACTAAAAGGAATCTATAACACATGCGCAATAGATACGCAAGTAAACCGTCAAGCAAGCGTAGCACGCATACTATTTGCAGGATTTTTTGGAATATTTTCATCATCAATAAATAAATACTCTTAGATGCACAAATCAAAGAATACAATACAATACAAAACTATCAACAAAACCGAACACATACGACGAATCGCAAAATAATTTAAATGTATTCCCTTCAGCACCACAATTTTACATCACAACCATCCATTCTCATTAGTTTCACGAAATTTTAGAAACCTAGCAGAGCAGACGATGAGCAGACAAATTGGATCACTCCATCGTTCAAACTCCCACCCTGCCAATCTCCAAAACCCAATCCCTATTATCCCACTTTTTGCTTTTCCGCCACCTGATTCACCTCAAATTAACTCATCATCAGGAATGAATTCTGATACTAGCTCAGATATCACAGTTTTTAAAAATATCTCACAATTTGAAAATTTCGACTTAGAAACCCCCGATGAACTTGCCGACTCCGAACCATCACCTTCCACTTATTCTCAAACCAGCCCTTCTACCTTTTCCAAACCTTCCTTTCAACCCATCCACTCTCAAACCAATTGTATATCCCCCTCTACTCATTCTCACTTTTTCCAAGTAACTCCAACCTACTACCTGACAACATCCAAATATCTGATAAACTAAACAACCTCATAACACTGCAGCAACAATTGCAATACCCCCACACTCTAACTATTCATCAATTATCATCAACAATAACATCATCAAATCCACCAACTCCTACACACACTTCGGACTACACTCCACCACAAGCCCAATCATCCACATCAACAGAATCATCCACTAGTACTAACCGTGCTTATAGAACTTAAACGAAAACTCCCCAATCACCCATTACCATCCAAACCCGGAACCGCCCGAGAATACGTTAATCATCCAGACCATACCAATACTGCCAAATACCTCCAAGTAACCCTACCTTTATTTCCCCTATACACACTAAATCAATCCCACCCTAACCCTGAACCACATAATTTTGTAGATGAACATGCATTAACAACCACACTTCATTAGACAGCCTATTATAATTATACAAATCCCCTTGCTTTACCTCTCCTTAACACCGCACAAGATATTGAACGAAATAAGAGTGAATTATTTAGACTAACAACAGCACTAACACCTCGACAATTTACATACATAGGGTTTAAAAAATTACTTAAAACATTCACTGTACCCCGAGCTAACGACTATTCAATTGAATATTATGATCACAACATAATCAGACCTAACCACGATCAATTTCTTGACGAAGATCAATTTGCTAACCCGCAACTAACAGAAAAATTCTTCATTAAAACATCTTAATTATTCACACTTAGTATAGTAGATAAAAAGCATGACCACATCATTTCAGAAGCGCTATCTGACATCCAAGCATATGAATCATTTTACGAATATTTTGAAACTTTTTCACTAACCTTCCGTTTCCTTACACCAAAAGAACGTGATTTGCACTGTTCACACGACATCATGTTGAGAACTAAACAAACGCACACCTACACTTATTATCGTTTCATACAAAATCATTTTGACTTACACACACCATCACGACAACCTCACCACAGATTTCAATTCATAAACTCTAAATACACCTCACCGTTTTTTCTTAATTTCACATAGTGCGTTAAAATACTAACTTCGACCCCACCGCCCAGATGTATATATTCTGTCCCTTCACCAAGACCTTCAATGAAGAAGAATCCCGACCACTAATAGTTCCGCATGAATATATTCAACCTGTAGAAATACCCATTTTAGAATTCATTCACAACACTAAATGTAATCACAAAATTTACAATCTAAGTCAGAACACACCTAATGAATTTTCCGTTGGCACTGAAGAACTACAAAACCATTAAAGCACTCCAATTGCTTTGGCCACTGCTTCAAACTAAAAACATTATTCGCATATTAGCAAAATTATTAACCACATCAGATGCTATTCACGAAGTTTTTCCTCATGGCTTCTTTCCAGCGGTTTGGTAAGTATGAATTGAATAATTTAAAACTAACTATTTCAAAATTAAAACTAGCCATTCTTTATAAATGTTTTATATTTTCTTTAGTCTTAACATCACGATCACCTACAAACAAGAAAAAACAAATAAAAGTACAAACTCTTTTATCCATTATAAACCTTACTTAACCTTCAGCACTAAATGATGCAGTAAAATTTAATAGTCAAAGTAGTAAACTAATCTATATTTTATTTTCCCCAATGTAGTAAAATTCAATACGATGAAAATCAAATAATAATTTCAAACCCCATAAAGCAATAAAATTCAGTTTCTAAGTAGTAAATTTATACAAAGAAGAAGGCAGTACTAACCTTTTTTATCTTTCTATTTACTCGCACAAGAATTCTATCCAAAATCGCACAGCTCGCCCACGACGAATTGTTTAAAACAATGAATTCAAACTTTAACTTCCACTAACAACAACTCAAACAAGCGATAACAAGTTTCCAACTTTCCTTTAACCCGGTTGGAAAGGAATTATATAATAACCTAAACTAAGCAGTGCAGCTTACTAAAAACCATAAACCACAAACTAACAGCATGACTAAGAAAAGAAAACCCACGGTACCCAAACCGGATTAACCCAGCTTAAAAACTGGATAATTTATTCTTTTGAAGACTATTAACAAGTCTAAAAAAGAAACAATAAAACACCAAAAAGTCGCAAGACAAACCCAAACCAAAAACAATTCGATTTATTTGAAAAAAGGACACAACCAAAGCAACAAAGGAAAAAATTTGAAACAATCTAACATAAAACGTTAGCACAAAACAGGGCCCCTCAAAAAACCAGCATGCAATCATACCCACACTCCTGGCCTAACCCACCAGAAGAGGACGTCCTGAGCATGCTCCATAGCCGGCCTAACCCACCGTGCTACACCCACGAACACTCCCCGAATCCTGAAGCAGACTAAAAGACCGAGTGGAACGGAACAGGTCTAGTCGCTGTTTCACGAAACGACCCCCTCGCTACCCGAAGAACCGAAACGGACCTCGAGTATCCAGTGCTAGACCGAGACGTCGCTGGAGTTTGTGAGCGTATGCCAAGTCCCAGAAGCACCCTTCGGTTTAATAGCAGAGGCACGACTAGGATGGAACCCAGTGAAAGCCCTGGTGGATACGGGAGCGACGATCAACCTTATCGGAAGTGAAGTGTACCGGAACCTTGTATCGGCCCCGACCCTAAAGCCATACAAAGGGACATTAGAGACTGCGGATGGACGTCAAGTAGGAGTTGAAGGATGGGTTGCCATGAACCTGAAGCTAGGCTCTATTGACGACGAGATCCAGAGGTCAGCGAATCCAAAGAAGTATCGTCACCTCCCACCCTTTCGGGAGCATACTCAACAGTCCCGGAAGTTGGGTCGGAACCTTCGTATGGACCGGGCGATGTGGTGGACGATTGGCCCTCCCTTGATGGAGGCCATGAGGTACGAGCTGTCGACGAAGGTGATCCCGAATGTCTTCAAGGGCAGGCCCAACGGCACCTAAATGAAGATGTCGAGAAAATCCTGGATTTGTCAGCCCCCGATGTGACCGAGACTGAAAGGACACGACTGAAGGAGTTAGTTCAGGAGTATAGAGATGTGTTTGCCTTAACGGATGCGGAATTGGGTCAGACTAACCTAGTGACGGACAAGATCGACACCGGGGATACTTGCCCGATTAAAATTCCCCCTCACCGGGCTTCCCCCGCCAAGTTACCCATCATCCGAGAAGAAGTTCAGAGCATGTGGAAGAGGGGTGTGAACCAGCCCTCCAAAAGCCCATACAGTGCCCCGATCGTCCTCCAGACGAAGAAAGACGGCAGTTGGCGGTTCTGCGTGGACTATCGGAAGTTAAACGACGTGACTGTCAAGGATGCTTTCCCAATCCCAAAGATACATCAGACTTTCGATGCACTGAATGGTCAGAAGTATTTTTCCTCCCTGGGTTTGGCAAGTGGTTATTGGCAAGTTCCAGTGGCTGAAAAGGACCGACACAAGACAGCCTTCGTCACTCCTGGCGGCGGGTTTTACGAATATGTCATGATGCCATTTGGATTATCCAATGCCCCGGGAACCTTCCAGCGGTTGATGAGCAAGTTGTTCAGGGAGCACTTGTGGAAGTGGGCCCTGGTGTTCTTGACGGACGTGCTGGTCTACAGTCCAACCGAGGATGACCACTTTAAGCAATTGCGGGCTACCTTCCAGCTCTTGAGAGCTGCGAACCTAAAATTGAAACCAAAGAAGCGCAGACTGGTTCATAAAGAAGTCATCTACTTGAGCCACATCATCGGAAATGAAGGGATCCAAGTGGACCCCAAGTAAGTGGAGGTAGTTTCTAACTGGCCGGTGCCCACCACCGTGAAGGGTGTGAGATCCTTCTTGGGATTTTGCAATTACTACCGCCGATTCGTGAAGGACTTCGCAGGGATAGCTAGCCGGTTGTCCTCACTCACCAAAAAGAAGGTACCCTTCGTGTGGACAGACGAATGCCAGGCGGCCTTCGAACGACTAAAACGGGAGCTCATCACCGCTCCGGTCTTGGAATTCCCAGACTACACCGGGAGTTTCATTCTAGACACGGATGCGAGCAACACGGTGCTGGGGGCGGTGCTGTCCAATGTCATCCATGACGACGAACGGCCGTTAGTGTTTGCGAGTCGGGTCCTCTCGAAAACGGAAACGAATTATTCCACTACGAAGCGTGAAGCGCTGGCGGTGGTCCAGGCAGTGAAATGGTTCAAGTCCTACATCTGGGGAGTGAAGTTTGTGCTTCGGACAGATCACTCGAGCCTCCAGTGGCTGTTTAAGCAGAAAGAACCCGATGGGATGACGTTCAGGATGCAGCAACAACTTCAAGGATTCGAGTTTCAAGTGGTTCATCGTGCTGGAAATAAACATGGAAACGCTGAGGGTTTACCCCGAATGCTGGAGCAGGGACCGGATTGTCTACCAGGCGAACGAGAGGAGGCTTTCGGCCCATGCCCCGAACCCGTGTCCCTCGAGGAAGCACTATGGAGAGTCGAAACCCCAGGAGTCGAGACAGTTGCAGTCCTAAACGAGGAAGGGGCCGACACCGAACATGAGGCCATCACATGGGAGCGAACCCCATCAGAGATTTCGAGATTGCAGAGAGAAGATGACGCCATTTCCCAGGTGTTCTACTGGGCGGAGTTAGAGGGCGGCAAGTGCGATATGCCTTCGATAGGAACGAACCTCATTCCGAAGGAACAGGCGATACAGTACGGACCCGAAGCGTTAGCATATTGATCGAGATGGAACGAACTGAGCATCAGGGACGGGATACTCTATAAGAAGTGGTTCTCGAAGGACGATTTATACCCGACACTACAGACAGTCGTCCCCGCAGCGGGAAGAAAGGAAACTCTTGTGCAACTGCACTCATCACATATGAGTGGGGGACACTTTGCGGTCGAGAAGACGCTTTCTCGAATCCGCCAGCGGTTTTGGTGGCCAACCATGAGGACCGATGTGGAAAAGAAGATTCAATGGTGTCTCACTTGCGATGTCAGAGGTACAGGAGGGAAGAAGAGGGTCGCAGGACTCGTTCCTTTCAAAGTGGGGATTAGATTCAATACTGTGGTGGCTGATATCCTAGGACCCGTGGCGATGGCGGCCAAATCACGAGCGAAGCACATATTAGTGATGACTGATCTATTTACGAAATTTGCGATAGCGGCACCCCTTGTATCTACGGACTCGGCGGAGGTGGCCAGAGAGATAGTGGAGAACTGGGTACTCAAATTCGGAGCCCCGAATGTTTTGCATACCGATCAAGGGAAGAACTTCGGGAGCAACCTAATTCACGAGATGTGTCGGCTGTTAGGAATTGATAAATCCCGAACTTCCCCTTACCATCCCCAAGGGAATACAACGATACACAGGACAACGGGAGCGACCCCTTGTAATTTGGTTCACGGGCAGGAAATTCAATATCCGATTGACCTATTCTATCCGAAACCGCATGACGTGATTCCCATACAGGACGGTTTTGTCGAATGGCTCGATGAACAATTCCGGGATGCCCACAGCAGTGCTCGGGAATTTTTAGGGACGAATCAGCGACGTCAGAAGGACCAGTATCGAAAGAGAGTTCATGTGGATTCTTATGCGACGGGCGATAAAGTTTGGGTTTGGGCCAAGGAGAAGATAAAGTCGAAGAAGTTCTTCCTGCCCTGGGAAGGACCTTACGTGCTTTTAACCAAGGTCTCTGAGGTGATTTATAAAGTGGCTAGAACCTCCAACCCGGCGAAGGTTCGCTATTTGCACTTTAAAATGTTGAAGCCCTACGTAGACGACCCTGGAATTACGGATGACGAAGTGGAGATGGCCATTGAAGGGACCCGCGACTCGAGACCAGTAAGGCTACCTGTTGCCCAATTGCCGATCCGCGGTCGAGCGGATAACGAGGCCCGAGTTAACCCAGCTCCCGAGGAGGAACAACCCCTCACCGAGGCTGACGCGGTGGAGACTTACGACGCAGTAGAACTGGAAGCCAGGAGAGAAGAAGAACCCTCGCATGTGCCGGACCCGGGGGACGACAATTTTCCCGAACCCGACGAACCGAGGGAGCGGAGTGCTGAGCGAGGTGTGGAGGAGCTTGAGCGACTAACGCGGAGGCGAAGACCACCTGTCCGCTTTGGGATCGACGAATTCGACCGGAGATAGCTTCAACCTGAACCTAACTAGTCTCATTTATATAATTCTTCCCCCCCCCCCAATAATAACTGATTGAAGGAGGGAACTCGTAGTGTAGAGTTAAGACTTAGAAATGATAGATGACTCAGGGATATTATATTAGACTGTGATTGTTGAATGGTAATGGAATTAAGGGGACATCGATAGACTAGTATAGTTTTCTCTGGTAAATCTGGGAGGGATACTTAAGAATCTCAAGACCCTACGCTCCGTAGTCTCATCCTTATAGTAGTGTTGTTTAGATCGTAAATTGTAGCGTACATTTGAACTCACGACTGGTCGGACTGGTGATTCTCCTAATCCTCGGTGTTTGGCCCTCTTCTGCGATGACGATCAACCACACGGCCGGAGCAGTGTTCATGGCGGAAACTCCCCTCATCATTGCGAGTGCGATGGAAACGTCTTGGGTCTCAGTGCCGTTCCCTGTGGTCCCTGCGGTCAATCAGACTCTCCTGGACATCGCTTTCCAGGAACATCAGTATATGTTGACAGAACGTTGGAAAGAGTGGAACGGCAAGATTTGCGGAGACAGACTCACTACGGAAGCATTTGTGAATTTAACCTACCTGGCATTCAAGGGAATCGAATACGAGATCAGTGAGATAGAAGCCGTTCTCCACGAGATGAGGAATCGGGCCACGACCTTTGTCGACGAACACAAAGAGAGTTCTCCGAGAGGAAGGTGGATCAAGTCAGCACTCGGAGGGATTGCAGCAGCGATAGTCCTAGCCCCGATATTGAAGGAGGGGTTCTGCCTCAACAAGACCCAAACCCAGCTGAAGCTGCTATCTCACGACTCGAATGCGAACTTGAATTATCCAGGGGAAAACTAAAGCATCTCCTAGGCGGAACGGATGATCAACGAAAAGGGAACAGTGCGTGCAAGATGTACAACTGGAACTCCCTCTATAGTCAAGCTGTCAAATACTCAACTGTGATTGCGAACCACTCACAGACACTAGACACCATCAGAGCTGAATTGATAGCGTTTAAAATGGCCGTTCATAATTACGGGTATATCATGGACGATGCGTTGAGCTCACTGACCCGGGGCTATATTCCAGCGACACTTGTACCATCGGAAGTATTGACGAAGATCTTGGATGGCATCCATTTGAACAAGATGCCGGTAGCCATCCCCAGGACCGAGCTGATGACGTACTATGGTTTCGAGTTGGTGCAGTCGACAGTAATTACGAAGACGGGAATCAATGTCTTGATCAACATTCCCGTGCATGATACGATGGGCTTGCACGACGTCTACAGGGTGATTCCTCTCCCGCAACCAGCCAATGGAGGATCCACAGCGACTCAGTATAAGTTCGTACATACCCACTTGCTGTTGTCGGAAAGACGGGATAATTTCGCGGAAGTATCCGGTGAAGTAATAGCAGCACACTGCAGCGGAAGCAGTCGGTTGAAACTTTGCTTCCGACCCTTTGCGATGTCCCGGAGCAGCGAGTCATCTTGCCTGGCGAGCCTTTTCTTCGATCTACCAACGAATGCGTTGAAGTTGTGCCCTCAAGGAGTAATTGTCCTACCCGAGACCCCTACAGCCCTGTACTTAGAAGATTCAACTTATCTGGTGGCCTCACGGGATGACGACTATACCCTTTTCAACTACAGAAGAGGAGCTAAGGAGAGGGGTGAACCTATAGCAGGTTGCAGAAGTTGCCTCATACGACCCAGCTGTGACGGAAGGATCGAAACGCCAGATGGTGCTTGGTGTTAGTACCGGACCCCAGAATTGCCAGTACGAGACTGGACTGACAGTGGAGATTAGACAGCACCCGTTGAACCAAAGTTTGTTTGCTACTTTGAAAGAAGCCGAAAAGAATCTCCCAGGAGTGGTGATACCGGAGATCTTACGAGAGCAGACGAGGAGTGAGATGGTCGAAACACTCCGACTGAATCTGATCAAGTTGCCTGAGGGATCCGTGGATGAAGAAGCCCTGACTGAGATCGCGAAACCTTTGCCGACAAAATTCTACGGAAACATACTCCCTTTCACTGGCAGATGCTGCGGAACGGACCCGTACAATTGGGAGTGTTGGTTTGGCTGTTAGTGACAGTGTTCTTGATCTTAGCGTGTGTATTGGCGATGTTTTTCAAGGAGGTCACGATTGTTACGAGTGAATATGCGACGCCGACGGGGCGAAGAATTCGAGGATTCTTATTGTTGTGCACCTCCATCCTGAACCCGAGAGGTTCCGCCACCCAGATACGACCCACAGTTCGAGAGGGGGCCCCGCGAGACCCAACAGTTACCCCCAAGGACCATCGAGCAGATATTCCTACCCCCGAGGGTTCCCGAGAGTCCTTCGTTCGAGGATGTGAGTCTTTCGAGAGTGACGGACGCGAGCGATGCGACCAGCACCCCGCTGGTAGGGAGAGGGATTAGCTACATGAGGGGCAAGTGGAAAGGCACCTCCAAACGTGGACCAAGAGTGGGGACCAGTGCGACCCTGTGAGAGTAGAGAGGCGGGTGAATGCTAGTGTGAGTGAGAGGGAGAGGAGCCAGTCGACCGGCCGTGAGTTAAACTTATTAGTCAAACTTTCATATCCAAGTTCAGTGTATTCGGTGCTACTTACATGGTTGTGTAATCCCACCTCCTGACAGGTATACCCTGACTTATGATTGAGAGAGAGGTTGGGTTATACTTTGAAGAGTAAATTGTTGTACTAGTCATTTCCCCGAGTCAAGCGAGGCTTGACCTTACATCCATTAGTGCTATACTCTAGGAACCTGTATCTTTTTTATTTCGGGGAAGTTGACTAAAGGGTCTGCGATTACACTAAGATCTAAGATAGGAATATTAAGCGGCGCGGCTCCCTTATTCGGGGATTAAGATAATAGGAGAGAAGACTGTAGATTCTAACTAAACTCAATAGCCAGGAAACGCAGTTAATATTCAAATTCAATCCGATAATATACATATTGGAGAGTAATATTTACATCAATAGATCGATAAATTCAGAGGCCAGGTCAACGAGTGACCCGACCTTACCAATATCGGCCTTTAATTCTTTTTGTTCTTAACCAAGGTTCTTCGCCCATGTCTTCAACTGGCGTATCAGTTCCCGGGCGACAGGGCTTCCTGGGTTTAACGACGTGAGTTCTTCTTGCCTATTCCGTAGGAATGTAATCTTCAGTGGAAACACATCGAAGTCCCCACGGACGTCTCCTAGGTAGGCCGCCGCGCCAATCGTGAGGATCCGAAGGGGGAAGTCGTTTTTCTCCGGCCGTTCGAACCAGAAGAAGGGGTCAGCCTTAGGCCACACCCCTTCAAAATTCAGGACCCAAATTTGCTTGTAGGGCATGTTGATATTCGATTCGAAATTGATCCTAAATAGGACAAAAAGGGGTTGTTTCTAAGTTAAGTGAAAAGAGGGGCTAAAAATACAGGTTACAAAATATTCAAAACAAATTATTGAAAGTTTATACCGCAAGATTACTCACGTTTTACAGCAATTGAAGTAAGCGGCGATTCAGATTAGAAGTATTAGCACAGCCCAAAATCGAACGTCCTATAAGCTAGTAAATATTAGTTGTAAGTATTTGTCAGAGTTGAACGAATCGAAGCATGCATAATATATATCCAAATTGGTGGAAATTAAATAACAAGATGAAAATGAGGTGGATATATGTAATAATATGAAAGGTGAAAGTAAAAGTGGATTTTGGATAAATCTAGGACGTTTTTGGACGCATCCCAGTAATAAGGGCGACGTGCCCCTCCCCCTTATGTACCCCCTCATGTTGCATCCAGTACTGGAGGCAGATGGCTTCCGATCCGTTCTTTCCGTGCTTATCCCCCGCGATGTAACTCCACTTAGGGGGACTTAGGTCGGTCCGGTACTTGTATATATGTAATCCGAGCATTTCGGCGAGAAGGTGCATGTCGAAATCAATCACTCCTCGGGATAATAATGTTTTGTTGGGATCGTGATAAGGGTAATAATAGGAGCCTAACCGCTTTTGTTCGCACGATTGCCGATACTCTAAGGTCCGTTGCAGGCGGTACGACTGTACCTTTCTCCCGATAATAAGGTAATGTATGCAAACCAGTAAACAAGAAGAAAGAGTACAAGCACCTTCAATAGTAATCGGTTCGTGCGTACGAATGTTGGCGCTATCGCAGTCCTGGGTGGCAATAGGGTTTTTCCCGGCAATGAAGACAGGGACGCGATGATTATGCGAACGATTTCCCTTCTCTTTCTTCACCGGTGTCATAATCGTCCGGCATATTCGTTCGCGGGTCTTGGCTGATAAGTGCCGCATAGGGACATCGTCGTATAAAATCATCCTGGCTTCGGTGCACGTGATACACTCGAAGCAGACTTCTTTACACTTGCTTTAGAGGTCTCCCTCTATAAAATACTTCTTCGCGGTAATTTCCCTGGTGGTTTAATGTCAATTTGTGTAGGTTGCGGAGCACGGGGGTGACGTTAAGGTCGTGTATAACAACCTTTCCGTCTCGGTATAGCGTATGATCGATGAGGGAAAATTTCTTTACCTTCAAGCGAAAGACCGTTGGTTTCAGGAAAGCGGGCAGACAATATCATCCTTTCCTTTTGAATCGGCCTTAAGATAGTGGGAAAATTTGGTATATGTTTCAAAATCCATGATAGCGACGATGAATTGAATAACGCGTAATAAGATGAATTGAACGTGTAGTACGAGACTCAATGAGCGATTGGTAAATAATAAAGTAGTTAAGTTAAGATTGAATTAAACTTGTAATTGCTTAAGTTCATGGAATTAATCCCCCTCCTTAGCAAAAATAGGCAATGGAGCTCCAGCCATCGGGAGCTACTGGGGCGAACTTTATGAACTTTAGTGGGGTGATACTAGAGATGACTTGACCCGGGCATGCAAAGGGCCGGACCCGCTCGACCCCCGGGGCCGAGTGATAACGGTTCCCGGAAGTGCAAATGGCGCCACCGGAAATCCTTAACTACTGGTCCGATTGAGCTCATTTTTATGTATGTGGTAGCCCTAGGCGAGGGAAGCTTAAGTTTGAAGTTTCGGAACCTCAAGGTCACCCCGGCCCGATTTATGTCCTAAACAAACAAACCCCCACCCGACTTCCGGAGGCTATTCCTCAACCCCCAATGACCCTAGGGAGCTGAAATTTACAGGGATGATAGATAGTGACATGGTCTATCGTATGTTAGGATAATGACCCTATTGGGTGATAATGGCACGGGCTATTAGCACTTGGGAAAATCACCCCCTGGAGGTGTTAATGGGCAAATTATGAAAAATAAAGCACGAGGGCATATCAATTTTAGGGTACTTATGTGTAGTAGGACCCACCCCGATAAAAAGGATCCCTGTAAGTCTTAGTTCCCAGTTGACCTTTCCGGTGCTAATTGACCTTTTCCAGGAAAAGTGATAATGGAACTTAAAAATGGGATAACTCGGGAAGTATTTGTCGGATATGGATGAAACTTGATAGGTATGACCCTCATATGACCTCAAACCGATTTGGGAGATTTGACCCCGGGATGACCTTTATTTGATTTTTTACGTTTTTAGCACCAAAGCCTTAAATTTAGCACCGGAAAATAGCCCAAATCATATGTTTTGTAATTAGGGAGGTTAATTGACTATTTGATGAATCCGGGATTAGCGATTTGCATGCATGAGGAATTGTTTAGGCATTTCTCCGAAATTGATGGAATATCTTGGCTTAATGTATAATGGTCTATTGCTGGAATTATTAAGAGTTAGCCAAACAAACATTGGGTTCAATTTGACTTGGTGAATGAACTATAAATAGAAATGCGTCAATGGCACAGAAAAGTAGTCGCATATTAATTTGGCAATATAAATGAGGGAATGGGGAATTAATTAGTCTAAACGTTAGGAATGTACAGGATATTCCATTGGCTTCTGGGGAATGTTTTATTGGCTCAATTGGACCCCGGTTAATTACCCTGATTGTCGATTAGGTTGAAATTTGAATAGGTTACGTATGGGAATTTTTGGAGTATGATGAATGGGAAATTAAGGTCACTAGGAATTTATTCTAGGCTTGGAAAAAGGGAAAAGATACGGGAAAATTAAATAAAGTCCTTGGGTTTTTTGATATGTAAACATAGCTTGAATTAAGTTGAAGTTGCATTTGTTATTTGTTTAGCATAGCTTTGATTGGCATTTTGAATTTAGCATTTAAATTAATACGATCATGCTGAATTTATGAACTGGAACGCGGCGTAGGAGACACAGAGGCATATGTTAAGACTTATAGGGAGATGGCATCTTTAACTAAAACTAAGGGTAAATAGACATAAGGTACGAACGATCCGGTCGACCTTTGCGAGCAGAGAACGAAAGATGACGAAGACTAAGTAAGTCGGCTGGAAAAAGTTACAAAAAGCCTTAAAGGAACAACTTCGTGAAAGTTGTTAATTTATCGGGTGAGGTGATTTTTTTTCCAAAGTACTTTCGGGATTAAAGTGTAGTTCAGAGAAGATAGCTCTGAAGATAATTAGGCTTGGAAAATAAATAACTGTTGAAGGCAGTTAGTTAGTTAATATAAATCGCAGACCCTTCTCTTTAATTGAACGATTAATTTATATTCCAACCAATTATAGGCTACTCTGTATTTGGTTGTATTCATTTGTTAATTCATTCTTATTATTGGAGTTGATGTTGCGATCGATTATTGATTGACGGGTGAGATACAGTCGGAAGAGCACGAATCACGGGGCGAGCAGCACAGTACAGTACAGAGCAGCCAACCACCAAATCAACCCTTTTGGGATTGTGAACAGTACTGGGAATCGGTTGCCCCGCTGACCTCAGTACAAAAGGGAACATATTGCGGCGGTGTGAAATAGCGAGCAAGACCGGCCTAGAGATATTGTGAATTCCCCCACGTTTACAGTGGCGCTCCTGGGTGGGCGCTATTCTGGATTGTAGCTGCAATGAAGATTTGTGTGGGATTACGAGGACGAGAAGAACGAACGAACGATCGACGAAACAATTGCTTTGGCGATGAACGATCAAGACAGACAGCTGATTGAAGAGGCTGCAGTGGCAGCGGCCAATGCTCTCGATCGGCAACAGGGAGTTTTTTGAGTTTTTTCTCAACCTAAACGCCAAATTATACCAAGTGATAGTTCCATTTTTCTTAGTCTGTAGCTTCTCTGGCCATAAGATGTAGAAAGTCGAATATTTTCACTTAGACTGTACGCAGCAAAGTAACGCCAAAGATAAAACTACAACTGAACTGATTAACCTCTCGGTGCAACAGAAAGCAAAAATTTTGCAGTCTGACAAGTGATATTTGTGATATGAGGCAAGATACGCTTTTTCAACGAAAACCATCGGTCAGACCGGAAGCTGTTAGCTTTTCTGAGAAGCACCCTCGGACTGGAAATTGGCAAAATAATGAGCGGGGGCTTTTTGGTTTTATGGCGGCGTTAGACAGTGGACCTATCCAAAAATTGACTCCCTTTTTACCTGTTAACAAAATGTCTCCGGCAACTTTTTTGCGGTAATAGCTTCTTCCCAGGGAAAGTAATAATGAACACTACACATGGGGTAAATTGGATAGTATTAATCGAATATGGATGAAACTTTGTAGTTATGGTGACCTGTAACTGACCTTCGAGTGTTAAGTTTTCGAAGATGCATAAAGTGCACATGATTAGCGCCGGAAACTAGGTTATCCTCTAGCATTAGCCGTTGGTTTTGGGAATTGATCACTAACGGATGATTTAGGTACTTTATCTATGGGGGATGAAGTTGAAAGGATGAAATTAACGCTTGTCTTTTAGTTTGTTTTGAACTGGTGGGCTTAATATAAGCAAATCTGGACACATTGGGTCAATCGCAGCTATGACATTTGGGTTACTAAAAGCAACTTTATTAGACCTAAGAAGTAGTCCCTGGGAAACTGGTAATTATAGGCGTTTTACATAAAAAAATTCCGGAGTTCTACGAAGGGACGGGATATTCATTTGGCTTAGTTTTTGTGTGATATTCATATTCCCGGAGATGTTTTCTTGAAAGATAAAATAATAACAATTATAAAACAGATTTTAGGGTAGCGCCCAAGGGAGTTTTTGTTCCCGAATTCTAATTTATTCCAATTTTTTCCAAAGTTCATTTGAGTTGTCGGTCTCCACGAGCAAATGTTTTCGAGATTATATTTATTTATAAAATACTGATTGTACACTTCAGCGATAATATTCTTCGGATGTTCTAATTCATCAAGATTGAACCTAACCTTTTTTCCAATTGCTTTCGCTAAGAATGTACCTCTTGTCCAGAATTCGCTTTGTTGTTTTTGCTTTGACAATTTTACGCGTTTAAAAAAATCAATTCTTGTGTTTTGTTCTAACTTGCATTGGGTTTGAACGAAGGATTTCTTCTAGATGTTGTATCTGCCTTTGATTATGTCGACAAACATTAAAAGAAGATGCATTTCATGGTATATGGATAGTGGCAAAAGTGAAAGTCTTCTTAACCTCCTTATAATCCAAACTTTTAGTTCCCAGGATCCGCTTTAAAACTTTTTCCTGAATGTTTTTGATCATGCGTAAGTCTGATTTGTTGTTCCGACTTTCGATACGAAAGTAACGGAATATTTGTGCTCGGGGTGGGTTTTTTTTTCTTCAGACAAATTTCGACTTTTTAACTAGAATTTTTGACAGAATTTTTTTATATCATTCAAAAGGTATTGTTGTCTTGAGCCCAAATTTGAAAAGGTATTTCACCTGTGATCGTTTTTTGTAAAGTTATGGGGGTTTAAAGATTGCCATTTTGGCGAATTTGGGACAATTAACGCGCGATATATTTCGCGCTATTACCGCGTAAGCGGAGAGTTAATTCGTCTTAAAATCGTTCCAAATTGGTTGAAAGAAGCCTATTTGCCATAATTGATTTGTTACAAGGAGCTAAATCTATCTTTTTGTACTTTAAATGGCGTGTGGGGGGATGATTTTCATCAAAAAAATTTCAAATTTTAGAAAAAAAAAGTTTCATTTTATTTTATTTCATTTAATTTTTTAATGTTACTACTGCTCATAAAACATTAAAAGGCAGTCGGAACATTCAGGGCTTCGCCCTGATACGAGCAGTCTTGTTGTCCTTGCATAAAATTGCACCGTAAGTCTCGGAACTAACATATTGCCAGTAACCAGATTTGTTAATGAAGCTTTGTTAAGCTTAAGTTTGGAATAGATTTTAGATTATTTTTATTAGGAATAGTAATCTGGCTGCAGCGGTTGACTGGAAGAATATGAGCGTGTGGGGATCTCCACTCTTATAAAAGCGTTACATGTCCTATTGTTGGGTTCGTTTAAAATGGAACGGTCGAGCAATTCTCTTTGTTGAATAGAGGTCGCTTTTTTGCCTATAGAGTTTCCGATGGTTGGATATGACACACAAGTATTGCCTGGAGGATCCCTCTTTTCGATATGCTTGGGTATTCTAGTCGTGTATTGTTATTACGTAGTAGCCGAGTCGCACCGAGAGCAGAACTTTTTCAAAATTGTTTAAATATATTTTTGCCAGTTGTCTAATGTGGATCTAGTGGTCTAACCTACTAGACGCGCATAGTACAGTACACTCGTGACTGCAATGCAATACATGGACATGGGATTGAAGTTACAGGGAAATACAGTTTTTTTTACAATTTGAGGAGACGTTGAGTTTTTGAATGACATTAAATAAATTGGCACATTTCTTCGGCAAAAAGTAGAATCAATTATGTCATTAAATTCATGCTGAAATGTGAGGTAAGCACCGAAGCGGACAGCCTAAAAAGTAATGCAATTACTTAAATAGAGACTGCCCTTTAAAACTTACAAATCGACAAAAAATATAGTTGAAAAAAGTACACCAGAAAATGCATCATTTTGCTGAGATAGTTATTTGTTGTTTTACCTCTGGCTCATTTTTCCTGCTTGGGTTTTGTTCATGTGGCTTCAGAAATAGTTTGCGGTAGAAATTGAGCGTTAATTTGAAATTGGAACCGACTTTATGTCAATCTCAGAAAGACGTATATGCTTGAGCTCTTCTTTGTTTGATTTGAATCAAACATATCAGTGATTTATTAAGTTAAATTAGCGTATTATTATTATATTATTAGAATAGTGATTTAGAGTAGAGTAGTTAGTTAAATCAATGGTCATATGGATGAATATCAATGATAATGTTTATTCGGTCATCTTGATGCTGCCTTCTGTTTAGTTTGTTCCTGGCATTTAGTTCCCTTTAATAACATTCATGGTGGTGTTGAACTAGTACATCAATCAGCTTTTATAGCGCCAAATTTCATGCAATTGAATTACTCATATCACTGTGCTGTTTTGCAATTTGGGAATAATCCATTCATCTGTTTTCTTCTATGTGCTTCTTTTTCAAAAAAAATGGTAATAGAATTTTTTGGTTTCACCATATTTTGACGGCGATTCAAAGCAAACAAAATAAGCTTAAAGAAGATTATACCATGAGTCATCAATTGAATTTCTTTTCTGTGTAGTTTTCATTGTTCGGGTGCTCAGTTTTGTTTGGTTGCTTAGACTTCTTCAATTTCTATTCAAAATAATTTTGATCAGGTGCGATGTTTATGAACTGTTTGGTTTGGAAAATAATAGATTCCTTTTATTTGATTAGATTCTATTTGTCTGCATCTTTATTTTTATCAATAAATTAATTAGTTTATTTTCTGTGAAACAATATCTATAATTGGAGTGTGTGATTGCAAACGATTGTTAGTTTGAAATACAATTGGGAAATCGGAAATTATTTCTTTTTTTCTTTATAAGTGATGATCCAGGTAGCGCGAAAAAAAACATCTTCTCACTTGAATGAATTTCAAATTTGAGGAACGACTATTTGTTTCATGTTTTCAAGGGAGAGAATCTACGGTTTGTGTCTGTGATATGGTATTTGGTGGGTGTAGCAACCTACCTTTAAATGTGTCCGCGCAAAACTGCCACGACACATTCATTCAAAAGAATGTATGAAGCAATCACAGAAGCTGGACCAATTTAACATCCCCCATTATTTTCTCAATGCTCTGTGATACTCAAAATTTTTCATATAACATGCATATATCGAAGATTGCTATATTTGTTTCTCCCGCCTGCAAGATTTAGTTGAAATCTTTTTTTTGTGTCAAACAGGGCTGTAAGGCATTGAATTTATAGAGTTCGATTGATGTGCCACCAATCACGTTTGTCAAGTGAATTTTCGATGCGTGTTAATGAAATACTTACAGATTTAATACATAAATGGCTTAACTCAGATTTACTTGCAATTAATTAGCACTGTTAGCTGGAAGGGATCACTTTAAGTAGTCTTGTTACCTAGTAACGAATTCAACGATTAAGCATATGTGACTTCTGTACCTAGTAAGGACTCATGTACCCTTTGCAAAAGGGGGAAATAGTTAAAGAGGTACACTAGAAGCTGTGTGCTGTCTTAGGGTTGCCTTGTCGTAAAAGCTAACCCTCAGTTTTTCGAGATATGGATAAGTGGTTACGTCTCCGCCTCTCAATTAAAATGTCGGATGTTCGAAGCCCACCATGATCCGTATTTGTTGCTTGAGGATGAAGCTTCATTACCCAGCCCAGAAAAGTAACAAAAAAAACAAATTGCATGTAGATATTAACCAGGGGCACAATAGACGTTTTCTGTGAAGATCTGAACAGCTCGTATGTTGCTCCTTTCACTTGTGGATTGAATGTTTTAAGAGATTTAGAACTGGGATATGGTAGTTTTCATTATTTTAATAAGCTTTCTATAAATAATTCTTTCGTGTTTCCTTGATTTTTTCTCAAAGTTTTCTCCGAGAATAGGCACGACGTACAACACATCTGAAGATGCAAATTATTCTAAATCTGAGAGTGAAAAGGGGCTAATAGAATCTGATGCAGAATTCATCATTTTGAACATTTTCTCTCAAATTTTTATCTCCAAATACTTAAAGCTAAGACCAGTGGTGTGTATCATATTTAAGTTTTTTCTATCCCTTATCAGACCATCCAAGTTGAGTGAGCGTTAGTGTTATACTACGACTATTCTTTTTCTAACCTAAGTCTCAAATATTGGTGCAACTTTGGACACCTTTACGGCTTTTTGATAGCATAAGCTTTGACAATCGAATAGGAATAAGTTAACACAGTTGATACATTTTAAATTCATCAAATGAACCGGAAAAAAAAAGCTATTTGTTTCAAACAACAATAATTAAAACGCGATTGCAGATATTTTCTAACTGAAATATCGCGGAATTTTTTTGAGATGCATAATTTATACATAAAATGGCTCTATGCTTTCCAATTAATTACATGCGAAATTAGTGTGATGCCTTCAGTTTTTTATACTCCAATCTATTACTTGCAAAATTGTGTCTATTTATTTTTGGTGCCACTTTTGCTGCATGGCATTGGCAATTTGTTAGCATAAGTAGCTGCTTTATTTTTGACTAGTGTTTGCAGGTTGTTAAGCGCTCGTGGCGAACAGGGCAGGGCGTGAGACTCCAATTCTCGAGGTCGTGGGTTCGAAGTCCATATGTAGCAAAGTTTTACTAATTCAGAGCTTATTTCAATCTTTTCTTTTTAACTTTTTAAAGCTGCCTTTTTGTCGTGTTCTCGATAGTGTTTGCGAAGCTCAGCTTCGCCTGTGTAAAATATGCTAACGTTTGTTTGTTTAAACTACTAATTAATTAAATATGATGATTTCATTCATTTTTTTGTCTTTACTCAGTATTGACGTAACTAATCTATTATATATTTAAATGCGGGCTTCACTATCTCGCCATTTTTAAGCTTTTTCAACGTATTATTTTGGCATGTTTAAGCTATATCGTATATTGCAATGGTTAAGAAATTTTTTCGATTTTCCAATTTGATTTTAGTGGTTATATTACCAAGTTTAAATTAAGCAGCCCATTATCGAATTAGGGGTTGCGAATTTGGCCTCCAATTTTGAATGCCCGAATCATTTTAGTTAACGAGATAAGACGATTTTTGAGATTTTTTCAAAAATTTTCAGAAATTTCAAAAAACTAAATAATTTACAAGTTCCCAACCCTGTAGTTGGGTGCTGTCAGAGTACTCTTAGGAGTTACAAATCTTGCTTCCTAATTTGACTGTGCAAATCCTTGTAGTTTTCGAGATATGACGTTTTTTGTGATTTTTTCAAAATTTTCAGAATTATTATTATGATTTCAAAATTCTGAAATTCCCAACCCTGTAATTGGGTACTGTCAGAGTACTATCAAGGATCGCGAATCTTGCCTCCAAAGATGACTGCTCAAATCCTTATAGTTTTCGAGATATGATGTTTTTTGTGATTTTTTCAAAAAGTTTTCAGGAAAAGTATATTAATTTTTTTCCGCAAAATCTGAAATTCCCAACCCTGTAATTGGGTGCTGTCAGAATATTCTAAGGAGTTAAAGATCTTGCCTCCAAATATGACTGTTGAAATCCTTGTAGTTTTCGAGATATAACGTTTTTTGTGATTTTTTCAAAAAACTTTCAGAAAACTTAATTTAATTTTTTTTCGCAAAATTTGAATTGATCAACCATGTAGTTGGGTCCTGTCAAAGTAATCTGAAAGATTGCGAATCTTGCCTCCAAATATGACTGCTCAATTCTTTGTAGTATTCGAGATATGACGTTTCATGTGATTTTTTCAAAAGTTTTCAGAAAACTTAAATTTTTATTAATCTTTAAAAATCTGAAATTCCCAACCCTGAAGTTAGGTCCTGTCAGAGTACTTTCACGGATTGCGAATCTTGCCTTCAAATATGACTGCTCAATTCTTTGTAGTTTTCGAGACTTGACGTTTTTTGTGATTTTTTCAAAATTTTCAGAAAGTTTAAATTAATTATTTTTTTTAAATTTGAAATTCCAAACGCTATAGTTCGGTGTTGTCAGGGTACTCTAAAGAGTTGCAGATCCTGCTCCATGCGACTGCTAAACGCGACTGCTCAAATGCTTTTAGTTTCCGAGATGTGACGTTTTTTGATTTTTTCAAAGTTTCTCAAAGAACTTATCTACAAAGAAATTTAAAACTACTAACTTGATGAAGATACAACCTTATTGTCAGCCTACACCCAGGCGTGTCAAATCTTGCCTCTTAAAATGAATGCTCAAATCCTTTTAGTTTCCGAGATAAGACGTTTTTTTCAATTTTTTAAGGGAAACTTAGGTTTAAAAAATTCAAATTTTGGATTCCTAATCCTATAGTAGGGTGCTCTCAGTGGTTGCAAATCTGGCCTCGAAATTTCTCCAGAGGCCCATTATGTTTTCGACATGACGCTTTTAAAATGGGAATTTAAAAGTTCGAAATTACCAACCCTGTAATTGGGTGCAGTCAGAGTACACTAAAAGTTTGCAGATGTTGTTTCCAATATATGCGGTTTTTCATGATTTATCGAAAAATTTCGAAGCACCGAAGGTGCGTTAAACGCTAGTTTTTGTTTATCGTAACGAAAGAGTGAATATTTACTGTAATTTGAATTTTCCCGTGCTCATTCAGTTAATTGATAATAAGGTTACAGCAAGCTTATGGATCTGGAAGCCCCGGTTGAAATAGGTCACAGGCCTCAATATAGTTATTTTTATACTTGCGAAGCGAGTGTATTAGTACGAACCTTCCTTTTTTACAACCTAAGTCGCAAATAGTTGTGCCAATTTTGAAAAAACTGTACAGCTTTTTCATAGCATGTGCTTTGACATTCGAATAGTAATAAGTTAACACAGTTGATGCAGTGATTTGGTTCAAACAACATAACAATGATGAAAACTCGATTTCAGAAATTTTCTAACTCAATACCTCTCGCAATTTTTGAAATGCATATATTATACATAATGGGGTTTTATGATTTACGATTTCATCTACGCAAAGTTGTGTGGATGCCTTCAGTTTGTTGTATTCCAAATTATTACTTGCAAAATTGTGTCTATTTGTCTTTGGTGCCACTTTTGGTGAATCGCATTGCAATTTAGTAGCAGATCTAGCGGCTTTATTTGTGACTAGTGATCGTTGGTAGTATTCGAGATATGACGTTTCATGTGATTTTTTCAAAAGTTTTCAGAAAACTTAAATTTTTATTAATCTTTAAAAATCTGAAATTCCCAACCCTGAAGTTAGGTCCTGTCAGAGTACTTTCACGGATTGCGAATCTTGCCTTCAAATATGACTGCTCAGTTCTTTGTAGTTATCGAGATTTGACGTTTTATGTGATTTTTTCAAAATTTTCAGAAAGTTTAAATTAATTATTTTTTTTAAATTTGAAATTCCAAACGCTATAGTTCGGTGTTGTCAGGGTACTCTAAAGAGTTGCAAATCCTGCTCCATGCGACTGCTAAACGCGACTGCTCAAATGCTTTTAGTTTCCGAGATGTGACGTTTTTTGATTTTTTCAAAGTTTCTCAAAGAACTTATCTACAAAGAAATTTAAAACTACTAACTTGATGAAGATACAACCTTATTGTCAGCCTACACCCAGGCGTGTCAAATCTTGCCTCTTAAAATGAATGCTCAAATCATTTTAGTTTCCGAGATAAGACGTTTTTTTTTTCAATTTTTTAAGGGAAACTTAGGTTTAAAAAATTCAAATTTTGGATTCCTAATCCTATAGTAGGGTGCTCTCAGTGGTTGCAAATCTGGCCTCGAAATTTCTCCAGAGGCCCATTATGTTTTCGACATGACGCTTTTAAAATGGGAATTTAAAAAATTTAAAAGTTCGAAATTACCAACCCTGTAATTGGGTGCAGTCAGAGTACACTAAAAGTTTGCAAATGTTGTTTCCAATATATGCGGTTTTTCATGAGTTATCGAAAAATTTCGAAGCACCGAAGGTGCGTTAAACGCTAGTTTTTGTTTATCTTAACGAAAGAGTGAATATTTACTGTAAATTGAATTTTCCCGTGCTCATTCAGTTAATTGATAATAAGGTTACAGCAAGCTTATGGATCTGGAAGCCCCGGTTGAAATAGGTCACAGGCCTCAATATAGTTATTTTTATACTTGCGAAGCGAGTGTATTAGTACGATCCTTCCTTTTTTACAACCTAAGTCGCAAATAGTTGTGGCAATTTTGAAAAAACTGTACAGCTTTTTCATAGCATGTGCTTTGACATTCGAATAGTAATAAGTTAACACAGTTGATGCAGTGATTTGGTTCAAACAACATAACAATGATGAAAACTCGATTTCAGAAATTTTCTAACTCAATACCTCTCGCAATTTTTTGAAATGCATATATTATACATAATGGGGTTTTATGATTTACGATTTCATCTACGCAAAGTTGTGTGGATGCCTTCAGTTTGTTGTATTCCAAATTATTACTTGCAAAATTGTGTCTATTTGTCTTTGGTGCCACTTTTGGTGAATCGCATTGCAATTTAGTAGCAGATCTAGCGGCTTTATTCGTGACTAGTGATCGTTGGTTTTTAAGCTTGCGTGGTTGAGTGGATAATGCTTGAGACTCGAAATCTCTTGATTGCAATTGGTCCCAGATTCGAATCCTAGACGTAGCCGAATTTTGCTATTTCGAGGCTTATTTCTAATTTTTCTTTTTTCATTTGATAGAGCTGCTTTTTGGTCGTGTTCTCGCAAGTGTTTGCAAAACACTGCTTCGCCTCTGTGTAAAAATTTAGTTAAGATTGTTATTGCTAATATCGTCACGTTTTTATTAAACAATTAAATGCATACGTCATCTAGAGCTGTTCATACGTCATCGAGAAATGCATTCTAGAGCTGTTTTCTAGAATCATGTGTAAAAATGAGCCTGCAGAATGAAACTATGAGACTTTCAAGTCTTCTGCTTTTCGAGGTACGGATGTTTTTTCTACACTTCCGTGAGCAGGTGTCTTCTAATCGGGAACTAAACACTACTTTTCAAGGAAACAACTTTTTTTACAAGAAATTGAGCTTTATTATTGAACACTAAGATTTAACAGAGTCGTTCCTAATTGACCTGGGGGTAACGCAGTTGCTTTTGCATTCTACGTTCTGGCTTCGAGTCTCGGCAGGACTTTGTTTTCTTTAGGTTGTTTGAAATAGAAGAAAATTTTAAGGTAAAAATTGAATAGCCGGAATTTTGTTTGTCTGCTCAAGATTTGTCGGCTTAGATACCGCAGCATGGATTTTTTTTGCATTGTAAGCTGGTATCAGGGTAGTTGAAAGTGTTGATCACTGTAGTTTCAGAAAGCTTTTTGTCAAGTCAATTTTTTTTGGCTCAACTGGTGTCTGTTTGAAGTTTGTCGGTTTTCGTTACGTTGCTTATTTAAAATTCAAAAAAATTGTCTTGCTTGACATGCGTGGTCAGAATTCCTGTTTGGTAAAAACAGATATTATAAAGATGTACGGGGTTGTGTTTTTTACTTCAATTTGTTTTTTGAGATGCTTTGGAAAATTTTTCTTTTGCAAAAATTATAGTTTTTCTCGGAAACTTCTCTACGGATTTTCAAAAAGGGTATCAACGGAAAGACTGTCTACTCGCCTTTGTGCCTGTATAATCATCGCCTAGTCTTTTTTCGCTTTGCCCCACTGTTTACAGTCTTCGCAAAAGTTTGAAACGCTACTCCCAAGTTTTTAAACAAATTTATTGGGCCTCGGAATAGTCGAACATTTGATTTTTTGATTGTTTTCTAAATCTTTTTGACCACCCTCCCGAATCTGAGACTTTGTGTTCAGTCTGGCAAACGAGTTTTAGGAAGTTCCCTTGCATATCTGGCTGCACCCATATTTTTTATACAAGAAGTTATAGCCCGTGCAAAAAAAAACTTTTTTTAATTTTTTTAACCGTTTTTGAATTTTTTTTTTGAAAAGTACTTTCCAAAATTCCCAAATTTTGAGCTAAATGGATAGAAAAATTTAAGGGAAGCTTCCCTGCATAAACGCTACACCAAAATTTTTTACACATAATTTTGGCCTTCGGAAAAGTCAATTTTTGGTTTCTTGCCCTTTGCAGCTAATTGACGTTTTCAGAAAACTGTTCCTCCAAATCCGAGTTTTTGCGTTCAACCGAATTAACCGGTTATGTGAATCTCTTCTGCATGAATCTCTACGCCTTAAAATTTTACACGAAAAGCTTTAGCTCTCAGAAAAGTCAAATTTTGGATTTATTGACCGTTTTATGGATTGTTTTCTCGATAATCGTTTTCTCGATAATCGATAATTTCTCGACTTTTCTCGATAATTGTCCTGCCAAAATTGATATCAACGGTTCAACCAAAACAGCAGAGTTTTGGACTCCTTCTTGCATAAAGTTCTCGAAAACTGCCCTGCCTTTACTTAGATTAAGTGTTCAGTCGAGAAACCCGGTTTTGGGAATCGGTGCTTACGAAACTGTTGACTTTTCCTAAAAACTACCCATATCAGATCTGGGATGCAGGGTTCAATCGAAAGAACCAGCTGCAAGAATTTTTCTTGTAGAAGCGGTGATAATTTTTTTAAGGAAAACGTTGTATCTGGGAAGATTCGAAGCTCAAACAAATTCACTCTCCTTACTTATTTAAGCCACGAAACAACTATGGATAGGTGCTTATTGGCCTCATATTGCGTCTTTCGACGAGTAGAAATTGTTTTTATGGGCGTGTGTGTTTTGAGGGTGAGGGGAAGTTAATAACTTTTAATTAGTCTTTAACAGTTTGAATTATTATAGGGATTTTTGTTGTTCTTTTTTTGGTTTAAGAGGTTTAGTCCTATGTAATATCGGCTCATTGGCCTCATTTTGCTTCATTTCACAGGCGAGTAAACTGTGTGTTTTGAAGGTGAGGGGGACTTTATAACTCGATTTAAAACTTTTTTTTCACTTTTTTTCAACTTGATAAGCTAGGCCTTACTTTATTGCCTAAGTGGCCACATGTTGCGTCGTTCGACGAATATTTTTTTTGTGCTTGTATATTTGTTTTGAGAGCAAGTGTGACGTAAAAGTTCGATTTGTTAAAATTTAATTTTCCCTTTTTTCGACTTGGTTGTACCGGCTTTATTATATCGGTTTAGTAGCCTCATATTGCGTCGTTCGACAAGCGAAAAAAATTTTTTGTGTGCTTGTGTGTGTTTTGAGAGTGACGGGTACTTAATAACTGTTAATAAGTTTAGTCCTGTGGAGTTTTTTTCGCCTTGACGGATTTCTGCTAAGGTATTTTCGGCTTCGTTACCGCTTGGTAATTTTTCTTCCGATACTAATTTCCTATTCTTTTGTCTTGGCATGTTTTTGTTTCAAAAATAGTCTTATTCAATTTGATAGATCTAGTTTTTTTGACAGTTTTGAAGTTTTCTTTAATTTTTTGACTAGCGGCTCTTTGTAGAAATGGTTCAATCGTTCGACGACCATGTGATAATCAATATTTATTGGGGAGTTTATTAGATCAGTTAACCACTACCAGAGGATCTAAAATGTGGGGTTGATTTTTTCAGACCGGATGATGAAGATCTAGATGACTTTTTGGGCTACTTCTTCCAAAGACCATCTCCGAACAAGTTTAGCTCGAGGTTTGCCAAGATTCGCCTCTCTGCTCAAATTTTCATTTTCCATGAGGTGAAAATGAAGTTTGAAGAGTTCGATAAGAACGAAGATTTGGAGCGTGTTTGCTTTGAAAAGGAGCTTGAAGGTGAGCATTTCGGATCAGATTCAGTAAAGTTTAACTCATGCTAGAGTAATTGTTTTACAAGCCAAAAATATAGTCATTTCCATTGACCTACTGTGTTGCAAGTTAGTGTAAAGCTAATGTGTTCAAAATCAGTTCTAGTTGGTATGGACATAAAATGCCTGCCCAAAAATTTGGTTCAGCTCAAGAATTTCTAAAAGATTTTTTTGGCTGAATGTATTAAAAATGGGTTGTTCACGAGTGCCGAAATTTCGGAATGAATAAAACAAAAAACGATCAAAACTATGAGGGAATTTCTTGCTCCTCTTGGACTTCAACTGGAGACATATATTTCGAATACACTTATTTCGTATGTTTTGGAGCATTGATTTTTTTATTCGCAAATTGATATCATCTTAAAAGTTTGGTTCTTTCCCATTACAGTCCCCCTCCAAAATTCTACCGGCTCCCCATTTGTCAGTTTTCAATTGGTTTTCAAACAATTAATGTTCTCTCATTAATTGTACTTAAACAAAAATGCGGTTTTGTTTTGTTAGTACTGAGCTAAGCGCTGCATCGAGTTACGAGAAGAAGAAGATTCATTTCTCAAGAGTTATAAATACACATTAGTAAAAATATACACAATTCACAACTCTGAGAGCACAGCCTACGAACCCATTTGGATTTCAGATGACTGCCCCATAGCACGAATATGTTCATAAGACAATGATAATAACATAAATTAGAGTGAAAAAGTTACAATAGAATAGAAGCAAATTGCTTGCAATAAATTGAACAGTTTGGATCCCCGATACTTCTGCATCTTCGTTAGAGCAAAGGGTTTTTTCAACAGGCCTTTTTTAAATGTTCAGGTATTTGGAATATATGAATTGTTTTTGAATAGATTATTTATTTCTTGTAGGCATGCTTGCGAGCGATCGGAATAAGATCTTCAATAATTGGTAAATATACAGCTCGTGGACATTTAAAATTTTGGCACGTTTTAAGAGGGTGCAAACAGTCGATTTTTCAAAAAGTAAAAATTTCCAATTCTTTTTATTTGCATGTTTAGAATGAGTAGAAGTGAATTGTAACTAGTACCACCATATATCAAAACACTGTATTGGATAATTGATTGAATATTCGAGTCGTAGTATCGTAATAAAACAATCGTGAGGACATAATGCCTAAGTTTAGATTTGATTCCGCATTGTTTACGCAGTTTAATATGCACAGTTTCAATGTGCTTTCTGAAAGTGGGACAAGAATCTAGATTTATACCGAGATATTTGGATGAAGTCTGTTCAACGATTTTCCAATTATCAAAAAAAAAGGTTTAAATTAGAAGCGCTTTTGTTTGATTCAGTAACTTGTACAGTTTTTTTGAAATTTAAAGTGAGCTTGTTTGCTTTTAACCGTTTCGACTCCTTTGCTAATCCTCATTCATTTTTCCGATGTAACAGATTTTTCCCGTTATGTTAGTATCGTCAGCAAACAAAACTACTTACAGCTTTTGCAGACTTGGTAAATCATTATTATATATATTTAAGAAACAATAAAGGACCGAGTTTTGATCCTTGCGGGACACCACAATTGGTTTTTTCCATGATGAATGTATGCCATTCCTTTCAACGCGTTGAATTTGGTTTGATAAGAAAATTTTCATCCATTGAAGACATGGTCCATTCAGTCCATAACACTCCAATTTTTTAATTAAGATAGAATGATTTAAAATATCTACTATCTTTTTTACATCAGGGAAAACAGTTGGTACCTCATTTATACCCTATGTTGCACGAATGTATTCCGTGAATTCAGCTATTTCGTCAGCTGCATAATGTTTTAATCAATAACCAAACTGTTTGCAATAAAACAAATTATTAACCTCCATATTATTATATATTCTTCTGAACATGCATTTTCCAAAATGTTGCTCCAACAATTTATTAAGAAAAAGGTCTTTAATTTCCCATATTTAGTTCTTATCCTTCCTTGAAAAGTGGCAGAACTTTAGCATGGCTTAAACGTTTTGGAAAAAATCCCGTTTTCCATTGATGAGTTTATTAATTGGTTAGATGGGGAAGCACTTGGTCGCATGATAATTTTTTTTTATGTTACTAATATCATCAATCCCAGTAGAGGGTTTATTTTTAAACTCTTTGATGATAGTAAGAACTTCTTCTTCAATGCATGGATAAATGTGTATTGAGAAGTACGATTCTATTCTTAAATCATTTGATGTTTGAGGGATAGCTGAATCTAGGGTTTTCGAGAATGAATAAAGAAACCGTTTCTGTCATTCAACTCACTAATTAAGCTTTCATTTGATGATTTTCGTTTAATGCTATCTCAGACTTTGTATATTTGCCGTGAGTCACCAATAGTTTTCAAGTTTTCTAAAGTAATACAATGAAGTGGATTTCTTAAGCTCACTCTCAACTTTACACTTCTCAATTTTGAATCGCTCTAAAGCACTCCGATTAGACTTGTTCAAAACTCAAGATTGATGGAGTCTAATTCTTTTGGAGATCAATAAGTAAAACAAGCCGAAATTGTTTACAAATAGTCTCATTAATATGATCTTTTTTTGTTGTAACTGGGGCGTAATTGTCAGTGACTTTTGTAAACGTGTCTTTGCACTTATCAAAACAATCATCTGTGTTTTTCAGATTGTAATTCAGCATCTGCAATTCTTGCCGGAGCTCTCTTTTGAACAATTCTGTTTGCTTTTTACTTTTGGTGAAAGAAATGTCTCTAGCTAATAAATCTCTCAGGTTACAATTGAAGACTTGTAATTCGACTGGCATATGATCAGAAAAAACCTTGATTTTTCAGCAAATGAACCCCGTGCTGGTCTATATCATTTGTAAAAAAAATGATCTATGCAATTTTCCGAAATTTCATTAATTCGCGTTGCTTCATGACTAAGAACATAGAAGCCATTTCAAATCACTGCATCTAAATATTTTGATTTTGCTAAATTTTCTGAGTAAATCGATATTGACGTCACCGCAGACAATAAGTGGCAGTTTTTGAGATACCAGTTGTTCCAGAAGATTATCACATTCCGCGATGAAATACACTTTGTCTGTTCTAGAAGGGTTATAGATCAATTCTATAGTATAGGTTGTTGTTAGTACACTTACTTGTATAATTATCGATTCGGGTAAGAAACAATCGGTTTCTTTATTAACTTCACAGCTTTTATCACATTGGATCAGAACGCGTTCTCCTTTCATACCAGACCTGCATTTTGAGATGAAGGATTCGAAACCGTCAACTTTGATGCAGATAGGGTCGTCTAAATCATTCAACCAGGTCTCGCTTATTGCTATTGTTTTTGGTGCTGACTCAAAGCTGCTTATAAGAGCTTCTAGTTCATCGTGATGTTTTATAATAGATCTTGCATTTATATGGAGTAGTTTTCAGAAATTATAATTTTAAAGTTTTAGCACCATTAGCTCTTGATTTTCAGGTGCTATAAAAACAGCTCTCAACGTCTAGAGGTAGTATTATGAGGCAATGCTGCCTTCGTAGAGACCTCGTATGCAATGTAAGCTGTCGCTATTCTTGTATTTGTAAATGTTGATCCTTCACGTGGCCAAGCTGAATCAAGCATATCATCTTTCTTCATCATAATAAGAAATTAGGTGCCGTTAGGTCTTCGAATGTTTTAATATCTTTCATTGCTGTAGATTGCATGAGTTATTTCTTGTTCTTTAGCATGTTCACTTTTCCGACTCTCCTTGAAAAATGCACAATCTTTGTTCGAGTTTGTTTTTTTTCTGGTGGGTAATCGATGCGCAATAGAAATACCACCTTCTGTTACTTTGGCGTCAATATTGGTAGCTACTTTAATCACTCTAGCTATACTTTCATTGTTGTCTTCAATTATTTGACGTCCATTTGTGTCCAAGCCACGGTTTTCAGGTATTCCAATGATTTTCAGATTGTCTCTGCGATTGTAGCCCTCCACTAACTCTTCCTCACTTCGAGCTTTCATGTCGCTTTACTTCCTGGGTTATAGATTGTGTTTGGGTTCGAGAATCTGCGTTTTCAATGTTTGGATTTCGCGGGATATGATCTCTTGAACAGTTTAAGTAATTTTTACGTTGACATCTAGCATAGTGGCCATTTGTTTTTCAATTGTTTCTGTGATAGTCTTCTCCGATTTCATCATCATTGTTTCTTCTTCACCCCCATCTAGAATCGGACTTAACGCTGATCACGTCCGCTTTTTTTCTTTTGTTGCAATGGGAATTTGGTCTTTGTACTTTCGCACTTTCTGGTCTAATATTTTCGATAGAGACTTATTCTCCATTCGTCTGTGTGTTCATTTCGCCTTCCATTTCGGCTTCTATTTAATAAGTTTATCACAACAATTATGCGAGCTATATATGAATAAATCATCATGCACAAGCTATTTCACTGTGCTTATTTGTTTATTTTATCTTATTCACTTACTTGGGGTTGGGGCTATAATGGGAAAGTACCCAAAACTAAATCCTTGTTTTCAGTATTTTATCAGAAGGATGTTTTGCATTGCGTGTGGTCTTAGTTGGTTAGTTTTTGTTGCCTTTAGAGATGGGCTCTACAAGCAGGCGACGTGGGAGTCAACAGAACAGATCTTCACAAGCGCAGATGAGTGGGGCTACTCATGAATGCAACGTGTGTGGCAAGATCTTTCAAAGAATGGCAACATTGGAAATACACATGCGAACTCACACAGGAGAGAAACCATTTGCATGTGGAATGTGTGAGAAGAAATTTAGTCAAGTAAGTAGTCTTCGATTGCACGAAAGAACCCACACTGGAGAGAAACCATTTGCTTGTGTCTTGTGCGATAAGAAATTCAGTCAACTAGGTAGTCTTAGAGTACACTTAAGAGTGCACACTGGCGAGCGACCTTATTCGTGTGGTACATGTGGAGAAACGTTTGCCCTACTTCAATATCTGCATCGACACAGGGATACCCATAGTGGAGAAAAGCAATTCGCATGTGATGATTGTGGCAAACGATTCTTTAGGAGAAGTGACCTTGAACGACATATGCGAACCCACACAGGAGAGAAATCAGTTGCATGTGGAATATGTGAGAAGAAATTCAGTCAACAAAGTAGTCTTAGAGTACATTTAAGAGTGCACACTGGCGAGCGACCTTATTCGTGTGGTACATGTGGAGAAAGATATATATCAAGTTCAAGTCTCAGGAAACACAGGAGAGATGTTCACTTTGATGATGAGAGTGGAGGAGGGAAGGCAAAGAAATTCGCATGTGATGTTTGTGGGCGAAGATTTGCGTGGAGAAGTTGTCTTGAGAGACATCAGCGCATTCACACTGCAGAGAGGCCTTACTCATGTGAACAATGTGGCAAGAGCTTCGCTCAGTCAGGTACTCTTAATGCACACATGCATACTCACACTGGCGTGAAGCCATTCCAATGTCACATCTGCCAGCGCACATTTGCTCAATCCGGAACTCTACGAAACCACTTGTTAGGAATTCACAAAGAAAGCATCAAGTCCGAGAATAAACCATTCACGATGAGGCATCGCCACGAAGCAGGCTTAACACAGCTTGTTCCATGCTCCTCGCGGGAGGCGGCCTTTACCGCTGAGTCTGTTTGCGTAGAAGAGTCGCCATTGCACATTCCAAAACTAGAACCGGGTTTCCAAATCAATCCGATCGTATCAATCGAGCAAACCGAACTCCAAAACAACCTGCCTTGTTCAATAAATACTACAAAAACCGAAAGTTATCACGATATAGTCGTTGACTCGGTCACCTCTATTGCCGAAAAAGAATATCCAGTCAAATCGGAAATATAGAAGTCATAGCTTGCTTGCAAGCTGTTTGACCTATAAACTCAGCAACTATTTCCAATATAGTTTCAGTAACTGCTTTTGTGTTGTATTTTTGTTGTCAAGTTCGAGTTGGAAAACTGAATCTCTGACGTTGATATTTTTATATTGCCGCAAATTTTTATTAAAGTAATTTTATTTTCAGTCTTTTCACTTAAAAGTCTGACTTGAGCATCTTCATTTGAAATCAATTCTAGAGATTGCATGTTGTATTGTTTCAATATGTCAAAACTTTTTCAAATATCCAGAAAATTGAAAAACTTTGAAAGAATTGTCGTGACTGTGATATCTGCGAAAGATTGTGTCGACTGACGAATTAGATTTAAGTGTATGGTTCTTTCTGTCTGACAATTTTGGGAAAAATGAATTCACGTATTTTGTAATTCCGAAATGGGCGCCTTTTTTTGTTTCGGTCCAGCTCTCTTGACGTTTCGTATCAATTTCAGCTTGATGTAATAGGGTAATTTAATTTTTAAAAAATTTCGAAATTTTTTTATAGAAATTTATAGATTTTTCTCAATACAAAATAGTGAAATGAACTGACAACCCTTGCAGAATTAATGAAGTGTAAACAGGTTACTAGACTTCTTTTGTTAAATAACTTTGTTTACAGGGTAACTAAATATGGTACTCACGTTCTAATCTTTACTTTCGTCAACCGGTTTCAACAGGTTACTAGACTTCTTTTGTTAAATAACTTTGTTTACAGGGTAACTAAATATGGTACTCACGTTCTAATCTTTACTTTCGTCAACCGGCAGACATTTTTGAGCATGTCTGCATTTCGCATGCCCGCTCTACTCGAAAGCGGTTTTTTATTTTGATTGTAAATTTACTCTTTCCTTATAAATTCAGTTTGTTTTGGTTTTTTCTATTTTTTTTGTTTTTTCGGCTTAACAAAGTTTCGATATGACATACCAGTTGTGTGGCCTCATATTGTTCGTTTGATATGCTAAATGTTTCTTATATCTTTTAAGGGGGCTTGAAAACTTTGAATTTTGTTGCCGTTTTTTTATGCGAACATTTTTTCGGCTCAACGTGTGTCTGGTCATAAATTCATCTCTGTCACCGATTAGCGTAGCATTCAATTGTCTTAATTGTTTTTGTCTGGCATGGTTTTTATAATAACTGATTATAATTTCAGACAAATACCGACAAATATATGAAATCTTCGCTAGATTTTTTTGTCATCAAGAAACAATTCGAAGAATTGGTTTTTGTCTCATCCTCTATCGGCTAATTTGTCATGTTATGTTTTTGTTGTGTTGCAAGTCTTCGAAGCTCCGTTTCCCTCTTAAATTTCTTTCAATGTAGCTTCCTTTTTCTGCAGCTCTGTAGGGTTGCATGTTAATTCCAAAAAGCAAAGTCTCATAAACCGTCCACTTTTTTAGCAAGGGGTGTTTTGTGTTATGTTTTGTGTACGTTTTTTAATGAGTTTTCATAATAAAAAAATAATCGTTTCGCAATTTTTTTTGGAATACTGATTTTTTACTTATTCTAGCAAAGCGCTGTTAATCTTTATAATACTTTAAAAAAGAAGTGCTCATTCATGTTGTCCTTCTGTGCTGTCAATTTTTTTATTTTGTTTCCGAACTTAACCCTTATTATGGGTAACGTGTTGAGACACGAACTTTGAGATCAACAATTGTTTTTGTTGATCTCTCGAAGCAAGTGTATTACAATCGGGAACTATTTTTCCTTAAACGAGATTTCTTATAAATCTGACTTGCTTTTCTTATTTGATTAATTATTGAAGCTTATTTACTTCAGGTTGGTTCCCTATTGGCCTAGATTTAACGCCGCCGCCTCTGCACCCTAAGGTTAGGTTTTGAGTCCCGGTCGGACCTTGTTTTTTTTTCAGTATGTATGTAATTGAATTTTTTGTTTGTCTGCTCAAGTTTTGTCGGATTGGTTGCCAATTCACGGATTTTGCTTGTGCTGTAATCAGCTTTAATTTTAGTTGCAAGTGCGGGTGTTGTTCTGTAATTTCAGAGGGATTTGAAAATTTTGAATATTTTTTCTCTTTTTTTCCGCTGAACTGGTGTCTGCTCAATGATTTTCGGCCTCGTTGCTACATGAACGGTTGTGCTTACGCTGTAAGCGTTTTTGTTGTAGTTAGAAGTGCAAAGACTGTCAATTGTAACTTCAGAATTTCTTTTTTCGTAAAATAATTAAATTAATTTTTAATATGATTTTTATTAAGAATTTTTTCCTTGATTTTTTTATATTTAGTTTTGTGTTTTCGACTCCATTTGCGTCTGCTGAGAAAACGTCGGCTGTTTTTTCTCTTCGGAAGCTTTGTTCCGTTGCTAATTTATCAATCGAATGTAGGCATGTTTGCCTAGAATGAACTTCAATCGAGATATCCGAAAATTTAAATTTACTTAGACCTTGTTGTTTTTCAACATATCGGTTTTTTATGTTTGTTTTGTATCACAAGTGATGCGAAGCTCCGCTGCTTGGCCTCTGTAATTATTTTCAGTTATAATTTTGATATTCATCAGGAGTTTTGCAAACCTCAGCATAATGGTTTCTTACGGAATGGTCTGAATTCTGCATGCCGAGACGTTTCTTGTTTTTGATATGGAAGCTATACATATCGCTGATTTTCTTATTATTTTATTATGTCAGCTCATTGTGCAGAGCAGCTTTGGCTGCTATGATTCCTCTGGTTTTTTGTTACGACGTTGGAAGAAACTGCTTAATGATTGTGCTTGGGGTTGTTTTTTCATTCAGTCAATTTTCGACTTTTTAATTTGGCGTTTTTGACAGGATGTTGTACCATCTAAAACATATTTTTGTCCTGAGCTCAAATTTAGAAAGACTTTTTACCTGTGATTTAACCTGTTTTGTGAAGCTATGGGGGTTTGAAATTGCTAAATTGGCATTATAACGTTTTGACTCTTGTTAGGCAAGTAATCTATTATTATGTTTTTAAATGCGGCCTTCACTATCTCGCCGTGTTTAAGCTTTTTCAAGGTATTATTTTTGCATGTTTAACGAAAGGATTTTGGTACGTTTAAGCTATATTGTATATTGCAATGCTTAGGAATTTTTTTCGATTTTCCAGCTTGATTTCAATGTTTTTTGCCAAGTTTGAAATTAGCAACCAAAAGTTGGAATGCTGTCAAAGCTACCCTAAGGGTTGCAAATTGGGCCTACAAATATGAATATCCAAATCTTATTAGTTTACAAGATAACAATATTATAGTAATTTTTTCGAAATTTTTCGTAAAACTTAATTTACAAAAATTCCACAAAAATTGAAATTCTCAACTCTTTTTTCTCGACTTTTTATGCTTTTTCAAAAACTTTCAAAGAACTTAATTGTAAAAACTTAACAAAAAATTGAAAATCTCAGTTTTATGGTGTGATTTGTTATCAGGGTAATTTCAGGCGCTGAAAACTGTTTATCCAAATCTGACTGCTCACTTATTTTTAGTTTCCAAGATTTGACGTTTCTTATGATTTTTCGAAAAAAAATTTTGAAAGAAATTATAGATAAAACCTTGACAAAATTTGAAATTCTCAACACTGTAATTGGGTGCTGTCAATGTAATATCAGGGATTTCAAATCATGCCTCTAAATATGACTGATCAAATCTTTTTGGTTTTCGAAATATGACTTTTTTCAATTTGAATATTTTCATTGATATTTTAAAGATTTTTCAAAAGTTTTCAAGTATTTTAGATTTAAAAAACTTTACAAAAATTGAAATTATGAACCCTATAGTATGAGGTGCTATCAGGGTCCTTCCAGGTGTTGCAAATTGTGCCTCATCAAAATTTGACTGCTCGAACCTTTTTTTCTTTCGAGATATGACAGTTTTATGATTTTTTTTTCAGAAATTTGAAGAAAGTTCAGATTTGAAAAACGAACGAAGTTTGAAATTGCCAACCATGTAGTCAGGTGCTGTCGAGGTACTCTCAGGAGTTGCAAATCTTGCCTCCGAAGTTTACTGCTCAAATGCTTTTGGTTTCCAAGATATGACTGTTTTCAATATTTTTCCAATATGGGTTGCTGAAATCATTTTAGTTTTTGAGATATGCCGTATTTTATGCCTTTTCTAAATTTTTCTAAATACTTCTGGTCTAAAATAACTTCCAAATTCGAAATACTCAACACTATGGCGGGGTGCTCTCAAGGTACTCTCAGGATGTTTTCAGGACTCCAACAGTGACTGCTTTTTTTGCTTCCTTTTGCGTTCTTAGATATGACGTTTTTATCTTATTTGAAATTTTTGTTCAAAATTTAATTAACTAACTTTCCCTTTTTTTTGAAATTGTCGACGCATGTGCCATTTAGATTAATTTCATGGCATTGAATTTTGACAATCTGAGGGCGTACAGCAATTCTTTTATGACTTTGACGTTATGCTAATTTTAATCAAACTCTTTGTTAAAATTTGATTAAAAAAAGGTTGACCGAAAAATCATACCACCAACATCGAGACCAGTTGGTTGGTTTTTCGATATAATTTTTCTAATATTATTATGTGTTGACATCTTAACATCGAGACCCAGCACGAGACTAACATGCATCCGAAAAACTTATAGTTACAGCATATATAAATGTAGTCTTAAGCACTATCCGATTTGGTGACAGTCAAAGCTGCGATGTCATGAGTTCACGATTTCAAGACATTTTTTATTCAGGCAAGATTTTCAGCATTCTATTATTGACAAGATCACTGCAGAGAAAAATGTGTACCAGCACTCTAAAGCCCAATAGAGAACGAAGTTGGCCTTACTCAAAGTTGCTCAAGTGGTTAGCAACCGGAACACCAAGCGGCTAAATATCCTGGCAATGTGAATCAGGTCATTGAGCAAAATAATGAGATCTTCGGTTGGAACCAAATTGTATTCCTGGCCTTTTTGATGGTAATTTCAAAATTTGACGTGTTTGTGTATTCAATTAAAGCTCAGTAGGAAAATCGAACTCAACTGATTGAGGATATTAAATGTTCAAAAAAGCATCTTCAGTAAATGGTCCTCGTCAATTGTTGCCAGAAGAACATGCTAGCCGGAATATCTGAAGTTTGAAATCCTACAAAAGAGAATATCGACGTGATGTGCAGTTCTGTCGGAATTTTAAAAAAATTGGAAATAAAAACTGGCGGGGAAGTTATTTCGAGGGAGTTAGTGTGACATTAAGAATTAATGTCCGGACTTTGAACTTCGACAATCTGAGGGCGTATAGCTGAACTCTTTTGACTTTGACATTATGCTGTAATATTAGTCAAATTGTTCAATGATAGTTGATAAAATAGTTTGACACAAAAATCATATCACCATTATCGAGGCCAGTTGGTTGGTTTTGCAGTAAAATATGTTAATATTATTATGTTTTGAAATCTTAACAGCATCGGGAAACAGCATGAGCCTAACATGCATGCGAAGAATTTAATGTGATAGTATATATAAATGGTAGTCTAAAGTAGTATCCGATAACCCTTTGGTAGGATGTCAGGTTACTGCCAGTAAACGCATCATATGTGGCCTCTCATTCCAATATTATCGCTCAAATTTTTTCATTGAACTTAGGTTTTAATTATGAAAAAAGAGTCTGATGTTTTAATATTAATTACGTTGGATTATGAATCTCTATCAAATTGAAAAAATTTCAATTTATTTTTATGGAAAGAAAAGCCGTATGTTGCTTTTATCGCTCAACTTTTGAAAACAAAAGCGCTGTTGGATTACCCTCGTCTTTTTTTACGGTTGCATTCATTTCGCTGTTTTTTTCCATACATTTTATGTATAAGCAATTTTTAGGTTCAATTTTCTGTTTGAAGCATCGGAGGTGCGTTACATGCTAGTTTGATCTTATTTATTAGGATACGAAGTGCTTAAGTCATGCTTTCGTACTTTAAATAAGCGTGTGGGGGATAAAATGAAGAAAAAAAAGATAAATACTTAACCTGATGTACGAGCAGTCTTGTTTTTCATTCGATTGTCATCTGGTTATTTTTTGTTGATTGTCTTATAATTTAATTTTCTATGTGGAGGGAATAATCCATAAACTTTGAAAATGGCGGACACTTTTTTATAACAATCAAAGTTTTTTAAACAGCATATAAACGACTAAAATTTCTCGGCACGTTCCATTCGTTTCGAGTTTTGAATTTCGATCTTGTCGCATATCTTCTCGGCGAGCATGGTGCAGACGGACACTAGAGGGCCACTGGGTGCATCTGGGATGAGGGAGCTGTCAATCACTCTCAAGTGGCCCACTCCCCACACTCTGCCCTGGCTGTCAGTCACTGCCAGGGGGTCCGAGTAGCTCCCCATTCTACACGTCCCACTGTAGTACCCATGCGATGACGTCATCTCTCTTACGTAATCCTCCAACTCCTTGTCTGATTGGACATTGTTGTCAGGCAGAATCACAGTCGCTACATCGTTCGACAGAACCTAAACATCAAATTAAGCTTTGAAGCTTTTTAACTATGAGGGAGCAAAAAACAATCGATCTAATCTGCTCTTGATAAGTTATCTCTGATGCACCCTTAGCCGAAAACATAAGGACATACTTTGATTGTTTTTTGGATTAGGAATGGTTTCCTCAATCTGAATCACTGCTCATTGATAATGAGTTTCGAGCTATCTACTTCATCATGGTTGAAAGGCGGAAATACTAGCAACGTCAACAATGCCCCCATATATGTATGAATGTTTGATGAATGATTGTTGTTAGGATTCAGTGTTCGTAGCGAATCATAGGTCGTCATGGTTTTTTTCAGAAAAAAAGTCTTAGAATATGATCACGCTCAAATTTGATTTTTCGCGGTTTGACTTTTGGTTTTATTTTAATTTCTCAGCGGAAGAAAAAATTTACCTATCAATCCAGTGTTCTCAAATTGGATTTATCTCATCAAAAATTTTGCTTTGAAATTCGAAAAGCTGGTCAAAACTTTTCTTCATTGAATTTTTCAACTGTCTTTTTGCTGTAATTGATATTTTAGCTCTTTTAATTGAACTATTCGCACAAAAACCGCTTGAGTTATAAGAATCGTTCACTTTTTTCCAAACTAAGTAGCAAATTTTTTTGTTCGACTATTGAAAATGGGGGAAAACTCTGTATTCGGGTGTGTTTTGGTTTTTTCTTTGTTTTTGTTTTCCAGTCAAATTCAGGTACCACTAATAATCATCGGTTATATCTCACAATAAAGCCCTTTCAGTTGTTATTCGAACGCCATAAAGATTTATTGTGGGAATCAAAAACTTTCAAATTTTCTTTTCAAAATTCAAAAAATTCTGCATACTGGCTTGGTTTTTAAAACTGAAAGTGTCTTTACGAAATTCAGTTGGTCTTAGATCGTTTTCTGAGATGGTGAAGATAATTGAGTTTCAAAAAGTTATGCTGAATTTTTAATGATTTTATTTTGATGATTGTAGAATTTCATTTTTCTGAAAAAAGCATCAATTGGATCCTTGTCTAAACAATTTGTTCCGACCATTGAAAATGGAGAGAAACTTTTTAGTCGCGTTTTTTTGTTTTTTCCATGCAAAATCAAGTACCACAAATAATCATCAGAATGGCCCGCGTGATTTGTCATATGAAAATTTGTTCAGTCGTGATTCGAACGACCCTAATTTTTTTCAAAGTGTCGAGAAAAATTGGTTTGAATTTTTTTAGATTTAGTCTAATTTCGAGCGAGTGACTCGATCAAGAAACGCTCGTAATATGGAAATTGACTGTTTTTTTTAGTATTTTTGGATGAAAAACTTTAATTTATTATAAAAAAAACTAGTTTTGGAAGTTTCATTTAGCGCTTGTTCGGCAAAAAAAAATGATTTTTCAAAAAATTTCGAAATAGTGTGCAAAAAGTCATGAAATACTTTTTCTTCGTTTTTTGGATTCAAGTGTTGTCGATGATGCCTAATTTACTTATTTTCTACGCGATCGTATAGTTCTCGCATCCCACCATCCGCTAAAAACGACACTACTTTGAAGGAAAGTAAAAACAAAATTTTTTACAATACTTATGAATAGGGTCGGAGTATTCTGTGCTACTTGCACATCAACCGGCTATCCTTGTTTATATTGTGATTTTATCTGAATTAACAAGTTTTAAAAATGGATTTTGCATAAATGTTTTTCGTAAATGATATGATATCATCACAATTCCATCGACTGTGGGTTGTTTGACAAATCTTTGAGTTAAAATAATGTTAGAGAACTGTTTTCAAAAGTAGAAAATATTTTGAGATTTCTATCAAATAGTCAATATAAGTTTATAATAATACTATTATTTCTAATACCAAACTTATTATTGAATCGAAAGTGGCGCAAAGTGGTGAAATAATGATATTGACAATATGAAAACAACTGTAAAATCAGATGGGCGTGGCTGTAATCATCCACTGATCCGTGGCAATGTGGTCTGAATAGCAGAAATAGGTCACACCGGTTTCGGTTTGTCTGGACAAAAATAACTGTTTAAAAGCAAGATAACTTCTTAAATTGCGTAATGACGATACCAAACATGACCATGTTGGTGCGCTTGTTGAAAAACCCTAAATGGAGCGAAACAAAAAATCGCTTTAGGGCAAAGTTCCTTTCACTTTCGGAGAGTGCTCGGAACAAAAGGATGATACCTCGTGATGGAACAACTCCCGTGCCACTTTAACACCCTCGATAGCATTGTGCACGTCTCTGTGGTCAGCCAACATAGCCATGTCCACCACCGGAAGCTCGCTTGCATCTTTGCTCTTAAGAATTACAGATCCCCGACTGAAAGTCTGTGTTTGTGAGGCGATGCAAGTGTATCCAGGCATCTCCAGATGGTCTTTCTGGAATCCGTTGGATTGGGGAAAGGGCGCGAACACAGCGTCGACCATCATGAGGTTGATGTTTGGCTTGGACAGCTGAAAAGTAATTTACATCTCCGATTTAAGCAAGTCTTGAGCAGTCGTAGCGAGCTCATAGAGACTCTTGCATGGTTGTTTATTTTAATGCAGCCGATTATGAAAGCAAAATCTAGCATGTTTTAAACATGAGTACGTCTATATTTATAATTAATTTAAACAATAATAAACAATAGGTTACTTAAACTCTAACTTGGGAAAATTGGAGCTTTACTTTAAAAACTCAACAGCAATTAAGCATTTTATAAGACCACTGGATGATTTCCAGTTTCTTATTTTCATGTTAAAATTACACAGAATGCGTAGAAGTTATTAAATGGACAACCGAAAAAAATGAATAACCCCGCTTTTTGTTCTTAGCAAGGCCGCAATGTCTAGTCCCATGGACTTGTGAGGTCCGGAGTGATCCATGAACCAGTCGCGATTGGCAAACTCTTTCTTATTAGTAGGATACATCCCGTAGAAATAATTATTCGACTTCACCGCACATGCCACCGGAACTAAAATTGGAGCTTGCAAGTTCTTTCCGACACCCGCCAAGTTGCGTTTAGGTTCGATTCCGAGAGCCTCCAGTTCTATTTTTGGACCGATGCCAGAGAGGAGCAGAATTTTGGGAGTGAGTAGGCCACTGGCACACAGGATGACTTCTTTGTTGGAAATTACTTGTTTCAATTCCCCCGTCTTCCTGTCTATGTACTCTACCCCTGAAACCAGAAGTCAATTTGAAAAGAGGCGGACAATATCAACAGCCGTATTAGGATTTCGTTTCATTTGAGTCTCCCCCATCGCAACCCCGCCTCTTCTTTTTTCACTTGCAAAAATGACCAATGAACTACAAGGAATGAAGTGTTTCCCTGAACAAATTTTCATAGCGACAAAGCGTTATTTCCTCAGTTGATTTAGGTTTTTCCGTTTGTTTTCATTTTTATCGGGGTCGTTGTGAGTTTTTTCTGTGTTTAAACTTCTTTTCTTAAATCATTGTGGTCGGAACGTTCTGCGAGTATTGCAAAGGAACTGGCTCTACTTGTTTTCAATAAATTTCTGCAAAAAAACTATCGTCGAGAAAATTTGACCCATCATTTATTTCATGTAGGTGGTCTTTAGCCTTTGATCATCAATCTGTTGTTAGATGTTTGAATAAAATTTGAAAAATGTGTTAACCAACCAGAGGCATATGATCCGTTCAAGGTCACTTTTGTGACAGCGGTGTGACACAACACGTGAAGTGTTTCTCTGGCCATGGCTGGGTGCAGGTATGACGTGGATGGACTCCATCGAACTCCTTGGTATGTCTGAGACTCAATGTGGGCAAATCCCTCCATCTTGCCGCTGTTTAAGTCCCTGCAAAAGAAATAGCATAAAAATGGTTTGTTTTGGCGATGATGAATCCGACGAAGCAATCTATGCTAACCGTCTTTGTAAATGTTTGCAAGCACTGTATAACTAACCAAAATCTCCTCGTCAAATGACGAAAAAAGAATTTTTTAAAAGACACTTTTTTAAGTGTAAAAGAACGAAGTGATTTTTAATTATAGAGGTCTTAGTGATTTTTTTGTTTTTTTTTTCGCGAAAAAGTACCAGAATACGGTATTAATTACAGAAGTGCACGCATATCAGTTCATTTATGAATGTCTATAGGCAGGGTCGGATCTTGGATTTTCTCGAGGGATCGGATTTTAAATAAAATCGAAAATTTTGTGGAACTTTTTTTAGGTCGACCAAATTTATTTGAGCTCTCCCAAATTATTATGAAGACCCCATTTCGACCAAATTTTCTTCGCCGCTGGCAAATTTTCGGGAAAATGCTTGACGAAAATGCTTTGGTAGGGCGCTTTTGGAAAATTTTGCGGGTGTAGAATCTCAGAAAGAAATAGGCGCCGCCCTGAACCCCGCCCCCGCCCCCTAAATCTACCCTTGCCTATAAGTGTATATGCACTTTTATTTCAATTCAAGTTATTTTGCTAAAAGGTTGGAGCTCTCCAATTATGAAGACGGAATGGCGCGAACACCAAACGTGCTCAATTTTGAATTTCGTAAGTAGAGTTTAATTTTTAGATTTCCAATTTCTGGTTTGAAACAATTACCCATTGATCTCTTTTTCGAACCTAGGGTTTGTTTTAAGACAAGAGTGCCATTCAAGAAAAATTCTTGAAATTCAAAGAGCTTCAGCCTGATATGTATTTTCTTCAAAAATTGAAAAATGCTCACAAATTTTAAATCAACTTTTTTTCCGTTTCCTTGAATTCTGTTGGCTTTTTTCAATCTTCTGTTGTCTATGTTAGGAAAAAGGCGGAAGTGTCTTAGAATGTCAAACAAGTGCATGCGACTTACTCGGTCACTGGCCATCCCAGTTGTTCAGCTGCTTTGAGTACTGTCTCTACGAAGTGGGTCCTGGGAGCCTTAGTTAACTTCATGGGACCTGCAGTCCCCCTCGTGTCTCTGTTGCACTTGAAAGTGCACCCCTCCACCCGCTTGAAGTAGGGCGCCACATCCTTCCAACTCCATCCCTGCACGCCTATCAAATGGTCAATACACATGAAGGACATTTAAGAAACTTATTTGGTCTTTCAAATTGTTAAGTAAACGCTGGCCTCGGATGTCTGCTTGCATCAACCCATTTATTTCTAATCTCATCCTCTCCCTTTGCAACAGAATTGGTACAATTTTCCGCTGACTTGCCAGGATGGAGGTGCCCACTTGAAGTCTCGACTTTAAAATTTTGAAGCAATGACAGCGCTCGACCGAAAATCGATCATGTTCGCAATATGGGCTGAGGACAAAGTTGAAATTTACACAATCACCTTCTAAACGGTCGAAAAATTCCTAGATCAAGTACGTCGAAAACATGTCGAGAAAAATGAAACTCAAGTGGGGCCACTTCGAACTGAGAATTCATAAGTAGGCGTTCCACCACCTTTTTTTGTCACCCCCCCCCCCCCCCCCCCCCGAAATAATCTTTTGCTTTTGAATCGCTGAAAATTCAGACCAAATAATTAAGAGGATCTACGAACCCAAAGACTCCCATGAGTCATAGTCGGAGGGGTGTCCCCTCATCCAGCACATGGTGTTGATGCTGGCAGAGCCCCCCAATAGTCTGCCCACATAACAGTAGCTACTCTTGTCCTTCAGTCCCCCCTGAGGAATGGTCTCGATGGGCCAGCTGAACCTCTCGTCCCCCCACGTTTTCCCACAGTTCTGGGGCATCAAAATATCCCAAGAGGCGTCAAGGCCGCCGGCTTCTGCAGTAATTATTTTTTAAAATTGTAATTGAAACTTTAGATAGTAGAATTGAAGCTGTACAAACAAATGAATTGTAGTTATATACGTTTTATGCGCAGATATCTATCAGGTATATAGTTTTGAGTAACAACGTTTTTTGCATATTGGCCGAGTTTTTGAGTTGTTAAGCTTTTCTCTAGCATCTTTTGGAAGAGCTTTTTCTCGACTTATTTATCGATTTCCTCATTTGACCCACTGAGTTAGGACTGGGGTGTATAACTCATAGAGTAATTTCGGATAGGGTACACCGTCTGCTCGTCACGCTATCTTATTTTCGGCCGGATAGATTCGTGCAACTTCTTAGTCTAATACCGATCCTAATCTTACTCTTATACTATCTAGTCTCAGGTTGTTTAACTAGTCTCTGCTAGGCTCAATAGATCTAGGGTATACTGGTTTATTGCGGCTGCTGAAGTGCTCGGGAGAGTCCAACTAATTTCTAAGTTAAATTCAAATCTCTCTGGTGCTGAAATTACAAGTAACTTCAGCACTTACAAATAAGTGGGTTGTTAGTTAGATGGATCATGATTGGTTAATATTAAATACTTTACATTGGTAAAACATTTAATTTATCCAATCATAAAATATAGTTTAGATCAGGTTCCACCCATCCGGGTTTTACAGAGTTTTTTAGAACAGTTCTTCTGTAGTTCAAGGATGGATGATGGACGTTGGTATTTGGCGAACATCATTTTTCTTTTGTTTCCTTTTTGTTAAGGAAGTTCCAGGGATCTGGAATTGAGGACACAAGACGTTGTGTTCTTCTTGTGACAACGACTGAGTCTCTGCAACAGCATCAATTCTGGTTTCAGAATGGTTGGCTATGTCAGGTTTTTCTGTTCTTCGGAGAGAACTTCTTTTGTGTTTGATCTAGCTCGGGAATGGCGTGGAGATTGTGCATGGAGGGGATGCCTGGTTACTCGGATCTGTACGTATACTTGAACATCGAGGTGGTCATTGGTCTAGTTCAATGAAGTCCTTTTCTGCGAAGTCAAGTCGTACTCTAAATCCTTTGAGTTGTGATTGTGAGCGGCATATCGATTGTAGTTGGTCATTCTCTCTCGAGTGTAGTGAGGTCGTCTTGTCTTTTGATGTTCGTCCTTGGTGTTGTATTCTGATCTATATATTGCATCATGTGATTTTACATTTTATAAAACTTTTATTAGTTTAATATTTTTTAATAATGATTTTAGTTAGTTGTTTTCACAAAAGCTTTTTGTTTTAGTTCGGTTATTTTGAAGAGTTACTCACCCTTGAGTAGCTCTTATTAAAAATAAAGGTGTGGTCACAAAGCGTGGATGTAGCGCGGTGGGTTAGGCCGGCTATAGAGCATGCTCAGGACGTCCTTTCCTGGTGGGTTAGGCCAGGTGTGGGAGTATGATTTCATGCGGTTTTTATGAGGAGTCCTGTTATGTGACAACATTTTATGTTGGGTTTGTTGTGGTTTTACTTATGTCTTGTTGGTTATGTACTTTTTCCAAAAAGCAAATTTTTTGTGGTATGGGTTTGTCTTTCGACTTTTTTGTGTTTTATTATCTCTTTCTAAGACTTTGTAATAGTCTTCAAAAGAATAAATTATCCAGTTTTAAACTGGGTTAATCCGGTTTGGGTACCGTTGGTTTCCTTTTCTAAGTCATGCTGTTATTTTATGATTTGTGGTATTTAGTAAGCTGCGTTGGTTAGTTTTGTTTAGTATATGATTCCTTTCCAACCGGGTTAAAGGAAAGTTTGAAACTTGTTATTATATGTTAGAGTTGTTGAGTGTGAAAACTTGAAACTGAAACTCATTATTTTAAACAATTCTTCGTGGGCGAGCTGTATGAGTGTGGATAGAATTTCTGTGCGAATGAATGAAAATATCAAAAGGTTAGTACTGCAATTGCATTTTATTAATTTACTGCATAGAATTTGGAAATTTACTGCTAGTAATGGGGGAATTTTAAGATACAAATTTTCATCATATGTAGATTTATTGCTTTGGGGGAAAATTTTATAAATTAATTTACTGCATTGGTATTATATTTATTTAATTGTTGGTGCAAAAGTTAAAAGGGTCTTAAACAGTTTTGAAGAAGTTTGCTATTTTTTATTTTTCTTTTGTGAATTTTTCAGATGATCGAAGATGAAGGCTAAAAATCTAAAGAAAACATGAATAAAGAATGGTGAGTTTTTTAATATTTTAATTAGTTAGTAATATTCATTTAATTCATACTTACCTGTTAGTCGTCGGGGAAAAAACCGTGGGGGAAGATATCGTGAATTAGTTCTGAAGTTGTTAGTAGTTTAGCTAAGATGCGGATGATATTTTTAGTTTGAAGCAGTGGCCAAAGCAATTGAAGTGCCTTAATAGTGGTTAGTTCTTCAGTGCCTACTGCAAACTCATAAGGTGTGTTTTGGATTAAGTTATATAATTTGTGGTTAAATTTAGTGTTGTGGATGAATTCTAAAATGGGGATTTCTATAGGCTGTACAAACTCGTGCGGGATAAGGAAGGGTCGGGATTCTTCGGCGTTGAAGGTCTTGGTGATGGGGCAGAAAATGTACATTTGGGTTATGGGGTCATAGTTACGAAGAATACCATGAAGGTTAGTATCTTTAATACAATATGTGAAATTTAGGAAATACGGTGAAGTGTATTTTGAATTGATGAATTGAAAGCGATGGTGTGGTTGTCTAGATGGTGTGTGGAGGTCAAAGTGATTTTGGATGAAACGATAGTAACTGTATGTATGTGTTTGTTTAGTTCGCAACATAATATCGTGTGAGCAGTGTAAATCTCTTTCGTGTGGTGCAAGGAAATGAAAGGTTAGTGAAAAGATTTGGAAGCGTTCTTTAAAACTTTCGTACGCTTGTGTGCTTGTTAGTGCTTCTGAAATAATGTGATCAAACTTTCGGTCGAAGATGTTTAGTGTAAATACATATGGTGTCTTGATGAAAAATTTCTCGGTGATTTGTGGGTTAGCGAAGCGATCGTCGTCTAAGAATTGATCTTGGTTAGCTCTGATGATGTTGTGATCGTAGTATTCTAGTGTATATTCATTAGCTCTAGGTGCAGTGTGTATTTTTAGTGATTTTTTATATCCTACGTAAGTAAATTGTCTAGCGGTGAGTGGTGTAGTTAGTCGATATAGCATGTCTTTGTTTCGGTCTATATCGATGGATGTGTTGGTTAAAGGTAAGCAAAGAGGGTTAGTGAAATGATAGTATGAGGTCCAAGAGAGAGTGGGCATTAAAACGTATTCGTCTACAAAGTTGCGTGTTTCGTTAGCGTCATGAGGGGTGTTTAAGGTGTATTGTGGAAATGAGGGTAAAGTGATAGCTAAAAATTCTCTAGTGTTAGTATGCTGGGGGTGGTTGATGTATTCACGGGCTGTTCCTGGTTTTGCTGGGAAAGGATGGTTGGGGAACTTTCTTTTAAAAGTGCGGTAAGCTCTATTAGTGTTGAGTGAGGATTCAGTTGATGTGGATGATGGTGCTAATGATTCAGTATAATTTGAAGAGGGTGTAGGGGGATTGGATGAATTTGTAGTGGAGGAGATTTGGTTTATGGTCGGGGTGTTAAGGTGGTAGGGTTGTTGTTGGAGGGTAATAAAATTGTCTAGCTCTGGGGAGATTCGGGGGGTGTCTGGAGATGATTGGTCAGAATGGTATGAGGAGTAGGTTGGGGTAACTTGGGAAGCATAAGAGGGTGTCGGAGTGATTGGGTCAGGGTTATTGGACAATATGGGTTGAAAAGGAGGTTGAGAAAACTGAGAAGGGTTATGAAAATTATTGGATGGAGATGGTTCTGAGTCGGCAAATTCGTCGGGGGTTTCAATATTCGGGTTATTTAGCTGTGAAATGGAGTATAAAACTGAAATTTGTGAGTTAGTGTCGGAATTCATGCCTGATGTTACATTGCTAGATGGAAAATCGGGTGGCGGAAAAGCAAAAAGTGGTATTATTGGGATTGAAGAGGTAAGGTTGGTTGGATGGGAATTTGATCGATGGAGTGATCCAAGTTGGCGGCTCATCGTGGGCTAAAAAAATTATTATTTTGAGATTGAAAAGCGGTGGTATGTGGTTGTTCAATAATTTGTTCGTAAGTATTATCATCTTGTGATTGATGTGTCATTATATGTTGGACGGGACTTTGTGATGTGGTGAGTCTAAAGTTTGGATTATGTGTGATTGCTAAATTTCTAAAATTTCGTGGGACTAGGGATAGTGGATGGTTATTTGGTAGGGGTGGTAATTGTGGTGCCGTTGGCTGTGGGTCGACATTGTTATGTTCTTCGTCGTATGTATTTTGTCGTGTTGTTATTTTTGTGTTATATTCTTTTATTTGTGCGTCTAAAAGAATTTTGTTTATAGATGTGGAAAAAATTCCAAAAAATCCTGCAAAAAGTATGCGTGCTACGCTTGCTTGTCTGTTTACTTGTGTGTGTATAGCACATGTATTGTAGATTCCTTTTAAGAGTGAGAAAAGAAATCCAATAAAGTTAAACATTGCGTATAAAATAGTCAATTTTTCTAAGATGTAGTAGGGCCATCCTAGAAAATCTAGGATCTCATTTTTGAGTGTAACAAAGCTAAAAATGTTAATTGGTGATATATCTTGGGGACGGTATTTTTCGCCGTTTAGATATATATAATCTTTAATGTCTTTAAAATATCCGCTATAGTCTTGCGTGTAGATATCGGCAAATCCTGCAGTTTCTGCAAGTTTGCGTAAATTTTGGTCTATTGATTGTCTTTGTATAGTGTCCATTTGTGTTAATAATTCTTGGAATTGTTGTGTTCTAATGTGATGTTGAATATCTGATTTTGAATAGATTCCTATTGATTGTAAGTCTATATTTGGGTTTCGAGCAATAGCGCGAATGCTTTCTGGTGAAAATTTTTTGAGTGATTGCATTAATGTGGGATATGGAGTGAGAAGATAATATTTGTTTTCATCAGGGTTTAGTTGTACTACATTGTGGCTATTTTCTGATCCACATGGGACTGCGGTATCCCAGAAATAGGTTCTTCGTGAAAGTGTATCCACGAAATGTACTTTATTCTTATAAAAGATAGGGATCCTTTTATAACATCGTTTATCTTCAAAAACGTATAGTGGTGATACTTTTTTAGTACAAGTATAAAACCATAAAATGTTTCCTTCGTAGTCTAAAAAATTTGATCTATTTCCTGATAATAAGTATCCTGCGTAGGGTATTTTTAATACTGCTAGTGCAAGTGATTGTAGTATTTGTGTTCGTTCTAATTCGCATAGTTGATGTAGTGTTTCTAATTCGGAGAGTGACATTTCTTGAAAAATGCGGCTAATTGTATAGTCTAGTTTCATATCCAAATGAATATCATAGTGGATATTACCAAAATATGTAGTATTCATTAGTGATAATTCTTGTAAGCGTGTGCTTCTGGTGTCAGAAGGTTTTAGATGTCCACCAGGTTGTCCGTTGCTTTTTTGAAAATTAACTGGTATATAGGATGTTCCTTCGTTTAGAGGATGACCTGTGGCGTATGGGTCGATTTTTACTTTACCAGTGGTCATGTCGAATCCTTTTTCATATTCAACTAATATTTCAGAGTATTGTGTTCTGTGAAGTGGATTCCTGTATTTACATGCAAGTTCTGTTTCTTGATATATTTGAAAACGTGTCAATTTATTTTCTATATTGTCTATGTTTCTAAAATCGGAACTTAGTTTGCGTGATGGATGGACTTGTTCATATGGAATTGATTGTATGAAATATTTTTCGTGAAATTTTATCATACGAGCGTGTATTTTTGCTACTTGAAATGTTGTACATGTGTCTTCGGGGAACCAAACAATTGTTGCTTGTGTTCTTGTTGTAGGGTCGCAATATCCTTGATCATTTTTACAAGGTAGTCGGATTCCTTGATAGATCATTGTATTATCAGATAAATCTCGTGTGAGTTGTATTTTTTCGAGTTGTATTTTCCAATCGAAAAACATTATTTCTTGGTATCCTTTATTTTTCGTGTCTGCTTTGCAGTTTGATGGGTTATTTATACCAATGTGTGGTATCCAATGTTTATCGTGTAGGTCATAGGTTAATCGTCCGTGTGCGCCGTTATACGGGTATTTTTCGTCTAGTTTTATATGTCCTTGGTGTCTTTCAAGTTGTGATTGATGTACAGAGTCTGAAAAAACTTGAAAATTAACTAATTTTCTTTGGGAGTTTTTATTTTGTGTGATGTTTAGTCTAAGTAATTCATTTTTACAATCGTCGGGATTGAGATGTAAAAGACGTTCTATATTACTTTGGTAGAATGATTCATGGTCAAGTCGGTTTTTGTTTCCGTTCGAGACTTGTGAACAATGTACTTTCTTTTCGGAAAATGTTGCTGTGAATTTATAACCTGTAACTGTTGTAGCTCGGGCTTTTGAATAGAGTGTTGCTATTATATCTGTGGTTTCTATAGCTTGTGGTTCTGTTTCACATTGTGATACCTGATTGATTGCATATTTATGTAGTGTTTTTTGTTCATTTTCTTCGCAATCGTAATGTGTTACTAATAAATCTTGTGGTCCTGTACGAGGGGAAGGGTTTATGTTTTGATTTGAGGTTATTAGAAAAAGGGTTTGGAGAAAAATTAATAATTTTAGAATATACATGTGTATGATAATCCTGAGTATGGATTATAAAATGTAATGTAACCAATTGTGTTTTTGGTGTATCTGTCGTACTTGTATATTACTTCAGTAGTAATAAACGGTGGTGGTAGTGATTGAGCTGTTATGTTAGGTGGATTTAATGGGTAGGGATGTTGGGTAATATTATTTAACTTAACTGTGATTTCAAACTTTAATTGTAAACTGTTTTGTTGGAGTATTTGAATATTGTGATCACGGATATCGTTGTGAATATCTTGGCGATATTGTAATCTATTAAGTGCCCAGTTATGAAGGCGGTTACTTTCTTGATGTTGTCCAAATAATGGTGGAGGTGCTGTGAATGTATTCCAATCTAATCTTAAAGGAATATTTATAGATGATTGTTCTCGATATCTGGCGTCGAGATTATTTGGAAAATTTAAGTTAAAGGGTAGTGGTGAAAATTGACTTATTGATGGTGTTGATGGTAGTGATAATGTTTCTGGTAGTGATGAGGATGTTGTTGTATCCGTAGAAATATCTATGGGGTCATTGACTAAATTTGGTTCACCTTGTGTGAATGAATTTGTAGTCCAATATGGTAGTCGTGATGTTAGGTTTGGGGGGTTAAAGGGATTTTCACGTATCTGTTCAGATGTTGGTGTTGAACCTAAGTAGTCTGAAGGTAGACTGGAAGTGCTTCGTTGTGAAAAAAGTGTAGGAGTTTCTGGTGTGATACCAGTGGTGTTTTCTGGAGTGGTTTGTGTTGGGGATTGAGGTATATCAAAATGAACTCGGGGAGTTTGAAAATTTCTATTTCGTCGAGGATGTATAATTTGTCTATTTATTTCTGCTGTGTTTTGGTTTTGACTAAGGTTTCGTATTCTACTTAGTTCTTGTGGTAGTGTTGGGTAAAGATTATATGTTGGTTCACTTAGGGATGCTTGTCGTTGAACTGGTTCTAGTGGTTCAGATAAACGAGCGTGCCGTTCTTCAAAAGTGTATGGATTGTCTTGAAAAGAAATTCGTGTAGATGTTTGAGGGTTTTGAGTAGTTGAAGGTGGTGTTGGATTATCTTGGGATGATGTCGGTGAAGACTGATTCTGTGACTGTTGGGTAGCAATTTTTGATGGATTTTTAAATTGTTACTTTAGTGGGAAGGTTTATGTTTATTATAATATTCTTCTAAAAAAAGAATTAGAAAAATTGTTGCTAGGGCAAATGTGATGATTGCTTTCTTTATACATTTACATATTGTCAAAATGAGGGATAATAGAAATGTTATGAAAATTACAAACAATAAAAAAATATCAGTTCTACTGAAAATTGTTCGTATCATTTAGACAAGTTGTTAAAATCGTACCTGTGGATATATTCAAGGGTTTTGGAAAGTTGGAGGAATAGTTCAATTATTGTGTAGAAAATTAAAAAAATGTTACAAAAAATTATTATGATTATTAGAAAAGATTCAATGATATCAAAAAGAAATATTATAAAGGCTTGAAGTATTGAAAAAAAATGTTTAAAATTGATAAATATTTGAGCGACTGTTTGAGAGAAAAGCATTTAAGAAATGATCTCTTGGTCGAATGTTTTTTTGCTGTTTGAGGCAATTTTCTAGTGTGGTCGAATTATTTATTAGTTTTTTGACAAGTGGGTTGAGTTTCGTAAAAAATTGTTGGGGGCAATTTTCATGGTGACTGGGAGGTCGTCTTTTTCTTTATTTTTGTTTGTCAAATGATCCGGGGTATGGTGAGATTTTTATACCTTAGGCTAATTAAAATCTTCACTTTGTGACTTTAGGCTAAGTTATCAAATTTGTTTTGGGGGTATTCGTGGTCTGAGTTGGGGAAATATTGTTGATCTTTGGGTTATTAGATAAGGGAGGGGTACGGTATTATGGTGATATTTATTTTAGCTGTCAAGTTGGAGTGGTTTGCTTATTTTTGACCTGGAGGTTGTAAAGTTATAGTTAGAGATGTGCCTGGAGTTCTAGATTATTCGTCTAATTGATCTTAGTTTGAGTTAGAGAAAGTGGCGGATTGGATGAATCCTATTGGTCTATTTTGAACTAGAATTATTGCGTACTTTGTGAGCATGTTATTTTGAAAAATGGAAATGAAAAATGTTACGGAGGTTTCAAGATTGTGAAGTATAGAATGTTAAAATTACTTTTTAAATTCTACTTTCTTTAATATTTTAGATTGGGGGATGAACATTTTGTAGTTTTTACGTGGTTGATTTCGGAGTCTTGTTGTCTTTCTATGTTCTGATTTGTCTATTTCTTCTTGGGGTATTATTTGTTCTGTCATTTTTCTATTTTTTCTTTGTTTTGGAGATTCTTTATGATTTTGTGTATTGTTTTTGGTGGCGGTTGGTTTTGTGTTTTGAGTTTCGGTGGGGTTATCATTTTGTTCTGTGTTTTTTAGATGTGGTTCATTTTGAATGATTTTTAATCCTGTGAAAGAATATAATTGAGTTAATTCGCGGAGTGCGTATTCTTTTGGGTAATAAGGTAATAGGTTGTTTCGATGTTGAACGATTTCTTTTTTGTTTGAGTCGATAATTTTATATGTGACATCTGTGGGTTTTGCAATTATTTGATAGGGTCCTTTTCGGAGGGGTTGTAATTTTTTAGAAATTCCTTTGTGAGTATTAAAATTAGGTATTAAAACAAATGTTCCAATTTTTAAATCGGAAGCTGGTGTAAAACGTGAATTGATTTGTTCATTAATATTTTGTCTTTGTAATAACTTTTGTTATTTTTTGATAAATTTCATTGTGTTTTTTATCTCTATTTAAAATCCATTCGGTGTGTGTACCGGAGGCTAATTTAAGAATTTGTGGGTGATGAAAATGATCTTCATCGTGTGTATGTAAAGGTAGGTTATAACAAATTGAGTCTTTATTTGGTTGACAATAACCTTGTGCGTTTTTATGTGAATTTGCTGTAAACATTATTGGTTTGCGTGGCTTTTGGTTAAAAACCATTTCGTATGGTGACATTCCTAAAGTTGTCGTAATTTGTGAATTATATGCTAAGGGAAATAATTTTACATCTGCTGACCATTCGGTATATTTTGTATCATTTCCGTTGATGATACATCTGAGATATTCTTGTAATGAACGGTTCATACCTTCGACTAAGCCGTTTGTCCAAGGTGCATGAGATGTACGTGGTTTGTGTTTAATGTTGTATAAATGACATAGTGTTATTATTTCATTATTTATGAATTCTGTACCATTGTCTGTAACTAAAATTTCTGGTAGTCCAAATTTTGCTATCCAGTGTTCATAGAGTGTTGTGTATGCGTAATAAGCGTTACAATGTGGTACTGGATTAAGTGCTACATAATGTGTAAATGCGTCAACAATTACCATAATGTAGGAGTTTCCTTCTGATGAGGGTGAAATTGGTCCTTTAGTATCAAATGAGATACGGTGATTAAAGTATAAACTTTGTCCTTTAAAATCTTGTATTTGTGCTACTTGTTTTTGATTTGGGTAAGGTTTATTTAGCTGACATACTATACAATCATTGCATAGTACTTTTATCCAAATTGGTGCATTTGGGAAGTAAAAATTTTGTATAAAATTTGAATATGTTTTTTCTGATCCAGAGTGTCCTTTAATATTTTGTGTATGTGAAATATTAAAAGCTATAAGAATCATACTTATAGGGAGACAGGGAACTGTGGATTCGTTTAAATTGTATTCTAAAAGGTCTGTAGTTTCATTGATTGTTGTGTTGTTAAATTTGCGAAAGTATCGGAGGAGTGTTTTGTTTCCTAGAATGGTTGAATCTGCTTTGATAGGTTTAGTTTTATATTTGTGCCATGATTTTAGTTGTCGAATTATCGGGTCAAGGTTTTGATATTGTTTCAGTGTTGAAATTGTAATCGTATCTGTTGGGGGGAGAAAAATGTTTTCAACTTCGAATTTAGATAAGGGTATTGTATCAAGTGGGTCGTGAAGGTCAAAAACTTGATTTATTGTGTATTTTGAATCATTTGTTTGTGGTCCTGATAAATTTATTTTATCAGTTAAATCTTCTTTTTCAATTAGTGGAAAATGGTCTTTTTTAGGTAGGTGTTGTTTTGTTCGTTTTTGTTGGGTGTTATTTTTTATCCATTGAGAATATGGAATTGGTTTAAAAGTTGATGTTCCAAGTAGGTCAACTTCATAATGATTATTTTGACAATCTAGATAAAGTGGGAAATGTTGTAAATTATTTATTTGTGATTGTTCAATATCAGTTTTAACTGCATATTTGCATTCTAATCGAGGTGATGTTTCGTTTTCTGCAAGGTAGAATTTTATGTTTTTGGGTATTTCAACTGTTGTTTTTCGTGTAAGTAATTCAGGTGGTGTATTTCGACTTAAGGTGTCTGGTAATGCAAGATTTTTTCCTGCAGTCCAAACTATATGTAAGTTTGGAAACTTCATTAGAATTAGTTGAAATCTGTAAACTCGGTGGTTTGGGTTAGATTTCTGTGTAAAAAGAAAGATGATTGGTTTGTGGTCTGTGAATAAAACTGTGGGATGTTTTGATCCAAGTATCAGAAATTCATATTCTGTAAGTGTATATATTATGGCTGTACATTCTCTCATTAGAGTTGAGAGTCGTAGCTCTGCTTGAGTGAATAATCGAGAATTTGCTGATATTAGGTTCATTTTATTTGTACCATTATGTGATTGTAATAATGCTGCGCCGATGCCAAAGTTCGAAGCATCGCACATTGCATAAAATGGTTGATCAGGGTCTGGAATTGTGTTTGAAATTTGTTCAGTTAAAAGTTTCTTTATTTCTTCGAATCGTGTTTGATGTTCTGTATTCCATTCAAAATTATTTTGTTGTCTAAGGATGTTGTAAAATGGTCGTAGATATAATTGCATTTTATAAACATATTTACTTAAAAAGTTTAACATTCCAAGGAACTCTTGGATTTTCTTTTTATTTGTTGGTGGTTGAAGTTTTTGAATAGCGTCAATGCGTGATTTCAGTGGAGTGATTGTTTTTCTTTCTATGTTATGTCCTAAGAATTTAACTCTTGTCAAAAAGAAATGTGATTGTCTGCCCCAATAGTCTGCCCACATAACAGTAGCTACTCTTGTCCTTCAGTCCCCCCTGAGGAATGGTCTCGATGGGCCAGCTGAACCTCTCGTCCCCCCACGTTTTCCCACAGTTCTGGGGCATCAAAATATCCCAAGAGGCGTCAAGGCCGCCGGCTTCTGCAGTAATTATTTTTTAAAATTGTAATTGAAACTTTAGATAGTAGAATTGAAGCTGTACAAACAAATGAATTGTAGTTATATACGTTTTATGCGCAGATATCTATCAGGTATATAGTTTTGAGTAACAACGTTTTTTGCATATTGGCCGAGTTTTTGAGTTGTTAAGCTTTTCTCTAGCATCTTTTGGAAGAGCTTTTTCTCGACTTATTTATCGATTTCCTCATTTGACCCACCAATTGATTACTGGCATCGTTGCAATTATTTAGAAACTGAAAGATACTAATTGACATTGTCATAAAATTTTGCCTGAAAACTGTGAATAATTTGCATTGTTTAAGCAAGTTCAGTCGTTGCTTTGAGCTAGATTGATGAGAATACTTAAGTCTTACAAAGAATGCAAAGTCTTAGAAAGATTGCAAAAAGTAACAAATGGGGTGAAAGTTAGATGAAAGAACCTATCAGTAGCGTCTTGCTCGTTCTGCTTAATCTGTTCGCAACCACACAGCCAGATGCGCCAGCACCAACTATTACGTAATCGTAACTCTCATCTGCAACATCCACAAGAGGCATCTAAACATGTGTCAACTGTCAACAATTGCATCTATTTCCAAAATTTGACCATTATTTTAAAACAAAAATATTAACACGTGATACTGAAATTTATTTAGACGTTGAAGCGTCAGCGATTAACTCTAAGATAAGTTGAATTACTTGTTATGAAAAACAATTCATTCGGCCGTTTAGTGAGTGATTCTGAAAGAATAGAAGACTTCTACGAGGGAGGGGCGATAGACCAAGTTAGGATACATATAGTTTGGTTTAAAATTTCTTAGCGCTGAATGGTAAGTGCTCGGTTGTGGCTGGCTGAAAATCCATTTTAGGACCAATGAACATCCTCTTCCCCAAATTGCTCGGGGGGGGGGGGGGGGGGGCGGGCGAGGATGTTACCTTGGTCCGAAAGTTTTGATCTAAAGTATCGTCTTCCGATTCTCTTTGTTTGTTAGGGGAACGAACTTGTTTGAACACGGGGATACGGAGGGCGTCACCATCAGCCCCTCATTCCACCGCAACTTACTCAGCTCCTCTTAATCTTTGAAAGTGAATTTCAACCAAGATAAAATCAACTTACTTTTAATGAGAACAGAAGTTCCAAAGATTTAAAGCTCTTGTTCTTCAATCAAAAGCGCTTGTTGTTCAATCAAAGCGAACTTTCTGATGGTTGCGATTAATTTACTTTATTTATCTGTTTAATATTTTTGATTATAGTTATGATACTTCTGTTTTGGCCGTCGTATTTGACGGACCAAAAACTACGTACGCTCGAGTACTATGATCGAGTTAGTTTTTCATATTGTTATAACATCAAAGAAAAATTGAAGGGCCGCGAATAATAATTTGTCTTTTTCCAATCAAGCGCTGCTGAGCTGCAATTCGCCGTTTAAAAACTTAATCAGGTAATTGATTATAACACAGAAAAATAAATATGAAAAATGACTGAAAAATTTCATGCTTATCCTTCTTTCAGAGTACACCTCACAGGTCTCAGTTTTCAAGTATTCAATACAGAAGTTATCAATCATTGAAAAGTTCTAATACAAATGTGGCATCATAGATGACCACTTTAAGCTGAAATTATAACGACTTCGAGAAAAACTTCCACGATATTCAAAAATTTCACCAAGAGATTTTTTTGCTAATTTAAAACTTATGGTGGTGCCCTTGAACTCCGATGTGATTATACAAGCCAGGTTTAGCGGGCGTAGTGTAAAAGTACGGGTTTGGCTACTCTTTTTTCAACCTGAATCGCGAATAGTGGTGCCATCTTTGGAAGAACCTTTAAGGTTTTTTGATAGCGTAAACTTTGACATTCGATTAGTAGTCAATTGCCACAGTTGATGCTTTTTTCATACATTCAATGAAATGAAAAAAAGTTTTTTTTTCTAACAATAGTACAGTATAATACAAATTCAATTGCAGAAAATTTCCATCTTAATATGTCACCCAATTTATACAAAATTTGTTTTATGCTTTCCAATTAATTACAAAAAAATTAGTGTAGATTCCCTTGTAATTCAGCTTACTTCATGCAAACTTTTTGCCTATTATTTTATAAGGCAGTTTTTTTAAATAGCACTGGCAATTTCTTAGCGGATGTAGCTGATTTACTGGTAGTTAGTGTTAGCGAAGTTGCATGGGCATGTGGCGCAGATGCGAGCGCGTGCGAGAACATGTCTTCCGGTCGTAGGCTCAAACGCGCTGCTGGAAAACTTCGAATTTTTAATACTTTTCATCGTTCCTTCTTATTTCAATTTCACGGCTAATTTTAGTCATTTTCTCGTTTGTGTGTGCGAAGCCGAGCTGCGCCCCCGTGTTAGATTTGATACCAACTTATGAAACTGCCCAAACGTTTGGGGCAAACGAGCATAGCTTAAGAGATTCACTTTATTGCTATCTTATGTTCGATCACTTGGCCTAAGCAAAAAAGCTTAGCTCGGAATCTAGCTGCAAGTTTACCACGGTTTCAGTCAACTAAGCTTCATTGGGGATAAAATAAATAAAATTTGAACGCAAACCAGACTGCTCGTTCACCAGAAACAAGCCTGCCCTCTATCTCTGATCACAAGTTTTGGTTCAAAATTTTTTTTAAAACGTTTGAAAAAACAGTGACCATTTGAATACAAAAAAAATTATTTCGTATTTTATCCCCCCTCGAGTTATGCGAAGTGAAGTACCGAGTGTTGTGCTTTGCATGTGGTATTGAATAAAAAATATCAAATTGCTTGCCTTGGTTTATTTTGCCAGGATTTAAATTGCCGTTCATGCTTCAATGGAATGAAATATATCGCGCATTGTCGTCGAAATTCCAAATTCAAATCTATATTTCACTTACGAAAGCACGTGACTTGCAAGCGGGTGCTTGACTTTTTTCCCGTAAACAACTTTTACACTTTTTACCGACATTCAGACATGCTTAAAAGCTGTAGTATTCAACTTCTTGAAAGCTCAAATAAAACTACTTTTTAGTTCATATGGGGTAGTAATTGAGTTTTTCAAATATATATGTTTTTTAAAATGTTGGTTTGTGGTTGTCCTAACTTCTGTCGGCTGATTTTCGTTTTTTTTCAAATCCCAGGTTTTTTATTTGGTTAGTTTTTCAGGTGGTTTTTTTAAAGGTGGGATCTTTTGTTTTTTGATTCAAACTGTTTTCAATATAATGTAAACTATAGTTGCTCTGTATTTTGTAATTTTTAATAATTCTGATTTTCAATAATTTTTTTTTATTTTTTTTCCTTTAAAAGATCTCGGAGTATGTTTTTCTGGCTTAGTCAAAATGTTTGCACAGTTTGAAAGACAAGCAGTTTTATTTCTTTTAATTGTTTCAGGAGGGATGGGTCTTGAACATTATACTATAAAGAAATTTCGAGCTATTTTTATGAGTATTTTCGTTTGTATGTTTCGATGATCATGAACAGCCTGAACAAGCATTGACAGTCAATGAAACAGGGGGAACGCAGGCAAAAAAACTGGGATCGACGCTCGTTAAGCCGAAAACGAAACAGTGGACAAAAAAGATTTTCAAGCTTTTCAAGCGTCAATAGAAACTCTTATGTCTACGGTTTCGTTTTCGTTTTTGGCTTAACGAGAATCTACCCAATATTTTTTGCCTCAGTTTCCGCTCGGACAATGATTCTCAAGTTTTGTTCAGGCTATTTATGAACAAATCCGAGGCAAAGATATAAAATTTTCGAAGGTTTTTGAATTATTCTCAGGTTAATTTTTTCAGCTTGTTTTTGAAAAATAAGATTTTTGTCTTTTGTTTTTGTATTAAATATATTGTAAAACATTTTTTCCGTTGTGTCGTTAATCGATATATGTTGCGGAGTTTCAGCGGTTAATGTTTTAAATATTTTGCCTGTTTCATGAGGGTTGGTTTGTAAAAAAATATTACTTGAAAAAATATTACTTAAAAAAATATTTCCTTGTAGCTAGAATATTTATAGGTATACAGTTTCGTTTTCGGCTCAACGAGGGTCGTCCCATGTATTTTGCCGCTCGGTCATTGATTCTAAAGGCTTGTTGAAGTCGTCCGATAGAAAGATTTAAAAGTTTTGCTGATATTTTTTTTGGATTTTTCGAACTTTTTTCAGCACAATTTTAGATAGTGAAAGTTTTAATTAACAAAGTTTTTAGAAGTGAAATTTATTATGTCTACAGTTTTTTTTTCGACATGAGAAGGGTCGGTCCATATTCTTTTCCCGTAGATAGATGCTGCTGGATGATTGATTCTAAATGGTTGTACAGACTTTTTATGAACTTCATCCTAGAAAAAGTTACGAAAGTTTTGTAGAAAGTTTTTGGGAAATTTTTCAGGTAGTTTTTTCAGCCCAACTTTCTTTGAAGAAAATACCTCTTTCTTTCTTTTGTTATCTTGCAATGTTTTAATTTTTTTGTAAGTGTTGCATAGCTCCGCTTCGCCTCTGTGTAACTTTTGGAAAAAGATCACATGTGAAATATCTTTTTAAGTTTGAAAGTTTGAGCTGAAGTGGTCAACAATTTTCAGATGTTATAGCTTTCAACGAATTCATCGGACAACGTATTAAATTTCTGAATTAATTTTGGCCTTCAAATTGAAATTAAACTGAAATACTTTGCTATTTTGTCGGCGTTTGCCTTTTCGTCGGCATTGGATGTGCTTTTTTCTTGAAAAATTACATGGCAAATCGTTGTTGAACGAAAAAGTTTTTGCTATTGTGCTCTTGAAACGATGTTCTACGAAAAAGCGCAGCCAATATGCTCTTTTGTCAGTTCAAATGCAGTTTTGAAAATTCGATTGCAGTTTTAACGCCATTTCACTGTCTCAAGGTCAGAATTATTTCAAAAATTAAAACTTTCGATAAATTTGTTAATGCTATTTAAAAAACATTCGAAAAAGGCTAATTATTCAAAGTTTTTCTGGAAATTTCGACTTTTTAAATAGCCATTTTTGACAGAATTTTTAAATATCATTCAGAAGGTGTTGTTGTCCTGAGCTTAAATTTGAAAAGATATTTTACCTGTGATCATTTTTCGTAAATTTAAAGATTGCCATTTTGGTCAATTTGGGACAATTAACGCGCGATATATTTCGCGCTATTAACGCGTAAGCGGAGATTTAATCCGTCTTTTTAATCGTTCCAAATTGGTTGAAAGAAGCTTATTTGCCATAATTGTTCTGTTACAATGAGCAAAATCTATTCTTTTAAACTTTATATGGCGTGTGGGGAATGACTGATTTCATAAAAAAATTTCAAATTTTAGAAGCTCTCTGCATTTTAGAAATTTCAAATTTTAGAATAGTCTGAAGGTTTCGAGTTTCTTACTTTAATTTTCAAATTTTGTAATATGATTGATTGAGGTTAAGATACTTCTGCTCTAGCCGTAGTCTTCGAAAGACTAAAATCTACGTTGATTATAAAATATGTAAAATATCTACGTTGAGAAATAAAATGATCGACTTAGTTTTTCACATTGCTATAACGTCAAGTAAAAATTGAAGTGCAGAAAAAAATGTACCGTTTTTTGCTTCTATTTTTTTAGAGTCGACTTCACAAGCCCTGGTTTTCTTGCTTACCCATCGAAAGGTTCTAAGATAAATGTGGCATCAAAGATCACCCTCGTCAATCGAAAACTTCGAGGACTATGATACTCAAAAAAGCTGTTCCCTGATGTTCAAAAAAAAACAAAGTTTCAGAACTAATTTGCTACTTTTGAACTGTTGAGAATGCTACGATAATATTTAGGCGGGTACCAAAATGTCAAAATGCTCCAACGATGTAAATGAGGCTACAAGCAAAGTTTGAAGGGTTTTTCCTACCATGCTATTTTTGATGACTTGCCATTCCAAAAACGCCTAATTCGGCTTCAAGCTATTAGGTTTACCACAGCTTGAATAAGTAACGATTCTTTGGGATACCACAAATAAAACCTAAGCGGAAACGAGCTGCTCGTATTAAATTAAAACCTTTTTCATTCCGAATGCTTTTCAAGATTCAAGATATAGTCGTTTTTATGATAAAAAACTAAACCGATGGAAGCTCAAATAAAAAGAGGGAATTGTTTCCTGAAATTTTATTTTTTGAAAAGATTTCACCTTCTTTCTATTTAAAGTACAATTTGATAAAATAAGCTACTAACAACGTTTAATAGTGCTTAATATCTTGTCTCAAATCAATAGTGAACATTTTTTATTCGGATAAATTGGCGCTCATACGTTATAAGTACAAAAAATCTTGCGCGTTCTTTTCCCTAAATTAATCAAATTGGCAATTTTCAAAGCGCTCTACTTTTTGAATAAACAATTTGAGTTATAACCGAGGTGGTTAACTCATAGAGTAATTTCGGATAGGGTACACCGTCTGGTCGTCACGCTATCTTATTTTCGGCCGGATAGATTCGTGCAACTTCTTAGTCTAATACCGATCCTAATCTTACTCTTATACTATCTAGTCTCAGGGTGTTTAACTAGTCTCTGCTAGGCTCAATAGATCTAGGGTATACTGGTTTATTGCGGCTGCTGAAGTCTTCTTGGAGAGTCAACTAATTTCTAAGTTAAATTCAAATCTCTCTGGTGCTGAAATTACAAGTAATTCCAGCACTTACAAATAAGTGGGTTGTTAGTTAGATGGATCATGATTGGTTAATATTAAATACTTTACAGTGGTAAAATATCTAATTTATCCAATCATAAAATGTAGTTTAGATCAGATTCCACCCATCCGGGTTTTACAGAGTTTTTTAGAATAGTCTTTCTGCAATTTAAAAGATGGATGATGGACGTTGGTATTTGGCGAACATCATATTTCGTCTGGGTTCTCTTGTTAGAAAAGTTCCATATTCAATCGTTGTGTCTTCTCATGACAACTACTGGGTTTTCACAACAAACTCAAATCTGATTTCAGAATGGTTGGCTATGACAGGTTTTTTCGTTTCATGTAGAGAACTTCTTTGTGTTTGACCTTGTCTGGGAATGGCGTGGAGATTGTGCGTGGAGGGGATGCCTGGTTACTCGGATCTGTACGTATACTTGAACATCGAGGTGGTCATTGTTCTAGTTCAATGAAGTCCTTTTCTGCGAAGTCAAGTCGTACTCTAAATCCTTTGAGTTGTGATTGTGGGCGGCATATTGATTGTGGTTGGCCATTCTTTTTCGAGTGTAGTGGGGTCATTTTGTCTTTGGATGTTCGTCTTTGGTGTTGTATGCTGATCTATATACTGCAAGATATAATTTACATTTTAAAAAATTTTTATTAGTTTAGTGTTTTAGTTATGATTTTGGTTAGTTGTTTTCACAAAAGCTTTCTGTTTTAGTTCCGTTATTTTGAAGAGTTACTCACCCTTGAGTACCTCTTATTAAAAATAGGAGTGTGGTCACAAAGCGTGGATGTAGCGCGGTGGGTTAGGCCGGCTATAGAGCATGCTCAGGACGTCCTCTCTGGTGGGTTAGGCCAGGAGTGGGAGTATGATTTCGTGCGGTTTCTGTGAGAGGTCCTGTTATGTGATAACGTTTTATGTTGGGTTTATTGTGGTTTTTCTTATGTTTCGTCGGTTGTGTCCTTTTTTCAAAAATCAAATTGTTTTTGGTATGGGTTTGTTTTTCGACTTTTTTGTGTTTTATTATTTCTTTCTTAGACTTTATAATAGTCTTCAAAAGAATAAATTATCCAGTTTTAAACTGGGTTAATCCGGTTTGGGTACCGTTGGTTTCCTTTTCTTAGTCATGCTGTTATTCTATGTGTTGTGGTGTTTAGTAAGCTGCATTGGTTAGTTTTGTTTAGTATATAATTCCTTTCCAACCGGGTTAAAGGAAAGTTTGAAACTTGTTATCGTGTGTTAGAGTTATTGAGTGTGAAAGCTTGAAACTGAAATTCATTATTTAAACAATTCTTCGTGGGCGAGCTGTGCGAGTTTGGATAGAATTCTTGTGCGAGTGAATGAAAATATCAAAAGGTTAGTACTGCATTTGCGTTTTATTAATTTACTACATAGAATTTCAATTTTATTGTTCGTTTTGGGGAAAAATTAAGTTACAAATTTTCATCATTATTAGAATTACTGCTTTTAGGGAAATAATTTATAAATTAATTTATTACATTTGTATGAATTTTATTTAATTTAGCTGGTGCAAAAGATTATTAGAGTTTGGGACAATTTGAAGAAGTTTTCTATTTTTTATTTTTATTTTGTGTATTTTGCAGATGATCGTGAGATGAAGACTAAAAATCTAAATAAAATATGGATAAAGAATGGTTAGTGTTTTATTTTTAAATTTATTAGTATATGTATAAATTATACTTACCTGTTAGTCGTCGGGGAAAAAACCGTGGGGGAAGATGTCGTGGATTATGTCGGAATTTGTTAGTAACTTTGCTAGTATGCGAATGATGTTTTTAGTTTGAAGCAGTGGCCAAAGCAATTGAAGTGCTTTAATGGTTTTTAGTTCTTCAGTGCCAACTGCAAAATCATAAGGTGTGTTTTGGATGAGGTTATATAATTTGTGGTTATATTTAGTGTTGTGGGTGAATTCTAATATGGGGATTTCTATAGGTTGAACAAATTCATGTGGGATAAGGAAGGGTCTGGATTCTTCTGCGTTGAAGGTCTTTGTGATGGGACAAAAAATATACATTTGGGTTATGGGATCATAATTGCGAAGAATACCGTGAAGGTTAGTATCTTTGATGCAATATGTGAAGTTAAGAAAAAATGGTGATGTGTATTTAGAGTTAATAAATTGAAAACGATGGTGTGGTTGTCTTGATGGAGTGTGTAGGTCAAAGTGATTTTGTATAAAGCGGTAATATGTATATGTGTGGGTTTGTTTAGTGCGTAACATAATGTCATGTGAGCAGTGCAAATCTCGTTCATGTGGTGCAAGGAAATGAAAGGTTAGTGAAAATAATTGAAATCTTTCTTTAAAACTTTCGTAAGCTTGTGTGTCGGTTAGTGCTTCAGAAATGATGTGGTCGAATTTGCGATCAAATATATTGAGTGTAAAAACATATGGTGTTTTGATGAAAAATTTTTCTGTGATTTGTGGGTTAGCGAAGCGATCATCATCTAAAAATTGGTCTTGGTTAGTTCGGATGATGTTATGATTGTAATATTCTAGCGTATATCCGTTAGCTCGGGGTGCAGTGTATGTTTTTAGTGATTTTTTATATCCGATGTAAGTAAATTGTCTATGTGTTAGTGGTGTAGTGAGTCGATATAGCATATCTTGATTTCGTTCTATATCGATGTGAGTATTAGATAAAGGTAGGCAAAGGGGGTTAGTAAAATGATAATATGCTGTCCAATGAAGTGTAGGCATTAAAACTTGTTCATCTACAAAGCTACGTGTATCGTTAGTATCTGTAGGGGAGTTCAAAGTATATTGTGGAAATGAAGGTAAGGTGATTGCTAAAAATTCTTTCGTGTTAGTATGATTTGGATGATTAATATATTCACGGGCTGTTCCTGGTTTTGTTGGAAATGGATGGTTTGGGAATTTTCTTTTGAAAGTGCGGTAAGCTCTATTAGTGCTAATTGATGATTCGATGGATGTGGATGATGGTGCTAGTGATGCGGTATAAGCTGAAGAGGGTGTAGGGGTAGGTGGATTTGATGATCCTATGGTTGATGAAATCTGGTTTATAGTTGAGGTGTCAAGGTGGAAGGGTTGTTGTTGTAGGGTGATAAAATTATCTAGTTCTTGGGAGATTTGGGGAGTATCTGGAGAATTGGATGATCGGTCTGAATGAAATGAGGAGTAGGTTGGGGTAACTTGTGAAGCATAGGATGGTGTAGAAAGGGATGGGAGTGGGTGATTTGGTGGGATTGGTTGAAAAGGGGGTCTTGAAAAAACTGAGGGATTGGTTTGAGAATTATTGGATGGAGATGGTTCAGAGTCGGCAAATTCGTCAGGGGTTTCAATATCTGGGTTATTGAGTTGTGAGATGGAGTATAAAACTGAGATGTGTGAATTAGTGTCTGAATTCATGCCTGATGTTATATTATTGGTTGGGAAATCGGGTGGTGGGAAAGCAAAAAGTGGAATTATTGTAATTGGAGTGTTGAGGTTGGTTGGGTGTGAATTTGAGCGGTGTAGGGATCCAAGTTGTCGGCTCATCGTGGGCTAAAAAAATTATTATTTTGAGACTGAAAAGCGGTGGTATGGGGTTGTTCTATGATTTGTTCATATGTATTTTCATCTAGTGAATGATGTGTCATTATATGTTGAATGGGATTTTGTGATATAGTTGGTCTAAAATTTGGATTATTTGTTATTGCTAAATTTCGAAAATTTCGTGGGACTAGTGATAATGGATGGTTATGTGGTAGTGGTGGTAACTGTGGTGCTGTAGACGTAATGTCTACATTGTTATGTTCTTCGTCGTATGTGTTCTGTCTTGTTGCTGTTTTTGTGTTGTATTCCTTTATTTGTGCATCTAAAAGAATTTTGTTTATTGATGATGAAAAAATTCCAAAAAATCCTGCAAATAGTATGCGTGCTACACTTGCTTGTCTATTTACTTGTGTGTGTATAGCGCATGTATTATAGATTCCTTTTAAAAGCGAAAAAAGAAATCCTATAAAGTTAAACATTGCGTATAAAATAGTCAATTTTTCTAAGATGTAGTAGGGCCATCCTAGAAAATCGAGAATTTCATTTCTTAGTGTAACAAAGCTAAAAATGTTTATAGGTGAAATATCTTGTGGTCGGTATTTTTCACCGTTTAGATATATATAGTCTTTAATGTCTTTAAAATATCCGCTATAGTCTTGTGTATAAATATCTGCAAGTCCTGCTGTTTCGGCAAGTTTGCGTAAGTTTTGGTCAATTGATTGTCTTTGTATTGTCCATTTGTGTTAATAATTCTTGGAATTGTTGTGTTCTAATGTGATGTTGTATATCGGATTTTGAATATATTCCAACTGATTGTAAGTCAATATTTGGGTTTCGAACAATAGCTCTAATGCTTTCAGGTGAAAATTTTTTGAGTGATTGCATTAATGTGGGATATGGAGTAAGAAGATAATATTTATCTTCATCAGGGTTCAGTTGAACTACATTGTGGCTATTTTCTGATCCACATGGGACTGCGGTATCCCAGAAATAGGTTCGTCTTGAAAGTGTGTCAACGAAGTGTACCTTATTCTTATAAAAGATAGGGATTCTTTTATAGCATCGTTTATCTTCAAAAACATATAGTGGTGATACTTTTTTGGTACAGGTATAAAACCATAAAATGTTTCCTTCATAATCTAAAAAATTTGATCAATTTCCTGATAGTAAATATCCTGCGTAGGGTATTTTTAATACTGCTAGTGCAAGTGATTGTAGGATTTGTGTCCTTTCTAATTCGCATAGCTGGTGAAGTGTTTCTAATTCAGATAGTGACATTTCTTGAAAAATTCGGCTAATTGTGTAGTCTAATTTCATATCTAGGTGAATATCATAGTGTATGTTACCGAAATATGTATTATTCATTAGTGATAATTCTTGTAAACGTGTGCTTCTAGCGTCATGGGGCTTTAGATGTCCACCAGGTTGATTTTTACTTTTTTGAAAATCAACTGGTATATATGATGTTCCTTCGTTTATAGGGTGACTTGTGGCGTATGGGTCGATTTTTACTTTTCCAGTGGTCATGTCGAATCCTTTTTCATATTCAACTAATATCTCGGAGTATTGTGTTTTGTGAAGTGGATTTCTGTATTTACATGCAAGTTCTGTTTCTTGATATATTTGAAAACGTGTCAATTTATTTTCTATATCGTGCATGTTTCTAAAATTAGAATTTTGTCTTCGTGATGGATGGACTTGTTCATATGGAATTGATTGTATGAAATATTTTTCGTGAAATTTTATCATACGAGCGTGTATTTTTGCTACTTGAAATGTTGTACATGTGTCTTCAGGGAACCAAACAATTGTTGCTTGTGTTCGTGTTGTAGGGTCACAATAGCTTTGGTCGTTTTTACAAGGTAATCTAATTCCTTGATAGATCATTGTGTTGTCTGATAAATCGCGTGTGAGTTGTATTTTTTCGAGTTGTATTTTCCAATCAAAAAACATGATTTCTTGATATCCTTTATTTTTTGTGTCTGCTTTGCAGTTTGATGGGTCATTTATACCAATGTGTGGTATCCAGTGTTTATCGTGTATATCATAAGTTAATCTTCCGTGTGCGCCGTTGTATGGGTATTTTTCATCTAATTTTATATGTCCTTGATATCTTTCAAGTTCTGCTTGATGTACAGAATCTGCAAAAACTTGGAAATATACTAATTTTCTATCAGTGTTTTTATTTCTTGTGATATTGAGTCTTAGTAACTCGTTTTTACAATCTTCGGGATTGAGATGTAGAAGTCGTTCGATATTACTTTGGTAGAATGATTCGTGGTCAAGTCGGTTTTTATTTCCATTTGAGACTTGTGAACAATGTACTTTCTTTTCGGAAAATGTCGCTGTGAATTTATATCCTTTAACTGTTGTTGCTCGGGCTTTTGAATAAAGTGTCGCTATTACATTTGTTGTTTCTATAGCTTGTGGTTCTGTTTCGCATTGTGATACTTGATTTATTGCATATTTGTGTAATGTTTTTTGTTCGTTTTCGTCACAATCGTAATGTGTTACTAATAAATCTTGGGGTCCTGTGCGGGGGGAAGGGTTTATATTTTCATTTGAGGTTATTAGAAAAAGGAGTTGGAGAAAAATTAAAATTTTTAGAATATACATGTGTATGACAATCCTGAGTATGGGTTATAAAATGTGATGTAACCAATTGTCTTTTTGGTATATCTGTCGTATTTGTATATTACTTCAGTTGTTATAAATGGTGGTGGTAGGGATTGGGCTGTTATATTTGGTGGATTTAATGGATAGGGATGTTGAGTAATGTTGTTTAATTTAACCGTGATTTCAAATTTTAATTGTAGACTATTCTGTTGGAGTATTTGGATGTTATGAGCACAAATGTCTTCGTAAATGTCTTGTCTATATTGTAGTCTATTTAGTGCCCAATTGTGGAGTCGGTTGCTTTCTAGGTGTTGTCCAAATAATGGTGGAGGTGCTGTGAATGTATTCCAGTCTAGTTTTAAAGGAATATTTGTTGATGATTGTTCTCGATATCTAGCGTCGAGGTTATTTGGGAAATTTAAGTTAAAAGGTGGTGGTGAAATCTGGCTTATTGATGGTGTTGATGGTAGTGATAATGTTTCTGGTAGTGATGAGGATGTTGTTGTATCCGTAGAAATATCTATTGGATCATTGATTAAATTTGGTTCACCTTGTGTGAATGAATGTGTTGTCCAGTATGGTAGTCGTGATGTTTGGTTTGTAGGGTTAAAGGGATTTTCACGTATTTGTTCAGATGTTGGTGTTGAACCTAAGTAATCTGATGGTAGGCTTGAGGTGCTACGTTGTGAAAGAAGCGTAGGGGTTTCTGGTAATATACCAATGGGATTTTCTGGTGTACTTTGTGATGGGGATTGAGGTATATCAAAATGAACTCGGGGAGTTTGAAAATTTCTGTTTCGTCGAGGATGTATAATTTGTCTATTTATTTCGACTGTATTTTGGTTTTGACTAGGATTTCGTATTTTACTCAATTCTTGTGGTAGTGTTGGGTATAAGTTATATGTTGGTTCGCTTAGAGGTGCTTGTCGTTGAACTGGTTCTAGTGGTTCTGATAAGCGAGCGTGTCGTTCTTCAAAGGTATATGGGTTATCTTGAAAAGAAATTCGTGTAGATGTTTGGGGGTTTTGGGTAGTTGAAGGTGGTGTCGGGTTTTCCTGGGATGATGTCGGTGAAGACTGACTGTGTGATTGTTGGTTAGCAATTTTTGATGGTTATTGATCGATTCTTTTAGTGAAAAAATTTATGTTTATTGTAGTATTCTTCTAGAAAAAGTATTAGGAGGATTGTTGCTAGGGCGAATGTGATAATTGCTTTCTTTATACATTTGCATATTGTCAAGATGAGGGATGATAGAAATGTTATAAAAATTACAAATAGTAAAAAAATATCTGTTCTACTAAAAATGGTTCGTATGTTTTAGATAAGTTTTGTGAATCGTACCTGTGGATATAGTCAATAGCTTTTGAAAGCTGGAGGTATAATTCAAATATGGAATCGAAAATTAAAAAAATATTGCGAAAAATGATTAAGATTATTATAAAAGATTCAAAGGTATCAAAAAGAAATATGATGAAAGGTTTAAATATTGTGAAAAAGTTTGCGAGAATGTTTAGAATTATGGTAACTGGTCGAGAGAAGAGCATTTAAGAAATGGCTTCTCGATCGAATATTTTTTGTTGTTTGAGGCAATTTTCAAGTGTGGTCGGATTATTTATTGGTTTTTTGACAAGTGGGTTGAGTTTTGTGAAAAATTGTTGGGGGCAAATCTTATGGTGATCGGGAGGTCTTCTTTGTCTTTATTTTCATTTGTCAAATGATCTGGGGTATTTTTGAGATTTTTATACTTTAGGCTAATTAAAATGGTCGTTCTTTTACTTTTGGCTAATTTAACATATTTGTTTGGGGGGTATTTGAGGTCTGAGTTGGGGAAATATTGTTGATCTTTGGTTTATTAGATAAGGGAGGGTTATGATATTATGGTGATATTTATTTTAGTTGTCAAGTTGGAATGGTTTGCTTATTTTTGACCTGGAGGTCGCAAAGTTATAGTTATAGATATGCCTGGAGTTTAATATCGTTCGTCTAGTTGATCTGTGTTAGAGTTAGAGAAGGTGACGGATTGGATGAATCCTATTGGCTAATTATGAACTAGAATCGTTGCGTGTTTGTCAGCATGTTATTTTGAAAAATGAAAGTTCAAAATATTTCAGAGGTGCAAAAATTATTAAATATGAATTTAAAGCTGTTTTTGAAATTCGACTTTCTTTAATATTTTAGATTGTGGAATGAATGTTTTATAGTTTTTACGTGGTTGATTTCTAAGTCGTGATGACTCTCTATGTTCTGATTTGTCGATTTGTTCTTGAGGTATTATTTTTTCTATCATTTTTCTATTTTTTCTTTCTTTTTGTGGTGTATTTTGATCTAGCTTTTTTGTATTGTTTTTTGTTGTAGTTGATTTTTTATTTTGGTTTTCGAGGTGAATGTCATGTTGTTCCTTTGTTTTATTTTCCGTATGTGGATAATTTTGAATAACTTTTAAACCTGTGAAAGAATATAATTGAGTTAGTTCGCGTAGTGCGTACTCTTTTGGGTAATAAGGTAATAGGTTGTTTCGGTGTTGAACAATTTCTTTTTTGTCTGAGTCGGTAATTTTATATGTGACATCAGTGGGTTTGGCAATTATTTGGTATGGTCCTTTACGGAGGGGTTGTAGTTTTTTAGAGATTCCTTTTTGAGTGTCAAAATTGGGTATCAAAACAAATGTTCCAATTTTTAAATCGGAGGCTGGTGTAAAGCGTGAATTTATTTGTTCATTAATGTTTTGTCTTTGTAACAACTTTTTTGTTACTTTTTGGTAAATTTCATTGTGTTTTTTATCTCTGTTTAAAATCCATTCGGTGTGTGTACCGGAGGCTAATTTAAGAATTTGTGGGTGATGAAAATGATCTTCATCGTGTGTATGTAAAGGTAAGTTGTAACAAATTGATTCTTTATTCGGTTGACAATAACTTTGTGCATTTTTATGAGAGTTTGCTGTAAACATAATCGGTTTGCGTGGCTTTTGATTAAAAACCATTTCATATGGTGACATTCCTAGAGTTGTCGTGATTTGTGAGTTATATGCTAAGGGAAATAGTTTTACATCTGCTGACCATTCGGTATATCTTGTATCATTTCCATTGATGATACATCGAAGATATTCTTGTAGTGAACGGTTCATACCTTCGACTAAGCCGTTTGTCCAAGGTGCGTGAGATGTACGTGGTTTGTGTTTGATGTTATATAGATGACATAGTGTGATAATTTCATTATTTATGAATTCTGTACCGTTATCTGTAACTAGAATTTCTGGTAGTCCAAATTTGGCTATCCAGTGTTCATATAGTGTTGTGTAAGCATAATAAGCGTTACAATGTGGTACTGGGTTAAGTGCTACATAATGTGTAAACGCGTCAACAATTACCATAATGTAGGAGTTTCCTTCGGATGAGGGTGAAATTGGTCCTTTCGTATCAAATGAAATACGGTGGTTAAAGTACAAACTTTGTCCTTTAAAATCTTGTTTTTGTGCTATTTGTTTTTGATTTGGATAAGGTCTATTTAGCTGACATACAATACAATCATTGCATAGTACTTTTATCTAAATTGGTGCATTTGGAAAATAAAAGTTTTGTATGAAATTTGAATATGTTTTCTCTGATCCAGAGTGTCCTTTAATGTTTTGTGTATGTGAAATATTAAAAGCTATAAGAATCATACTTAGAGGGAGACAGGGAACTGTAGATTCATTTAATTTGTATTCTAGAAGGTCTGTGTTTTCGTTAATTGTTGTATTATTGAATTTTCGAAAATATCGGAGGAGTGTTTTATTTCCTAAAATAGTTGTATCTGCCTTGACGGGTTTAGTTTTATATTTGTGCCATGATTTTAGTTGTCTAATTACTGGGTCAAGATTTTGATATTGTTTCAAAGTATTAATTGTAATTTTATCTGTTGGGGGGAGAAAAATGTTTTCTATTTCTAATTTAGATAAGGGAATTGTATCAAGTGGGTCATGGAGGTCAAATACTTGATTTATTGTGTATTTTGAATCGTTTGTTTGTGGTCCTGATAAATTTTTTTTATCAGTTAGGTTTTCTTTTTCAATTAATGGAAAAAGGTCTTTTTTATGCGAGTGTTGTTTTACTCTTTTTTGTTGGGTGTTATTTTTTATCCATTGTGAGTATGGAATTGGTTTGAAAGTTGATGTTCCAAGTAGATCAACTTCGTAGTGATTATTTTGGCAATCTAAATAGAGTGGGAAGTGTTGTAGATTGTTTATCTGTGATTGTTCAACGTCAGTTTTTACTGCATATTTGCATTCTAGTCGGGGTGATGTTTCGTTTTCTGCAAGGTAGAATTTTATATTTTTGGGTATTTCAACTGTAGTTTTACGTGTAAGTAATTCAGGTGGTGTATTTCGACTTAATGTGTCTGGTAATGCAAGGTTTTTTCCTGCTGTCCAAACTATATGTAAGTTTGGGAATTTCATTAGAATTAGTTGAAATCTATAAACTCGGTGATTTGGATTAGATTTTTGTGTAAAGAGAAAAATGATTGGTTTGTGATCTGTGAAAAGAACTGTTGGATGTTTTGATCCAAGTATCAGAAATTCATATTCTGTTAGTGTATATATTATAGCTGTACACTCTCTCATTAGAGTTGAGAGTCGTAGCTCTGCTTGAGTGAATAATCGAGAATTTGCTGATATAAGATTCATTTTGTTTGTGCCATTGTGTGATTGTAATAATGCTGCGCCGATGCCAAATTTCGAAGCATCGCACATTGCATAGAATGGTTGATTTGGATCTGGAATTGTATTCGAAATTTGTTCAGTTAGGAGTTTTTTAATTTCTTCAAATCGTGCTTGATGTTCTGTGTTCCATTCAAAATTATTTTGTTGTCTAAGTATATTATAAAATGGTCTTAGGTATAATTGCATTTTATAGACATATTTACCTAAAAAATTTAACATTCCAAGGAATTCTTGGATTTTCTTTTTGTTTGTTGGTGGTTGGAGTTTTTGAATAGCATCAATGCGTGATTTTAATGGGGTGATTGTTTTTCTTTCTATATTATGTCCTAAGAATTTAACTCGTGTTAAAAAGAAGTGTGATTTATCGGGGGCGGCCTTCAGATTTTCGTTCTGAAGTATTTTGTGATAATGTTCTAAAACTTTAAACATTTCTTCTTTTGTCTGTGATTGCATAAAAACATCGTCTAAATGAGTGATTGCGTTTTTCTTGAGTATTAGTGGTCTAAAAATTTTGCTCATAAAAGCTGAAAATGCTGCTGGTCCTATGGATATTCCATAGAATAGGCGATTGAATTCATATTGCTGATTTCCAATAACAAATTGTGTTAAGCGTCGCGATTGTTCATCTAGTGGCATTTGATTATATGCACTATTCATATCTGCGGTTGTAAAGTATTTTCCGTTTATTTTTGTTAAAATAACTTGTATTGGTTCAATAGGCCAATTGCATTTTGATTCTTCTATTAGTGAATTAAGGTATCTAGCGTCTAGAACTATTTTTAATGATTCTCCTTTTGCTAGGATGATAACAGGGTTGATAAATGTGTTACCTTTTGGTTGTTCTTCTTTGTTTACCGGTGAGATTATATTGTATTGTTCTAAAATATCAAGTAATCTGTTCACTTTATCGTGTAAATGAATTGGTACTTTACTTGCTCTTTGTTTTTTGAAAACTGCGTCAAGTTTTAATGGGAGATGTAGTGATGAACTGATTTTGCCAACATCAAATTTAGATGTTGCATAGACTGATGAATATTTTATTAGCTGTTTGGCTAATTTATCAAATTCGTCTTGTGTTATTTGTGAATGTTGGAAGTTAAACATTGCTAAAAACTTCTGTTGAGTCTCTGTGTAGTTACTTATGTTGAATGTAGGTTTGAAATATGGAGTTTTTGTGAAATAATCTGTATTTCTTTTTTCATTACTTATTATATTATTTATGGATAATTCTTCATTAAGAATTGTAGATTGACAAATATCTAATAATTGGAGTATATTATTTACGCGGTATGCTTTTTCATGTATTGGTGATATCGTAGCGTTGGTTTCGCAATAGCCTAAAAGTCCTAAAGGTAATGTTTTTTGATAGGGTGTATTGTTGTATACATGTAGAGAAATAATATCTGAATTCGAGTTTTTCAAATATTTTATGGATGAAATTGTGATTTTGAAAAACTTATGGATAGGTTTGAATTCAAAATCTGACATATAGAGTTGTTGTTTGTTTTGTTTTTTATCATATTGGTGAACTTGTTTTTTTGAAAAATTATATATGTTTCCTGATAGTGGTTTCAGGTGTTTTCTTTGTTGATTATATATTGGATAAAATTTTGAAAAGAATGGTGGTTGTTTATTTAATCTTTGAAAAAATGTTAGGGATGTGTCTTTTGTTTTTGTGTATTTATCTTTGATTAGTATTTTACTATTCAAAATGTTGATTGTTGGTATATATTTGGAGATAAATGGTATTCCAATGATATTGTGTTTAATATCAGTGATATGGAATATTTGTTTAAATGGTTTATTTAAAATTTTATTTTGTTCTATTGTTCTTGTGGGGAGAAGAAATAATTGAATTTTTCCATAGTTTACCAATGTTGATCCCTGTGCTGTTGCTAGTTTACTGGATGTTTCAAGAGGTGTTAATTTTGGGTGTAATGTTTTTATCTCATTCCATGTGGGAATGTTTATTATGTTTGATTCTGCTCCTGAATCAATTAAAAAATCAATTTCAAGATCTGGTGGTTGAAATTCTTTGCTTCTTGGACTTTCTAAAAGAAATGGTATTGTCCAAATTTTTTCTTTGGGTTGTTCTTTTTGTATATTTTGATAGATGTGATTTGTATTCAAGCATTTTGTTTTATTATTTTCATTGGATTGATTTGTAGTGTTAATTTCGTTAGTTTCTTGTGCCTTTTGTGTAGAATGGATGGGTTCAATATAATAATTGTGAAGGAGTTCTAATTGATTTTCGTATATATGTGATGAAAAAGGTTGTTCATATATAATAGGTTCGTAGTCATTTTCGATTGCTATCATATTTATGGAGGTAGTGTTTTCTGTATCACTTTCTGAATCTGATGATTCACAGTTTATTTGAATTAGTTGTAGTTCGTTATTTCCTGTGTCATCAATACCTGGGGGGTCTGATGTTGTTTCTGGGTTTGATTGTACTTGATTAATATTTCTTTGATGTTTAGGTGTACTACTTCTGTGGCGATTGTTAGAATTATTATAATGGTTATTATTCCTGTGTGGTGATTGGGAATAATTTCTATAACGATTATTATAACTTGAATGTCGATTTTGTGAGTTGTTTCGTGATCTGTTTTGATAATTATTGTTTGGTCTGTTATAGTTTGATCTATTATATGAGTTATTCCTTGATCGATTGTTCGGGTAATTCTGGTTTCGGTTGTTTGAATAACTTCTATTCCGATTATTGGAGTAGTTTCTATTTCTATTGTATGATGAGTTTCGTGATTGATTGTTTGGATAGTAATTATTTCTTGATTGGGAATTAGATCTAGAAACAAATTGTGTTGTATTTGAATTTGATCTGGAGTAGTTATTTCGACTATTTGGTCTGTTGTAATGATTTTGTGACGAATTTTGTGTATTTCTTCGTTCTGGTGATCTTCCTCTATAACTTGAGTTATATGGTGATTGATTTCTCGTGTAGTTGGTATTGTTTGGGAGTGGTTTTCCTGAACTGTTGTTGCTGTATACATTTTTGTTCGGTAGATTTTGATCTTTCTTCATGTATTGGTAGAACGATTTATTCGGTTCTTTATATTTTTGAGGTTTGTTTTGATTGTCCTGTTGTTTTTGTCTACATTCAGAAATACTATGTCCGTATCGTCGGCAATAATTACACCATTTTTTGAAAGATGGTTTGCCTTTAAAGTTTGGGTGTTTTTCATAAATATTGAGTATTTCAGTGATTTTTTCAACGAGGTCTGTATCTGAATCCTGTATATTATTGATATTTGTGGTATTTGTTTCAATTCGATTAACATTTTGTAATTTCAGATTTTCTGTTTCTTCAAGTTTCATTGTGATTTCCGCTTGCTCTAGCTTGTCTACTAGTTTTCGAAAATCTAAATCGGGCTCTCGAATTGAGGAGGGATGGGATGCTCTCTTTTTTATTGCTATTTTCCTTAATTGAGGTGTTAAGGTCATCATTAAGATTTCTGTCATTTTTGTGTTTTTATAATCGTGTGTATTTAATGAATATGCTTTTCGAACTAGTGTTTCGATACGTACTGCTAATTGTTTGATGGTTTCATTTGGTAATCTGCGAATTTCATTACATAAAACTCTTTGTTGTTGTTTATTTCTTTCGGAGTCAAACATTTTTGAAAATTCTTGTGTAAATCTCTTCCAATTTGATTTTATTTCTATAGGCAATACTGAAAACCATTTTTGGGCTGCGCCGTCTAGGGTTGTCTGTATCAACGCTGTGCGTCGATGTATCCAGTTTTGATGTAGTGGCGTATTAATTGGCTCAGGTCCTATATTTAAAATTAAATTTGCTGTTACTGCATTTAAATAATCTTCTACAGAATATTCAGGGTCTGTTCCTGTGAATACCATTAATGGTTTGTTTGATGTTATTGATGATCCACCCATCAGGTATGGATTCATTGTCATTTGTAATGATTCTGCTGCATTTGGCATTTGTGAAAAATTAGAAAGTTGATTTTTTGTTATTTCGTGTTGTTGAAGATAATATGGAAGTGGTATTTCATTTTGCATTTGTGTTGGTTGATATGAGTGTGTAATCATTGGGTTTTGTGGCTGAATTGGTTGAAAAGATTGTGTATTAATTGGGTTTTGCATTTGTTTTGGTTGTTGATTTTGTGTATCTATCTGGTGTGGAGGAAAATTTCTATGATGTGTATATGGTTTCTGCACTCCTTGTCCGTGATATTCTTGGGTATATGGTGCAAATATATCTGGTTGTAAATGATCATCATCTGAGGATAGGTAATCCGTTTGATGAGGTGCTTGTTTTTTATTTTTATTCTGTTGAAAGAATGGGTAATTTTCACTATGATCCTGTGGAGGATGTGGATTAGCTTGAAAATTTACTGAATTGGTTGTTGCCATTGGATTATTCCAATATCGAGATCTGATTTGATTATTATTGTTATTTCGTGGAGAATAGTTTGTTTTTGATGAATGTGTATAATTATAATTATGTTCCGCAAAATTGTTTCTTGTGAATGTTCTGCGTGTTTTTGACGGTATTGTCATGGGTCTATATGTTTGGTAATCCATTTGTGAATATTTTGGAGCAACCGAAGGTTTAACGGTTGATTGTAAGGTTACCTGTGCTAGCGAAGTGTTTGTATTTCTTGGTGTTGTTAAATTTGGACGTATTGGTGAAATACTTTGTTGTGTAGTTGTTGTTGTTTGGACAATTTCTTCATTTATGAAGTGTGATGGTGTCTGAATATCTTGTTGAGTGAGATTTCTAGTTCCATTAAGGTTTTCATTGTGTATAACGGTCGAATTTAAACTGTTATTTCGAGTATCAGGTAAAAATGTATTGTAGTTTAATGGTGTTGCGTCAATGGTTATTGGTACTACTCTTACATAATCTCTTATATAAGATATTGTACTTATTGCTTGGCTTGCAATTGATTGTGGGATATTTATAAATGCATAATGAGACCATTCGGGGTCCCAAACGTAGTCTGACTGTTCTGTGATGGCGGTATCATCGTTTGAATTTTGAGGTCTGAAATTTTTTCTTGCTTGTGAAATTAAATCTATATTATGTGTGAAATAATCTATTATAAACCATGCCAAAATTTTTTGTAAATCATGTTTTGTATGTTGTGAAACATCATCTTTGGTGAAATTTTCTTTAATTGTATGTAGAAAAGTTGAAAATAGTGTGATTTCATGTCGTACCTTTATATGTTTGGATGTCTCTGTCGGTGAGACATTTGAGATTGGGATTTCGTTTTCTAATATTGAGATATAACTATTTATTATTGCAAAAACTTCATTAGTAAATATGGAGTTTGCTCTTTGTGAGTTATGATATTGTATGCTTTTTATATATTCTGAGAATACTTTTGAAAATTCTAAATCAAGGTTGTCTGTTTGAATTACATATTTGCGGTGATTCGGGTTTGGTGAGGTGAATTCTATGGTGTAGATTCCGTAGTGTTGTGTCAAATTACATATATCTTTCAGATAGTGATCAATAATTTGTCTTTTGATCTTTACATCGGGGAACTCTGCTTTACATGGGCTGATTCCGGGTTCAAATAAATTTAGTAGTAAATTCTTGCAAAGTATATGCTGTCCTCTATCAGTGGGTGCATCTACAAGGAAGGGGAAGATATCGTCATCATCTGGACTATCTTCACTTGGAGTGTGTGTTTGGCTCATTTTTTCGTTTAATGACTGTTAATAGGTAATTATCGATGTGTCTAATTGGTTGATTCCAGTTGTATAAATGTACTGGTTTGTGTTTATATTGCTTTTTTATTCGTCTTTTTCCTCTTTTTGATGAATTTGAAGTTGTTTCTGAGTCAGAAAAATATAAATGATCGTGTATGGGGCAATTTTTATCTATAGATTCTTTTAATTTATAGAGTTCGTCTAAAATGCTGGCTTCTGATTCTAAAAATAAGTTTCTATTTTTGGAAAATCTTTTTCGTGTTATTTGTCTTTGTTTAGTTATTATTTTTCTTTTTAGTGTTTGTCGTTTTGTTCTAATATATCCAACTGTTTGTGTGTGAAGTGTGATTACAAGGTCGTATTTTTTGTTTTCTATTTCACAGTTGTGCAAAACGATTGTTTGTTTGTTTCCTAGATTTTTAAATGACATAAGGTTTAGGATGACGGATGCAAAAAGTTGTTAGATGATTTCTATTTTCTTAAATTGTTAGTCCTAACGATTTTTTGGTTAGCTTAACCTGGGTCTATTTGTTCAGGGTTGGAGAGAAAAGTATATCGATTCCGAAGAATGATTTTTACTTTCTCGTGGCTAGTATAAGCTAAGGTGTTAACTTACTTAATCTTACTTAAGGGTAGTGATTGTGGTCAAGGGTTGGAGAATAGTAAATCGATCCACAAGGTTCAGGTATAATTAGAACGCGAGTAGTTCGTTAGATACTATTTTAAACTTACTAAGTCTAAGATTTATCCTGGGTCTTGATAAGAGGAGGGTTCAAGTGAAGGATGAATAACCGAAGTTCTTCACTGTTTATCCTAATTTGAATGATTAGTTTTGTTGAAAAATTTCTATTAGTCTTGGGTTTTTTGAAAGGGTTGGATAGTGAATCGACGTTTGAGGTCGTTAGACACTAGCTAAGTGGGTGGGGGAGAACAAAATTGTTCTTTTTGATCCAAGGATAGGCCTTGATGATCAAGTTTAAATTTAATTAAATAGAAAATGAATTAAGACCCAAGGATAGCCTTGATGATCTGATTTTAAAATTAAGTGAATTTAAGTTTAAAATGGTTTAAATTTGTTTAAGAAAAAGATTTAGTGTTTTAATGATATTAGTGAGTTTATGATTGCTGTTATGTTTTAGGTGATGAAGCTGGGACAACTGATGATTTTATGATTTCTAACAGTTTATTGTCATGCTACTAATTTTTGTTTTGATTTTCAATAAATATTTTCCAAATATGTTTTATAGAATACTGCAGAATTTTAGGAGAACGATCTGAGATCTTTTTATCAATCGTTATTGTATATTACTATTTTTTTAGCGCCTGAAATGATCATGAAGATTGACTTCAAGATTTAAGTTTGCAAATGAAAATCTAAATTCATTGCTAATAAGATTCTAAATATAAAAGTTTATGTTGGCTTTTGCCGTACTATCATATAACTATTCGGTAAGTTTCTACTTTGTCGTATGTCGTCTCTGGTTCGAGGTCTTCTTCCAATTCCGGGTAGTTCTCTTATCGTTCGGAATATTGGCTTTGATCTATTGAGTCGTAGAGACATTTCGATTAAATTATCGTCGTGTAACATTTTAAAAATGTTTTGTCTAATTTCTAATCTATTTTTGGTTAATTCTAAGCTATTAAGGTCTTGTTCGAGACTTATGGTCGCACCAAATGAGTTATAACCGAGGTGGTTAACTCATAGAGTAATTTCGGATAGGGTACACCGTCTGCTCGTCACGCTATCTTATTTTCGGCCGGATAGATTCGTGCAACTTCTTAGTCTAATACCGATCCTAATCTTACTCTTATACTATCTAGTCTCAGGGTGTTTAACTAGTCTCTGCTAGGCTCAATAGATCTAGGGTATACTGGTTTATTGCGGCTGCTGAAGTCTTCTTGGAGAGTCAACTAATTTCTAAGTTAAATTCAAATCTCTCTGGTGCTGAAATTACAAGTAATTCCAGCACTTACAAATAAGTGGGTTGTTAGTTAGATGGCTCATGATTGGTTAATATTAAATACTTTACAGTGGTAAAATATCTAATTTATCCAATCATAAAATGTAGTTTAGATCAGGTTCCAAATTGAACGTGAAATAGTTTTTTACTTTTTTACCTTTGTACCGACCTAGAATTTTTAAAAATCTGTATATTTTTTAATTCATTTTGTGGTCTCATTCGCAAATCCACGAGCACCAAATGAATGTTGAATGTAAGCAAGATCGAGTAAAAACATCTTAACAAAAATGTTTCAGCAGTGAATGATCGTTATGAAATATAAAAATAAGCTTTTAAATAATTCTTTTGAAGAAAACTTAAGGGGTAAAATTTGGAAAAAACTAGTTCAAACTTTTGACCTTGTGGCAAGATTGAAGATTAGCTCCTCACTTCGACGGTGACTTTCTTGACTTTTTATAATTGAAGAAATACATTTTTCCTCAATGTTGTTCAAGCTAATATTAAATCGTGATGCCTTCTCTGCATTGAGTTGATTTTTTTTGTTAGTCGCTAATAATACGGGGACGTACTTCATTTCCGGGTATATTTCACTTTTTAAACATTTCTTCAATGATTTTTGTTCCCTAAATTTCAAATATCTCGAAAATTCAATAGAATGGATTGCCTGATTTATCGTTGTAGAGTTTTTTCAGTACCACTTTTTCCATGTTAAGAAAAACTGGCCAAACCTTTTCGTTTTTCAGTCTAAATTTAATAAGTAAAGCAGGCAACTAATTGTTATGATAGAAAATATATATTCAAGCCGTGAAAATCTTACTTTGTTCCAAGAAGATTATTTTTTGAAGCTTCACTTAGCAATTCGTTGGCCGAAAAAACGGGAAAAAAATCAAAAGTTACTTGTTTTAATCTTAGTTTTTTAAAGATTATTCACTTTTCAAAGCTGTAATTAAATTACTCTGAAATTGCGAAAATTTTAGGATTTTTTTAGTTCCTCTCATCGCATCTGTGCACAAAAAACTCAATTTAAATGAATGCTCTGAACTTTTTGGGCTACTTGAACAGCAACCAACTTCTGTTTTTTTTAGGAAAAGAATTGTCTCCTGCACAGTAACCGGCTGGCTAAGTTTTGAAATAAAATTGTAAGAAGTTTTTTGATACCCATTTTTAAATAAAAAATTGATATCAGTTTGGGCAATGATTTTTTGCTACCAGATTGATACCTGCACATCTAAGGCAATCACTAATCTCATAATTTATTTGTTTTTGGCATGGACACAGCTTTGCGGCAAAAAAGTCAATACCATAATATAGTATTTTACTAATAAAGTTTGAAAGTAGTTTGTCGCTTTCGAGAATAATGACCTGAAACACTTTTCCTGCAAATCTCCATAATCAAACAAACTTCAACTGTAGGTTAACTTAAAGCACTTAAAAATCAATACCTAATTGAAAACAAAGATAAATCAATTTGATTTTTTTTGCATTATAAGGGGTTTCAAAATGGTTAATTTTAATCATTTTAACAAGGCTCCTCAAAGCTTTTCATTTATAACGCACAATATCTGTGGAGCGGGATGATTCGTCTCAAAGCTTCTTAAATTAGAATGAAACTTCTCTCACTGCGACTCGAAAAGTGTTGGAAAATGGTCAATTTTAACCATTTTGATAAGGTTTTTTCTACACTTTTTGATTTACAACGTACAAGATAACCGCAGCGTTTTTAGAATCATTAACCTCAGCTCGAAATTGTTTATTTGGATTTTATCAACTGTCTGAAGATACTTTTTGGTTTTCATGGAGTCACGCGTGCAGCAACTTCAAAATGGTATTTCAATTTTTAGAAAAAAATTTGAGTTGCTGTGCTTGATTTTGTCTGAAGTGGGTAGTATTCCCAAATAGGAAAAAGATTGATATACAATATCTAAATCAAAACTATCCAGCACGCGCCCTAAGGTTCAACGATGCAAGAACCTAAAAAATGCGAAACCTGAAGATTAAATCATAAGAATTCTGCAAAAATAATCTCACAATTCGGACTTATCTATGAGGAAACAACTTTCAAAATTATATTTGTTATTTTTATATTCTGTTTATCTTTACAGGTACAAAACTGTCATGTATCAGTTCGTTTGAGGATAAACAAATGAAAAAATTTTCATTCTCTGAATGAACGATCTCGGTAGCCAATTTTGAGTTAGGACCGATGTGGTTAACTCATAGAGTAATTTCGGATAGGGTACACCGTCTGCTCGTCACGCTATCTTATTTTCGGCCGGATAGATTCGTGCAACTTCTTAGTCTAATACCGCTCCTAATCTTACTCTTATACTTTCTAGTCTCAGGGTGTTTAACTAGTCTCTGCTAGGCTCAATAGATCTAGGGTATACTGGTTTGTTGCGGCTGCTGAAGTTCTCTTGGAGAGACAACTAATTTCTAAGTTAAATTCAAATCTCTCTGGTGCTGAAATTACAAGTAATTTCAGCACTTACAAATAAGTGGGTTGTTAGTTAGATGGATCAAGATTGGTTAATATTAAATACTTTACAGTGGTAAAATATCTAATTTATCCAATCATAAAAATTAGTTTGGATCAGGTTCCACCCATCCGGGTTTTACAGAGTTTTTTAGAATTATCTTTCTGCAATTCAAAGGATGGACGATGAACGTTGGTATTGGGCCAACATCGTATTCTTGTCCGGTTCCTCTTGTTAGAGAAGTTCCAGGACGCTGGAGTTGGGGGCATTAATCGTTGTGTCTTCTTGTGACAACGACTGTGTTTCCCAACGAAATCAATATGATTTCAAAATGGTTTGCTATGACGGGTTTTTCTGTATTATGTAGAGAACTTGTTTTATGTTCAACCTCGTCTGGGAATGGCGTGGAGATTGTGCGTGGAGGGGATGCCTTGTAACTCGGATCTGTACGTATACTTGAACATCGAGGTGGTCATTGGTCTAGTTCAATGAAGTCCTTTTCTGCGAAGTCAAGTCGTACTCTAAATCCTTTGAGTTGTGATTGTGGACTTCATATCGGTTGTGGTTAGCCCTTTTTGTTCGAGTGTAGTGGGGTCATTTTGTCTTTGGATGTTCGTCTTTGGTGTTGTATGCTGATCTATATACTGCAAGATATAATTTACATTTTAAAAAATTTTTTTTTAGTTCAGTTTTTTTATTATGAATTTAGTTAGTTGTTTTCACAAAAGCATTTTGTTTTAGTTCGGTTATTTTGAAGAGTTACTCGCCCTTGAGTACCTCTTATTAAAAATAAAAGTTTGGTCACAAAGCGTGGATGTAGCGCGGTGGGTTAGGCCGGCTATAGAGCATGCTCAGGACGTCCTCTCTGGTGGGTTAGGCCAGGAGTGGGAGTAAGATTTCGTGCGGTTTCTTTGAGAGGTCCTTTTATGTGATAATGTTTTATGTTGATTTTAAGTTGGTCTTTCTTATGTTCCTTTGGTTGTGTCCTTTTTTCAAAAATCAAATTGTTTTTGTTATGGGTTTGTCTTTCGACTTTTTTGTGTTTTATTATTTCTTTCTTAGACTTTATAATAGTCTTCAAAAGAATAAATTATCCAGTTTTAAACTGGGTTAATCCGGTTTGGGTACCGTTGGCTTTCTTTTCTTAGTCATGCTGTTATTTTATGATTTGTGATGTTTAGTAAGCTGCGTTGGTTAGTTTGGTTTAGTATATAATTCCTTTCCAACCGGGTTAAAGGAAAGTTTGAAACTTGTTATCGTGTGTTAGAGAGGTTAAGTGTGAAAACTTGAAATTGAAATTCATTGTTTAAACAATTCTTCGTGGGCGAGCTGTGCGAGTTTGGATATAATTCTTGTGCGAGTGAATGAAAATATCAAAAGGTTAGTACTGCATTTTCATTTAATTAATTTAATACATAGAATTTCAATTTAACTGCTAGTTTTGGGGAAATTTAAAGTTATAAATTTTCATCATATTTAAATTTACTGCTTTATGGGGGAATAATTTATAAATTAATTTACTACATTTGGTATAAATTTTATCAGATTATTTTGTGGAAAATATTAATGAAGTTTAGAATAATTTTAACAAGGTTTTATTTTTTATTTTTGTTTTCTGTTTTTTGCTGATGATCGTGGTATGAAGACTAAAAATCTAAAAGAAACATGAGTAAGGAATGGTTAGTATTAATTTAAATTTATTAGTAAAGAATATTTGAAATTATACTTACCTGTTAATCGCACCAGATGAGTTAGGACCGATGTGGTTAACTCATAGAGTAATTTCGGATAGGGTACACCGTCTGCTCGTCACGCTATCTTATTTTCGGCCGGATAGATTCGTGCAACTTCTTAGTTTAATACCGCTCCTAATCTTACTCTTATACTTTCTAGTCTCAGGGTGTTTAACTAGTCTCTGCTAGGCTCAATAGATCTAGGGTATACTGGTTTGTTGCGGCTGCTGAAGTTCTCTTGGAGAGACAACTAATTTCTAAGTTAAATTCAAATCTCTCTCTGGTGCTGAAATTACAAGTAATTTCAGCACTTACAAATAAGTGGGTTGTTAGTTAGATGGATCATGATTGGTTAATTTTAAATACTTTACAGTGGTAAAATATCTAATTTATCCAATCATAAAATGTAGTTTGGATCAGGTTCCAATTTGTTCAAATAAAATGTAACTTAGAAATATTTAGCTCGCGTGCTCTGGTACGTCTCCTTTGTATAAAAAAATGCTCTTCTTTGCAACGGTGGAGTCGAGATTTAATGGGTAACTCATCAAAAGTCTCTATAAGTTTTTTTTTCATGTTTTTTTAAGGATGAAAGGATCTGAAAAAAAGGATGAGAAAAAAGTTTAAATATTTTCATTGGTCACAGTAGCATAAGCAAATTGCACAATAGTTTTTTGTCGAAAAATAACAAGAACAAAAAAAATCAAAATTCAAAAAAAAGTTCAAAATAGTTTTTTTTTGCAGAAATGGTTTTATTTTTTAAAAGTTTTTTTTTCCATAAATGGCACTAAAAGCTTTCCAAAAACAGTTTTGCGAAAGTTTTATGGCTTATTTTTCTCTATTAAGCTTGCTCCCTTGCTTGAATCATTCGAAAATACACTAAAACTCGAAAATTCAAACCGGTTTTTCTCAACACTGGGACAACTTCTCAAAAACAATTTGATGGTGTTCGAATTAGGGTTGATATGCCAATTGACTTACTGTGAGGAGTTATTGTGGTAAATTTTTTGGCTGAATATCAAAAAAAGGCTGCTTGCTCACCTTGTTTGCTCGAAATTAGACTAAACATTAAAAATTTCGAACCGCTTTTTCTCGACACGTTTCAACGTTTTATTAACGTTGTTCGAATAACGACTGAAAAAGCTTTAACGCGATATATTACTCACCCCATAACATTGATAATTTGTTCCAAATGGTCGGAGCTAGGTGCAAATCTAGGATTTTCTCGTGGGGGTGGTATTTTAAAAAAAAATTCGAAAATTTTGTCGACCTTTTTATTAGGTGATTATATTGATTTTCCCAACTTCTCCAAGGACTGAAAAAACCGTGTTTTGGCCATATTTTTTGCACCGCAGGCACAATTTTTGAAAAACAGGACTAAAAGAAGGCGTTTTAAGGCATTTTTTGGAAAATTTTCACGAAAAAATTGAGTTTTTTCAGTACTCGCTTCCACCTCAAAATTAGTAAACATTGGCGCCCAAGGCCGCCGCGCCCTGTCAAATCCGCTACTGATCGGAACAATAAAAAATTTCTCGTGAAAGAAGAACATACAATTTTCTTATGAAAGGTTAACATGCAATTGTTTCTGAAATTCCAAGTGTCCAAGCATCGTTTTATAAAATTGATGCCTCAAACATTTTTAAGTTATTAAACGGTTATTAATTTTTTGTGGCGTTAATGGAATGAATCAGCAAAATCTAGAAGACTTCTGCGTAAATTTACGGGCCGTCACATTCTCTCGAGTTCAGCTTCTGTTTCCGACTAACTTATAGATGTGTTTTTTTTTGTTTCGTCCACTTTTGCTTCAAAGAACTATCAGCTTTATTGCAAATTAGAAATCAGAATTGTTAATTGATGGCAACTAATAAGTTATTTATAATAGTGTCTTATATATTCAGACTTTACAGACGTTTTTGATGATTTGGCTTTGAGATGGTTACCCTGTTGTTAATTGAAATGCTCTGGTCGAATTTAGATCAGTTCGTTTGTCTTTCACAAACTTAAACTGATTTGGTGTTCATGTCTCTCATTTCGATCTTGTCGCATATCTTCTCGGCGAGCATGGTGCAGACAGAGACCAGAGGGCCACTGGGTGCATCTGGGATGAGGGAGCTGTCAATCACTCTCAAGTGGCCCACTCCCCACACTCTGCCCTGGCTGTCAGTCACTGCCAGGGGGTCCGAGTAGCTCCCCATTCTACACGTCCCACTGTAGTACCCATGCGATGACGTCATCTCTCTTACGTAATCCTCCAACTCGTTGTCTGATTGGACATTGTTGTCAGGCAGAATCACAGTAGCTACATCGTCAGAAAGAACCTCGTGCTCAAACACTTCTCGTGCTAGCCGAACACCTTCTACCGCATTGTCAACGTCCCGCTGATCACTCAGCATTGCGTAATCTACCAGGGGTGGGTCGTCAAAATCATTGCTGGACAGAGTTACGGATCCCTGGCTGTAGCACTGGTTGGGTGCAACCATGATTGAGTATCCGGGTGTTTCGCTGTGGTCTTTCTGGAACCCGTTAGACTGTGGAAAGGGCCCAAAAATGGCATCTGACACCATGAAATTGACATTTGGTCTGTCGAGCTTTAGCAAAAGAAAAAACCATTACAAACAGTCTAAGCCAATTCACTCACAAACTCACAGTTGGATTTCTGAATCTAGATTAAACGATTCAATTTTTATGTTTTACTGGCTGGAAGTTTGGAGCGCAATAATTTGTTTCTTCTCATAAAATGGGTTCAAGAATTGAAATCATCAAATCAGACTTCTTATCATTGGAGAAATTTTTTGAAAAAAAAACGACAAAAATAATCCTTTTTCTGGAAGATCGCGATTAGAGGTTACTGATTCGAGCACAAAAAATGAAAAGCGAGGAGTTAAAGTGGTTTTTAAACCTTAATCGTGCTCGTATGCTGGTCTTTTCCGACCTAAAAAAATGTTCCCAACCATTAACAAATTGTAGGTGAACTATAAACTATGAGCCAGAAAAATCAACCTTGCAATCGAGTGTCCTACATTGACTATACGCCATCAAAGTTAGTTTGAATGTTAACAAAAATAGATGAAAGGGAAGCAAAAGAACAAAAAACATTATCTTTCTCGTAACACTGAAAACCCTTCTCTTACGTTGTCGTCGGTTTTGATAGACGCGGCAACTTGGATTCCGAACGAAGCGTGAGGTCCCGAGTGACTCACGAACCAATCACGGTTCGCCATCTCTTTCTTGTTGCCCGTATACTTCTCATAGTAGTAATTATTCGAATTGACAGTGCAGACAACCGGCACTGAAATGGGTGCTTGTAAGTTTTTCCCCACTCCTTGTAGATTCAACACAGGTTCGATTCCCAGTGCCTCCAGTTCTGCTTTCGGTCCAATTCCAGAGAGAAGAAGGACTTTCGGTGTCAAAATGGCACCGCAACAGACAATCACTTCCTTGTTGGCGATCACTTCCTTCATATCTCCAGTTTTGGAATCCAGATATTCGACACCTGGGTTTACTCAAAGATCAGTTCATTTTGAACTTCAAAATTAGTTTTCAGAATTTGTAAAGTCACACTGATGGCACGATTCCTCAAATGAAATTAAGATTCGGGAAACCTCTTTAAGGAATGAGAACAGGGGCGGATTTAGGAAGGGGGCGGGGGGGGGGGGCCGGGTTTCGGACGCCCCCCTTCAGGGATTCGACCCCCGGCCGACCCAAAGAGCCCCCCCTTTGATACTTTTTCAGAAATCCATTTTTGGCCGACCGACCCTAAAATTTTTCTAAAGGCGCCTTGGGCGCCAATATATACTAACTTTGAGCGGGAGCGCGCGCCGAAAAAAACGCGATTTTTTTGTCAAAATTTTTCAAAAAAGTGCCCAAAAACGGCTTTTTTGACTGTTTTTTTTTTTTCAAAAAATTGCCTGCGGCGCAGAAAATTTAGCAAAAATAGGGTCAAAACAGTGCTTTGGGAGAGCTCGAAAAATCAATTTGGTCGACCTAAAAAAAGGTCGTCAAAATTTTGGAAAATTTTTTGAAAATCCGCCCCCCTCGAGAAAATCCTAGATCCGCTCCTGAATGAGAAGACTTTAAAAATCTATTTTCTTTTAAAAAATTTATTTATCGTAAACTATATTCATTAGGGGAGATCTTAGTTAGAAGAGTTTTTATAACAGTTCTGTAGAAGAGAAGACACTTATGTTACCTGCTGCGTATGACTGTTCGATGATGACTTTTGATGCGTTGGTGTGACAGAGAACGTGCAGCTTCTCCCTGTGGAGCACCGGGTGCAGGTATGCCTGCGAGGGACTCCATCTCACCCCTTTGAAAGTGTGCGACTCAATCTGGGCGAAGCCTTCCATCTTGCCCCCGTTCAGGTCCCTGGTCAAATAAAAACTCTAATTGTTGCCTGATTTTGAAACGAAGAAGTCTTGGTTTCGAAAATTAGGATGCTTGCAGCTTTTTTTTTACGCCAAAGTTAAACAAGGATTTTTTGTTCCAGTGAAGCGTATGAAACATTTGACAACAAGAACACTTTAGTTTTTTGCCGTTACTGTTCTGCGTTTTGCTTACTCACAGTGGTATCCTTAAGTATGTTGTAAGTTTCCACACGTACAACACCGATGGTGGGGCATTAATACCACGCTATTCAATGATGGTGAGGTAGTGAAGGTAGCGAAGCGAAGGTCTATCGTCAACGGTATAGTACGGTAGCAAATCATAGACAAACTCATCGCTCTTTGAGTGAAGTCTTAAAAAAATTCACAGGTGCCGCGAAGGTCACCTTATAAAAGCGCTTTTCAAAGCCGAGCACAATTGATAGCATTAAATAATAGAACGATTTTACAAGGATAATAATTTAAATACTTGCATATCTGGAGGGATAACATTCCCTGGTCGCGCTCAAAATCTAATAGAGTTTTACAAGCTTTAATATAGAGTTGTATTTTTTTCACTCATTTCTTTTCTCTTTGCTGTTTGTTAGTTGAACCCTTTTCATCTTAATCTTTATCTTCGATTTGATGATTCCATCCTGTTGTGCCATCGAATTTGGTGGTTGCAGCCCGTTTTTGTCCGAATCCTTTTCTCGTTTCGATCGTGTTATCCTCCGCCGTCAGGTTTTCGTTCCCTCTCAGGTTCCTGCTAGCTCAGCTCCTGGTGTTCCATCCTGTCCGTTTAGCTCGCTGCCTGACAAAAATTTGATGACCAACTCTGTGATATTTCTTAGTCCGATGTCGACAAGGGTGTTACAAGGAAAATGAACCCGTCTTTTGGTTTGTTTGATATCCCTCTTAGGCTTTTCACATGGTGTGTTAGCTGTTTGGCTTGTTTATTGCCAGTTGCTGTGCTCCTGCCAGTCACTTGCTTTCTTTTGTGGCATTCGTGCTTGTTTACTGGTGCATTGCCCCAGTTGGTGTGTCCTAATGTGCTGCTGCGCTCACCCGACTTCTTTTGGATTTTCCCCCAAAGTTTTGCAGGTGCCTTGTACCAATAATTGTTTCCTAGTTGGCTGTTTTGCTATATCTTCTCATTTTGTCCTTCCGCAGTTTCGAAAAGCATTGGGGTGCAGGTACTCCGGGATTTTCAATGTATAAAAACTGTTAGCTCTTTTTATGACGGGTTGATATGTAGGCGAAAAAGTCACTTAGTAGTGTCGGTCGACAGTTTCTGTACATTTTTGGATCGATACGTAAGCAAATCCGTTGTTCCTAAGTCGGTTGAGTTGCTTTTCGATTGTTTGTACCCATGCAGTGTGTGCGGCGTACGTAACAATTTTCCCGTCTTGCGTTTTTTGTCGGAACATGAATGGCTTTCGTGCTATCATTAGCGAATTTTTATCCAGCTGTCTTAAGTTTTTGTGTGGTGATTTTTCTGTCACTTAAGTGTTATTGGATGCTGGTTTTTAAATGTCTAGAACTTGAAACTTGGCCCTCTGGCTGATCACTCTCCAGACTCACTATTTCTGAGTGTTTGCCTCTAGTTGCTCGGCGACCAATTATACCTTCACCTTCTCCCCAGCAGTCCGTATCGTATATTTGCTCCGGCGTGAGTTGCGGCCTCTCCAAGTTCTTTTTGTCTGAAGATAGTCTTACAACATCCCAGATTTTTGATTTTTGTTTCAGAAGTTCTGCTGATATTTTTCCATTTAGCATATAAGCTGTGACCTTACCTTTCATCCATTCATCTTCTCGATCTCCACAGTCTGCCTTGGATGCTAATTCTACTATCTTCGCGTGGAAATGCTCCAGCGGTTTGTTTCTCTTCTATATTCTGCAGTTGAAGTTCTATTTTTCAAATTCTGTTTTTTCTGCTACAAAAATACCTTTAGGACATTGTCTGTAACATGACAGAAGTAGCAGGTGTAACTTTAATGCTCGTTTTTGCCTTATCCCATGTTTTTGTTTCGCTTAGTACTCCATTACTAACTATTCGTTGTATTATGTCTCTGTGTTTTTTTTCCGCTATTTCTTCTTCTAGAAATAGTGACGGTGGTCTACGTGGAGTAGTAGGTCGGCTCCATAGTAGTTTGCGAATGTCGATGTTTTCTTTGGCTAAAATCGTCGCCATCTGGAGTCCTACAATCCACTTGGGACATTCCACTGGCGGTTCAGCTGCGTTTTTGTGTCAGAATGGCAGAATAGTTCTTCTGATCTGCTGACTGCGGCATACAATGCGTATTGTTCACCCATAGTGGTATCCTTAGATATTTTGTACCGTTTCACTCGGAGATTGCTATCCCTCAGTAAGGTAACTCCTAAGTCTGAGAATAGACATTGTGGTCTTAGAAGTGGAGGTCTATTGCCGATTGCAGTTTACGCATTACGAAGCCAAACTGTGCATTTTGTGAATTGAAAACGGATTCCGCAACAAGGACGCTCCCTTTGTTCTTCTTTTGTTCTTTCATTTTAAGGTGTGTGAAAAGACGGTTTCGAGGTGTTAATTTAATCCTTTTTAATACGTAACCGTAGTTCATAAAGTTAGTCGGAGACAATAAAATAGCTGTCATCCGAAGGTGACAGACAAACTCCGAAGGTTAAATACCAGTTAGCGCCAGACAGATAAATGAATTAAGTAGCACAACTAGAAATGGGACTTGAACTAAATTTAGATACCATGACATTTCCCTCCTTGTAAAAATTAATGACTCTAATTACGTATCCAATGCATCAATGTTAACAGTAATCAATAGGGTTAATAACAAGTTTTGTCACTCAACTACAACACCTTTAAAACACAAACTTTTGAGTTTTTGCCGTTTCACAGCATGCCCTCTCCCTGGACGTACATATGACAGTTTTGTAAATTGTTTATATAAGTTTGTTACTCACACTTCTTTTTCTCCTCCTTTTCATTTGGCTCCTGACTTATCCGTCTTTTGGATGTTATCGATCATGACTGCCCCCATCTTAGTCACTGCGGTTCATTTTCTTCCCGACCGTCTAGAACTAGTTTCATCCAGTGAACTAGCTGAATCCTGACGTGTTATCCTCCGCCGTCAGGTTTTCGTTCCCTCTCAGGTTCCTGCTAGCTCAGCTCCTGGTGTTCCATCCTGTCCGTTTAGCTCGCTGCCTGACAAAAATTTGATGACAAACTCTGTGATATTTCTTAGTCCGATGTCGACAAGGGTGTTACAAGGAAAATGAACCCGTCTTTTGGTTTGTTTGATATCCCTCTTAGGCTTTTCACATGGTGTGTTAGCTGTTTGGCTTGTTTATTGCCAGTTGCTGTGCTCCTGCCAGTCACTTGCTTTCTTTTGTGGCATTCGTGCTTGTTTACTGGTGCATTGCCCCAGTTGGTGTGTCCTAATGTGCTGCTGCGCTCACCCGACTTCTTTTGGATTTTCCCCCAAAGTTTTGCAGGTGCCTTGTACCAATAATTGTTTCCTAGTTGGCTGTTTTGCTATATCTTCTCATTTTGTCCTTCCGCAGTTTCGAAAAGCATTGGGGTGCAGGTACTCCGGGATTTTCAATGTATAAAAACTGTTAGCTCTTTTTATGACGGGTTGATATGTAGGCGAAAAAGTCACTTAGTAGTGTCGGTCGACAGTTTCTGTACATTTTTGGATCGATACGTAAGCAAATCCGTTGTTCCTAAGTCGGTTGAGTTGCTTTTCGATTGTTTGTACCCATGCAGTGTGTGCGGCGTACGTAACAATTTTCCCGTCTTGCGTTTTTTGTCGGAACATGAATGGCTTTCGTGCTATCATTAGCGAATTTTTATCCAGCTGTCTTAAGTTTTTGTGTGGTGATTTTTCTGTCACTTAAGTGTTATTGGATGCTGGTTTTTAAATGTCTAGAACTTGAACCTTGGCCCTCTGGCTGATCACTCTCCAGACTCACTATTTCTGAGTGTTTGCCTCTAGTTGCTCGGCGACCAATTATACCTTCACCTTCTCCCCAGCAGTCCGTATCGTATATTTGCTCCGGCGTGAGTTGCGGCCTCTCCAAGTTCTTTTTGTCTGAAGATAGTCTTACAACATCCCAGATTTTTGATTTTTGTTTCAGAAGTTCTGCTGATATTTTTCCATTTAGCATATAAGCTGTGACCTTACCTTTCATCCATTCATCTTCTCGATCTCCACAGTCTGCCTTGGATGCTAATTCTACTATCTTCGCGTGGAAATGCTCCAGCGGTTTGTTTCTCTTCTATATTCTGCAGTTGAAGTTCTATTTTTCAAATTCTGTTTTTTCTGCTACAAAAATACCTTTAGGACATTGTCTGTAACATGACAGAAGTAGCAGGTGTAACTTTAATGCTCGTTTTTGCCTTATCCCATGTTTTTGTTTCGCTTAGTACTCCATTACTAACTATTCGTTGTATTATGTCTCTGTGTTTTTTTCCGCTATTTCTTCTTCTAGAAATAGTGACGGTGGTCTACGTGGAGGAGTGGGTCGGTTCCATAGTAGTTTGCGAATGTCGATGTTTTCTTTGGCTAAAATCGTCGCCATGTGGAGTCCTACAATCCACTTGAACCATTATACTGGCGGTTCAGCTGCGTTTTTGTGTCAGAATGGTAGAATAGTTCTTCTGATCTGCTGACTGCGCCATGTAATGCGTATTTTTCACCCATAGTGGTATCCTTAGATATTTGGTACCATTTCACTCGGAGATTGCTATCCCTCAGTAAGGTAACTCCTAAGTCTGAGAATAGACATTGTGGTCTTAGAAGTGGAGGTCTATTGCCGATTGCAGTTTACGCATTACGAAGCCAAACTGTGCATTTTGTGAATTGAAAACGGATTCCGCAACAAGGACGCTCCCTTTGTTCTTCTTTTGTTCTTTCATTTTAAGGTGTGTGAAAAGACGGTTTCGAGGTGTTAATTTAATCCTTTTTAATACGTAACCGTAGTTCATAAAGTTAGTCGGAGACAATAAAATAGCTGTCATCCGAAGGTGACAGACAAACTCCGAAGGTTAAATACCAGTTAGCGCCAGACAGATAAATGAATTAAGTAGCACAACTAGAAATGGGACTTGAACTAAATTTAGATACCATGACATTTCCCTCCTTGTAAAAATTAATGACTCTAATTACGTATCCAATGCATCAATGTTAACAGTAATCAATAGGGTTAATAACAAGTTTTGTCACTCAACTACAACACCTTTAAAACACAAACTTTTGAGTTTTTGCCGTTTCACAGCATGCCCTCTCCCTGGACGTACATATGACAGTTTTGTAAATTGTTTATATAAGTTTGTTACTCATACTTCTTTTTCTCCTCCTTTTCATTTGGCTCCTGACTTATCCGTCTTTTGGATGTTATCGATCATGACTGCCCCCATCTTAGTCACTGCGGTTCATTTTCTTCCCGACCGTCTAGAACTAGTTTCATCCAGTGAACTAGCTGAATCCTGACTTGAGTAGGAAACAAGTCGTTGTTTCCGACCCCGCTTTTTCTCTTTGGTTTCTGGAATTTCCTGTGGTGTGATTCCTCCGGTATCTCCCTTCCTTTGGTTCATTGCGATTTCCTGCTCGCGTGCGATTGTGTAGTCTGTCGTTGTCTCGTAATTACTAGATTACGTGATCCTGTCCCCCACTAGACGTTCCTTGTCCCTTTTCCCCAACGTTTGTTCCCCCACTTGTTTGTTTTGCTTGCTTCGATGTGATTAGTGGCAATTGATCCTCCGCGTCCGAGTCTGAATCCTCCGCGAATTCCAAATTTTGGAATCGTGACTTCTTTCCCATGGTGCTATGGAAAGTTCCCCTGGTGCCTTTGGAGCTGCTTGGCTGGTTACATCGCGTCAGTAACTTTCTCTTTAGGTCCCCTGGCGTTGGTGGTGCCGCGATTTGACCCGGTGCCCGTTTCTTTGGAACTTTAGCTTTCTTTAGTGCTACTCCCGATTTTCTAAGCACAGCACCATTACTCATTTCGATAGTATGCTTACTTTGATTAACTATGTCCGAATTTAATGGTCTATACCTATTTAAATTACGCTCCCCGGTCCTCTGCATCACCACTGCCGGTGGTATTGCTACTGGGTCACTTGGCGCCCGCACAATTCCAGGCTCATCCTCCTGGTTAACGGCTTAGTCATCGGCCAATTTCAGGGGTTTTCGCCTATTTTTCAGGTCGTACTCAGTGTCCGATCGGATTCCCCAGTTGGTATCCATAGGCTCCGGCATTGCTTGGGCGATTGGGTCTCGTTCATCTAAACATGCAGATTTAGATCGTATTACATTTTCCCAATTTAGGTTCCGTAAAGTAGGCTTTTTAGCCAGATTTCTGAGAACGGTGTTAGCTTCCCGACCGTGGTGCGCTTCGAACGGTGTTATGTTGAGGGTGGCGTTTTTAACAAATCTTAAAGCTCCGAGGGCTCTTTCGACCATTCGATCCAAGGGTTCCGGTTTATCCTCCCGCGCATACTTAAGTACTGAATTCTTGATGCTGCCAATCGTGCGTTCGACACATCCTGTTGCCCTATGATCATTCACTGGCGAGATGAGGATTTCAATTCCTTGTTCATGACAAAATGCCCTAACCTCCTTAGACATAAAGTTTGTTTCTTGATCAACTGGAATTTGGCGCGGAACTCCATGGGCAATTATGTATGCTTTTAAAAATTTAATAATTTTATCCGATCGGTTAGTATTACCGACCATAGCTGATGGCCAACGTGAGAACCGATCCACCGCCACCAAAACATACTTTTTAGACTCCTTCAAGTAGTTAATGGGCCCCCAAAAATCCAGTTGTACCGTTTCATTCGGTTCTTTTGGCTCAGGTATTTTCCCTATATCATTCTTCGAACACATGTTTTTTCAAGTTCTTACCCGCTAATGTGCATTCTTGTCAATTCCCGGCGGTAGTTGCTAAATTTTGGAACATGTACGGGTACCAAATGTCTTTAGCCGCGTCGTACATACTTGATTTCCCGTGGTGATAATAATATAGCCTATTAGCCACCGCCGCTTGCAAGGTGTTAGGGATCACTAGTCTCTCGTCCATCCACAGGCATCCGTCTCTTACGTGAAAGACCTGAGCATACTGCGCAAAGTACTTACTCATCGCTGCAATTTTTGAGTGTAAATGAGGGTCTTTACATTTAATTAATTCGATAATGGCTTGTAATTGTGGATCTGAATTATATTGTGATTCTATGAATCGAAGAATAAACAATTCGGGAAGAGCAGTTTGTTTACTGACGATTTTGCAATTTCTCGGAATGATGGACATAACCCTATTTTCCGGATTAACCGGTGGATAACTTTCACCAGGGTAAACCGACGGAATGGAAATAATAGTATTTGTTTTAGTGCTCCGGACTTCTGTTGTAACCGCCTGCATATCCACATCAATCTCCTCTACTTCATCGCTACTGCTGATGCTGGGGTGTCGTTCCAACAATTTTCTGATTTTACTTTCCATAATTAAAGTGTGTTTTAAAAGTGTTCGTTGAAGAATTTGGAGAAATGTTGAGTGTTTTTGAAGAGTTTAAGTAACTAAAGTTAGTTCAATAATAGTCCCAACTAAATTATTACCAGACTTAATTGACCTTCCGGAAATGCAATTCGTCGCTCTGTGATTGGTCCAATTTCCATCGCATGATCGTTCGCCCTCTACCGGTCGTTTTCTATTCGATATATTACAAACGCGTCTATTATTAGTAACCGGTGGATACTCGAGTCTATTTTTGGAGAAAGTTTCCTTTTCAAATCCGAGGGCGGATCTAATTCTTTCAATTTTTGCCACCGTAAACATACAATCGTAGGTGCTAACCGGTTGAGGCTCCAAAGTGGGATGCCTTGATAGATAATCAGCGAGTCCAATCTTTGCTCCGGGTTTATGCTCTACTTGAAAATCGAACGGTATAAGACGATCTAACCACCTTGTTAATCTGCTGAACATTGTTTTGTTCTTTTTGTTGTTCCCATTTAGCAATGATACTAGTGCCTTATGATTCGTAACTATTAAAAATTTTCTTCCAAGCACATAGTTGCGGAAATATTCCGCACCCCACACAACTGCCAGCATTTCTAATTCATTCGTTGAATAATTTTTCTCTGCCTCGTTTAAATAACGGGATGCGAACGATATCGGCCGCCAGCCGTCGGAATTTAGTTGCTCAAGGACCGCTCCGAGCCCGTTATGAATAGCGTCGCACACAATTCTTGTATCTCGGTGTATATCAAAATGCCGAAGTTCTACTATGTTTGCCACCTGCTTTTTCAGGTTTTCGAATGATATTTGACATTCATCGCTCCAAATATAATCGTTTTTCCGGCTTAATAGTGGGCGCAATTACGCTGATGATTTCGCCAGCGCCGGAAGATATTTGTGCAAGCTGTGAATGGAACCCATAAAGGATTTAAGTTGTGACACCATTTTTGATGCTTTAAGCGACTCGATCGGTTCCGTTTTTCGGACGAGCGGTGTTATTCCGGTACGAGTTATTTTGTGCCCCAACCATTCACATTCTCTACGAGCAAATTGGCATTTAGTGAGCTTAAGCGACATTTTCTCGCGATTCAACTTCCGCAAAATTCTCTCAACTGTCGAGATATGCTCAATCTCCGTGCCTTTGGTGACCACCAAAATGTCATCAATAAAAGCATGCGCCTGCGGAAATTCCGAAAGGATCGTATCCATCACTCTTTGAAATTCCGCTGGCATGGTTGTAAGGCCGTAGAACCCCGTTTGAAAGCGATACGTGCACGTTGATTTTCCTCCCACCAGCTAAGTGGTAATTGACCGTACGCGTACGTAAGACCCATAGTAGAAAAATATACATCTCCTGGTTTCCGTTCGCTTATCGTTTGTCCTACCGTATCCATAAGCTCTTCAATATTCGGCATTTGGTATTTATTCTTGTGAATTTGCTTGTTCAGCTTCCGGGATTCTAACGCTAATTTTACTGATCCATCCTTTTTCACTGTTATTACAATCGGAGAAACAAAATACTTATCCGAACATTCATTCAGCTTTTCAATGTGTCCTTGTCGTAAGAGTTTATCAATTTCCTTATCGACCTTATCCTGCAATGTGATTGGCACTCTACGCTTTTTTTGTTGAATTGGCGTTAAGGTTTCGAAAAAATCCGCGTGTACCCTATAATTCTTAATTTTCCCGACTCTGTTAAAAAGGTTTTCAAATTGCTTACTGAAATAGGTCTGCCAGTGGTCTAGTGAATCCGCCACCTCTGTCGCCTCGACCGCAGATTGATCGCTCTGTACCGACATCACATTCTCCTCCAGTGCCTTCTGCACTATCTGTAATCCAAGATTTGGCATTAGGTCTCTCCTAATAATTGATGGTCTGCTTCCTCCAATCACTCTGATATTCGCGTTGGTCACCCATCCGTTCGTTTCCAACAATACGTCCATCGTTCCTAGTAGTCGTAAGGGGTTGTTTCCGTAGTCCCTGAACTCATCGTCCGTCGGTGTCGGTGCCTTCATCTTGACGCCTGCGGTGCCCAACGTCCGTTTCAATTCCCCAATGGTGAATATTGAAATCGGTGATCCACTGTCTATCCAAACGTTTGTTTGCTTTCCATTTACCTTAATTGGTAGTCGTGCGCCGGCCACTTTTATTTCTGTTTCTCTCCGAGATTTGATAGCCATGACAACATAATCTCCTGAGCTATCCGAATCCCACGAGCGTTGCTTCTTTACCGGCGTATTAACCCAGCCAACGGAATTCTCATGCTGCGAGTAAGTATCCTCCGCGTCGCCTACTTCGCTAGTTTCTATATCTTCCTGATTTTGGATTAGTCCCACTGCCGGTCTTCCCCGATTGTTTTGCTTTCCCCTACAAGTCCTCTCGTAATGTCCCGTTTTCCGCCAGAAGTTACACATCGCATTTTTGGCTGGGCAAGTTGTGAGGTGTTCCGGGGTAAAATTGGGTTGATCACAATTATAGCGTCTTCTAGAATCACCCCCTCTCATTTCTGCTCGCCCTCTAAACGATCCCCGGCCCCTATGTCTATTGTTTCTGTATCCTCCACAGATGGCTCCCACCGGTTCCGTCTTGATTTGGAACGCTCCAGCTCCGCCGGCAGTGCCACTAGTTCCTCCTCCGGTTACTGGTCCGTATGACTTAGCATATTTGTATCCACGTTCATATGAAAGTGCAATATGGTACACCTCCTCCGGTGTCTTCGTCGAGCGACATAACTAATTTTGGGCCTCCCTATTGTGTTCATGTTCACAATGAACACATCCCGCCAAATCCTGGTCTCCAATGCTCCAAAACTACATCGGGCGGCCAGCCCACTTAACACTGAGTGGAACTGTTCCAGCGATTCTCCTATTTGTTGCTTCCGTGCCAATAGTTGGAATGTCTCGTAAGTTTCGTTCCGTTCCTTTCTGAATTCTGTTTCAATAGTATCCAAAACTCTGGAGTACCTTGTTGTAGATAAATCCAGGTGTGGTTTCCTCTTATGTAGCTCATCCTGTCCTTTCTCCCCCAGACACAAATACAAGTTCGAGATAAGCGTTTGCTCCGACGCCAGGCGATTTTTCCCGTCTACCTCCTCTGGTAAATCTGTAACCTGCGCTGCGGTTAAAGTACTGGCATAATAGAAATTCTTTGGGTTTATACTATGTTTGGCCACCATCCCCCATTGAAAACGATTGAACCAAAACTCCCATAGCATTGGTGGCTCTGCAAACGTCGAAGGCCAAAACGATGTAATCCCCAGCGGGTTTTTCCCCCCACTTTGGCCTGTTGGCTGCGCCATGTGAAAAGACGGTTTCGAGGTGTTAATTTAATCCTTTTTAATACGTAACCGTAGTTCATAAAGTTAGTCGGAGACAATAAAATAGCTGTCATCCGAAGGTGACAGACAAACTCCGAAAGTTAAATACCAGTTAGCGCCAGACAGATAAATGAATTAAGTAGCACAACTAGAAATGGAACTTGAACTAAATTTAGATACCATGACAGATGTTTAAAGACTTTGGAATCCAGGAACATACAGACACAAAGTTGTGCGCCTATCCAATGCACAGTTTGGCCCCGTAATGCGGTAACAAACCATAGACAAACTCGTCGCTCCTTGAGTGAAGTCCTAATAGCTTCACTGGTGCGTTGAAGGTCACAACATAAAAATGACCTTCAACGCGCCAGATTAATGTTAGCGTCCATAACCTAGGATGGTTTTATTGTAAAAGTATATGAATACTTACATATCTGGACGGATAAAAGTTCGATTGAAAATTTTAACACTTCACTTAACAAACTTTAAGAATTTAGTTTTTTAGTTTAGGAGAAATTAATTGTCGGCAACTTCAAATACATAACAGCTTCTCACTCGGTCACTGGCCATCCCAGTTGTTCAGCTGCTTTGAGTACTGTGTCCACGAAGTGGGTCCTGGGTGCCTTTGTTAACTTCATGGGACCTGCAGTCCCCCTCGTGTCTCTGTCGCACTTGAAAGTGCACCCCTCCACCCGCTTGAAGTAGGGAGCCACATCCTTCCAACTCCATCCCTGGACGCCTGACGACAAAATTCATTCCAAAACATTTAATTTTTTTGTTTAAGGAGAAACATTTCGAAATAGGCACTCAATTTGTGTAAATATTGCAAGGACAAATATTTTACACGTTTTATCAAACGGCTTTCTCAAAACTTGCGAAAACAAATTGATCATGCGCATGATTCTTTAAACTTATTTTATGATTTCCTTTGTTTGTATTTATTTGGGCCGCAAAAGCGAATGCGTCATACACTTGTGAGCTCACCTTTCTCTTCCCATGAGTCATAATCTGACGAGTGTCCTCTCATCCAACACAGGGTGTTCACACTAGCAGAGCCTCCTAACACCTTCCCCAGCAAACAGGGAGTGCTTTTCCCCTTCAACCCCTCCTGGGGAGTGGAGTTCACAGCCCAGCTGTACCTCTCGTCACCCCAGGTCTTACCCGCATTCTGCGGCATCAGAATCTCCCATGAGGAGTCTATTCCACCGGCCTCTAAAATTAGAGAAAGATTCTCTTTCACCTACAGTATATAACAAAAGCTTCAAAGTACCAAGCTAGCAGAAGCAGTTTTGGGTGGCTACTTCTTTCAAGTATTCGACCCTCTGACCACCCAAAGGGTGCACTTTTGAGGCCATTTAAAGACTCCAATATCGGCCGACCGACCTTAAAATTTTTCTAAAGCACAAATAGTTACTAAAAAGTTCGAAAAAAATTGATTTTTTTTTGAAAATTACACCATACGCCCCGTAGAGAATACCCTAGATATGCCCTGGCTTGCAAATAAACATTTACAGCGCTCTTTTGATTCAATGGAAATTTAATTGTTTTAATTATAAAGTTATTTTAATTAACTCTGCGAGTGCGGGTAATTTTAAAAGAGCAGTTTTTCAACAAGGAATTTGGTCAAAACAATTGGGAACTTTTATGCACCTTGAAAAGATACGTACCTATTAACAAAGTCTTGCACGTTCTGCTTAATCTGTTCGCAACCACACAGCCAGATGCGCCAGCTCCAACTATTACGTAATCGTAACTCTCATCTGCAACATCCACCAAAGGCATCTAATCATTCAAACAAAATAGCTATTTCAAAGCAAGGGTAAAATGAGGAAAGAGGCGGATCGGATGCGTTTTTTCCTCTCAAGAGTTCAATCCCAAAGTTATAATGCATAATGAGTTAAAAGTATACATAAAAAAGCAGTTGAGTCACTGTGCTTAAACGATAAATCAAAATACTGGACTACTATTTTCATTATAATAAATTTTAAATTTCATATCAGTACTCTTTAAAAAATCTAAAGCTCTTGTCTCCTCCGGCACACCTGTCCTAGAAATAAAGATGCGCTCAGGTCGAAAAAGTTTTTATGTTCGAATCCCGCCAGGAAACTGAAAACATTCCGGTTCAATAAAATAAACGTCGGCCTATCGTTTGTCTCATTATGGTTAGCAGGCTGCCTTTCCGCATCACGGTTTTACCTTGTGCTGCAAACAACTTTTATTGTTGTTTCAATTGTTTTTAATTTACTCCTGTAATTTTTTAAATTTACTAGCATTGAATTGTTTTTTTTTCTTCAGTTTTTGATTGAAACCTCTGTTCTTAAAAGATAAACTCTTACCCACAAAAGATAAACGTATGTCCTTTGTGCAAAACGCTGCCCACATGATATCAAAAACCTGTTCAACTTTGGACAAAATTCAACAGACCTCATACTAGATGTTTATGGAAAAAACCAATTAAGCTGATGCGTTTTGGATCTTTGCTAGCCACTCGGCTCATTTTATTACTAGTTCCCTGGGTTGACGTCCATAGACCAAAAATGCTAGTCATACAATTCCATAAACCAAGTCTATGAAAAAATACTAGTCATACAAATTTCAAACATTTTTCTAAAATGGTGTCATCGAATTTTCAACGAATTTTTTCATGTTTTGGCATAATAGTCGATGTTTCGTACTAAAGATAAAAGAAAAACTGTTTGTCAAAAAATGCTAATCATATAATTTCCATATATGGAAATTGTATGACTAGCATTTGTTTGATGGCGACAACAAAAACTTTTCCTAGTAATTTTGAAGATGCCCCAAAAAAAAATTTTTTGTTTTTCTTTTCAGCCGCAAATCGAGTTTTGTACTCAAACAAACATGTGTGCATAACGTTTTTGTGTACATAACGTAGTCCTGAATACACTAAAACTTTCTCAGCATAACTTTTTTCAAAAACGCTAAACACTCCTATTTCTTTTGTATCGCAAGTTTAAGTATGCCTTCATCGTTATCTGATAATTTAAAAACTATAATTTTAAAAATAGTCATCTTTAAAAACGTTTGCTAAAATTTAAAAGTTGAATGCTTTTAGTATAAAATTTGTGAAAGAAAACTTTGATATAAATTAGGTCTTTTCCAATGCATTTTGAATGCAAAACGATCAAATCTTGGGTGACTCTAGTTTTGAGTAAACCATGGGTTTTGTCACTTGCGGTCGGTCAAGATCACATAAATTTTCGAGAAATTGAATTTTAAAAGAAAAATCATTTTTTCAGTTTATGGGAAAAGTCATACAATTTCCTTATAAGAAAAATCACTAATGATAGACCTTTCATGCAATTTTCTGTACTTATGGAATTGCATGAAAAGTGTATTATTAGCATTTTTTCATTTTTAAAAATTGTATGACTAGCATTTTTGGTCAACCCGGGTCCACTCTGATTACCAATCAGAGGAAAAAGGGCTTTTGGGCTGCGCCGAAAACAAATCAAACGAAACAATTGAGAAAAACAAGTGATGTCACTAGCATTCAGTGATTACTCTGGCACCACGAACGGGCCTTGCACTGGAGGAGGGGGACCCCTACTATCAGAGGCTTCTCACCGAGTCACTGTGTAGGGCCACAGGATAGGACATAATCATGGAATTCTTAAAATTCTGCTTTTTCATAGACTTATTGGATTCTGTCTCTAAGATAATTGGCATTTTGTGAGCTGAATTTTGTTTTTAGGAGGTCTAGTATGCTATCGTATCAATTAAAATCCGTTACCTTTCTGATACAACAGTAAACAATAAAAAATAAATCGTTTTTTAAATTTCGTTTCATTCAAAAAATTACGTACTTGTTAACATCGAATTTGCTAAATAATTTTTCCTTGTCCCAAAATATAATCCTACAGGGACAACCGAGAGATGTAAAATTTAGAGAAATTTTTTTGTAGATGTTTTTATTCGAAAACTTAAATGACTTTCAAGTCCCTATATACGCCCATAACTATGAGTTCACAGTTTCAGTCAATTATTCCTCAACCAAACGCTTCATTAAGAGTTCTAAGCCTTTTAAAAATTATTGCGCTGGCTCACAAAAAATCAAGGATGTTCAGGCCATTTTTTGTGATGGTTTCGAAAATTAATTGTTTTTCGGAGAGATTTTTTTTCATTGTTTTATTCCGGAACAAATCAGGATTCTACTTTAAGGAAACAGAAACAAGACTGCTCGTATCAAGGCGAAGCCCTGAAAGTTCCGACTGCCTTTTAAGGTTTTATGGAGCAGTAATATTATTCAAAAAATTGAATGTAATAAGTTAAAATGAAACACTTTTATAAATTTGACATTTTTAGTGAAATTCATCCCAACACACGCCATATAAAGTATAAAAGGATAGATTTTGCTTCTTGTAACAAATCAAAAATGGCAAATAAGCTTCTTTCAACCAATTTGGAACGATTTTAAGACGGATTAACTCTCCGCTCACGCGTTAATAGCGCCAAATATATCGCGCGTTAATTGTCCCAAATTGTTCAAAATGGCAATCTTTAAACCCCCATACCTTACCGAAAAATGATCACAGGTGAAAAAATTTTTCAAAATTAAGCTCAAGACAAAATTTTTTTTTGAATGGTATAAAAAAATTCCGTCAAAAATGGCTAGTTGAAAAGGCGGAATTTGTTTGACAAGAAAAAACCCACCCCGAGCACAAATATTCCGTTACTTTTGTATCGAAAGTCGGAACAAAAATATTCTCTTCATTTTTTATCCACATGACAGTTTTTGCATGTCATAGAAAATTTTTGCTCATGAAAATTTAAACAGTTTTGTTCCTCCGTCGTTTAGAAAACATGCCTTTGATACTGTTTTACAGATAATTTAATGGCAATTGAAATTTTAGGTTTTTTAAGTATACGCACAATTCTTACAGAGATTTACAAAATTTGACAAAAATTGGTAGTATTTGATTTAGAGATCAAAAAGTAATATCTAACAAATTGTACAATAATCAGTCATGCATCGTAGATGTTTAGGTCATCATCCAAATAGTAATGCTGCAATTTCAAAAATTCCTCTAAACGGCAAACTTTGTAAACTGTTGGCACTTAGGCCATTTCTTTTTTTGGTTTTTACTCTGGATGATAATGTTTGGCTTACATGACGAAATGTGCTTTTTTGAATTTCGAAACCACAACTGCGTATTTGTGATATGAAATCCTGTAAATGATGTAAAATGGGGATAGCTTAGGACCGTATTGTGTTTTTGGTAGATTAGGGTGCTGTCTTTTTAACTTTTTTTTTCCGAATACAAAAAACAACTGAACTATTCAATTTTTTTCTGCACTGTTTTTTAACTGAAGTTTACTCAAAAGCGCGTTCTCAAAAACTAATCAAAAGTAAAAAGTTTTCTAAAATTCTAAAATTTTTTGATAGCGTTTAATTTTAAAAAAAGGCATTTTGAAAGATTTCGAAATCTGTAAAAACTGTTTTTTAGCAATTCATAAATACCAATCATGAAAATATTTTGAGTGAATCGGATAAAATATTTCTTCATATCTAATCAATTTTTTCATGTTTTCGCAATTTTACACACCATTGTTTTAATCTACAGATTAGTTATTGAAGTTTGAGATTTTGATTTTCCAAAATTATCATGAAATTTTTTGAGAGATCAACAAACTCTGGCTGTAGTTGATTTAGCAATTGAAAACTAATTTCTGATGATATCTTTTATATTCGAAACAAATACAAACTAGAACAAGACTACTCGTATCAGGGCGAAGCCCTGAAGGTTCCGACTGTCTTTTAAGGTTTTATGGAGCAGTGATAACATGAAAAAATGAAATGTAAGAAAAAATGAAATGCAATTTTTTAAACTAAAATTTGATTTTTTTTGTGAAAATCATCCCCCCACCCGCCATACAAAGTCTAAAAGGATAGATTTTGCTCCTTGTAACAAATCAATTATGGCAAGTAAGCTTCTTTCAACTAATTTGGAACAATTTTAAGACGGATTAACTCTCCGCTCACGCGTTAATAGCGCCAAATATATCGCGCGTTAATTGTCCCAAATTGGCCAAAATGGCAATCTTTAAACCCCCATAACTTTCCGAAAAATGATCACAGGTGAAATAACTTTTAAAATTTAAGCTCAAGACAACAATACCTTTCTGCAGGAAAAAACCCAAACCGAGCACAAACATTCTGTTGCTTTCGTATCGAAAGTCGGAACAATAAGACGTTACCATAAACTTTGCTTCTGCTTTCCACCCACTTGGCTTAAGATACTATGATGACTAGAACTGTTCCTGAATGTTCCGACTACCCTGAATGACTAGCCCTGAATGTTCCGACTACCCTTTAAGGTCTATTGAGCTGTAACAACATGAAAAAAATAAAAATTAAATGTAATAAAAAAATGAAAGAAAACAAATCTGCTCGTGCAAAAGTGATAGATTTCGCTCCCAATAACAAACAATTCGGCAAATAAGCTTTTTTTAACCAATTTGGAACAATTTCTGAGACGGATTAAATCTCCGCTTACGCGTTAAGAGCGCGAAAGATATCGCGCGTTAATTGTCCCAAATTAGCCAAAATGGCAATCTCTAAACCCCCATAAATTTACAAAAATAATCACAGGTGAAACATCTTTTCAATTTTAGGCTAAGGACAACAGTACTTTTTGAATGATATAAGAAGCTCTGTCAAAATGGTTAGTTGAAAAGTCGAAATTTGTCTGAAGAAAAAAAATATCACCCCGAGCACAAATATTCCATTATGTTTGTATGATCAGCAAGAAAAAGCATATCTTTGCATATTGTTTCATTTGAAGAAAAGAGAGCGAGAAACTGACTCTTCAGGTACACTTGAACTGACTCGATTGATTGGTATTTAGTCTGATGCAGAAGGGTGCCCAGGGGGGGGGGGTGGCGACGGCCCCTTTTCTCAATTCTGGTTGCCAAATTTTTTCAGAGGGGTATAATTTTATGACAACCATTTTTCACTGATTAACCTAAAAATTTTTCTAACGGCGCCAATATGAAAAATTTTGAGGGAGGAACGCGCCAAAAAAAACGGAAACTTTTGTCAAAATTTTTCAAAAAAGCCTAAAAACGCCTTTTCTTGCCTGTTTTTTGAAAAATTTGCCTGCGACGCAGAAATTTTTTAACTTTTAAAAGGGTCCTCATACTATTTTGGGAGAGCTGGGAAAATCAAAGTGGTCAACCTAAAAAAAGGTCGGCAAAATTTTCACAATTTTTCGAAACCCCCCAAAAAAAAATTCAGCGCAAGCCACTGGTTTGGTGTTTAGTTCTTCACATTAACAAGCTGATAACTGTAAACTCAAGAATTTTCAAAAGATCAGTAACAAATCAGACAAAATTCTTAACATTTTAAATTCATCGGAACAATAGTGTGATCATGCATATCAAAACATTTCCAAAAATAAACAAAAACGCAATTTTAAGGTTATTATCTAACCACTCTTATTTTTTCAGTCTGTTATACAAATCGAGGAGAAAACATTTGTACAAGAAAAAGTGCAGAAGATATTTAATTTTTTAATTAAATAACCCAGAATAACTACTCAAGAGTGACATGGCCTTCAGTTTCTCTCAACTTTCAAATTAGTTTGTGAGGAAAATTTGACAGCTTTGGGAAATTGATGCTAGTAGAAAATGAGGAGTAGTCATGCATGTCAAAGACTGTTCCTTTAAACATTGGAAAAAGTATCAATTCCACAATTTCGTCTTATTTTCATGTCATTTCTGATATTGATGAAATCAAGAACGGAGCTGTTGAATAGATATAGGATGATTTGCAATATCCAATTGAATCACTAGTTTTAAGTAGTTATTATTCTGGGTTATCTCGGTAACTAACTATATGCTCTAACTTTCCTGAATAAATATGATGGCCTGAATATGCCTGGCTGAGCCTGCTTTCACTTTAGAGACATTTCCTGATTACAGAACCTTTTTTTTTACATAGGTCTGCTATTTTCACAATGTATGCGGCAATTGTATACTTCTAGTCATTCGGTTTTTGTAAGAATTGATGCATTTACGAAGTTTCCTTCAACAATTGCGACTTAAAATGGGTATTTTGCGACTTTGCGCGACTAAAAGAATTTGCGTGACTTTGCGCGACCCAAAAAAGATGTTTTGCAGCTTTGCGCCTCAAAAAGGTATGTTGCGACCATTGCGACTGAAAACGGATACACTGCAACTTTGCGCGACTGAAGCAACTTGCGCGACTTTGCACGACCCAAAAAAGGTATGTTGCGTCCAATGCGGCTCAAAAAAGGGAACGTTGCGAATTTGCTCGACCGAAAAAAAAACATATTGGGACTTTGGGCATCTCATAATTATAATGTTGCGACTTGCACAACCACAATGTTTTGCGCGACTTTGCGCTACCCGGGTCGAAGTTTGCAATCGATGTTTCGACCGACTCGACACAGGCTCGATATGCTTCGACTGACACTACACAAGATGTCTATTCCAGGCAGTTTCCGACTGTATAGTTCGACCAGCGCGACCAAAAACGCTTATGTTTCGACCGGCGCAAAAAACATAGATCGATTGATCTGTAGCTTTTTCATTTAGCTGTGCGAGTTGAACCCTTTTTGTCATACCGCTACTGCAGTAGCAGTATTTTTTATACGTATGTACATCTAACCTCTGGTGCTCAATCATTATTTTATGGTATTCTCAAGGTCATACGTAAGTGTTGACACTGAGATTAAGCGAGAGATCAGAGTACTTAACAATGATCTATCTCTCAGTACATAAGAAACCAAGAAAAGAAAAAATCTAAATTCAATATTCAGAATACAGTATTGAATTACAACTTGTTTTCAATTGATATCGCAACGCATATCACATGGCGCAGCCAGCAGGATTCGCAGCTCAAGACAACAGAACGGATATGGGAATTCCGGTATTTTGGGCATCAGCGAATCTAGACCCTCCGTGGCAATTCAAAATTTGGTTCGAACAATTTCTCATGGCGGTTACGGTCAAAGAAAATGTGAACCCAGAGATTATTTTGGAAGAACCAAAAGACATATTAGAGGAACCACCACCACGCCCGGAAACGCCCAGGGAAGGGGAGAACGAAGATGCGAGAAACGCTAGGATCCTTAGAGATAAATTAGCAAGAGACAGAGTAGTATTGGAGAACGAAGAAAGAAAAACAAGAGGCCCACGAGTCGGACACAATGTCTTCTACAACGAAGTACAAAAGAAACTGGTGTCACGATTATTTCTATCTTTGGGCACAGAGGGAAAGAAGAGATTCCTACAAAAGAATCCGCACGCAGAAATATCGAAAATGACGTTCAGAGAAATAACAGAGTTGGCAGAAGTCTCATTTCAAAAGGTAAAATGTGTAACATACGAAAGATACAAGTTATTTACGAGAATGCAAGAATCTGGAGAATCTCTAGAATCATTCCACGCAGCATTAACTGCTCAAGCTGCTCGTTCAGAACTGGGGACATTGGAAAATGAAATAGTGCGAGACTTGTTCATTTCGAAAATGAAAAACATGACATTGCAGGACACGTTGACATTCGAAACTCCGAATCCAGAGGAAGTTCTAAAAAGGATATAAAAAACGAACATAGCAAGTTAGCCACAATGGCATTTCAAAAGACTAATGCTGCGGCTACAGGAGGATCAAGTAGCAATTACACATCGGGTGTGAGAATAAAACAGGAACCTGTACTGGCAGTTCGAAATTTGGGGGGGAAAACCAAAACTCCAAATAGAAGAGAAACAAATAACAGACAGAATAATAACAAAACTCAAAACACGAAAACAAAACCATGTAATAGATGTGGAAGGACGTTTGAACAGGGACATCTAAAAAATTGTCCAGCGATGGGGAAGAATTGTAAACACTGTGGTAAACCAAATCACTTCGCCAAAATGTGCAGATCCCAACAAGTAAGTGAAGTTGCGAAAGATTCGGAAGGATCGGTAGAGGAATGCGACCAGATCAGTGAAGGTGTGTGGTCATGTAGTGAATTTGAAGTTATGTCAATACAAACCTACCAACCGGAAAATGAGCGAGTTTCAAAATATGTGAAAGATCGAATCAACGAAATGAGAAACAAAACAAACGGAAAAGTGATACGAGTTCAGAAAATAGATTCTATTCGCGATCCAACATTGAATCGCGTAAAATCACTAAAAGCCATGGTACGAATAGATAACCAGATAATTCAATTAACAGTGGACACTGGAAGTCCTGTTTCATTTCTTAACTGGGCCACGACAAAGGAAATCATGGAAAAATCAAACAAAGTGAGATTCATACCGTCCGACAAATTGAACTTACAAACCAAATTCGTGGATTACAACAAACAACCGATCAGTATCCTGGGAGCCCTGAAAACCAATCTGAGGTCAGCGGGCTGGGAGGTAAAGGGCGCAACCTTTCTGGTATCAGAACGAAAAACTAGATGCATCATGGGATTAGATCTGCAAGGACAAGTGGGAATAGTGACTACACAAAGACCGGCGCCAAAAGAACTCACCAGGTTTGACGTGCTCATGTGCGAGCAGTCAGAAGGTTGGAAAGAAAAATTTTTCACTAAATTTAAAAAACTTATTTGAAAGGCAAGGCATTTCAAAAAATCACATTGCCAGTTCAAAATTCAAATACCCACTATGTCCGATTCAAGAAAAGGGGAGAAGAATCCCAATTCACATACAAGATAAAGTCGAAAAAGAAATCGAGAAGTTATTGACAGAAGGTCATATAACAAAACTTGATAAATGTACAAGTGATTGTTTTATCGCCCCGATTGTGATAACAGTAAAGAAGGACGACTCAATAAAATTGGCAATGGATGCAAAACCAATCAATAGACAAATGTTCAAAAGCAAATACCAAATGCCGAATGTAGATGAACTTATTGATAGGGTAAGCCAGATTGTAACTGAAAACAAAAAGGGTACGCTATATTTTTCGGTGTTAGATTTGAAATATGCGTACAGTCAACTAAAATTGGCTGCTGATACAGCTAGACAATGCAATTTTAACATTGTGGGTGGAAAAGCAACTGGAACTTACAGATTCTTGACAGGGTTCTACGGTCTAGCAGATATGCCAGCTGAATTTCAAAAAGCTATGGATAGAACCATCAATCACGCTAAAAACACGTTCTGTTTTCTGGATGACATACTTATTGTGTCAAAGGGAAGTGAAATCGAACATGCAAACTTAGTAGAAGCAGTACTAAAGAAATTGGATGCGGAAAACTTGGCACTGAAACTCTCAAAACGTGAATTTTTTAAACAAGAAGTGAATTGGTTGGGTCACCATCTCTCAGAAGAAGGGGTTAGACCGAAAATCACTAAAACGGAAGCCGTAGTAAACTTGAACCAGCCGAAATCCCTAAAACAACTAAGGTCATTTCTAGGAAGCATAAATCACTTAGCTAAATTTATACCTAACGTAGCCAGTCTGACTGAAAAATTAAGACCACTTCTTAAAGAAGAAAATCAAAAGAAAAAGTTAAAAAACATGAAACTCCCGGTGAAAAAATTCGAGTGGGGGGATGTTCACACAGTAGCATTTAATGCTATAAAAGGAGCTGTGGCAAATATTACGAAAGTGCATTATTACGATGCAAATCATGAAACACGAGTTAAATGCGATGCTAGCCATGATGGGCTAGGGGCTACTTTAGAACAACAAAATAATGAAGGGTTGTGGGCCCCAATTTCGTTCGCATCCCGATACTTAAATGCCCAAGAAAAAAAATATTCAACAAATGAGTTGGAATTATTGGCAGTTGTTTGGGCAGTAGATAGATATAAACACTACCTTCTGGGGAAACCATTTACCATCGCAACTGACCACAAAGCGCTTACAACAGCATTGGATGTTAATCAATCGAACAAGACCTACCAATCACGTTTAACCCGGTGGGTTGACCGGTTACTGCCATATCAGTTCAATATAGTTCACATTCCGGGGAGGGACATGGGCATAGTTGATTATTTATCGCGTGATCCTTTCAATGATCCCTGGCCCGAATCAGAATTAGACGAAAAGTATGTAGTAGCCACAATAAACTCTTTTCATGAAGCGTTCGACTGCTGGAACAGTAGGCTTAAAGACTCAAGGTCGCTCAACCGGAACGAAAACGTTCTAGAATGTTCTAGAAGGAATGTTACGAAACAGTCATCAAGTAATGGTTGCTATAGCAACCAAAACGGTCAAAACCGAACAAGGCTCGACCGGAACGAGAGAAAACAGTTTCCACGACTGCAAAAACAGCTAAACACAACAGTTCAACAGAAACAAATCACTTTTTCGTCAAATCAACCCACTAAACAGTCAGTCTTAAATAATTACAAAATCAAAAAACGACCAGTAACGAGCAAAATAGAAAAAACAGACTCAAGGATCGAGATGTCAGAAAATAAAAACAGAGCATACGACTGGTGGTCGAACTCACCACAAGAATGGCGGAATGAGGAGCGCGAAGAAAGCATAATGGACCCAAAGTGGAACCGATCACTTTCCACCAATAACGAACTCTCGGAGGAGGAGGAGATCACAGAGACAGTCCAACGCACGAGAAAAATAATACGAGGAGGCAGAAAAAATAGGGACAGCTCCGACAGCAAAACACGTCATGCACAACGAGTAAAATGGTCGTTGGAACCGGAACAACAACGAGTAGCGGATCAAAGACTGCTCTCATTCTGGCAGTTAATAGGCGGAGAAAACAATGTTCAGGAAAATCGAGAACTGGTGGCTCATACCCAAGAAGTCAGGGACAACTTGGAACACGAATCAAGTTCAACATCGCCAAAACCGAGCGTATCGACGGAACGAAAACTCAGTGAGGTGAATGTAATAGAAGTAGACCTGACAACCACAGAAGAGGCGGAGAGTGAGGAGGAAGTGTGCTCAATTCAACCGCCAAAGGGACTAGGAAAAACAGGACTGCAAAAGCAGCAACAAGTGGAGACCCTGGACAACCTCGCAAAACTGTTCGACAAAAACTTACTAGCAGAACTGACCACAGAAGACACGTGGATGGACCGCCTCAGGAGAGTGGTAGAGAGAGGGGATAAACAAGGATTCGAATTGATGGGACCCTATACAAATCCGTTGTGGTCACAGATGGCAGTTCAGGACGACTGCATCTTGGTGAATAATCGGCTAGCAGTACCAGTTCAACTACGACAAGCTGTCCTGAAACGAATCCATCGAGGACACCCAGGTCAGGAGGCTATGTTGGGAGCAGCGCAATATCTGTGGTGGCCACACATGAATAAGGACATCGTGAATTTGGCAGAGGAGTGTCGTAGTTGTACCAGATATGGTAAGAATGTAAAATACTTTATTTCGAAAAATTCGTCAAAACCATTGCCACTGCTCACGCAGCCGGGACAGGAGGTACAACTAGACTACGCGGGGCCTATAGAAAATCAAAAAGGAAAAAAAATCTATCTTTTAGTAGCTATTGATCGATTCTCAAAATTTCCATCAGTGAAGGTTACAAAATCCACAAGTGGAAAGAGCACAGTAATATTCTTGAGATCATATATCGACACACATGGAGTCCCTGAATCAATTCGATCGGACCAATTTTCAGGATTTAAGGGAAAAACTTTTAAAAAATTCTGTTCGGAACTCAATATCGAGCAAAAATTCTGTCCGGTGGGGGATCACAGAGGTTGTGGTTTGGTTGAACGTACAATTCAAACAATAAAAAGAAGACTGGGAGTGATGATGCTCGATGAAAATAATAAATCAATCAAATTATGCCTCAGCATTATAATGAGAGACTTACGGTGGAACAAGCTGAAAACAGTTCAAGTATCTCCGTTCCAAGCACATTTCGGCAGACTACCAAAAACAGAATTTAAAATTGTGAGGGATAAATTTTTAAATAATTCTGATTCTTTAGACAAACAACACTTGGAACGCTCAGCACTGACTGCTTCTCAAATGAAACGAAGAATTGATCAGTCGAGAGAGAATCTAAAGATAGTGCGCAAGGGACAACTGAGCAGGGATACAAGCCCACTGCACAAGCAGCAGATAACATCGGACAGAGACAAAGAAAGAGCCAAAGCCCTAAAGGAATTGTTGGAAGCGAACGCCCGCTGGAACTACGAAAGAAGGGACGCGGCTAAAAATGACATCCGGAAATTAGTGGACGAGACAGGGCAACTCAATCCCGATCTCCTCTTCTCAAGGAAATGATCTACTCTTGGGAGAAGGGATTTGTAGAGGACAAAATAGAAAACCAATGCAAGTCACCAACCAAGACTATACTTCGAAAGGACCCTCTACGGAAAAGCGGACAAGCCTTAACCAGACCACTAAAGAGGAAAATTGTTTCAGAAACGGACTCAACAATTAGGACATCAGCCGGTTCGATCTATAGGAAATCGGATATAGCTCAATCAAAAACGGTACTGACGCAAGAAAACCAGCGAACCACGAGTAAAAGTCCATCGTCAGAACCTACCAAAAAGTTTAAGCGAGTCAGCTCTCCAGAACGACTAGAGGAGCTGGGATCAGAGGACGAACTTCAAGGAGAAATGGAAATCGCTGATACAATGAATCCAATAGAGCGCTTTCAGAGGAGCCAAACAATAGTCACTTCAAAGGACACAGAAGCCGGGGGAGGCCTGAATCTTGCAGTCAAAAGAGCAAAACCCAATTTGGCGGGACCAAAACCAAAGACAGAGGAAAATATCACAAACAAGCCGGAAAAGAGCGGAAAGGAAAAGAAAGGCCGAAGCAAGAAACAACAGGGGACAAATCAAGCTGCGACTGCAGCAAACTCGGAGCAAGAGAAAGCAACATCTAAGCCGGAATCAGACACAGTAGATACCAAAATTCAGTCAAGTTCTACGCCGAAAGCAAAACAGCGTCCGAAACTGAAAGGCATTGACTCTCACACTCCTCTTGAAGATATCGTGGACACATTTCACAATCGAAATTTGGCACCGTCTGAATGGGAGAAGTACGCGGACCAATTGTTAAAAAGAGGAGTGCAGCGAGTTGCGGATGAACTTCGAGAAAATCCTCAACAAAGCTCGGAACTGGACACAAACTTCGAACCACCACAAGGATTCTCGGACGAATCAAGTGCAGAAGAGTCAGGTATTAGACGAAGTTCGAGACAAACAAAAAACAAAGAACCCAAACGATTCGGAGATCCGATAAAACATTCAATCAAAGAAATATCTGAAAACCTTACAGGTAGAGGTCTTCTAAAGGAGGCACTTAGACAATACAGAAACCAACTGAGAGATTTTAAAGATCGGGACGACAGACCATTAGAATCGAAAGTGCGACGACTCGAAAGACATCTATTTATGCGAAAATTCGGATTTGCTACCTTGGATGAGGGAGTCGATTGGAACCCGAGTTGGGAAATCGAGCTGGAGGAAAACTGAAAAATACATAATCCAAATCGTCAATTACCAGAAAAAAAAAAATTTTCTTTGAACTGAGTAAATTGAACTCTTTAAATAAATTATCCTACTGATGTTGTATAATTTATTTCTTTCACCGTGGGGGGTGTGTCATACCGCTACTGCAGTAGCAGTATTTATTATACGTATGTACATCTAACCTCTGGTGCTCAATCATTATTTTATGGTATTCTCAAGGTCATACGTAAGTGTTGACACTGAGATTAAGCGAGAGATCAGAGTACTTAACAATGATCTATCTCTCAGTACATAAGAAACCAAGAAAAGAGAAAATCTAAATTCAATATTCAGAATACAGTATTGAATTACAACTTGTTTTCAATTGATATCGCTACGCATATCACACTTTTCAACTTTATTAAATTTTTTACTAGACGCTTAATTGACGCTTTATTGACTGTTTTATTCAATTCAACGCAACTTTTCCAATTGACTTCAAATTTGCAGCCCAATTTGTCTAGAAAATAATTGAACAGGAGTTTTTGCAGAGTCATTACGAGGCCAAATTGTGCTCTGGATAGGCGCACAATTTTAATGTGTAGATGTAGGTCTCTAGAATCCAGAGACAAGTCTTTAAACATGTTAAAGTTTTGTCAGAACAATCAAAGAAAACGAAAGAAGAAAAGAAGAACAAAAAGAGCATCCTTGCTGCGGAATCCGCTAACAACTCACAAAATACGCAATTTGGCCTCGAATGCTGTGCTGATAGCATGAAGAATGGTTGTATGTAATCATGTATGTTGTACTTTCTGCCAGTGCCTAAAGACATGTCCTGGAATCTCAAGCTAGGCAGTTTTTTAAGCAGGTATGTGTTCTGGCGGCTATTTAATACGTTCATCACAGCAATTAGGCAAAATATTACAGCAAAATATTACAGCCGGCAATGATGAGGTTCCAGGATTAATAATCGACTATAATGGATTTTCGTGGTCTGTCTTGGTAAAATGCTAATATAAATGATTATACCACAATCGTTAAGAATGGTTTATATTGGGTTGTAATGGATTATAGTGGATTATAATAAATAATAATGGATTATAATAGATTTTTATGATTAAAATTCCTATTTTCCAAAACCTTGAAATCAAATTTTCAAAAATTGAATGCTGAAATCACTAAATTGTGTTTTACATTTGGCTACAGCAAAAAGTTGCGTTGCTTTCTATGGTCTTTTTTCTATTTGTCTCCCCTCCCCCTGTATACTTCTCACCGACGCCCATCATGCTTGTTTTCTTCACTTACCACCACCATCCTCCCCCACACTTACCCCTTGCTTACATTTATCGTGAAAATACGTAAAAACACCTACCCCCTCCCGACCACCCTAAAATGCGCACACCCCTTCAACACACCCTATCCTAGAGATCTTTACGCGCCTTCTCCCCTTCCCCCCAAAAAACTGAAGGGGCGTGTCAAGTAGGTGCGTGGGGGAGGGGTGTGTGTGTGTGTGTGTGGGTACAATAGGTGAGAGGGGGTAGGTGGGGATTGGATAGGTTGGAAGGGGTTTGTAAGTAGGGGGAGTGGGTTTTATTTTGGTTTTTTGAAAAAACGGGAATGTTGCGGAAACCTCAGCTTACGATCTTTTAAATGAAACTACAACTAAGTCAATGCAAGAAAAAACTCGAAGACTTATCAGTCCTCGAAAAAAAATCATTGATAATAGTTATTTGACTGGTAGGAGAAAAAAGACCATTTCTCGACGAAATTGTATCAGATTTCAGAAAAAACATATTATTGAGCTCCTCTTGAGCAGTTGCGTTGATTCTTAAGTTCTTTTTTTTGTCAAAAAATTTGAGTATCGAAAAAACTTTTATCATACCATTTTCAAAGAATGGAGATCGTATGATAAACATTTTTTGTCCTAAAAAGTATTCAAGAATTTTAATGATCGAAATGATTTCAAATATTTAAAAAATCCCATTCAGTTTCATTTGAACTTCCTAAAGGCTTTTTTGAAAATTTTTTGAACAAAAATTTGTTTATCGAAAATATGCTTACAAAAAAGGAAATCGTATGACAAACGTTTTTCGTCAAAAAACAAAAAATGGGCCAATTTAATCTAACCTAATTAGAAAACAAATCAAGCTCATTTAAACTTACCAAAAAACTCTTTTTAAAGATTCTCCTGAAAAAAAATCAATGAAAAAATGCTTGTCATACAATTTTCATAAATGGAAATCCTGTGATAAGCATTTTTCCCATAGAACCTATGCATGGAACTGTATGATAATCATTTTTTTTTGTATGGAATTGTGTAATAACATTTTTTTAATATGGAGGTCAACCCGTGATGGCAACATTTTGAACATGAAAATTGATTTTAATTGATTATTATCCATGGAACTTCAGTGCGTGCGTCATGATTTTTCCGACATGAAGAAATTTTGAGCTTGGTTTTTGATTTCAGGCCCGAAATAAAGTGCTTTAAGGTGAGATCAAACACGATAGCTCTGGAGCATGAAATTGCAAGGGTATCCTCTCAAGACTACAATTTTTTTCAGCTCTGTCAGAATACAGTCAGAGCGAAAATGTTGATTTTTCGGTCATAAACCACAGAAAGACAATGCAATAAAAATAAAAAGAAAATAAAAAAAATCGAGTTTTTTTTTGTGAAAATCATCCCCCCACACGCCATATAAGTAAAAAATGATAAATTTTGCTCCTAGCTCCTAGTAGCAATCAGTAATGGTGATTAAGCGTCGTTCAACCAATTTGAAACGAATTCTAAGTTGGATTAATTCTCCGCTCACGCGTTAATAGCGCTAAATATATCGCGCGTTAGTTGTCCGAAATTGCCAAATTCGCAATTTTTAATCCCCCAAAACTTTACAAAAAATAAGCACAGGTGAAATAATTTTTCAAATTTAAGCTCAGAACAACAATACCTTTTGAATGATATAAAAAAATTCGGCTCTTTTTCCTTTTCCTCCCCACCTGCAATTTTTTTTAAGTAAGTTTGTTGACCACATTGTCCGATTGTTATGAAAATTGACATATAGACTAATTAAGCAATGACAAACATATTTGGTCTCCATAATCAACTTCGTAAAACCACTCGTTACACTAAAAAATTGAAGCTCGTCTGAGGTGGGGGGGGGGAAAGGAAAAAGAGCCAAAAATTCCGTCAAAAATGGTTAGTTTAAAAGTCGAAATTTGTCTGAGGAAAAAAACCCACCCGAGCGCAAATATTCCGTTACTTTCGCATCGAAAGTCGGAACGATAAAACTGATGTTTGTACTGTTCATTCTTATCATCACACGAGGAATTTGGATTAGCTCAAAGTGCTGATTTTCATTAGACGAAAAAAAATGTATTATTGAAACCTTAACCCGCATTATCATGCTTCATTACAAAAAAAACTCACTCTACAAGCTTGATAAAACAAGAAGTCACTTACAATTTAGCGTGCACAATAAATCAGCTGTAGTCTTCTTTTCAATAATAAGCAGTCAGTCAAAATGTGCTGTTCAAATGCAATCTCTACTAACGCGCTTTCTTATCAAATGAATTTTTGACAACCAAAAATGAAGAAACATAAGTGCTTTCCACATGCAAGCTCAAACAAATTTTTAAATTCATTTATGATTTTGTCTTCGATCAAATTATGTTCTTTGAAGATTTGAAGGGACGTGTATCACAACACCTTGAACATGCACTGTTTTTTATGCTCTCTGACATTTATCTCTTCAAACCAGGTGTGCTTCATTAGATTTTGTTTGAATTGAGGTTACCTTTGATGTGATGTCCCTCAAAACAATATTTTGTAGTCATAAAAATGAGTAGTTTTTTGTTGTTCACTCACAATAAAGCGGAATCATTTTTGCTTCAAGTTCAGTTTTGGAAAACATAAACTGTTTAACTGTTTGTCAAGACTATATCCAAGTTCTGAAGAGAAAAAAATGTAATTCAAAAACAAATGGTCAAATACATATCTCGCAGTTACCAATTCGATTCTTCTTTTTTTTAAAATTTTTTGCCACCATGAAATTTTTTTAAAAGCAAACTGGCTAAATTTGTCGCTGCATATCACTCAATTAAACAGAAAAAGAAGTTTCAAATCTTGTTATTACAAAAAGAAGCCGCCATCATATTTGTTGCTAAGTTTGTTGCAGAGGTTGCCCCTTATCGGAAAGCAATGTAAGATATTTTTCTCTGGTTCTTTCGTACTTTGTTTTATCTGAGAAAAGTATCTAGTGCCGATTGAAAGTCAGATAGAATCGATTCAACAATAGCAATTCTTCTTGAAGTGCGTTCCAGTGGTCTCCCTCCGGCGTAGAAACACTTCCAAATAAGTCAATACTGTCCAAACAAAATCACTGTAGTTTCTCAACTGACAACCCGGGTCGAGGTCCGTGACTAACTTTTCGACTTTGTCGGTCGCGGAAATTAGTCGCGGAATGGGCAAAAAATTAGTCACGCCGGTCAAAAAATTAGTCGCGGCATGGTTGAAACATTAGTCGCGGCGGTTGAAAATTTAGTCACGTCCTGGTAAAAAAAATTTGTCGCGGTGGTCAAAAACTAGGTCACACTTTCGAAAAATTAGTCTCGGCGGTCGAAAAAATAGTCGCGAAGGTCGAAAAATTAGTCGCGGTAGTCAAAAATTTAGTCGCGGTGGTTAAAAAATTAGTCGCGGAATGGTCGAAAAATTAGTCACGCCGTTCAAAAAAATAGTCGCGGCATCGTCGAAAAATAAGTCGCAGCAGTCGGCAAACTAGTCGCGGTATGGTTAATAAATTAGTCGAGGTGGTCAAAAAAATGGTCACGTCGTTCAAAAAATTAGGCTCGGCATTGTTGAAAAATAAGTCACAGCAATCGAAAAATTAGTCGCGGTTTGGTCAAAAAAATAGTCACACCGTTCAAAAAATTAATCGCGGCTTTGTTGAAAAATAGGTCGCAGCAATCGAAAAGTTAGTCGCGGTTTGGTCAAAAAAATAGTCACACCGTTCAAAAAATTAATCGCGGCGTGGTCGGAAAATACGTCGCGCTGATTTCAAACTAACATATATGCATACATAAAATACACCGGGTCGAGGTTTGGGATTTATGTTTCAACCGAGTGGGTCGATCACATGTCAAAGATCTTCCAAAAATCCAATCGAGAAGGTCCTATAGTTTAACTTAAAGTCGAAACATAAACTTAGGTCGAAAACGAAGTTGGAATATAGAGTCGAACACAAAGTCTAATCAAAGTCAAGTTGGCCCACACATAAAAACGAACACAAAACACAAGGTCCAACATAAGGTCAAAACGTGAAGTCAAACTTAATTTTACATCACAGTTGAACTCAAAGTCGGAACATGAAGTGGAGTCCGTCGAAGCAAGGTCAAACAAAAACAAAATTTCACCAAGAGTTTGATTTGATTATCGGAGTTTTTTTGCTCGCAGAACAGTATTTTAGTTGTAACTAGCAAAATAATCTAGTGCGAAAGTATGTTTACAGTTCATTTAGCTAGAATAGCATTTTCGATCGAAAACAAAGCCTCAGTTGTTTGTTTTAACTACATCAAACTTTTTTGAAACGTTTTTTTTTTCCAGTCAGTTGTACTTATTGATTTTGAACTCTCTTCAGTTCCGCCGACTGATGTTAAGTTCCCTCCAATCGTGCCGGTCGCGGTTAACTTTTCTTCAATCGCGCCGGTCCCGACCAATTTTTTGTCTATCAACCGCCGTTTTTGTCTATCAATCGGTTAATTTTTCAACCACCGCGACTAATTTTTTGACCGCCGCGACTAATTTTTTTACCATAGCGCCGCGATTAAATTTTTGATTATGGTGCGACTAGTTATTTCACCGCCGCCACCAATTTTCCTTCGGTCGCGCCGGTCGCGGTTAACTTTCGTTCTGTTGTGCCGGTCGCGGACACATTGCCTCGGTCCGCAAACTCTGGAAATACCAAAACTTGGTCGCGACCGTCTGATCATAAAACCACAACCTCGAACCGGGAAGGATTATCACTCGTTTAGAATTACCTCTATCAACTGCTACATGAAAACCTGTTCACAACCCCAACAAAGCGATTATCGGTTTGATCGGGAATGTATAAACTTCGTTCAAAGATTCAAATCAGTTGAAAGGTCGACTGCATGCTTAGGATAATGAGTGTTTCTATTTTTTTTAATTCTAATTTGTTTTTGGATTTTTTTCGGGTTTTATAAAAATCCGGTAGTCTTTTAAGACGGTTGATTATTCGCGTTATCGAATATCTTTCCCACCGGTACACGAGAGTGAACAAATTGACCATTTCTGAGTCTGGGGGGAGGGGTCGATTCCGTAGTTATGATAAGGTAAGCAACCAGGAGCAAAACAAAAACGATGTGTAACAAGCCTTCACCTGAGTCTCGTGTGAGGCTTAAGTGGAAAGTTCCTGAAATTGAAATTATTCATTTTGTATTCACTATAATCTGAGCCAAAAACAATTTCATTGATGTCGTAAACTCTTGTTTTTAATAATGAAAATGTGTTCTGATGATAATGAAACCCAGTCAAATGCTATCCGTTTTGCATGCAGGTTATACTAAATTTGTGTTGCTGAGTAGCCAGCCTGAAAGTTATATCACACTTGTTGACCCAAGTAGCACAGAATGTTCCGACGATATTCTTAAAAAATATACATTATAAAAAAAATGTTTCATTTTTTTAAATTTTTTTGTTGAGCTTTGTGTGATGAAAGGACTTAAAGAAAACCCGGATTTTGGGTATATTTCACAGTCATAATGAAAAAAGCAAATCTTGAAAGGGTGCTTAACGAAAACGAAAAATGACAAGAAACAAAAGTAAAAAGTAAAAAATTCTTCTATTAATTTCTTTGCAGAAATATGCTTTTAATTTTAGTCCAAAAAACGCGATAAAAATTCAAAAAAATTTAGTGTTAAGTCCTGTCTTATACTTCTATGATAAATCTGCTCGCTTCCTTAAATCCCATAAAGTTAGACTGAAGCTCAAAAGTTTCAAACCGGTTTTTCTCGACACAGTGACACTTTTTCGAAATAATTTTAGTGTTGTTTGAAACAAAATAGAAAAAATTTTAATAAAAATGACCACTCACCTCATTCAGATGAATAATTGCGGGAACTGATGTTGCGTGGATATCAAAAATAAAGAAAAAAACATTTAAAAAAAAGTCGAGAAAAAAATTCTCGCCATTTTCAATGAACGGAACAAAAATGAACAAAAAAAATTTTGATCGGATTTTATAACTGAAGCTGTGTTTGTGTGAATAGAACAAAGAAAGAAAAAGAAAAACAAGTACATCACACCCACTTACACAACTCCCATATACAAACGCAACGAAATCATCATTAATCAATTTTCATACGATGCAGTCGCTTTCCAGCTATCGCGAAGTAATCATTCTGGTTCGCCCAATATTCTAAAAAAAACTAAGCACACTGGCTGAGCCTACTGCAGAAAGTCAAACTCCACCAGCTATGAAGAAGCTTAAATGAGCTCACAGAAACTCAAAGAGTTCTGGAAAGGCAAATTTCTTAAGACAGCGATCTTTACTAACCTCAATTGTAACCAAGACGAGTTGAGAGATGAAACAACCGAGCTTGAGCATTGCTTGGCTCAATCCTCAACTGCTGACCACGAGCTACTTGACGATATCACCGAAGATGCAGAATCGGATCGGATATTCGATCAATGTCAGTCAAGACATCCTATCAACTCTGTTGCAACTATGCAGATTTAAACTACAAGGATTACAACAAGATTGCCGCAGATCAATCTGCCTAGCTTCAGCCGCAATTTCACTGCCTGGTTAACCTTCATTGATCAATTTCGATCAACTGTCCATGACAATGACAAGTTGTCACCGGTTCAAATGTTGATGTATCTCAAGAGTTGCTTGACGATCCATGCTTCCAAGCCCATCAGGAATTTGGAGACGACAGAAAGCAACTACGAAATAGCGCATCAAAGGCTACAGCAGAAATACGAAAACGTCAAGGCATTTGTCACAAATTGACGGTTTCACTGTAGCTCGAATCGTGAATGTGTCTCAGCTCCGTCAGCTACACTCAGTCTTCAACGAGACTTCACAGTCCATCAAGGAACTCAAATGGTCAGTAGAAATCAATTTGTGGCGTTTCCTTCTCTTCGAGAATCTCGATCCTGAATCTCAGAATGCATAAAAACTGCAACCAGAGTCAGGTCTTTAGAGGTGGATCTCATTCCACAGTCCATAAGCCAGAGCATGCGCAGCAGATGTTCTTTACAGGAGAGAACCGATCTCATGAGAATGGTTTCTCGTTACCCCAGTGTAAATCTCGAACCTGCCGAGAGCGATACCCAATTTGGCAATGTGCGAAATACAGATCGATGACAACATCTCAAAAAAAGATATTCGTGACCAATAATTGGATATGCTTCCTTTATTCGTCTGCCAGCCACGTCATCCAGCAATGTCCTTCGACATCACTGTGAAATACATGTCAAAAGCAGTACCATACAATTCTTCATGGTACTTCTAGTTAGCCCAGACCTTATCTCGCAGCGACAATAGAGGCTCTTGAAATCAACCGAGCTGGAACAATCACATTTCTCCCAACGGCAAACATAGTTGGAGTAAACCAGAAAAACGCTATGTCTACCCATGGTCGAATTAACCTCACAATTCTACCAAAGTCTGTTATCAATTTCAAAGTTTTTTGTGTGGTGTTGGAAAATATCACGGATCAATAGCATTCAAACTCAAATTGCAGCCACAGGCATACGAAAGATCAGCAACTACAATTTAGCAGATCGAGCTTTCGACAAGCCCAACACCATTGTTCTCCTGTTTGGACAATCCGACTACACATATACTGTGAAGTCACGGAAGGTTAAGGGAGGAACTACACTGCTAACCGACACGATCTCTAATTGGACAGTCTCAGGTTTCGCTGACACCGATCACACAGTCACAACAAGAAGACACTCGCCACGACATGGAATCAACTTACTTGACAGCCAGTCCACCACATTTAACAGGTTCTTGGAAACTCAAGATTTTTCTTCAACTCTAGAATCCCAACACTCATCAAACGAGCTTGAGTTTAACCGACTTTTCGATCAATTTACAATGTTTGGACCAGACAGAGGAGTTATGGTGAGATTGCCGATCAACAAATCACAAATCTATGACGAAGACGAAATCAACAATGAATGGTTGACCGATATTGGTCACTCAGTACGCAAAGCTTTCCGGCGATTCTTTTCTAATGAACGGGAGCCACGACAGAACCGTGAAGCCATAGACCAGTATAAACACGTCTTCCAGGAGATGATTGACACTTGCCATATCGAAAAGGTACCTGTGTCAGTTCAGTTTTTGCCACTCGGGATGTACTTTATCATGCTTCATCATATGTTAGTTTGGAAGTCGGAATCAAGAGTTTCAACGGATCAGTTTTAACTTCAAACGGAAAACCAGAACCATTTAACAGCTTTTTTTTATTCCGGTTCTACAAAACTGCACTATCTGGTGACTTAACCAAGATGTATAGACATAGACGTCCACCACATAGACAGATAATGTACATCAGATCTACTGAAGAAGAAAAGAAGAGTAACCGATTGAGAAGTACCGGATGACTCGTGCCACCTACCTTATAGCTTCGAGTAGCTGTCACGCCATAGGAGTCTTTTCAGACACCGCTGACTCAACAGATGATGAACAGACAAAGCTAGCACTTCGCGTGTCCTTCTACGTGGACGACAACATTGGTAGTGAAAATAGTGAGGAACAAGCAATCAGAATGCGCCAGCATTCTGTAAAAACTGCCTACACAATCGGAAGTGGGCACGCAACAGCAAAATTGTCTTGAACGAAATAACCGACAAATTACATGAAAACCAATACTTATTCTTAGCAAAAAATGACCACAGCGTCAAAACTGGCATCCAGTTTCTGATTGTTTCCAGTACCGGTGCACAAATGAATTGGACTCAGTGAAGCCTATAGACATGCCTAAAGTCATCGCAAATCTTATCAAGCCAGCAAAGGTCTCGAGTGTTGATTTTGATGCAATTTCAATTGTTGCCGAAAAAGTCAAAAACGTGGCCAAGTTCAGCCCCCTAGATGAAAAAGAAAGAGAAACCTCTGAGAGCCAGCCAGGATCTGGTGCATTCGGACCTTGGCGGATTCCCAAAAAATTGCCTAGATTTTTGCAAGGACTAAAGTATTTATAAAACAGATTTCACGAGGTCCTATAACACACTGTGGTCAACTCCGGAATCTTGAAAATAGCTGAAAAAGGAAACAAAGAGCAACCAAACCTTGCCAGTCGTAATCACCAGACATGCCTCGACTATTGTCAAAAATTACTTTTTAAGTTTTGAGGTCGATTTAACTCTGGAAGAGGCCAACTGTGGACGATGTTTTCCGACCTAAAAAATCAAAAATTGACAGCAAACCGGCTATAAACACATTTCACTGGCTTGGCTCCACCGACAGAAATCATCCAGATGCCTCCTACAAAGATTTTTTGCAAACATCAGGCCGACTTCACAGGAGCCATAATGAGGTCTACCTCGACAAGAGCTTTTAGAGTGAAGAGTCAAAAACCAACCCCCCCCCAAAAAAAAGAGCAGGGACGCACTTCAGTCATGCCCCAAGATAATTTCGGACGCAAAACATCAAGCACCCTCTGGTCAGCTAAATTGAGCTAAAAAGTCAAGAAAAACAATCAGAAACCCATCTAGAATGATTGAGAGCAGCTCATTAGCTTTGTCTGAGAGTATTCGCACACCCACCACAATTACTCGCCGGATTACAGCAAGCAAGTTGAGACGAGTTTTTGCTCCTCTTGGACAAGTGAACCCCGTAACGATACTGCCGACGATAATATTCCAAAAAAACATGGAATGCGAATTTGGAATGGTATGATGGTGTTGGGGCAAATAAAGAGAACCAATTCCAACACTGAATGGATAGCTTAGGACTTTTGTCTTCCCTGGCAGTACCTCGTTACTTGGCCAAGGACAGCTTTCAGTAAGTCGATCTCCTTCTCTTCAGCCATGCATCGGAGATGGCCTATGGAGCAGCTGTCTATGCCAAAACAAATTCAGACACAGGAATCCACTCTTCATTGCTAGCCGCCAAGTCACGACTTAAACCAAGGAAGACAGTTTGCATCCCAAGACTTAAGCTCTGTTCAAAGTTTTTGAAACACTAGGCAGCAGTTCACACTAGGCAGCAGTTCTGAATTATAAGAGCCAAGACGATGGCGCGAGCAATGATAGGCAACTGTATCACTTGCTTTAGGTTCCATAGTAGAGCAATGAATCAATTGATGGCAGAGTACCTTAGTGAAAGAGTCAACCCATCACCACCACTCTCCTATATTGGTATCGAATTAGGCAGACCTATGTGTTATAAGGAAGCCGATGAACTACTCAAGCGTTGCATAGTACTTTCCTTTTGCTTTCTACTTAACAATCCCTTTGGATATTTCAAAAAACTTGGACACTGAAGAATGTTTGAAAGTTATCAGAAGGTTCATGATTCCCACGAGGATTCCCCAAGCAGATTTTCTCCGGTATTGAAACCAACTTCATTGGATCACTCAACATGCTAATTCAAGAGAAGAGACTTCCACAGGATAGAAACAAGATAGACAGCCTCCCTGATCACGATCGAGTCTTTCATATCAATTGGACTACTATACCTGCAAGGGCTCCAAGCTAGGAATGACAGTGGTAAGCTGCTGTTAGTTCAGTGAAATTACTCGATCACAAGACAATAAGCAATTGAGGAAAACTTAAACTTGACACAGTGACACAGTGCTTTGTCAGATAGAATCTATACTCAACTCAGGACCGATCATAACGTGCCACTGACTCCATCAATGGTGCTAAACGGTTTAAATTCAAGTCAATTGCCCATTTTACTGCTCTTACCATGGATAAGCTTAATGAAGATGAAACATGCCCGAGAAAACGATTCAACTAAATTCACAAACTGATTGCAGAATTCTGGACTGCTATGAAAAAACTCAAGATCGGTGTAGAAAGCAAAACTTGAGAAGGGGAGATAAAATATAAATAACTGACGATGATAACCGCCCCATTATCATGGCCACCTGGAATTGTAAAAAATTTATATGTCGGAAAAGCTAGTCTAGTGAGGGTAGTGCAAGTAAAACAGGGATTGGGAAGCTTAATGTACGACCGATTTTAAGATTACGGAAATTGTCGAGCAAGGACAACAAAAGATATGACAATAAAACTGCACTGATTGATCAGCGATCAATGGGGGTGACAATGTTGGTGCAAACAAAGCATGTTTGAAAGAGCATAGTTTGATCACATGTAAATTCAAATTAAAACGCAGGTTAAATTTCCCATAATTTATCCATTTTATCTGTTCCGCAGTTTGTTGTAAGTGAATCATCATTAATTCAATTTTCATACGATACATCCGTTTTCCAGTTAAAGCTAAATAATCATTCTCGTTCGCCTAATAACCTAAGAAAACTAAGCAGAGTGGCTGAGCCATACTGCAAAAAGTCAAAGTACATCAGCTATGAAGAAATTTAATCGAGCTCATAGAAACTCAAGGAGTTCTGAAATGGCAAAGTTCTAAAGTCAGTGAACTTTGTGCTAACCTCAGTTGTAACCAGGACGAGTTGATAATTGAAACAACCGAGCTTGAGCACTGCTTGGCTCAATCCTCAACTGCTGATCAGGAGCTGCTTGACGCTATCACCGAGGATGCAGAAAACGATCGGTTATTCGATCAACTTCAGTCAACACAGAAGGCTGCTCGCCAAACTCTTCCAGCCGCAATGAGAATGATAGCCGCATCAAGTCAGCCTATCAACACCGTTGCAACTATGCAGATTTAAACTACAAGGATTACTCCAAGATTGCTGCAGATCAATCTGCATAGCTCAGCCGGGATTTCACTGCCTGGCTAAGACTCGTTGAGCAATTTTCATCAATTTTCCATCTCGGGTGGACACTTCGGTTTGATTTTCGGTGACCAGAAATTTTTCCGCCGAGATGGTCAGAACCCCAGTCTTTTTCAGTTACTCCAATACGTTAGGCACCGTTCCTTGTACAGTATGTCAGAGCGCGAACATGGTCTTTTCTGGGTTCTAGATTTTTGATGGGACCTCCGATCGCACCTCCGGTCATGTGGCTTGTCAAAGAATTATTCGTAATGTCGTGCCACAAAAATAAATTATCTTCTCCCCAGTGGGCATCAGGGCATAAAAAAATCAGGAAATTAATTAAAAAAGAATTAAAAAATAGCAAAAATCTTTTGATACTTCTTTTCACTTTTCTTTTTCAAAGTTTCGGATTGCTTAATAATTTGAAAACTCCGCGCCCATGTGGATAAAAAGGTTTACAACTGAAGCTTTTGGCTTTTCTGGGGTCTGAAATTTTAATTGTTAAGAAGAAAAATTATTGAAATGTGAATTCGAACCTTTTCGGAACTATGTCCATCGTCAGGATAATTGAGTTGATATAAACTGATTTAGAGACGTTAAAGCATCATAAAAGACCATTAAGTGGTTTTAAACAAAAAATAAAATCTTTTCGCCAATCAAATTTAAGCATTATTACATATGAACTTGTGAAGTTCGACCAGAATATACCAAAATGCAAGTTCGGGTTCAAAATTTTTTGTAACATCTGATGGGAAGGTTGACGTTTTTAGAGAAATTAGTGGTGCTAATCGTTCTTTTTGACGGATTCGGAAAGTTCATTTTGAAGTGACATTTTAAAATTTTGTTAAAAAAAGACACTTCGCGACATTGAAATTTCGCAGTAACTGAAAACGTGCAAACACACACAACAACAATCTTCGTTGAAAGAGACGAAAAAGGTAGAAATACGAGCAATACAGATATTATAGTGACCGACTAGTTACAACACGATTCCCGAGAACCAGTAAGGGTCTTTAGACGACGTGTCCAGCCTCCGGGAAGAATTAAGACTGTTCTTTGCCCGGATTCCAGAATCCGGAGCCGTCTCGAGAGGAAACTGTAACTCTTTAATTTAACACTTTTTATTTCTGGTCATGTCCTGAATTGAATTAATAACATCTACTTTCGTTTTCACATTATGAGGATTTAGAAGTTGAGGGAATATAGACAGATAATCTACATCAGCTCTACTGAAGAAGAAAAAAAGAGTAAACGATTGAGAAATACCGGATGTCCTGTGCCATCTACGTTGTAGCATCGAGTAGCTCTCACGCCATAGGAGTCTTGTCAGACACCGCTGAACCAACAGATGATGAACAGACAAAGCTAGGACTTCGGGAGTCCTTCTACGTGGACGAAAAAAAAAGTGATACAGATACTGAGGACCAAGCAACCAGAATGCGCCAGAGCTCTGTAAAAAACTGCCTACACAATCGGAACTGGGCACGCAACAGCAAGGTTGTCATGAACGAAATACCCGACAAATTACATGAAAACAAATAGTTATTCTTAGCAAAAAATGATCAGAGCGTCAAAATTCCTGGGCTCAATTGCCATCCAGTTTTTGATTGTTTCCAGTACCGGTGTACAAATAAATTGGACTCAGTGAAGCCTATAGACATGCCCGAAGTCATCGCAAATCTTATCAAGCCAGCAAAGGTCTCGAGTGTTGATTTTGATGCAATTTCAATTGTTGCCGAAAAAGTCAAAAACGTGGCCAAGTTCAGCCCCCCAGATGAAAAAGAAAGAGAAACCTCTGAGACCAGCCAGGATCTGGTGCATTCGGACCTTGGCGGATTCCCAAAAAATTGCCTAGATTTTTGCAATGGATCAAGGTATTTAGAAAACAAAATTCACGAGTTCCTAAAACACACTCTGGTCAACTCCGGAATCTTGAAAACAGTTGAATAAGAAAACAAAGAGCAACCAGACCTTGCCAGTCGTATTCACCATAAATGCCTCGACACGACATCACATGAACTATTGTCAAAATTTACTTTTTAATTTTTGGGGTCGATTTAACCCAAGAAGAGGGCAACGATGTTTTCCGACCTAAAAAATCAAAAATTGAGAGCAAACCGGCTATCAACACATTTCACTGGCTTGGCCCCACTGACAGAAATCATCCAGATGCCTCCTACAATGATTTTTTTGCAAAGATCAAGCCATAAGCTTCACAGGAGCCATAATGAGGTCTATCTCGACAAAAACTTTTACGGCGCAGAGTCAAAAACCAACCCCCCGCCCCCCAAAAAAAGAGCAGGGACGCATTTCAGTCATGCCCCAACATATTTCCTGACGCAAAACATCAAGTCAAGAAATTAAGCATAAAATTTGCAGAAAACACAAACAGGACTCCAACTAGCATCTTCTGGTCAGCTAAATTGAGCTAAAAAGACAAGAAAGACAACCAGAAACCCACCTAGAATGATTGAGAGCAGCTCATTAGCTTTGCCTGAGAGCATTCGAACACCTACAATTACTCGCCGGATTACAGCAAGCAAGTTGAGACGAGTTTTTGCTCCTCTTGGACAAGTGAACCCCGTAACGACACTGCCGACGATAATATTCCAAAAAAACATGGAATGCGAATTTGGAATGGTATGATGGTGTTGGGGCAAATAAAGAGAACCAATTCCAACACTGAATGGATAGCTTAGGACTTTTGTCTTCCCTGGCAGTACCTCGTTACTTGGCCAAGGACAGCTTTCAGTAAGTCGATCTCCTTCTCTTCAGCCATGCATCGGAGATGGCCTATGGAGCAGCTGTCTATGCCAAAACAAATTCAGACACAGGAATCCACTCTTCATTGCTAGCCGCCAAGTCACGACTTAAACCAAGGAAGACAGTTTGCATCCCAAGACTTAAGCTCTGTTCAAAGTTTTTGGGCTGTAAGCTGCTAAAATGTGTCTTGAAGTCATTCGAGAATTTGTAATTGACGCTAGATGTCAGCGCCTGGAGTGATTCAACAATAGCCATTGCTTGGATCAGATCAACTCCAAGCAGGTTTTCTACTTTTGTGGCCTACCGCATTGCCAAAAATCAACAGATGCTACCCACCGACAAGTGGAAACACGTTCTGACCCGTTTAAACCCAGCCTATCATAAAACATGATCAGTAGCAGCAGCTGAACTACACAGTTTGTAGCTTTGGTGGTCAGGATCCTTTTGGTTGCAGACAAGTGAAGTTTGCATTCCATCACAACCAACAATTATCGAAGCAAATGAAAAGAGGAACGATCTCACTCGGTCATTCGACGAAACCAATCTGCTCATTCAGGCAGCTGGTGGGAAGGAAATCATGCAAGCAGCAAAAGCAACCAGGACTGAATGTCGGAGAATCAAAAAAAGTGAAAAAATCCTCATTTTAGAACGATGGTGATCTTTTGGTAAAGCTCTACGCATCGGAGCTTTAGTTGCAAAGTTTGCCCCCGAAACTTCTGAAGAAGAACACGGAAGATCGCAATCAGCTGCGAAAGTTAGCACTAAACCTTCTTGTACGAGACGTCCAGGAGCAGCATTTTGACGAAGAAAAGAAAGTAATCAAAAATGGACCAGATATTAGCCCAACATTAAACCTCCTTCAGTTATATCCGTTCATAGACAGTGATGTAATGCTATAAGTTGGTGGACGACTCACAGCTGCTGATTGCTTGAACGAGAAAGCAAAATTTGGGTTGATATTGGCTACGAACATTCTATTTTCGAGAACAGTGATCAGCCATAGTCACATTGTTCAAGTACACTGTGGACTGAATATCCTTGTTGCTCACAAGACGATGGCGCGAGCAATGATAGGCAACTGCATCACTTGCTTCAGGTTCCATTGTAAAGCAATGAATCAATGAATCAAAGATTCAACCCATCACCACCACTCTCCTATATTGGTATCGAATTAGGCAGACCTAAGTGTTATAAGCAAGCTGATCAACTACTCAAGTGTTGCATAGTACTTTCCATTTGCTTTCTACTAAAACAATCCGCTTGGATATTTCAAAAACCTTGGACACTGAAGAATGTTTGAAGGTTATCAGAAGGTTCATGATTCCCACGAGGATTCCCCAAGCAGATTTTCTCCGGTATTGAAACCAACTTCATTGGATCACTCAACATGCTAATTCAAGAGAAGAGACTTCCACAGGATAGAAACAAGATAGACAGCCTCCCTGATCATGATCGAGACTTTGATATCAATTGGATTACTATACCTGCAAGGGCTCCAAGTTTTGAAGGACTGTGGGAAGCTGCTGTTGAGTCAATGAAACTACTCGATCAAGAGACAATGAGCAAATGAGGAAAATTTAAACTTGACACAGTGACACAGTGCTTTGTCAGATAGATGCTATACTCAACTCAGGACCAATCAAAACGTGCCACTCACTCCATCAATGGTGCTATACGGTTTAAATTTAAGTCAAACGCCCATTTTTACTGCTCTTAACATTGATAAACTTAATCAATATGAAACATGCCCGAGAACACGATTCAATTAAATTCACAAACTGATTGCAGAATTCTGGAAAGAATCGACTTTTGAGTATCTAACTGCTATGCAACAACTCAAGATCGGTGCAGAAAGCAAAACTTGAGAAGGGGAGATAAAATACAAACAACTGATGATGATAACCGCCCCATTAGCATGGCCACCTCGAAATGTGGAAAATTTATATGCCGGAAAAGCTAGTCTAGTGAGGGTAGTGCAAGTAAAACAGGGATTGGGAAGCTTAATACACGACCGATTTTAAGATTACGCAAAATGTCGAGCAAAGACAACAAAAGATATGACAATAAAACTGCATGGATTGATCAGCGATCAATGGAGCTGACAATGTTGGAGCAAACAAAGCATGTTTGAAAGGGCTTAGTTTGGTCACATGTAAACTCAAATTAAAACGCAGGGTAATTTTCCGATAATTTATCCATTTCATTTGTTCCGCAGTTTGTTGTAAGTGAATCATCATTATTTCATTTTTCATACGATACATCCGTTTTCTAGTTATAGCTAAATAATCATTCTCGTTCGCCTAATAACCTAAAAAAAATAAGCTGAGCCTACTGCAAAAAGTCAAACTACATCAGCTATGAAGAAGTTAAATCGAGCTCATAGAAACTCAAGGATTTCTAAAATGGCAAATTTCTAAAATCAGCGAATTTTGTGCTAACCTCAGTTGTAACCAGGACGAGTTGATGAATGAAACAACCGAGCTTGAGCACTGCTTGGCTCAATCCTCAACTGCTTGTAACATTCGCCCAAATACTACACAGCGACGGAGCGTAGAAAAAATACCTATTAACGACTGGCAGGCGTCAGTTACCTTAATCCTACTCGCTTTTCACCGTCTCGACCTTGCCAGTTGATTTTCTGGTCTGTCTAGGGCAAAGTAAAGTTACCTTTTTAGGCCATCAGTCAAACGACTTTTGATCAGCTTTCGTTTACATGCGAACACAACCACATAGCTGAGTCTCGGATCCTCAGACTACGTGATTGTCATTAAAAACACGGCTCGAACAACCTATTTTAATATGTTTTTGTGTGACAGTTCTATATTAAATCCATTGGAGATGGATTGACCCTTTCCTCTTCCTAGCTACTCATATTCTAAAATATCAAGTTACACCGGTGTTAAATTAAAGTTTCACGACATCCAAGTAGCTATATAGTTAGTTTTATACAGTCCCTTCACATAAACAGTCTCTGGGGGACCAAGCCTCCGCTCCCGTGATATTCCAGCGATAACGCTCTTATCTCTCCTAATTTGCGTCCCGGGAGGGTTCCGTGGAATACTCCTTCCCCACTGAAGCTTCCTTCTCCACTAGTATCCGCTGACAAGTGTCTTATCGTGCGTTGTTGCCACGATAAGAGGCTTCGTATTTTCCGTCTCTTGGACGACTGTTTTTCACAATATTTGTCGTTGTTCTCTGATTTTCTCAGCTTTTTTGGTCAAAATGGCCGTTTTTCGTATTTCTGAGAAATATCAACTTGAAAATCGAAATTTTAAAAATAGAAAATTTCAGAATACTTCGACCCTCCTTTCAAGCACTTTTTTGCTGTTAAGGCCTTTTCTCTCTGATTCGTGCTTCGTCGGAAGGTTGCGCTGTGCCATCTGGCAGAATGGCACATACTCCCCGGACAGTCCCCATCAATGTCCCTATTGATCGCATAACACCGGGTTATCGTCAAGTAGTTATCGAGTTTTCTGTAATCAATCTTACAAATCGCATAAGAAAATGAAATTTATCTACCCCACCTCAACTCACTACGTGTTCACAAATGGCATCGTACTATATCTCACTGCCTTTCAACATTTTCACAAAATTTGCACCATGAGGAGTGTCCTAGATAAAATTTCTTTTCTGACTACTTACGTCGTCTTGCCATAAAATTTCTTTTCACTCTTTGTGATTAAAAAGTGGGACGTGGCACGGCCACGCACCCGTTAAAATTAACTTAACGTCACTCACCAAGTATAATCAGTTATTTATGCGGTCCTTTCAATATTAAAACTAAGAAAATCTGTGGCTAGGAAAGTTATTGGGTTACCCACCCTTCTCGAGCGAGTTTACTCAATCTTACCATGTCGCCACACAGTGAAATTGTGTCTTACACAGGTTAAAAACTTCAATCGTGTTTAAATAGGTAAATATACTCACCTATGTTCTATATATACATACATAAATAGTATAACTAAAATTTCTTTTTCAACAATTTAACAATTGTAACAATTTTCAAAGTTTGGTTTGACCAAACTAAATCAAAACAAAAAGTTTAACAAGTTCAATAATCAAAACTTGGTTGATTGGTTCAAGTTTTAGCACACAAAGAAAATCAAGTTTTTTCTCCTTCTCTTCTCTTCTTTGTTCATCTTCATTCCATCACTTCTCCATCTTGATCTTCAGCTTCGCTGTCTTCCAATACTTTCTCCAGCATGTCCATGGAGTTGTGGGCCGTGCCCCAACTCTCCTGTTCCAACAGCCTCGGTTTGCAACAAGGTAGCAAGTCAACATTAACCTTTTGCTCCCGGTTCCTGCAAAAGCTGTTGTGAAGACACAGGCTCACGTTTCGTTCTAGGTCAGCTCTTAAGACCTCTTTCTTCTCATCTTCAGTTACACAAGGCGCTCCAGCTACTCGCTTCACCGCCGTGGTGACCGCGTTTCTGTGCGTCAGGAATGCTCTCTTATAGGCTCCTGGTCCTATATCTAGCTGGAAAGATTGATAGGCTTCCGTGTTCCTCGACATGTGATGCTTCGCGCGAACCTGCCAAAGCAAAGGGCATCCTTACGCTTAGCCCATGCTATCGCAGAACCGTCTTTTGAAATCAACGCTCGCAGAGCTTCCATCAACTCCAGCTCCTGTTCCAGTGATTTCGAATCATTACTGGCTTCATACTCCGCCTTCTTGATGCCCATCAAGCACCAAGCCAACCGTACTTGCAGATCGGTTCTCATGCAAGGATGAGCCAGGTATGCTGCCACCGTAGCAGGTGCATGCATCGACTGGTCGAAGTATCTCTGGAGGGCCGCCCTCCAGGAGATTTCTAGTAGCTTTTCCTATCCAATTTCGTTCGCTTCAGAGGACATTACCGTGCCGTATTCTTTTCGATTTAAGTTTGAATTCTCCGTGAGCTCTTTCAGATATTCCTGCATGGCTCGCTTCTCGCTCCAAGCCATCAGGTGCCCTCTCGCTGAGTTTCTCGCTTTCAACATCTCCACATAACCCCCTGCTGGATCTCCCATGTGGACCGATTCCGGAACAGTGACTCGACTGTACTCGACCACGTCGAGTTGTCCTTCCAGTTTCAACTTAGACATGTTGGTCCGCGAGGGCCTGTAATCTTCAAGTCCTCCAGATCCACATTAACTGATGATCTCCATCTCTAATTTAGTGTCTGCCAGGGTTCGTGCTGTTTTCTTTGATCTTACGGCAGTCGTGGTCAGACCTGCCAAGAGCATAGGGGGTATCAGATTCTCTTTTTCTCCCCCTGTCAGCGTTGCACTATCTCCTTGCCCGCTCTCGCCTGAACGACCTACGCTCGTTAAAGAGGTCACCACTGCGCTGGCTCTCGACTTCACCACTCTCGCGTTCATGGCTCGACTTCCTGTTTTCCCTTTTAGTCGCTTCAGCCCCTTCCTGGCTCGTCTGACAGGTAATTTCTTTGCAACCTGCTGATCATCGGCACTGTCTTCTGTTACTGACTCGGTCAGAACATCCGACTCCATGGAGTTCACTATTTTCTCCAAGACCTCACGCATGATGGGTTGGTTCAATCCCACCTTCATTATGGACTGCGTCCCATATCGCCTTATCACGTCCCATAATCTTTCCATGAAATTCACTCGGCTCCAGGTTGTTCCCGTCTTGCCTTCTAACTCACCTTGATATCTCTCCCATTCCTCTTCCGGCAGCGTGCTCAGGAAGGATACCCTCATTGATTCTTCGATTTTTCTCCTCCTTGGTGACTCATGGAGCAATTTCTGCGGATCCCTGCTTCGGCATTCTCTCGCCTGGCTTATTGGGTCTATCGGGGATAAGTCGGCCGACGCCTCCTTTGTAGGGGACATGAAAGAAGATGGCGTCATTAGCAATAGACTCCCATCGACTTCCCCATCGTCGTCTTCACTAAACCGGTATTCTAGCAAGTCTCTCTCTAACGCTCCCAGATCCGTCTCACCCGGTTTTCCCGTCTTTCCCTCGGTATCGTTATCGTCATCGTCCTGATCCATCAATTCATCATCACCTGCATCAGGTTTTGGCTTGGGTCCTGAAGGTCCTTGTCGTGAGTCTATGCCCGAGTCCGGCCGAGCCGGTACGGTCATGTCTCCTGCATGATAAAACAACTCATCATTCACCAGGAATTCTACAGACTCCTCGCCATGTGGTGCCAGGTCCTCTATTGTTATATATGAGCCTCCTCTGCTCTCCTTTGCCACTTCCATCATCACTACTTTCACTTCTACTGACCACTTCAGTCTTGATAAGTCATCTGTGGGAGAATACACTTCGTTCCACATTTCGGCCAAGACCTCTGGTCTCCTAGAGGGTAGCGCCTTGATCTTTTTCCTACTCCAAGCATCAGGAAATGAGAAGTCAAACGTGTGCGCGGCTGCAACATTCCAGCCGATGAAGCGCGGCTCCATCCCTTCACTCCACTTCAACATTCTCTTCTCTGCGTAACGAGCTGCTCCGATGCGAGGGGCAATGATGGGAGATGTGACTCCCAATAACATCCTCCTTATCGGTGGATATCGAGGGCATTGGTCCGGCAGCGGCCTGGACCCGGAAAGCCACGCTTGCTGGTTCTCTTTAGCGTTTGCATAGGCTTCTGGTAAGAGTGGCACTCCCATGGCCGCTCCAGTATCCTTCACTACTGGTATTAAGTTCCAAAGCTTCGGGTTGAACTGGATGTGAGAAAGTTCCTCACGGCCCATTCGGCACTTGAAGTGGTTGTTGAAATCCATCGAAATCCAACCTGGCTCCGCTATTCTTCCGAATAGCCTATCGTCACTGGCCAGCCCTCTCAACTCCCTCTGTTCTACCCAGTTCAGCACGGAACAGTCCACGACTGAGACCAGGTTGACGTATAACACCGAATTCCTGTATGCCTCGACTTGCACGTCCGGGAACACGAAAGACATCACCGGTCCATACACCACCGTGACGAATTCCCGCAGTCCGTGAATCAGAGCCAACGGATCGATCCGCATCATGACTGCCAAATCTGTCAGCAAGGGAATGCCACAATATTGCTTGCACTCATTCGCATCCGTCGCCACCTTATCTTCTCCCGTGACGCTTCTGTTCTGCTGTAAAAGATATTGGAGCAGGAGAGTCCTCCAGTCTTTCATCTTCTTGAGCGAGGCGGTTTCCAACTGTGCATTGAACTCACGACTGGGTCCCTGTAGTTGTTCAGGGTAACGTAAGAGCACAAGGAAATCACCCAGTCGACCGTAGGTAATGGCAATCAGGGTCAGGAGTCCATCCAATCTCAAATCTGCCAACGCTTGGGTGAAGAGATTCGCCGGCCCCTTCACGAAATTTTCGTGACCAAATGTCACGTACAAGGCTAACACCAGGCCAATCGATAACTTCCTGATGTCTCTGACAAAACTCGCGATCAAGTTCCGGGATGCCCTAGGATAGCACGTCGACAGGAAGGATGGCGTCCATCCCACTCCCATTCCACCCAAGATAGCATCCGATCGTTCGTACTGTGCCCTCGTGGCTAGCACGTCAGCTTGGAACTTGTCCAGTGACATCGTGTTTACGTCCTGCATCAGCTTCAACATCATGCCCCCAGCTAACTCCCGGGCATCAAACAAATTTTTCAGATACACATGTATCTCCTTTATCACTGCCGGCGAATGCTCGAACGCGTCCTCACCCAAGGTGCACAGCCTTGGTGACAAGTACAACCATACGTTATTGTGCGGCTTCGTGCGCAAAGCCATTGCCATGAGATCTTCTTCCGCTGATGTCATGTTCTTCCTGACTATCCTGCCCTGCTCATTCTCGGCATGATCTATCTGTCTGAAACAGAGATCATCAGCCACCTGTTGTACTAACAGATGATCGTCGTCCACCCCTGGTCTTAGTTTCAGCAATCTGGCAAAGTTGGACAGCTCCAACCCCAGAACTTCATCTAGCACCAACCGAGTTGTGCTACAATCTCTGAGCCCTTGTATGGCATTCGAAATGTCAGCCCAAACGGCGGGAAGCTCAGATCGGGACGGGTAGTAATTGTCTGGGTCTACTACTCTGTTCGGGGCAGGAATTATCACGTTGAACCTCCCCTCTGCTATCGTCGTAACCATTGTGTATACAAACTGCTTGTAACATTTGCCCAAATACTACACAGCGACGGAGCGTAGAAAAAATACCTATTAACGACTGGCAGGCGTCAGTTACCTTAATCCTACTCGCTTTTCACCGTCTCGACCTTGCCAGTTGATTTTCTGGTCTGTCTAGGGCAAAGTAAAAAGTTACCTTTTTAGGCCATCAGTCAAACGACTTTTGATCAGCTTTCGTTTACATGCGAACACAACCACATAGCTGAGTCTCGGATCCTCAGACTACGTGATTGTCATTAAAAACACGGCTCGAACAACCTATTTTAATATGTTTTTGTGTGACAGTTCTATATTAAATCCATTGGAGATGGATTGACCCTTTCCTCTTCCTAGCTACTCATATTCTAAAATATCAAGTTACACCGGTGTTAAATTAAAGTTTCACGACATCCAAGTAGCTATATAGTTAGTTTTATACAGTCCCTTCACATAAACAGTCTCTGGGGGACCAAGCCTCCGCTCCCGTGATATTCCAGCGATAACGCTCTTATCTCTCCTAATTTGCGTCCCGGGAGGGTTCCGTGGAATACTCCTTCCCCACTGAAGCTTCCTTCTCCACTAGTATCCGCTGACAAGTGTCTTATCGTGCGTTGTTGCCACGATAAGAGGCTTCGTATTTTCCGTCTCTTGGACGACTGTTTTTCACAATATTTGTCGTTGTTCTCTGATTTTCTCAGCTTTTTTGGTCAAAATGGCCGTTTTTCGTATTTCTGAGAAATATCAACTTGAAAATCGAAATTTTAAAAATAGAAAATTTCAGAATACTTCGACCCTCCTTTCAAGCACTTTTTTGCTGTTAAGGCCTTTTCTCTCTGATTCGTGCTTCGTCGGAAGGTTGCGCTGTGCCATCTGGCAGAATGGCACATACTCCCCGGACAGTCCCCATCAATGTCCCTATTGATCGCATAACACCGGGTTATCGTCAAGTAGTTATCGAGTTTTCTGTAATCAATCTTACAAATCGCATAAGAAAATGAAATTTATCTACCCCACCTCAACTCACTACGTGTTCACAAATGGCATCGTACTATATCTCACTGCCTTTCAACATTTTCACAAAATTTGCACCATGAGGAGTGTCCTAGATAAAATTTCTTTTCTGACTACTTACGTCGTCTTGCCATAAAATTTCTTTTCACTCTTTGTGATTAAAAAGTGGGACGTGGCACGGCCACGCACCCGTTAAAACTAACTTAACGTCACTCACCAAGTATAATCAGTTATTTATGCGGTCCTTTCAATATTAAAACTAAGAAAATCTGTGGCTAGGAAAGTTATTGGGTTACCCACCCTTCTCGAGCGAGTTTACTCAATCTTACCATGTCGCCACACAGTGAAATTGTGTCTTACACAGGTTAAAAACTTCAATCGTGTTTAAATAGGTAAATATACTCACCTATGTTCTATATATACATACATAAATAGTATAACTAAAATTTCTTTTTCAACAATTTAACAATTGTAACAATTTTCAAAGTTTGGTTTGACCAAACTAAATCAAAACAAAAAGTTTAACAAGTTCAATAATCAAAACTTGGTTGATTGGTTCAAGTTTTAGCACACAAATAAAATCATGTTTTTTCTCCTTCTCTTCTCTTCTTTGTTCATCTTCATTCCATCACTTCTCCATCTTGATCTTCAGCTTCGCTGTCTTCCAATACTTTCTCCAGCATGTCCATGGAGTTGTGGGCCGTGCCCCAACTCTCCTGTTCCAACAGCCTCGGTTTGCAACAAGGTAGCAAGTCAACATTAACCTTTTGCTCTCGGTTCCTGCAAAAGCTGTTGTGAAGACACAGGCTCACGTTTCGTTCTAGGTCAGCTCTTAAGACCTCTTTCTTCTCATCTTCAGTTACACAAGGCGCTCCAGCTACTCGCTTCACCGCCGTGGTGACCGCGTTTCTGTGCGTCAGGAATGCTCTCTTATAGGCTCCTGGTCCTATATCTAGATGGAAAGATTGATAGGCTTCCGTGTTCCTCGACATGTGACGCTTCGCGCGTTCATACATCCATGATGTCATCACTGCACGGAACCAAGGCATCAATCTTTGCCTTGACCATATTCTTTCAATGGCTTTAGGTATTCTCAGAACCTTGCAGGTGGTTCTGAAAATATCCAATTCATGACTCATCTTCACGTTGCTCAGCTGTTCAGGAGTCGGCACGGCCATCTCCTGTTCACTTGTGTCCGCGTTAGCCTCCAGCCATCTCACTGCCAGCTTGGCACTAACCACCACGATTGACACCTGTTGATTCTGATCGGGCAACCCCGTAGAGTATAACTCCTCCACGTCCCATACTAGCATCAGATTCCCGCGTTTGGGGTACCACAACGTCTGCGCCAAGCAGTGGCAAGGATACTCCCCATGGGTTCTCACTATGTTCCTTCGGGTCCGATACCCTGAGGCTCCCAGCAACGGTTCCACCTCCATCAGAATTCTGTGTAAGTCGTCTTTCTCTTCTATGGTGGGGAATTCAGTGGGTAACGCTCCACTCGCTTTCTGCTTCTGGAACTCACTCACATTGCCTTCGTTTAATCTCAGAAACTCTTCACCCACTACGTCTTGCAACTCGCCTTCAGATCTCTTCGGGACTGCCCGAAAGATCTTCGCCAACAAATCATATGACCTCTCCGACATTCTGGCCAACCTTACGCACTTTGGCACAGAGAAAAGTTGGTCAATCAACACCTGCTGTGTCTTTGCATCCATCACCACCATGTGTGTGGGATATCTACTACTGCAATTGATATTTTGAACCACCAGATATTTTGAACCAGTCGGTTTATGATAGGCCTCACTATCTTTCAGATTCATCTCGTTCTCCAGAGCTTCTCTCCAGCCTCCGATCTTCTGCTCCGTTTGCAATGCTCCAGGGAATACTTCCACGCTGAGGGACGTCACTAGCTCATGGGCACGCTCCAGGCGCTCAAGCGATTCAATCGAACTCGTCATGCTACAAAATCCCAAGGCTGTGATCAAATTTACATCCGTCACCCCATGACAGTCCGCGACCAACTCCATACCACTCTTATCCGACATGCTCAATCTTCCGTACAATCGTGCCAGTTGCCGATGCTGCTCGCTCAGCGTAACTAGGCAGTCTCCCAGGTTACAAACATGTCCTTCCATCCCACTATGTTGAGCCAAGCATGTGCCTTGCTTCAACCAATTGCTCGATGGACCTTCCTCGGACAGCTCCGTGGATGGGTTGCTCTTCCGCTTCGTCAACCTCATGGCCAGCAGATGATGTATCATGGCCAGATCATGCAAACTCGCGTCATCATCTAGGTCTAACGTGATATCCGCCGTCATGTCCCAGATTAAACCGGCGATAGGATGAGGACACCAAGAAGGCTTCATGAGTTCCCACATCGTTACTAGACTGGTTTTCAAGGTACCGTCCCAAGAACCACAATCAAAACTCACTTGCCCCTTTAGCTCGGGAACCGAGGGTTCGACCACTCGTTCTTCCAAGATAATTCCCAGCTTGGGTTGTTCCACCATCAGCATTCCAGTTTCTTTAATACGTTCAACCCAGAAATTGAGTACTATGACTTGCTCATTGTCGAAGTACGCTTCCCTGGCTTCTTCTTCATTCACGAAGGGATTATACGCCATCCCCGGTATGCCAGACACATATTGGAACGACTTCAGTTTTCCTAGTGTTGCAAACTCTTTTTGTCCTTTGACTGCTTCAATCAACTCCCGGCTCACTTTCAATTCTTTGTTGGAATATCTTCTCACTTCTTCCAACTTGCGATAGCTCTCCATGCCATTCGACTCCTTGTTTGGTACAGTCAACGGCATGTCCTGATACAGTTCCAGGAGTGCCCTAAGGAAGTTCCTTTCGCAATCAACTCCCTTTTGCCGAATGATCTTTATACATTCTCCCAAAACAGGAGTGGGGATACGATCCACCACGAACCTGACAAAGCAAAGGGCATCCTTACGCTTAGCCCATGCTATCGCAGAACCGTCTTTTGAAATCAACGCTCGCAGAGCTTCCATCAACTCCAGCTCCTGTTCCAGTGATTTCGAATCATTACTGGCTTCATACTCCGCCTTCTTGATGCCCATCAAGCACCAAGCCAACCGTACTTGCAGATCGGTTCTCATGCAAGGATGAGCCAGGTATGCTGCCACCGTAGCAGGTGCATGCATCGACTGGTCGAAGTATCTCTGGAGGGCCGCCCTCCAGGAGATTTCTAGTAGCTTTTCCAATCCAATTTCGTTCGCTTCAGAGGACATTACCGTGCCGTATTCTTTTCGATTTAAATTTGAATTCTCCGTGAGCTCTTTCAGATATTCCTGCATGGCTCGCTTCTCGCTCCAAGCCATCAGGTGCCCTCCCGCTGAGTTTCTCGCTTTCAACATCTCCACATAACCCCCTGCTGGATCTCCCATGTGGACCGATTCCGGAACAGTGACTCGACTGTACTCGACCACGTCGAGTTGTCCTTCCAGTTTCAACTTAGACATGTTGGTCCGCGAGGGCCTGTAATCTCCAAGTCCTCCAGATCCACATTGACTGATGATCTCCATCTCTAATTTAATGTCTGCCAGGGTTCGTGCTGTTTTCTTTGATCTTACGGCAGTCGTGGTCAGACCTGCCAAGAGCATAGGGGGTATCAGATTCTCTTTTTATCCCTCTGTCAGCGTTGCCTACGCTCGTTAAAGAGGTCACCACTGCGCTGGCTCTCGACTTCACCACTCTCGCGTTCATGGCTCGACTTCCTGTTTTCCCTTTTAGTCGCTTCAGCCCCTTCCTGGCTCGTCTGACAGGTAATTTCTTTGCAACCTGCTGATCATCGGCACTGTCTTCTGTTACTGACTCGGTCAGAACATCCGACTCCATGGAGTTCACTATTTTCTCCAAGACCTCACGCATGATGGGTTGGTTCAATCCCACCTTCATTATGGACTGCGTCCCATATCGCCTTATCACGTCCCATAATCTTTCCATGAAATTCACTCGGCTCCAGGTTGTTCCCGTCTTGCCTTCTAACTCACCTTGATATCTCTCCCATTCCTCTTCCGGCAGCGTGCTCAGGAAGGATACCCTCATTGATTCTTCAATTTTTCTCCTCCTTGGTGACTCATGGAGCAATTTCTGCGGATCCCTGCTTCGGCATTCTCTCGCCTGGCTTATTGGGTCTATCGGGGATAAGTCGGCCGACGCCTCCTTTGTAGGGGACATGAAAGAAGATGGCGTCATTAGCAATAGACTCCCATCGACTTCCCCATCGTCGTCTTCACTAAACCGGTATTCTAGCAAGTCTCTCTCTAACGCTCCCAGATCCGTCTCACCCGGTTTTCCCGTCTTTCCCTCGGTATCGTTATCGTCATCGTCCTGATCCATCAATTCATCATCACCTGCATCAGGTTTTGGCTTGGGTCCTGAAGGTCCTTGTCGTGAGTCTATGCCCGAGTCCGGCCGAGCCGGTACGGTCATGTCTCCTGCATGATAAAACAACTCATCATTCACCAGGAATTCTACAGACTCCTCGCCATGTGGTGCCAGGTCCTCTATTGTTATATATGAGCCTCCTCTGCTCTCCTTTGCCACTTCCATCATCACTACTTTCACTTCTACTGACCACTTCAGTCTTGATAAGTCATCTGTGGGAGAATACACTTCGTTCCACATTTCGGCCAAGACCTCTGGTCTCCTAGAGGGTAGCGCCTTGATCTTTTTCCTACTCCAAGCATCAGGAAATGAGAAGTCAAACGTGTGCGCGGCTGCAACATTCCAGCCGATGAAGCGCGGCTCCATCCCTTCACTCCACTTCAACATTCTCTTCTCTGCGTAACGAGCTGCTCCGATTCGAGGGGCAATTATGGGAGATGTGACTCCCAATAACATCCTCCTTATCGGTGGATATCGAGGGCATTGGTCCGGCAGCGGCCTGGACCCGGAAAGCCACGCTTGCTGGTTCTCTTTAGCGTTTGCATAGGCTTCTGGTAAGAGTGGCACTCCCATGGCCGCTCCCGTATCCTTCACTACTGGTCTTAAGTTCCAAAGCTTCGGGTTGAACTGGATGTGAGAAAGTTCCTCACGGCCCATTCGGCACTTGAAGTGGTTGTTGAAATCCATCAAAATCCAAACTGGCTCCGCTATTCTTCCGAATAGCCTATCGTCACTGGCCAGCCCTCTCAACTCCCTCTGTTCTACCCAGTTCAGCACGGAACAGTCCACGACTGAGACCAGGTTGACGTATAACACCGAATTCCTGTATGCCTCGACTTGCACGTCCGGGAACACGAAAGACATCACCGGTCCATACACCACCGTGACGAATTCCCGCAGTCCGTGAATCAGAGCCAACGGATCGATCCGCATCATGACTGCCAAATCTGTCAGCAAGGGAATGCCACAATATTGCTTGCACTCATTCGCATCCGTCGCCACCTTATCTTCTCCCGTGACGCTTCTGTTCTGCTGTAAAAGATATTGGAGCGGGAGAGTCCTCCAGTCTTTCATCTTCTTGAGCGAGGCGGTTTCCAACTGTGCATTGAACTCACGACTGGGTCCCTGTAGTTGTTCAGGGTAACGTAAGAGCACAAGGAAATCACCCAGTCGACCGTAGGTAATGGCAATCAGGGTCAGGAGTCCATCCAATCTCAAATCTGCCAACGCTTGGGTGAAGAGATTCGCCGGCCCCTTCACGAAATTTTCGTGACCAAATGTCACGTACAAGGCTAACACCAGGCCAATCGATAACTTCCTGATGTCTCTGACAAAACTCGCGATCAAGTTCCGGGATGCCCTAGGATAGCACGTCGACAGGAAGGATGGCGTCCATCCCACTCCCATTCCACCCAAGATAGCATCCGATCGTTCGTACTGTGCCCTCGTGGCTAGCACGTCAGCTTGGAACTTGTCCAGTGACATCGTGTTTACGTCCTGCATCAGCTTCAACATCATGCCCCCAGCTAACTCCCGGGCATCAAACAAATTTTTCAGATACACATGTATCTCCTTTATCACTGCCGGCGAATGCTCGAACGCGTCCTCACCCAAGGTGCACAGCCTTGGTGACAAGTACAACCATACGTTATTGTGCGGCTTCGTGCGCAAAGCCATTGCCATGAGATCTTCTTCCGCTGATGTCATGTTCTTCCTGACTATCCTGCCCTGCTCATTCTCGGCATGATCTATCTGTCTGAAACAGAGATCATCAGCCACCTGTTGTACTAACAGATGATCGTCGTCCACCCCTGGTCTTAGTTTCAGCAATCTGGCAAAGTTGGACAGCTCCAACCCCAGAACTTCATCTAGCACCAACCGAGTTGTGCTACAATCTCTGAGCCCTTGTATGGCATTCGAAATGTCAGCCCAAACGGCGGGAAGCTCAGATCGGGACGGGTAGTAATTGTCTGGGTCTACTACTCTGTTCGGGGCAGGAATTATCACGTTGAACCTCCCCTCTGCTATCGTCGTAACCATTGTGTATACAAACTGAAGGGGTTCTGGCAATGCAGCGTATCTGGTGACAACACAAAGACCACCTTCACCACATTATGGGTGAAACGTTGTTTTGCTGCTGCTTCTACCTCAGCCATCGCCGAGAGCAATGTCATTATCGCCTCCCCTATGACCTCGTTGCTCGGGATCGACCCATCCGTCAGACGTGACAATAAGCCCCTGCTTTGCAGATGATCATTTGAGCCTGCAACCACTATCACCTGCGGCTCCATACTGACCACCCTTCGTACACTTATCATCATGCCGATTTCCTGTCCCCAATCCAATTTAGGTGCCGTGAAGAAAATCACGTTGGGCCAAAAGAGAGAACGGGGCGTGTAGAGATAATCGGAACTGGCTACGATCAGATATTTTGCAGCTTTCATCTCTAAGGGATCGTAAGCTGCGAACAGGCCATCGCCTATTGGGCCTTCAATTTCCCATATCTCTGGTCATCTCCATCTACCGTGGTCGTTCGGGGGTAGTCCCTTGAATACTCGCCAGGCGTCTGACCGGGTGGTTTAGCGAACTGCCTGTACATCTTATGATGCTTGTTGTTGGGCTTGTTCTCTACCTGAAACTTGCCCCTTCGAGAAGGTGGCGTCAATTCCCGGGCTCTCTGTCGGACGTCCGTAAGGGACCGCGTGTTCAAGGGTCCAAAGGTATTGTCCTGAGGCAACCCGCTCAAGTCTGCATGTCGGAGCATAGTCGTAGAGCTGAACTGCTCCTGCTCTGCTAGCAGCCAATCCACGCCTGATATCCGATATAATCGCGACACCGTGGGACTCTCTCCGCCAATCATTCTCATCGCGTCCTCCCGACACCTCAGGGTATTCATGTTCAATTTCGTGGACATTTCTGTCTTGTACTGTCCCCAATGACTCGGGTCTGATCGGTTCCAAAGCAGCAGGCTGCCTGGTTCAACTCCCTCCGCAGGCACGGCGCTCGTAGACGGTCCTGCTGCTGAAGCAGGGTTTGCCGTGGCGGGCGGATCGTTCCTCCTAGACACGGTCTGGGAGTTATTTCTGTTCTGAACCACTGATCTGCCGAGTCGGCTTTCAAGCGGTTGTGTTCTGGGAGGAGGAGCAGTCCCTAGCCTCTCTCTCACGTTTGAGCTCGGAGCGGTGGGTGCGGCTACAGCCGTCTCCATTGCCAAGGGCCCTAGGCGGTTGACGAGGGATTCGGGCACGCTTGCCCTTATTCTACTTCCTCCAGTCGTTGAGCTGGTCAGAGCCAGAGAACTGGTCGCCCTCGACTCCTGCTCCATTTCCCTCAACTGCGTCTGAAATACATCATTCATCCAGTGTCTGCCTCGTTGGGTGTTGAAATGTATCCCATCTCTGTTAAGCGCAATATGATCAATCATGCGCAGCGTGTTTTCGAGATCCAGAAGTCGCAACTCGCCAGGGTTGCTTCTCACCAGATTACGGATCATTTCGTTCCACCGTGTCACGTTGCCGTTCATGAAATCTGCCACTGTGGTGCCCATCAGCGGGTTTTGTGGTATCGTGCACAGCACCACAAACCTGGGCCTGTACTTCTCCTTCAGTTCTTTCAAGAGGCATACCAGCAGAGGCTCCCACTTGCACTCGGGAGTCACTGGGGCTCTCGAGACGTCGTTAGTTCCTAGCATTATCACCAGCGTATCCAGGTGATCCTCGCTTTGGAATTCCATCATCTTGATGACCTGAGCCACTGAAGCTCCTCCAAAGGACAGAGTGGTTGTCTGACCATAGACGAAGATCTCATTTAGATCCCTCACCAAACTGTCTCCTATGATCAAGTGGCGACTCCCTGGGGGAATTACCTGGTCGCTCGCAGCGGGGTTCCAGCTCATGTTATTCAGGCAGGCTCGAGGATGCTTCGCAGCTACTTGCGTGAACTGGTGCCGTGTCATCAGATTCTTCCTAATATCTACCACGCGGGACTTTTGATAGGTTCTGCCATGCGCAGTCCCCGAGGGCACTATCGTGTGGGGTGCTCGCTCCGAGCTATTAGATGACTGATCACGACGCTGGGAAGGAACGATCCTACCCAATGTCCGTCCAGTGGTTCGGCTGATCTCATCCATCGTTGCTCTGGCCACTTGGTTGAACGATTCTTGGAACTGAGGAGCGAGGTAAGTGTCAGAAGGGTCTGGTATCGTGAACCTTTGACTAGAAGCAGACAATCGTGTCTGCTGAGGAGCCTCGGGCTCTCTCGATGCACGTAAATCCAGAACCTCGGGCCCTCTCGATACACACAGCTCCTGGGCTGTTGTCCCGGGGCGTGTGTCGTTGGATCCCTCCGAGGATCTCATGCTCGCCAGAACTTCCGGTGACACCTGGCTCACCTTCGCCATATACAGCTCCTTCAGGTGCTTTATTTCATCCTCCTTATAAGCCACCTGGAGATCTTCGTATTTCTTCTTCCATTCGTTTCTTTCTCGAGCTATTGCCCTATACTCCTGGAGTTTGGCACACAGCTCGCTCTGATCTTTCTCCTTCTTTTCCAGCGTCTCGATCGTCTCCGACGTCTGGATCTTTATTTCACTCACCCTCACTTTCTTCGAAGGAGGAGCAGCTGTAGGGGAGTCGACCGAATGTGACGGGCCTGGCCCATCACGTTGTCTCTTCGCTCCGATGAGTGGCTGCGCCGGTTGGACTGGTAAGGGCATCTCACCTAGCCGGTGGTCCCTCTGTTCGCCTAGTCCTGGCTCACGAGCCAGGTCGAGGCCAGACATTTCTCCACGCCTCCATCTCATCATTCGATTTCGGCCTCTATCGGCGGTCCCGGACTCACCGAAGGCCAACATCAACACGACTTCCGTAGGGCGATTCCCTCGACCCTCTCGTCCTAATGCATTGAGTAGCGCGACCACAAACATCGCCAGCCCCGGGTCTTCTCGTGTGAAATCACAATCGATCAGCCGCTGATAGATCTCGTCTAGAGTCGCTCCTAGACTCGCTGAGAGGAATTCCATGAGTTCGTTCGTATCACCCATTTCTTATCGTGTTGATTCTTGCTGTCGTGTAGTGTCTTCCTGTCTCGTTTCGATTCAATGGATTCAGTAAACAATTTCCGATCAATCAAGATCTAAAAAACAAGTCGCGACTTAAAACCATCATTTTTGGATACAACATCATTCAACTCTTTAAAACTCTCCATTGAAATCCTCTTCTTAATTCTGATTTAAAAATTTAGCACCAAGGTGGATCGTCCACCTTTATCTTTGTCAGGGTAGCACGAATGTGCGCTGTCACCTTGATGACCTGGAGTACCCCAGGTCTTTTATGACACATCATAACAATCACATGAAACATATCATAACAATAACATAACACATAAAAAACAAAAACATCACACGCCTATACCATCACATAAAAACATATTCCCTAATACTGTACCTAAAACCTAACCTAATCTAAAACTTGACTCTAATTCTTATCGAGTAACTTAATAAAAACCACTTATCGCCGAGCGCAATTCTTAGCATATGCTCAAATAGTATTTTTTATGTAAGTAAACTTCTATGTCAGTCTCTGAAAATATCACATGTACAAGTGCGTACAACTCTCTCGGGTGTAGATTTCCCCTATTAGGATCGTATACTGGCAACGAGAGAGAGGTCACTCCTCTCTCAACCAAAAAATCCCTAAGTCGAGTCAAGGCCAATACCAAGCTCTTTGGATCTACGTGTTGCCTATCAGTGGCCTTGGTAACCAGGAAACACAAATATTTCCCTGGTATCTGTGATGCAACAGGGGGCAACGCTATCATCCCTCCCACACCAGGCCTCTGTTTCCATAAAAACTCGATATTCTTATACTCTCTTTTGAAGTCAGCCGCTAGTGCTGTTTTGAAGCTTACGTCCGCGGTTATCGCTATGGCGCACGTGCGTTCCGTGAGTATGAAATCGCTGTCCGTTATGACAATATTGTTCGAATAATGGTTCGGTAGATCAAAATACGATTCAAAGATTCGTCTAAAAGTTGGTTTTTTAGCATTCTCGCCCTCTGTCTCTAGTTCTCCGGTTTCTCTTGCCGATTTCAATTTTTTTATTATCAGATTTTCGGTGTTGGTGAGTCCTACCCCCACTCCCCGGACAAAAATATCCATCGACGTCCCTGTCGATCGCCCAAAGTCTAGGAGGTCGAGGTTGGACTGTGGAACACGTAGAGGACCATCTGGGGCGACCCAGTTGGACTCGGTATTGTCATGACTGATGTATTTGATGCCGTCTTTATCGACGTCCTGAATCGGCAGATCATGTCGGCAGATCATGGAGCCATTCGAGTACGCGCAAGTTCGTTAGTTCTTGGTCATGAGTCTGTTCCGCTTCTGGTTCGAACTCCACTTCCGGTTCTGATCGATCGTCGAACCAATCTTGATCCATATCGTTCACCAAGTCGATTTCTTCTAGCATCGCCACTTCGTCCAGTCCCACTAGCGAGTCCATGACATCACTTACAGCTATCCTGTCTACAACGAAATCCTCGCTGTACGGATTGTATTTCTTCTGGTTTTTTCCTCTCTTGCTTTGGCGTGTTTCCATAGTGAGAGGAAAGTCAGGCTGTATTCCTTTGTCAATTTCAATTTGTTCCGGGCAGTCCCAGTCTTCCTCGGCATAGGGTAGAGTTTCATCGTCCACCTCTACTCGCTCGGTCAACTCGAGATCCAGTGGTAGGTCGCAGTCATCCACCACCTCATTCCCGTCGTTTTTGTCGCGAGTACCCCTTTCATTCATTTCACAAGCAGGATCCACTATGAAATAGTCTCCCTCTTGCATGTCCGCTGGGATGCACCAATCCTCTGACGAGGCATTGTGTGGTTTGATGTTTTCATAATGAGCTGCTCTTCCAGTGCTCAATCGATAAAAACTACCTCCTTGGTGCACTTCTGTTATCTGAAATGGACCACGCCATTTCTTTAATAATTTCTTGGTTCCCTTTGGCGGAACCACTTCCTGGAACACCCAGACGTAGTCGCCAACTGAGTAGGCCTTCGCATCAGCTGTCCTTTTATCAAACCTCCTTTTTTGTCTAATTTATGCCTGTTGCGTATTCCTCCTGCATAAGTCATTGAGGTCCTGCTGTCTTCTAATAACATCCCGCACGTACGTCTGCGGTGCTGTCCTCTTCCCCTCATATTCAGGGTAGAAAAACGTCAGGGGGAGCGCTTTTTCATGACCCGTTAACATCATGTGCGGACTTATTCCCGTGGTGGAATGCTCCGTGCTGTTGTAAGCACCCATCACTTGCGGCAAATGCTTGTCCCAGTCATCCATGTAACGCGAGCAGTAGACTCTCAGCATGGATACCAGTGTGCGGTTTTGCCTCTCGACTAGGCCATTCGTTTGCGGGTGATAATTGGTCGAGTGGGCCTGCGCTACCTGCGACCTTTTCATCAACTCCTTCGTGAGATCACTCACGAATGCTTTGCCATTGTCCGATTGGAACGTGATGGGGCAGCCATGCCTCGCTATCCACACATTTATCAAATGATCACATGTTTCTTCCGCCGATGCTGTCATGCAGGGTGCTGCTTCCGCATACTTCGTAAAATGGTCGATCATTACCAGCACCTGATTATAGCCCGTTGCTGTCATGCAGATTTTCTGATGATCAATTTGCACCACTTCGTTGAAACCTGACGACTCTATTGACTGTAGGGGGAACCTTAGTTTCCTGGGATCCTTCGCCTGCTGACATGACAGGCATGCGGCGATCCACTTCTCACAAGCCTTTTTCAATCCCGGCCATTCGAATCGTTTCTGTATCCTGTTATACACTTTGTCCATGCCTTGATGGCCCATCTGATCATGTGAGCGAAAGAGCAATTCGGTCTGGTACAACTGTGGTAACACTATTGAATTGTATTTATAGAGGACCTTGTCCTCCTCTTTTCGCTTGCAGGCAACGATTCCGTCCTTATTCAGGTATAACAAGTCGTTTCGCTTCAGGTAGAAGCGCTTCAAGATCTTGTAGCTGTCTTCTTCCAAGTCTCCCTTGTCAGGTGCTCCATTCTCGATCCATCTCTTCAGACTGCTCGTCATTCTATCATTTCGTTGAGCCCTTAGGAGATCCGACAGCCTGTACCTGGCTTTCAAATACGTCTTTACCACGTTCATTTGCCCACTCATTATCTCCGGAGCATGAGCATCGTCCATCAACTTGACACACCATATCTTTTTCAAAGGCGTCGCTTCCTGCACAGATGGTTCCAGATTGGTACGGACGACCGTACCCTGTGGCAGCAATCTGGTTGGGCGTTTCGAAACTGCTATCAGCTCGAGCTCGTCTGCGGCATTATCTACCACAGTGCCCTCTTCATCTGAGGTGTATCTGTCCCTGTCTGGATCCTGATGTGTTTCTCGGTCCAGCCCACGCTGCTTCCAGTCTACCAATAAGGAGTGGATTGCGATCTCTGACATATCGGAATTGGAAGTTGTTTCAGACGTGTTGTCCCAGGACTGGGGCCTCGAGTCAACACTTGAGTCGACTGATTCCTCAACATCATATTCCAAGTTGTCTGAGATGTTTCTCGACTCCCCGGACAAAATTCTGTCCCTAGGTGGTCTCGTCAACCTCTCCCCGGACAAGTCGTCCTGCACGGGCTCAAAGGTGTCTGACTCCTCAGACGAGTCGTCCTTGACTGGCTCGAATGTATCAGACTCCCCGGAATTGTCTCGTCCACGGACGAACAATCTGGGCTCGGCTCGTATTCTTCTTTTGCATCCGTGAAATGCACTCTCCTCGTGAAGCTAGATTTCGACCTGATCCTGACTTCCTCAGTAGTTTGGTTCTGATTCAGTGTTCCATATTCAGTGAACGAAGTTCTCAACAAGACCTCCTTCGGCATCGAGCTCACCAGCTGGTTGACAATCGACCTGCAATCCCGTTCAACGCCTCGGCTGCGAATGGACACTGGCCTCTTCTCTGTTCTCTCGTTGACAGTCAACCGCTGCATGGTCTCCATCCATTCACGATCATGCCTATCCACTTCCCTGTCCAACAAGTCACGGAGCTTTCCCATGACGTCCGGCGCCACGTTCACCGTCCTGTTCAACAGAGCCATGCTGTTTATACCTAATCTGGTAAGTTCTTGCTGCACCAAGTTGGATCGAACTAGCAGATCCAACGGAACGGGCTCGCCTCTGGCTAAAAGCTTTATCTCCGCGGCCGTCTCCACTGGAAGGTCAGGGTGTCCGGGTATAGGATGCCCTGACTTGTCTAACCACCTAGTAAGTGGCAGTTTGTCGTAGGTTTCTTTGTCCAGAAAGGAAAACCCGTCTTTGATCTCTGATTGGTTAGCCTGTTTATCCTCGAGGCGCTCATAAAATTCTGTCTTTTTACTGAGGCTATCTGCGTTCTGATGCTTGTCACGGGTACGGTGCTCTATGATCATGTGGTATCCATCCAGGCGCACGATCCAACGACCAATATAACTTTGGTCCATCGAATAGGTTTTCAGCCAGGCAAGGGCACGATTATCCACACGTAACTTGTAGGGAGCACTCCCCAAGTAGGCCCTGTATTTTTCCACGAAAGTGATCACCGCAAACATCTCCGCTTTTGGTGCGCCGTACTTCATTTCAGTATCACTCAGGACTTTACTCCCGAAGGCTATCGGACGAAGAACCGTTCTCCCGTTCCACTCCTGCTCCTGGTGAAGTATGCCCGATATCGCAACCACTGATGCATCCATGTCCAGCACGAACATCCCCTTCTCTGTCGGCATGCCGAGGACCGGTGCCTCGCAAAGTTCACGTTTGATGTTTTCAAATGAAACTTGCGCCTCATCAGTCCAGGTGAACTTTTTGCCCTTGTTTCTCATCAACCTCTGCATGGGGTATATTTTGTCAGCATACCCCTTGATGAACTCTCGATAATAATTAGCGAATCCCAAAAAACTCATCAGCTGTGTATCTGTCTTAGGTGCCTTCCAGGTCAGCACCGCTTCAACCGGTGCTGACCTGGAAGGTCAGGGTGTCCGGGTATAGGATGCCCTGACTTGTCTAACCACCTAGTAAGTGGCAGTTTGTCGTAGGTTTCTTTGTCCAGAAAGGAAAACCCGTCTTTGATCTCTGATTGGTTAGCCTGTTTATCCTCGAGGCGCTCATAAAATTCTGTCTTTTTACTGAGGCTATCTGCGTTCTGATGCTTGTCACGGGTACGGTGCTCTATGATCATGTGGTATCCATCCAGGCGCACGATCCAACGACCAATATAACTTTGGTCCATCGAATAGGTTTTCAGCCAGGCAAGGGCACGATTATCCACACGTAACTTGTAGGGAGCACTCCCCAAGTAGGCCCTGTATTTTTCCACGAAAGTGATCACCGCAAACATCTCCGCTTTTGGTGCGCCGTACTTCATTTCAGTATCACTCAGGACTTTACTCCCGAAGGCTATCGGACGAAGAACCGTTCTCCCGTTCCACTCCTGCTCCTGGTGAAGTATGCCCGATATCGCAACCACTGATGCATCCATGTCCAGCACGAACATCCCCTTCTCTGTCGGCATGCCGAGGACCGGTGCCTCGCAAAGTTCACGTTTGATGTTTTCAAATGAAACTTGCGCCTCATCAGTCCAGGTGAACTTTTTGCCCTTGTTTCTCATCAACCTCTGCATGGGGTATATTTTGTCAGCATACCCCTTGATGAACTCTCGATAATAATTAGCGAATCCCAAAAAACTCATCAGCTGTGTATCTGTCTTAGGTGCCTTCCAGGTCAGCACCGCTTCAACCGCTTCGGGATCTGGTCTCACTCCATGTTTGTCAACCAGGCGGCCCAGATACTTTATGGAATCCCTGAGGATTTCACACTTAGAGGGTTTACATTTCAGACCCCCCTGCTTCATGCAAGAAAACACCTCCTCCAACCTCTCTATGTGGTCTTCTAAGGTTGGTGTTGCAATCACGACATCATCGACATAACACATGATGAGATTCCCGTATATCTTAGTGACGCTCGTGAGTGCCTGGGCCATCAGTCGCTGGAATGTGGCCGTCGCGTTGCACAATCCGAATGGCATCCTCTTCCACTGGAACAATCCAAACTCACACGCGAAGCCTGTTTTCTCTCGATCTTGCTTTCTGAGTGGCACTTGCCAGAACGCAGAGCCCAAATCCAACGTCGTGAAGAACTTCGCGTCTCCCAGCTTGGATAGGCTCTCATCGATGCGGGGAATGGGGTATGCGTCCTTTATAGTCACTGCGTTCAGATAACGGAAATCACAACAAAATCTGAGTTGTCCCCCTTTCTTTTTTGGGGACTTCGACGGCTCGATCATGTCGTACTCCATTAACATCTCGATCTCCTTCCTACACGCTTCTGACTTGTTTGGGGTCATTCTTCTCGCCCCTTCCCTATGAGGTACCGAGCCCTCTTCTATCTCAATCTCGTGTTCTACAAAATTACAACAGCCTATGTCGGCCTTATGCTTCGAAAAAACGTCTGCGTTCCGATTTAGCACCGCTCTGAGCGAATCTAGTTCTTTGTCTGATATTTTACCCTTCAGATGTTCTATCTCAGGTAAGACAGGTTTATTCGCTGCTAACTCCGCTTCCGTCGGCCTCTCAGGAAAGTTGGAACAAGTAGACAGCCCATCATCTATTTCCGACTTCATTGAAAACAATTTCCTAGAAGATTTCAATTCATTCACTCTCCTCATTATACATTCTTGGTTCGCATGCAATGGACATTTAGTTACATCAAACTTTTTCAAGTTCTCCACACTCTGAAAGTCTGTGTTCAGAGGCAAAGCGTAGCCAAGTTTCTTTCCCCTCTGTATTGTCACTGTTGTTGCTTCTGTGTTCAATAACACACTCACACATAGTCCGCTCTGAGTGATTGAGAAGCTTCTTCCTAAAATAGCCGAGCTTTTACTGTTTGGATTTGGTACCAGACACACCTGTCTGTCATTGCTGAGTTCATTCAAGTTCCTCATCCTAAACGTCGCTACTACGGCTTGGTTTGGTTTTAATCTAACTTTTCGATCCAGAAAAATTGGCACCTTGGCCTGGTTATTAAGATCTTATTAAGGGGTCTCTTTTCATACTTTCTCTCAGGATCCTTGATCCTAATCAACCCGTCATTGAGATCGATCGTGATGTCAAAGTTGCGAACGAAATCCATTCCTAAGATGAACTGATCGGATTCGTCCAAATTCTCCACTACTAGGAAGCTCATCCAAAGATGTCTTCCTCCGAGCTGCAGTGAAATGATCGGGGTTCGTCCACTCACATAGATCGCTCCCTGATTGGCCGCTGCCAACCTGATGTTTGTCGGTACGAGATCCGACCTCTCGAAACCCATGTTGGTCCAAGTTTTGACTGGCATGACACTAACCACTGCTCCCGTGTCTAGCAGTCCCTTTACTGAAAGTTGTCTGCCTTGCACGTCCAGAACGTGTGCGGCCAGATCGGCCTCGCAACCTATGTGCACCGCATCTTGTTCGAGCATCGCGTTGTGTCCGATCCGTCTAACCTTCAGCTCCTCTTGACCAATGTATATCCGGCCAATCTGATCGTTCGCATCAGTTATGTGAGCTTTCGTGTAGATATTGATGCCATCCACATTCATTAGGATCGTGTGAGGGCCATGGACATCGATATAATGTCCGTCCACTTTCATCAGCCTCGGACCTCCCGTTGTGAGCAGCGCTCGCACTGCCCTGGAGTCCAGTTTGGGATCTTTCTCCTTCAGGTAGTCGGCAGAGATGTCCAGGTGGACTAGTGTAATCTCGGATGGTTCACTCAAGTTCTTGACCACCTGGTGCCCTGCGACTGAGATGATGGACATTATTTTGGTCCCCTCCTTCGTCATTCCGAAAGTCTTACCAGATATAACGTTCAGTTTTAGTCCCTGTTTCCTGGGTTCCTCTTTGTCTTCTACTTTTGTCGTTTTACCCAGAACATTAAAACTTTCCCGAAGATCTGTGCCTTCCAGCTCCGACCTTACCCATTGCTCCACTTCTTTCGTGGCTAGGTCCTGTTTGACATTCTGCAGCGCTGTCCTTGCCGCCAGGCCGTAATCCACCTTGAGTGGGCTAGACGACTCTGCTTCGAGGTTCGAGGCTACCACCTCGTCAGGCCATATCTTAACCTTTTTGGTCGTGAAGGTGCTCGGTGTCGTCTCCTTTCTCCGAGATTCAGCCTCGTTCATCGGTCGTGCTCGACTGGCCTTGACACCCGAAAGCGCCTCTTCATGGCGGGGATCTTTCGCGTCCGCTACTGCATCCCAAAATTGAGTACAATCCGACTTGAAGTGTCCCTCCAAATTACAGAAGAAACACCTCGGACCATATTTCATGATGAGCCTTCTGACGTACTCTTCATGATCCTCGTCGGTCGCGTCGGCGTCCTGGAGAAAGTAGCCTATGGCCTTCATGTTCTGTTTGTATGCAGAACACGCGGAAACGTGATGGTCCATCGAACCACAATTCGCACACGACCTCCTGTTATCCATGTCATCGCGAGGTTTGTACCAACTGGAATTCGCACCAATGTTTGTCCCGCTATAGTTGCCATAATTGCTGTAACGGTTTTGCGCCCTCGGTTTTATGAGTAAATACTCGCGTGACTTCATACGCAAGTCGTCGGGCGTGGGTACCTGGTCAAGCGACAGGATGAAGTGATTGGCCAACATCGTCTTCAACTCCTCACTCCTTACTCCGTCCATGAACTTCGAAGCAATCGCCAAGTTTCGCTCGGATATTTTCTCATCTGGGTTGCTTCTCCTCCTAAGCAATTCAAGGTCGTCCAAAAATTTATCTATGGATTCGTCATCTCTTTGACGCCTCTTCTCGAACTTCACCATAGCCCGGTGCCCTTGTACTCCAGAGCCGAAACAATTCAGCAGGATGTCGAATATCTTGCGAGCGCTGTCTCTCTCATTGGCTCTTTTCGCCATAACACAACTTAATGCAGTACCCTCCAGATTGCTCGTCAGCGCGCTGCACTCTTGTTTCTTGGAGAGATTCTCTTCCTCAAAGTGTAACTTCATCACCTCTATCCAAGTATCAATGCAGCCGTCTGACTCGTCTTTATATGACTTCGGCTTTTTAAGTGTCCTTCTTGACCTCTCTCCTCTCTCGGTTGACTTCGAGAGCTTGGTGATGAATGTTTCGAGAGATCTGTTCAGAGGCTCAAACATCGAGGCATACATCGTTGTGTCCTGTGAGACCGTAGTCAGATCTGGTACTGAACTGACTTGTGGCACAGTTGGCAACCTTGTCTCCGGGGTGGCATCTGCCTCCGGCGGAACTGGATTCGTCCTCAATCTCATTCCTCTCACTGAAAGATTAGGTTGACCTTTAGTCGATTCGTTTTCAGCAAACACGTCGGAGGCGCTGCTAAACGAGGACTGGCTACGCCTAGTTTTAAATTTTCGCGTGCTGCCCTTGCTCAGCCTGGGAATCTTAGTAGTCGATCCTAACGAGTCCCTGCGCTGCATACTTTGTGACACAAAAAAAAACAATATTCGTATGTCGAAAAGTCAGTATCAATCTCTTAGGTTTTTCAATGACAATCTTAGTGACTCAGCTAGAGTTACACACACACACAGGGCCTGCTCAGTATTGATATAATGCTAACTCAACCCTGTCGTATAGTATAACAGTATCACAAGATTTTCACAAGATCTAATCAACACACAAAACACAATAGATAATCAGATAAGAATATCCTACAGGTGACAGCGACCTTTTGTCAGTATCAATTTATCGCTACACATTTTATCAAGTCACTGCTTTGTTAAAATTAAACAATCTTTGATAAAAAGCAGTGATGATTCAGAAACAGATCAATACAACTTAGTCTTAAAGAAAAAGACTTCCCCCAATCGGAACGATCCGAAAGAACAAAGCCCAGGACACAGTCTTCTCAAGTGGGTGTGTATTTGCCTAATACACCCACCGAAGTCTTCTTTTAGGTGCCCCGCGATTGCCTGAGCTGTCCTATCAAGTGGCTCAAGGCAACCTCTGATCGAAAATTTCTAAAGTCTATGAAAAAGCTCCCCCACACCCGGAACGCTCCAAGTGCACGAGAGCAGGGAACAACTTTTCTTCTCAAGTGAGTGTGTATTTGCCTAATACACTCACCGAGGTCTTCTTTTATTTGTTCCCGGATTGCCCGAACTTTCCTATTAATTAGCTCAAGGCAACCGCACAACCAAAATCACAATCAAAAAAAAAATTTTGTTCGGGTACTTCTAATACACCCGATCTAGAATCCAATGTTGATCACGAATTTTCGGGTCAAAATGGGCTCTTATGATCCTAATAAGCCCGCCTAATATCCTAATATGATTTTGATTAAATGGATATTTTCCTTTTCCCAAATCGCCACGGAAGATTTCCTCAAGTTTCTAACAAGGAAGGTTGTTTCGTGGAAAGTTGTTTAGAAGGTTTAAGACACTCCGGAGGGTTACTTCGGAGGGTCATTAAGACACTTAGCCTACTTCGGTGGGTACCTTAATCACCCAAGTTACCTCGGAGGGTCCCCTTAAATTTACTAAGGAGGGTCAATAAGATGCTTAATATGCTCCGGAGGGTTACTCCGGAGGGTACCTCCAAAATTTTCAAATTTCTGAACCTCACTTAGAAGGGCCTTCAATTAACTTCAGGAAGCGTCAAAACAAGCTAAATTCTCTATGGGGGGCTGTTTTAACTTCTTTGGATGATCTCGTGGAAATTTTCCACTAAGGAGGGTTGCTAAGGGGTTTAGCTGACTCCGGAGGGTTACTTCGGAGGGTTCCCCAAAAATCAAGAAAAAAGGTTATGTTACCGCGATAAAGTCTCCAAAAGTGGTCCACCTGAGTTAAAACTAGGTTGGCTGACACGGTCAACCTTCCCAGTTGGATAAAAAGGTGTTTTGATAAAATTTTCTGCCGCTCGGAGGGTTACCTGTAATTTGGACCCTCCGAACCAACAAATTCTAAAAAATTTCTCTTTTCCGAGATTATCAACCCAAAAATGGTTGCGGTCCGGAAAAGTGGTCCAAAACGTCGACTTATGGTACCAAAATTATTCCGATCGGATAACTAGTCTTTGAGAAATTGCCAAAAACGTGTTTGTCCAAATGGCCTTTTTTCACCACCTATATAGGTTCTGAGAAACTTTTTCCGCAATTCCTATCAAAAGTGCCTAAAAATAATTGAAACGAGCGTAGTAGCCCTGTACGGCACTGGAATAGTGCAAAAAAACCGGATCAAAATTGGTTTGGAGAAAAAAATTTGTTCAATAACTATCAAATTTGGACCCTCCGGTTCCTTCCTTTTCCAATCCTTAAGTCTTTAGCTCTATCCAAGGAGCCAATCGGAGGGTTACTCAAGAATTTCTCTAGTAACCGAGCACGTTATGCTAGCACGCTCCTAACGCAAAAAATTTTATTGCTCTGACTCTAAAAACTCAAAAACTCGATCCCCAAAACAGATTGACAAAATTCAGAAAATTATCGAAATTTTGACCGAAAAATTTTGGTTTTTTCCAACTTCTACTGAGTCTTTTCTCACGCAGTTTCTTTAGTTAGGGGGATCGAACTACGTAGCTACTCCCTATATAAAAGCTTTTTGTTGTTCGGAAAAGCTCGGATATCCAAAATTTTGGGGGTCTACAGTTTGATCGAAAATCGATGATTTTCGATAAAATTGGGTGTTTTTTGGGTCTAATTGAGGAGATAAGTAATATGTAATAAGGATAATAACCTATTAGTAGTCGTTAATGAATAGTACTATACCCTACTTTGCACCAAAATACCCGAATTAAGACCCTTAACTCGGAAATTTGTAATCGATGGAGGGTACAATCGGACCGCGCCAATCGTGCCCCCCACCACTTAAGTTTTAATGAAATAGTACCCGAACGATACTAAAATTGCTTCAACGATACCCAACAGTCGTTGCGGATGTTGTCCCTGGTGTCCCTGTTGAGTGTGGAACACGTTGATCAGCTTGCCACTCTACCCTCCGGTCACCGGCAAAATCACCATTAACGTGCTTAAACACTCAAATTACACTCGAGGGAGGGTATCCAACCCTTCACCAAAACACACAATCTTTCTATCAGAAACGATATAAATCAATCTGAAACAACAACAAATAGGAAGGTCAGATCACATCTCGTCCGGAAATAACATATAAACTGTCACTTTATGTTTTTTACTCTTTTTTGGGTTTCTTACTGTTTTTGTACTTTTTTGTTTTCAAATAAACTTATTTTTGGCTTTTTCTTGGTTATACACTATTTTTGTTTGGTTTTACGCTTTCTCTTTAATTGTTTTTGGTCCTGAGACCTCAGGACAAGCGGGCTCTAGATTTCCCACCTAACCCTCCGGCCCCCGGAATTTTCGGTGTTAACTAAGTTAAAAAGCTAAATAGCACTGGACGGAGGGTACGCATCTTCCCCCCAGTACAATAACGGTCATTAAGGCCTCTACCTCGGGCTTACGCCCGGAGCGGAGGGTTCGTCGCTGAAACGCTTGCTGATCATGATGGTCTTATGCCTTTGACAGGCCCACCCAGGAGCGCCATAAAAACGTCTATGTAACATTCGCCCAAATACTACACAGCGACGGAGCGTGGAAAAAGTACCTATTAACGACTGGCAGGCGTCAGTTACCTTAATCCTACTCGCTTTTCACCGTCTCGACCTTGCCAGTTGATTTTCTGGTCTGTCTAGGGCAAAGTAAAAAGTTACCTTTTTAGGCCATCAGTCAAACGACTTTTGATCAGCTTTCGTTTACATGCGAACACAACCACATAGCTGAGTCTCGGATCCTCAGATCCTTTTATTGTCATTAAAAACACGGCTCGAACAACCTATTTTAATATGTTTTTGTGTGACAGTTCTATATTAAATCCATTGGAGATGGATTGACCCTTTCCTCTTCCTAGCTACTCATATTCTAAAATATCAAGTTACACCGGTGTTAAATTAAAGTTTCACGACATCCAAGTAGCTATATAGTTAGTTTTATACAGTCCCTTCACATAAACAGTCTCTGGGGGACCAAGCCTCCGCTCCCGTGATATTCCAGCGATAACGCTCTTATCTCTCCTAATTTGCGTCCCGGGAGGGTTCCGTGGAATACTCCTTCCCCACTGAAGCTTCCTTCTCCACTAGTATCCGCTGACAAGTGTCTTATCGTGCGTTGTTGCCACGATAAGAGGCTTCGTATTTTCCGTCTCTTGGACGACTGTTTTTCACAATATTTGTCGTTGTTCTCTGATTTTCTCAGCTTTTTTGGTCAAAATGGCCGTTTTTCGTATTTCTGAGAAATATCAACTTGAAAATCTAAATTTTAAAAATAGAAAGTTTCAGAATACTTCGACCCTCCTTTCAAGCATTTTTTTGCTGTTAAGGCCGTTTCTCTCTGATTCGTGCTTCGTCGGAAGGTTGCGCTGTGCCATCTGGCAGAATGGCACAGCTGATCAGGAGCTGCTTGACGCTATCACCGAGGATGCAGAATACGATCGGTTATTCGATCAATGTCAGTCAGCGCAGAATGCTGCTCGGCATACTCTACCAGCCGCAAGGAGAATGATAGCCGCAGCAAGTCAACCTATCAACCCCGTTGCAACTAGGCAGATTTAAAATACAAGGATTACTCCTAGATTGCCGCAGATCAGTCTGCTTAGCTTCAGCCGGGATTTCACTGCCTGGCTAAGCTTGGTTGATCAATTTTCATCAACTGTCTATCTCAGGTGTACACTTCTGCTTGATTTTTGGAGACCAGCAATTTTTCCGCCGAGATGGTCAGAACCCCAGTCTTTTTCAGTTACTCCAATACGTTAGGCACCGTTCCTTGTACAGTATGTCAAGGAGCGAACATGGTCTTTTCTGTGTTCTATATTCTTGATGGGACCTCCGATTGCACCTCCGGTCATGTGGCTTGTCTAAGAGTTATTCGTAATGTCGTGCCACAACAATAAATTATCTTCTCCCTCAGTGGTTTTTTTTAGCAAGATTCTTGTCCCTGTTGATTTGATTGTGGTTCGATGCACGGCCCGGTATGGCTGTGATATGCCTCAAATATTTACTTTTTTTCCACTGCGTCAAGGTCTTTCAAGAGAACTGGCTGTCACAAGGAATAATTTTTTGTATAAAAACATCAGGAAATTAATAAAAAAATGAACTAAAGAATAGCAAAACTCTTTTGATACTTCTTTTCACTTTTCTTTTTCAAATTTTCGGGTTGCTAAATAATTTGAAAACTGCGCGCCCATGTGGGTAAAACAGTTCACAACCCAATTTTTTAAAGCTTTTCTGGGGTCTGAAATTTTAATTGTTAAGAAGAAAAATTATTGAAATGTAACATTCGCCCGGAAGATACATATCGACGGAAAACAAAACTAAGTCTTAAGACGACTGGCTAGCGTCTAAACAGAGCTTTGCATGCTTTTCACCGTCTCTACCAAGCCAGTACTTTTCGGTGGTGTTTTCTAACATCGGGTCGACAAAAACGTTACTGCCTTCGGCTTCGGTCAAAACACTCAAATTAACTAGATTACATGCAGAAATAGTGAGCTCATGGCTGGGTCTCAGTATCCCCAGACCACGAGGTCACTCCTAAAAACAGGGCTACTACTATTTATATTATTATTGTTTTTGTTCAGTAGATAAAAATCATCATCTCCATCGAATATGGATCAACCCTTTCCCCCACAACTCCTAGCACCTCATCTTTGTCAAAACTAATCCAAATATCAATTAAATTCAAGTCAGGACATGACAGGATGCTAAAAGTTTACGTGGCAGGATAAAAGTTTCAGTTCCTTTACCCTTCCAGATTGACGAATCCGCTGAATCAAGCTCATTAATCTTGATTTCCTCCTATTCCGGAAGGCTGTCTCTTACCCTTCACCGTTGTTCGCAACGGCCTTGCAACTATTGTAGCAGCACAATAGTTGCAACTCGGAACGTCCTCTGCTATTCTGTAGTTCGTTGTCGTTTTTAATCTCGATTTTCGTCCTGTTCGCTATCGCAGATAAAGTTGTTCTCTTTTTTCTTTTACTTCTCTGCCAAAATGGCCGTTTCTGACGTTTCTCAGAAATATGACGTCATAATTCGAAATTTTGAAATATAAAAATACCAGAATATTCCAGCCCTCACCGTCTGGCCAATCGCTCCAATAACGTTCCTAGTTCTTAACAACCACAAATCTGGAAGGCTTACTGCTAAAAATTCGAAGTCTGCACAAATTGCATTTTGGCCATTCTGGTCGAATGCCACATACTCCCCGGACAGTCCGGTCAATGTCCTCATTGAATCGCGCAATGTTCGTAAAATTGTTACAGTGTCATCGAACAGAATTTACAAAATGCACGAAATTACTTTTATCCACATCACATCGACTCACTGCAGAATATAAATGGCATCATACTACATCACTATAGCCTTCAAATTCTCTCATTAATCTGCACATTGAGGATATGACCTAAGATAAAACATATTTTCTGACTTCCAGTGTCAATGTCCTGATTAAAACTTTTTCTCTTAGATTTAAAAGGTGTTGGCTTTTAGGACAGTCCTAGAATCCAAAGTTGATCACGAATTTTCGGGTCAAAATGGGCTCTTATGATCCTAATAAGCCCGCCTAACATCCTAATATGATTTTGATTAAATGGATATTTTCCTTTTCCCAAATCGCCACGGAAGATTTCCTCAAGTTTCTAACAAGGAAGGTTGTTTCGTGGAAAGTTGTTTAGAAGGTTTAAGACACTCCGGAGGGTTACCTTAATCACCCAAGTTACCTCGGAGGGTCCCCTTAAATTTACTAAGGAGGGTCAATAAGATGCTTAATATGCTCCGGAGGGTTACTCCGGAGGGTACCTCCAAAATTTTCAAATTTCTGAACCTCACTTAGAAGGGCCTTCAATTAACTTCAGGAAGCGTCAAAACAAGCTAAATTCTCTATGGGGGGCTGTTTTAACTTCTTTGGATGATCTCGTGGAAATTTTCCACTAAGGAGGGTTGCTAAAGGGTTTAGCTGACTCCGGAGGGTTACTTCGGAGGGTTCCCCAAAAATCAAGAAAAAAGGTTATGTTACCGCGATAAAGTCTCCAAAAGCGGTCCACCTGAGTTAAAACTAGGTTGGCTGACACGGTCAACCTTCCCAGTTGGATAAAAAGGTGTTTTGATAAAATTTTCTGCCGCTCGGAGGGTTACCTGTAATTTGGACCCTCCGAACCAACAAATTCTAAAAAATTTCTCTTTTCCGAGATTATCAACCCAAAAATGGTTGCGGTCCGGAAAAGTGGTCCAAAACGTCGACTTATGGTACCAAAATTATTCCGATCGGATAACTAGTCTTTGAGAAATTGCCAAAAACGTGTTTGTCCAAATGGCCTTTTTTCACCACCTATATAGGTTCTGAGAAACTTTTTCCGCAATTCCTATCAAAAGTGCCTAAAAATAATTGAAACGAGCGTAGTAGCCCTCTGTACGGCACTGGAATAGTGCAAAAAAACCGGATCAAAATTGGTTTGGAGAAAAAAATTTGTTCAATAACTATCAAATTTGGACCCTCCGGTTCCTTCCTTTTCCAATCCTTAAGTCTTTAGCTCTATCCAAGGAGCCAATCGGAGGGTTACTCAAGAATTTCTCTAGTAACCGAGCACGTTATGCTAGCACGCTCCTAACGCAAAAAATTTTATTGCTCTGACTCTAAAAACTCAAAAACTCGATCCCCAAAACAGATTGACAAAATTCAGAAAATTATCGAAATTTTGACCGAAAAATTTTGGTTTTTTCCAACTTCTACTGAGTCTTTTCTCACGCAGTTTTTTTAGTTAGGGGGATCGAACTACGTAGCTACTCCCTATATAAAAGCTTTTTGTTGTTCGGAAAAGCTCGGATATCCAAAATTTTGGGGGTCTACAGTTTGATCGAAAATCGATGATTTTCGATAAAATTGGGTGTTTTTTGGGTCTAATTGAGGAGATAAGTAATATGTAATAAGGATAATAACCTATTAGTAGTCGTTAATGAATAGTACTATACCCTACTTTGCACCAAAATACCCGAATTAAGACCCTTAACTCGGAAATTTGTAATCGATGGAGGGTACAATCGGACCGCGCCAATCGTGCCCCCCACCACTTAAGTTTTAATGAAATAGTACCCGAACGATACTAAAATTGCTTCAACGATACCCAACAGTCGTTGCGGATGTTGTCCCTGGTGTCCCTGTTGAGTGTGGAACACGTTGATCAGCTTGCCACTCTACCCTCCGGTCACCGGCAAAATCACCATTAACGTGCTTAAACACTCAAATTACACTCGAGGGAGGGTATCCAACCCTTCACCAAAACACACAATCTTTCTATCAGAAACGATATAAATCAATCTGAAACAACAACAAATAGGAAGGTCAGATCACATCTCGTCCGGAAATAACATATAAACTGTCACTTTATGTTTTTTACTCTTTTTTGGGTTTCTTACTGTTTTTTGTACTTTTTTGTTTTCAAATAAACTTATTTTTGGCTTTTTCTTGGTTATACACTATTTTTGTTTGGTTTTACGCTTTCTCTTTAATTGTTTTTGGTCCTGAGACCTCAGGACAAGCGGGCTCTAGATTTCCCACCTAACCCTCCGGCCCCCGGAATTTTCGGTGTTAACTAAGTTAAAAAGCTAAATAGCACTGGACGGAGGGTACGCATCTTCCCCCCAGTACAATAACGGTCATTAAGGCCTCTACCTCGGGCTTACGCCCGGAGCGGAGGGTTCGTCGCTGAAACGCTTGCTGATCATGATGGTCTTATGCCTTTGACAGGCCCACCCAGGAGCGCCATAAAAACTTCTATGTAACATTCGCCCAAATACTACACAGCGACGGAGCGTGGAAAAAGTACCTATTAACGACTGGCAGGCGTCAGTTACCTTAATCCTACTCGCTTTTCACCGTCTCGACCTTGCCAGTTGATTTTCTGGTCTGTCTAGGGCAAAGTAAAAAGTTACCTTTTTAGGCCATCAGTCAAACGACTTTTGATCAGCTTTCGTTTACATGCGAACACAACCACATAGCTGAGTCTCGGATCCTCAGACTACGTGATTGTCATTAAAAACACGGCTCGAACAACCTATTTTAATATGTTTTTGTGTGACAGTTCTATATTAAATCCATTGGAGATGGATTGACCCTTTCCTCTTCCTAGCTACTCATATTCTAAAATATCAAGTTACACCGGTGTTAAATTAAAGTTTCACGACATCCAAGTAGCTATATAGTTAGTTTTATACAGTCCCTTCATATAAACAGTCTCTGGGGGACCAAGCCTCCGCTCCCGTGATATTCCAGCGATAACGCTCTTATCTCTCCTAATTTGCGTCCCGGGAGGGTTCCGTGGAATACTCCTTCCCCACTGAAGCTTCCTTCTCCACTAGTATCCGCTGACAAGTGTCTTATCGTGCGTTGTTGCCACGATAAGAGGCTTCGTATTTTCCGTCTCTTGGACGACTGTTTTTCACAATATTTGTCGTTGTTCTCTGATTTTCTCAGCTTTTTTGGTCAAAATGGCCGTTTTTCGTATTTCTGAGAAATATCAACTTGAAAATCTAAATTTTAAAAATAGAAAATTTCAGAATACTTCGACCCTCCTTTCAAGCACTTTTTTGCTGTTAAGGCCGTTTCTCTCTGATTCGTGCTTCGTCGGAAGGTTGCGCTGTGCCATCTGGCAGAATGGCACAGCTGATCAGGAGCTGCTTGACGCTATCACCGAGGATGCAGAATACGATCGGTTATTCGATCAATGTCAGTCAACGCAGAATGCTGCTCGGCATACTCTACCAGCCGCAAGGAGAATGATAGCCGCAGCAAGTCAACCTATCAACCCCGTTGCAACTAGGCAGATTTAAAATACAAGGATTACTCCTAGATTGCCGCAGATCAGTCTGCTTAGCTTCAGCCGGGATTTCACTGCCTGGCTAAGCTTGGTTGATCAATTTTCATCAACTGTCCATCTCAGGTGTACACTTCTGCTTGATTTTTGGAGACCAGCAATTTTTCCGCCGAGATGGTCAGAACCCCAGTCTTTTTCAGTTACTCCAATACGTTAGGCACCGTTCCTTGTACAGTATGTCAAGGAGCGAACATGGTCTTTTCTGTGTTCTATATTCTTGATGGGACCTCCGATTGCACCTCCGGTCATGTGGCTTGTCTAAGAGTTATTCGTAATGTCGTGCCACAACAATAAATTATCTTCTCCCTCAGTGGTTTTTTTTAGCAAGATTCTTGTCCCTGTTGATTTGATTGTGGTTCGATGCACGGCCCGGTATGGCTGTGATATGCCTCAAATATTTACTTTTTTTCCACTGCGTCAAGGTCTTTCAAGAGAACTGGCTGTCACAAGGAATGATTTTTTGTATAAAAATATCAGGAAATTAATAAAAAAATGAACTAAAGAATAGCAAAACTCTTTTGATACTTCTTTTCACTTTTCTTTTTCAAATTTTCGGGTTGCTAAATAATTTGAAAACTGCGCGCCCATGTGGGTAAAACAGTTCACAACCCAATTTTTTAAAGCTTTTCTGGGGTCTGAAATTTTAATTGTTAAGAAGAAAAATTATTGAAATGTAACATTCGCCCGGAAGATACATATCGACGGAAAACAAAACTAAGTCTTAAGACGACTGGCTAGCGTCTAAACAGAGCTTTGCATGCTTTTCACCGTCTCTACCAAGCCAGTACTTTTCGGTGGTCTTTTCTAACATCGGGTCGACAAAAACGTTACTGCCTTCGGCTTCGGTCAAAACACTCAAATTAACTAGATTACATGCAGAAATAGTGAGCTCATGGCTGGGTCTCAGTATCCCCAGACCACGAGGTCACTCCTAAAAACAGGGCTACTACTATTTATATTATTATTGTTTTTGTTCAGTAGATAAAAATCATCATCTCCATCGAATATGGATCAACCCTTTCCCCCACAACTCCTAGCACCTCATCCTTGTCAAAACTAATCCAAATATCAATTAAATTCAAGTCAGGACATGACAGGATGCTAAAAGTTTACGTGGCAGGATAAAAGTTTCAGTTCCTTTACCCTTCCAGATTGACGAATCCGCTGAATCAAGCTCATTAATCTTGATTTCCTCCTATTCCGGAAGGCTGTCTCTTACCCTTCACCGTTGTTCGCAACGGCCTTGCAACTATTGTAGCAGCACAATAGTTGCAACTCGGAACGTCCTCTGCTATTCTGTAGTTCGTTGTCGTTTTTAATCTCGATTTTCGTCCTGTTCGCTATCGCAGATAAAGTTGTTCTCTTTTTTCTTTTACTTCTCTGCCAAAATGGCCGTTTCTGACGTTTCTCAGAAATATGACGTCATAATTCGAAATTTTGAAATATAAAAATACCAGAATATTCCAGCCCTCACCGTCTGGCCAATCGCTCCAATAACGTTCCTAGTTCTTAACAACCACAAATCCGGAAGGCTTACTGCTAAAAATTCGAAGTCTGCACAAATTGCATTTTGGCCATTCTGGTCGAATGCCACATACTCCCCGGACAGTCCGGTCAAGGTCCTCATTGAATCGCGCAATGTTCATAAAATTGTTACAGTGTCATCGAACAGAATTTACAAAATGCACGAAATTACTTTTATCCACATCACATCGACTCACTGCAGAATATAAATGGCATCATACTACATCACTATAGCCTTCAAATGCTCTCATTAATCTGCACATTGAGGATATGACCTAAGATAAAACATATTTTCTGACTTCCAGTGTCAATGTCCCGATTAAAACTTTTTCTCTTAGATTTAAAAGGTGTTGGCTTGCAGGACAGTCCTGCCAACCAACAAGCTAAAATTATCCTACTATGCTCTTCCCTTCGGAAATCTTGCTTGTTATTGTCCTGTAATATTAAAACTAAGAAACTTTGTGGTTAGAAAGAACAATGAAACAATCTCCCTCTTCGAGAGATTACTCAAGTCTTTCATGTCATCACAAAGTGATCACTTCTCCTAGCTGATTAAAAACAGTCATGCAGGCTGGAATATTTAAATATACTCCTCCAATTAAGCCTTTCTAAATAAATAGTAAGTGAGTGTCTCTAAAGCCACTTCAACTAAAATCAAAATGCAAATTTATAATTGCAACAATTTCAAAACTCAACTAAATGTTTCAGTTTTCAATTACAACTTGGTTGCTTGGTTTCTCACTTGAGTTTTTCACACACATAAAACAATTCTGAGTTTTAACTTTTCTTCATCACTCCTTTGTTCTCTTCTTTTTTGGTCGTTTAGAAGTTCTAAAACTTCTAAATTCTTCTAATTTTCTTTCTTGTTGCCTCTTGTTTTCTCGACCATTCATCAATGTTCCATTTCTTCCTCCTGTGATACTGACTCCGCACTTTCGGTTTCCGTGTCTTGTAGCATGTCGTTGGCTATCCTGACGCTGTTGGAAGCCGTCCTCCAACACTTCTGCTGTTCTACCCTCTGTTTACAGCAAGGTAGGGGATCCACGTTGGATTCTCTGTTTCTGCAGAAGCTGTTGTGGAGACACAACGTCACGTTTCTCTCCAAATCTTCTTTCAGCATCTCTGCCTTTTCCTTTCCACTACGTTCACTCGTCCTGGAAATTATTTTCACAGCGGTGGTCACTGCATTCCGATGAGTCACGAGAACTCGCTTGAAAGCTCCTGCCCCAATGTCCAGCTGATATTCACTGTAAACTCTGCCATGCTTCGACATATGCTTTTTCGCTTACTCGTACAACCATGCAGTCATGTTAGCTCTGAACCATGGCATCAATCGTTTTCTTGCCCATATCTTCTTCACTTCCATCGGAATGTTTAGAACTTTGCACATTGTCTCAAAAAGATCTAAATCTTTTAGACAATCTAATTTCCGCAATTGTTCTCTCGTTGGTGCCTCCTGTCTGTTATTTTCTCTCACATGAGCTTCCAGCCATAAGTCGTTGGACATTGCCGTGATCACTTGATGGTCGTCGTCTATTCCCGGTTTCAGTTTGAGTTGCCGACTGAAGTTGGACAGTTCCAACCCCAGCACTTCGTCCAACACTAACATGTGTAGCGCGTGGTCCTTGAATCCTCTCATCGCGTTTGAGATATCTGACCATACTGCAGGCAGTTCAGCCTTAAGTGGCCTCAGGTTCTCCATTTCTATCATGCGATTCGGGGCCGATATGATCACATCATATTTTCCTTCCGAAAGTAAGGCTACCATTGCGTACACAAACTTCAGTCCATCCGGGAGATGTGCATATCCCGGAGACAACGCGAATACTACTCTCAACGCCACTTTATTGAATGACCCCTCCTTCGTTGCATCCCCCACTTCACCCATCGACTCCAGGATGTCTTTTATCGCTGGCCATACTGCGTTTTCTGCTGTTGCAGGATCTCTGAGCCTGCTCAGAAAACCTCTACTGTGTAGATGGTCATTAATGCCAGCAAATACAATTGTAATTGGATTCATGTCCGTCTGCCTTTGTACCCCTATAGCCAAAGATACTGATTGCAGTAGGTCCAGGTCGACCGCTGCCAACATTATGACGTCCAGCCAAAACAAAGACTTGGAAGTGTACACGAACTCTGAATTCGCTACTACCATAATCTTGGCCTTCCTCATCTCTGCTTTGTCATAGGCGGCGAAGATGGTTTCATCTTTCTTTATCGCTGTCAATCCGCCATATCTCTGGCATCACCATCTTGGTTCACTAGTTTTGGGTACACTCTTTCCTTTACATGACCAGGTGGTGTCGTCAGCTGCTTGAATATCTTCACGTGTTGTCCAATCGGCGCTCTCGCCGTCAGGAATCTTCCTGGTCTCTCTTCACGATTCCCCTCATCATAGTTGAATCTCACATCTTGCAACGGTCTTGCATTCACTGGTCCCATCGTGTTGTTAGAGGGCAGTCCCTCCAAATCAGCAAATCTCAGGGCCGTCGTGGAGCTGAAATTTATGCTAGCGGCTATCAACCAGTCTACGCCGGTTATCGAGTACAATCTGCTGACGGATAGCGTCGCTCCATTCAGCATCCTCCTTGCATCTTCGATGAAGCTTATTCTCTGTAGGCCCAGCTTCATTAATTCGTCTTTGTATATATGCCAAGGAGATGGTATGGATCTCGACCACAACAATGAGCCTCTGCTCGGTCTTTCCTCTCGACTGGTACTCGTCGTCTCCGATCTAGTGTCCGATCTAGATGTGCCTGCTACTTCTTCGATTGGTTGGTTGACAGGTCCTATCCTTCTCCTAGGATGAATTGTTCTCCTCATCGGTGCTTCTCCCAACCGATCCTGCACGTCTGTTCTTCGACCTGGTTCACTGGAGCTTTGTTGCCGGTAATTCGTGACGGCTGGGACCGTACCCAGGCGTGTTTCCAGGCTAGGAGGCACAAAGGTGGTAAACACCGCATCACTCACCGTTCCCTCTTCCTTCAGCACTCCTGTGTCAAAGAGTTCTGCTTCCAGCTCATCCAACCGTTCTTGGAAGACTCGATTCAACCAAGCTTGTCCTTCGATAATGTCGAAGTGGATGCCATCCGTGGTCAGTCTGGCCTGATCCATGGCTCTCAACTCATGTTCAATGTCCATGAGGATCATCCTTCCGGCATTTCGATTTGCTAGGTTCCTCAAGATGTTGTTCCATCTTATGACTCCCTCGTTGTGCCTTCTTCCTGATGCTGTCAGGCTTCTCGCGTTCATTGGCACCGTGCAAACGGTCAGTACCGCGCAACTGAACTTCTGCCAGAGAGTAGTGAACAAACACACCATCATTGACTCCCACAGTGCTTCCTGCTCGTCTGATCCTCTGGAGATATCATTCGTCCCAACTAAGATCATCACATTGGGAATCTTCCCTGGATTCATCAGTTCCATCCGATATAATTGGGCTATCGTCGCGCCTCCAAAGGCCATCACCGTGGTGACCCATGAGGTCCTCAAATCCGACAGCACTCTGACTAAGCTGTCTCCCAATATCAGGTGAGATGTCCCGAGTGGTGGTTGCTGCAGGTTCACAGACGGGCTCCAGGTAGCTCGATTGAAGCAGGCCCTCGGATCTGTCTCCGGAACTCCCGTGAAATTGTATTTCAATTGATTATTCTTCTGCACGTCTATTATGCGAGACACTTTCTTCGCTGGCATCTTTCGTGCTTTCCTCTCTGGGATTCTCGAACTCCCCATGAGTGGTGTCACGTTACTTATCCCTTGTCTGATCACGGTCTGGGAGATTTGTACTCTGCCCGTATCGTCAATCGTTCCATAGGGTGCAGTCACCCCGGAACCTGGCGCATTCTTGTTAGCGACCAGTCGTCCAGCTGTCTCTATCAGCTTCCTCACTGTCTGTTCCTCGACGGGGTCACCCGAGGTGTCACTAGGATCCGGGATCGTTACTCGACTTGTCTCTGTCGGGAGCCGTGTTTCCCTTGTTTGACTCATTTCTCGAGGCGTCAAGAGCTCCATCGGTGACTGCCCAAGAGGAATATCCCTTGCAGGTATCACTTTCTCCACGGCCGTTGTCAACGCCATCTGCTCCGATCGCTCTTTGTATTCCTGCCTCAAGCGCTCTTGACCCTGCTTTTTGTTGCAATCTTCAAACAACTTTCTCCACATGTCCCGATCTTCCTCCATCTGGAGCATGCTTCTGGTCATCTCGTCCAGCTCCTTCTTCGTACTTTTCAGTTCATCGTTCATCTCATCCAGATCTTGCATGGTTTGGTTCGTCTGAACTTTCTGTCCTACTTTCGCCCTTTTTGGTGGCACAGCTGCTCTCAGTGGTGAACCAGACGAGGTCGCCTCGCTGTTCATCTCCCGATGCATTCTCTTCAGCCCAGGTTTGGGCTTGGAGGGCATTGGCATCTCACCTGGTTGGTAAGTCCTAGAACTTCCCAATCCAGGCTCACTCGCCAAGTCACTCCCTGAGAGAGCCCCGTTTCTCCACCTCATCACTCTCATGATCGGGCGGTCTTGTACTCCTCTTTCTCCATATGCTGCCATCAACAGGACTTCCGTGGGGCGGTCCCCACGGTTGTCGTGCCCCAAGATGTTGATCAGGGCGGTCAGCAACATGACTACCTCTGGGTCCTCCAGAGCGAAGTCTCGATCGATCAGCCGACGGTAGATCGCATCTATCATCGGTCCTACATATGCCTCTGCCAGGTCCATCAATTCATCCAAGTTGAAGTTATCCATTCTTTTCTTTCAAGTTTGATTTGATTCGATTTGATGATTTGACTCAAGTGAGTAATTTAAATGATCAATCAGGATCTAGAAAAGCAATCACAAATGTCACATTTGTCAGTTTCACCTTAACATATATCGTTAAAATTTGCTTAAAAACAGTTCAGATAAAAAGATATTTATCCTAAAATTTATTAAAATCAATTGGTTTCTAAAATTTTGGAATTCGACCTAAGATTGGACAGTCCAAACTTTGGATCTATTCCCAAAATCGTCATTTAGTTGTTCATGGTCACTAACCCCTACTTACCCATGATCTTAATAACCTAACACATAACATAACATAACACACATGTTACATATTACACACAACTTAGTCTTTGGCCTAACACCCTCTCGCACATCACTCAGCCTATACTTAAGTAATATTTCTTATGTAGATATACTTGTATGTTCGTATCAGAGAATATCACGTGTACAAGCGCGTACAATTCCCGAGGATGCAATCTTCCTCTGTTTGGATCGTACACTGGAAGCGAGAGCTCTTTCACGTCCATTTCCACAAGGAAGTCCCTCAGCCTCGTCAAAGACAAGACTAGGTTTTTTGGGTCCATGTGCTGCTTCTCTGTTGCCCTCGTTACCAAGAAGCATAAGTATTTTCCCGGTATCTGCGACACCGCCGGAGGTAAGGCTGCTACGCCCCCTATCCCTGGTCTTTGCTTCCAAAGGAATTCCACGTTTTTGTATTCCCTCTTAAAATCTGCCGCTAACGCTGTCCTAAAACTCAGGTCTGCAGTGATTGCTATCGCACATGTTCTGTTTGTGAGTATGAAATCACTGTCTGTTAGTATTATGTTACTAGAATATTCATTCGGTAAATTAAAATATGACTCAACTACCCTGCCTATGTCAGGTTTATTAGGTTCTTCACCTGTTTCTGCTTCTAATTCTCCTGTTTCCCTTGCTATTCTTAATTTTTTTATTATCAAGTTTTCAGTGTGGGTAAGTCCTACCCCCACTCCCCGGACAAAAATATCCATCGACGTCCCCGTCGATCGCATACCGGGTATCAAGTCAAGGTTAGAAGCTGGAATGAGTAGTCGTCCTTCCTGGGCAGCCCAGGAAGGATCATCTCGTTCGGTCTTGATGTATTTCATGCTTTCACGATCTACGTCTTGAATCGTGACGCTGGTCTCCTCTGGATCCGAGGTCGTTTCATTCAGCCACTCTAAGACACGCAGGTTCGTCAAGTCTTGTTCATATGACTGCTGTTGCTCGTCGTCGAATTCTACCTCGGGTTTCGACCAGTCGTCAACCCACTCATCGTCGTGATCATCGACTATGTCAATGTCTTGTGACACAGTTATTTCCTCTAGACCCACTACTTCCTCTACTATTTTCTTTAGATCTATCCTATCCACTACAAAGTCGTCACCGTAAGGATTGTATTTCTTTCTTGGTCTCGTCCCGTCCTTCTGACGAGTCTGCATCGTGAACGGAAGATCTGGTTCCAAGTTCTTGGGAACCTCTGTCTGTTCGGGATCCTGCCACTCTTCCTCTGCGTAGGGTAAGGTTTCATCGTCCGCTTCGATCTGTTCGTTTGGATCCAGGTCCAGCGGTGTATCCGTACCTTCCTCTACGACTTCGTTTCCATCGTTCTTCTCCCTGGTGCCTTTTTCATTGACCTCACAAGCAGGATCCATCATCAGATAATCCCCTTCTTCCATGTCTGCAGGTATACACCAGTCTTCTGTTGATGGATTGTGTGGCTTTATATTCTCGTAGTGTGCGGCTCGGCCAGTACTCAGTCTATAAAAGCGTCCCTCCTGATGCACCTCTGTAATCATGAAGGGTCCCCTCCATTTTTTTTAGGAGCTTTTTTGTCCCTTTCGGTGGTATAACGTTCTGGAATACCCATACGTAGTCTCCCACCGAGTAAGCCTTTGCACCAGCTGCTTTCTTGTCGAATCTTTTCCTCTGCCTTGCCTGTGCCTGCTGATTGTTTCGTCTACACAAATCGTTCAGCTCCTGTTGGCGTCTGATCACATCCCTCACGTAGACCTGTGGAGACGTTTTCTTTCCCTCATATTCTGGGTAGAAGAAGGTTAAGGGTAAAGACTTTTCGTGTCCAGTTAGCATCATGTGTGGACTGACTCCAGTGGTGGAGTGTTGCGTGCTATTATATGATCCCATCACCTGTGGAAGGTATCTGTCCCAGTCGGTCATATACCTGGAACAGTATACTCTCAGCATCGACACTAACGTCCTATTCTGTCTTTCCACTAAGCCATTCGTTTGAGGGTGGTATGTCGTGGAGTGAGCCTGAGCGACCTGTGAGCGTCTCATAAGCTCTTTCGTAAGCTCTTCTACGAAAGCTGTTCCATTATCCGATTGAAACGTCATCAGACAACCATGTCTTGCTATCCATGTATTGATCAGGTGGTCGCATGTCTCTTCCGCCGAGGCAGTTATGCAGGGCACGGCCTCTGCATACTTCGTGAAATGATCTATCATGACCAGCACCTGATTATAACCATTGTCTGTCATGCATATCTTTTGGTGATCTATCTGCACCACCTCGCTGAATTCAGACGACTCGATCGATTGTAAAGGAAATCGCAACTTCCTTGGATCCTTGACCTGTTGGCATGACAGACATGCTGTTACCCATTTCTCGCATGCCTTTTTCATCCCAGGCCACTCAAAGCGCTTCAGGATCCTCTGATATACTTTGTCGATCCCCTGATGGCCCATCTGATCATGTGACCTGAATAATAGTTCTGTCTGATAGAGTTGCGGTAACACTATCGCGTTATACTTGTATAGGACTCTGTCTTCCTCTCTTCTTTTGCAAGCCACGATCCCGTCCTTGTTCAAATATAACCTCCCTTCCTTCTGCATGAAGTATTGTCTCAGGATGCGATAACTATCCTCCTCGAGGTCCCCTTTATCCGGAGAACCATTCTCGACCCACCTTTTCAGGTTGCTTGTCATGCGATCATTTCTCTGCGCTCTTAGAAGGTCCGAGAGTCTGTATCTCGCCTTCAAGTATGTCTTCATGACCCTCATCTGACTATTCAGCTCGTTGGGCTGATGTGTGTCTTCTTCCAGCTTAACGCACCAATTCTTCGCCAACGGTTGTGTTTCTTGTTCAAACGGCTGAAGATCAGTCCTGACTACCTCTTTCTGCGGCAACAAGCTTATCGAACGTTTCGATACCGCTATCGTTTCTAAGTCATCCGCTGCGTTGTCAAAGACTCTTTCGCTTGGTATAAGGTAGCGATCGCTGTCAGGATCCTGATACACCTCTCTGTCCAGGTCCCTTGCCCGAGTTTCCACTAGTAGCGTGTGTATCGCTAGTTCTGACAGTTCTGATCCCAAACTCGAGTTCCTGTCTGAATAGGTGTCCATTCCTGAGTTTCGGGAATCATCATCCGTCGAAGAGGTTGTGCTGGAGACTGCACGCTCCTCCAGATCATGTCTGTGCCTTCTTCGCATCCATCTGAACTCCCCTGACAAAACCTTGTTCTCTAGGTCCTGTTTCTCATCAGGAATTTTCTCGTCTATCTCAGACTCCCCGGACAAATTTTTTTGTCCCGGGTGTTGATCTTGTGATCGCTGGTTCTTTTCATCATTCGTCTCCCCGGACAAATAGTCTTGCAGCCGATTTTGTTCTACCTTTTTACCTTCCTTATCCTGGTCCACGAAGGTGACGGTTTTCTTTCGCTTGCTGCTTCCCTGTTCTTTCTGTCCGTAAGAAGTACTCGTTAAAATCTCTTGGGGTATTGAGGATACTAGTTGCTGAACTATTGTCCTACAATCCCTCTCATTCTCTTCGTGCTGTCGTCTGGACGGCATGATCTTCACTTTCTCACTGACTGTTAGCGATGCCACTGCAGCTGTCCACTCGGGGTCATCTCTGGTCACTTCTCTTTCTAACAATCCACCCAGCATCCGCATCACTTGTGGTGTGACTTGCACCGTTTTATCCAATAATGAGAGGCTGTTTATATTCATGCGAGAGAGTTCTTGCTGGACCAGGTTCGAGCGCAGCAACAGATCCAAGGGGACCGGGTCCTCCTTGGACAGGATCTTTATCTCGGCTGCTTTCTCTACAGGTAACTCAGGGTGCCCTGGAATTGGATGTCCAGACTTATCCAACCATCTCGTTAAGGGAAGAGCTCCATAAGTTTCTTTGTCCAGAAACGAGAATCCCTCCTTTATTTCCGCCTGATTGGCCTGCTTTTGCTCCAATCTTTCATAGAACTCAGTTTTCTTGCTGAGGCTGTCAGCATTCTGGTGTTTATCACGCATCCTATGTTCGATTATCATATGGTAGCCATCCAATCTTACTATCCATCTACCAATATAACTCTGATCCATCGAGTAGGTCTTCAACCAGGATAACGCTCTGTTGTCCACGCGTAACTTGAAGGGAGCGCTCCCCAAGTATGCACGGTACTTTTCCACGAAGGTGACTACTGCAAATATTTCAGCTTTTGGTGCGCCATATTTCATCTCTGTGTCACTCAAGACTTTGCTGCCGTATGCAATGGGACGGAGAACTTTTCTTCCGTTCCATTCTTGCTCTTGATGCAAGATTCCTGAGATGGCCACCACCGATGCGTCTGTGTCGAGAACATACATGCCCTTTTCTGTAGGCATGCCCAGCACTGGCGCTTCGCACAGTTCCCGCTTTATGTTCTCGAAAGCAGCTTGTGCCTCATCGTTCCATTCGAACTTCTTCCCTTTGTTGCACATCAGCTTCTGCATCGGATACACCTTGTCCGCATATCCTTTAATGAATTCTCGGTAGTAATTGGCAAACCCTAAGAAGCTCATGAGCTGTGTGTCCGTTCTGGGAGCTTTCCATGTCAACACTGCTTCCACTGCTTCCGGGTCCGGCCTCACACCATGCCTATCCACCATTCTTCCTAAGTACTTAATCGAGTCCCTAAGGATTTCACATTTCGATGGTTTGCACTTTAATCCTGCTCTTTTCATGCATCCAAAGACCTCATCGAGCCTATCAATGTGGTCTTCCACGGTCGGTGTCGCTATGACTACGTCATCCACGTAACACATCACGAGATTCCCGTACTTCTTGGTCACTTTCGTCAAAGCCTGAGCCATCAGTCGTTGAAAAGTGGCCGTTGCATTGCACAAGCCGAAGGGCATCCTCTTCCACTGGTACAATCCCAATTTGCACGCGAATCCGGTTTTCTCTCTGTCCTTCTTTCGCAGAGGGACCTGCCAGAAGGCAGAACCTAAGTCCAATGTGGTGAAGAATTTGGCATCACCAAGCTTAGATAGGCTCTCGTCTATTCGCGGTATCGGGTACGCATCTTTTATCGTTACCGCGTTCAAGTAACGAAAGTCGCAACAAAATCTAAGCTGCCCCCCTTTCTTTTTCGCCATTACTACCCCGCAGGCCCACAGTGATTTCGAGGGTTCTATCATGTCGTATTCAAGCAACATTTCTATTTCCGCTCGGCACGCTTCCGATTTATGTGGCGTCATTCGCCTTGCGCCTTCCCTATGGGGAACGGCGCCCTCTTCTAGTTCGATTTCGTGTTCGACGAAATTACAGCAACCGATGTCCGCCTTATGTTTTGAAAATACATCAGCGTTCCGATTTAGGAGGTGCCGCAATTTTTCGAAATCTCCCTCACCTATTTTCCCTTTTAAATGTTCTATCTCTGGCAAAACCGGTTTGTCGGATTCTAATTAATATGACGAGGGGCGTTCCGGAAAATTCGAGCAGCTTGATAAGCCGTCGTCCGTTTCGGATTTCATTGAAAACAATTTATGAATAGATTTTAATTCATTAATCCTCTTTAAAATTTTATCTTTATTGGCATGATAAGGACAGTCTTTCACACTATATTTCTTCAAGTTTGGTGTCTCCTCATAGTCAGTCCTCATCGGCAAAGCGTAGCCAAGCTTCTTTCCACGCTGGATTGAAACCGTGGTCTCCAGTGTGTTCAACAACACACTGACACACAGTCCGTTTCGCGTTACCGAGAAGCTCCGGCCTAAAATCACCGAACTCTGACTATTTGGATTCGGTACTAAGCAAACCTGTTTACTATCACTTAACGAATTTAAATTTCTCATTCTAAAAATTGCTACTACAGCTTGTCCTGGTTGTAATTTTACTTTTCTATCCAAAAAAACTGGTACCTTATTTTCGTCTGTTATTATCCTATTAATTGGTCTCTTAACATACTTTCGGTCCGGGTTTCTAATCCGTATTAGACCGTTGTTCAAGTCAATCATCACGTCAAAATTCCTGACAAAGTCTCTGCCCAAGATGAATTGGTCGGCGTCGTCCAGATTCTCTACCACCAGGAAGCTCATCCAAAGATCTCGTCCTCCCATGTGAAGGACCGTTATCGGTGTTCTTCCGGCTACGTAGATAGCTCCTCGATTTGCGGCGGCCAGTCGGAGATTCGTAGGAATCAGATCTTCCCACGTGAAGCCCATCTTTTCCCAGGTTTTTATCGGCATCACACTCACCACCGCTCCTGTGTCCAGAAGCCCTGTGACTCCGATTTTTGTTCCGTTGGTGTCGAGCAGATGTGCTGTCACATCTGCTTCATATCCAATGTGTACCGCGTCTTGTTCCATCATGGCGTCATGGCCTATCCTGCGGACTTTGAGTTCCTCTTCACCCAAATAGATCTGCCCCATTTGGTCATCATCTGTTGTTATATAAGTCCTGGTGTAGATACTGATTCCATCCACGTTCAGCATTATTTGATACGGCCCATAGACCTCCATGTAGCGTCCATGAAGTTTCTTCATGCGAGGGCCACCCGTCGTTAGTAGTGCTCGCACAGCTCTCGACTCGGTGCGTGGCTCCACCTGCCTCAGATAATCTGCATATGTGTCCAAATGCATTAAAGTGAACTCTGATGGTTCACTCAGATTTCTTATTACCTGATGTCCAGCCACTGAGATTATCGACTGTATCTTATTTCCCTGCGGCACTATGCCGAACCTCTTACCGGAGATCACTTTAAGTTTCATGTCTAAGCTGCTTGGTGTTTTCGTTTCTTCGAACTCCGTTGCTTCGAGGGTATTCAATTGCTCCTGAAGCTTTTCATTTTCCAGTTCAAGTTTCACTTTTTGTTCGATCTCTTTTGTCACCAATTCCTGCTGTACTCTATTCAGAGCATCCCTTGCGGCTGCCTTATAATCAAACTTGAAGTCCTCAGCCGCAGTTGCTGGTTCCGGCTCACGTGCCTTCTCTGTTACCGCTTGCATCTTCTTTGCCGCCAGCTCTTGAGGTTTATCCTTTCCGCTTCACTCAAAAGTCGAGCCTTGCTGGCTTTCACTCCTGACAAAGCTTCTTCATGTCTTGGATGCTTGATGTCTGCCACTGCATCCCAGAGTTGCGGACAATTTGATTTAAAATGACCTTCCAAGTTGCAAAAGAAACATCTCGGGCCGAATTTTGCAATTAATCCTCTCATGAAATCCTCATGGTCCAACTCTGACGCATCTTCGTCCTCGAGGCTAAAGCCTATTGCTTTCATGCCTTGTTTGTAAGCTTGGCATGCTGTCACATGATGGTCTGTTGAACTGCAATTAGCACAAGAGCGTCTCTTGTCCATATCATCCCTCGGTTTGTACCAATTGTTCCCTTGGTTTGCTGGTCCGTTGTTAAAATTGCCATAATTGTTCTTGTAATATCCAGATCTCGAAGGAGGTTTCAACAAAAGATACTCCTTTGATTTGAGCCTCAACTCCTCCGGTGTTGGCCATTAGTTGATAGTGGTGTGTAATGCATTGCTAGCATCGTACGAAGTTCATCATTTTTCACACCATCGATGAATTTTGAGGCTACGGCCAGGTTCATCCTTCGGTTTGACTCATCCGGTTGGCTGCGTCTTCTCAGCATATCCAAATCATCGAGAAACTTGTCTATGGTTTCATCCTCTCGTTGCCTCCGTTTCTCGAAGCGCATCATCGCCTGGTGCCCCTGCACCCCTGATCCGAAACGGTTTAACAAGATTTCGAAGATTTTCTCAGCAGTGTCACGTTGATACTGTTTCTTGGCCATGACACAGTTCAGGGCTGTCCCTTCTAAGTTGCTGGTGAGCGCGCTGCATTCCTGTCTCTCCGACAAGTCCTCTTCCTCGAAATGCAGCTTCAATACCTCTATCCAGGTATCAATACAGCCATCAGATTCGTCTTTGTAGCATCTTGGTTTCTTAAAGACTCTTCTGGACTTCTCACTGCGTTCATTGGTTCTAGATAACCGCGTCAGGAATGTCTCCAAAGACCTGTTCAGGGGTTCAAATGCTGTGGCCATTGCCGTAGCATCCCTTGAGTGTCCCGCTTGAGTGTCCTCACACCTCGTCGAAGGCTCTGTGTGCGGTGCATCCCTGCAATCCGAATCACCGTGAGTGTTTCCTGCTTGGCCCACATGACTCCTCCTCGGGCTTGCATGCCCCCTGTTGCCGGAATCACTTCTCCCGTCGCATGTGTGCTTTGCGTTGGTCGTTCGTTAGAGGTTCGTCTGTTCCCCGTTGAACTTGCTCTACTGTTCGGTCCCCATGCTCCATTACCCCTTGTGGCATAGCCTGACGAACTGCCCCTGCCTCTAGTGGATCCATACGTCTTCCTCCTTTGATGTTCATTGAAGTTCACCCTCGGTTCCCTGCTGGGACCTCCCGAAATCGGCTCTCCTTCTTTTGGTCCACTCTTGCTGCTTAGTAGCCCGTCCAACCTATCCATGATAGCCTGAGTTCGCCTCTCCATCATCGCGTCTAACTTTGTGTCAAGAGTCCCAAGAGACTGCTCTTGTTGAATTCTAACAGTTCTCTCCACTTCTAACAGTTCTTTTCGCTCTTCTGAGGTCTTCTGACTTCTCGTTTCAACCATTCTGCCTGAAACCGTCCCTTTTTATCAGACCGGGATCGCTTGATCCAATCCACAAAAGGATCGGTCATCGTCTTTCTCTGCTCCTCAGGTATGAATTTCCTAGAGCTATTACCTCGCTTTGGTATCCATGACTTGTCTAGACTCATTCTCTATTTGTCACTTTCTAATGCCTATTCTTGACTCAATTGCTAGAGACCTTATAGTTTTGTTAACAATAATAATGACACAACACAATAAATTTCACCAGATTCTATTAAATAGTGACCACGAATCCCTGTATGTTATCAGAGTACAGTTTGTATAAAATTTATTCACACTAACCGAATATCGGTGGTAAGATTTGAAAACTAGCACAATATGATGTTATCAGTCAATTTAAAAGATAGTGTACTCACTACCCAATCAAGCACAGTTTATGTTGATTTAAAATAAAAAAAATATATATATATATATATTTAATGTCAAACTATGAATACCTCTATAAAAAAAAACATATGTGTAATGTACTCTTAGTCGGTCGCAGTACAATAGTCGAACCTGTCTTTTAAAGAAAAAGCCTTCCCTGCTCGGTGCTGCACCAAACAGACAAAACTTTGAAGGCAGTAATTTTCTCAAGTGGGCGTCTATTGCACCCACCGAGTACTCTGTTACCTATCTGCCTTCGGACTGCCCGAGCTAGACCTACTAAAATCCTCAGGGCAGTCACTTTTCCCAAAAACGTATTATGTTACAATCCACACCAATGAATCACGCTCTTTTTAATTTAGATTTAGTGTCGCGAATATCCGAGTTCGGACCTGTTTTGTATTGGTCTGGTTCTTATTGAAAGGCAAGTTACCAGTGCAGTCACTGATACCTAGCCTGTGTGCTAATAACCTAATACCTCTCACTTTTTAGTCTTTCTTTCGTCTACCTAAGGCCTTTAATAAAAAAAAAATACCCCTCCGGATTGGCACAAATAGGACCCTTCCGGACTAATAGAATCTAGACCCCTCCGGATTGGGACCCCTCTGAGTTAGTTAATATAAGACCGCTCCGGATTTGGACTCCTCCGAATTAGCAACTATAAGACCCCTCCGGATTCGGAACCCTCCTAACTTGAAAAAAATTTTGACCCCTCCGGATTGGGAACCCTCCGGTTTTGTAAAAGTAGCTTTTCGGAGATTTCTTACTTCCAACCTATACCCCTCCGGATACGTTCTCCGATGCAATTTTGCTCTTTCAATTAACTAGGAAGGGTATGTGCTACTTTCCTAGACCCTTCCGGATTGAAGATAAGCCTCTTATTTCACAATTCACACTAACGGTGAAGGGTCTTATCGCTCGCCTAACTTCGGCTCGATTAAGGTTTTGCTGTGCCTTTAGCCTTCCCTTTTCGTCTAGAACAGCCAAAAGTTACTTTATTCAACCGCTATCACCTTTTAGTAGGGGTATAAGGGCTTTTCTAAAAGAAATTTATAAAACGTGAAGGCTCTACCCTTCCTAATTGGTGAATTTGCTAAAAACAATCTCAAAAAATTTTCACGCTTATTTTTCCGAAAAAATTTTGTCTCTATCAGTAAGCTCAGCTAATTCCTGATCTATTGGTACCAAGATCAACTCGATATGCCCAGTAGTTCCAAAGTTATTAACCAAAACGTCTTTTTTCTAAAGTCAAGAAATTTCTCTCTTATAGGTTCCGCCTAACTTTTTCCGCAAATCAGGTCCTTTCGACCTAAAAATTATTGATCCGAGCTCAGAAGGCCTATATTCTTCTAGTTCAATGCAAAAGACCCAATCTAAAACGCTGCTGAAAAAATTTGCGAAAAACTATGCTACCTGTACCCCTCCGGATTGATGAATCCACCAAATCAAACACGTTAAGTTCGATTTCTCTGCAACCCGGAAGGCTTTCGGGTAGCGGGTTTTAAAACTTGTAGATTCACTAGTGGATGTTGTCCGAACAACTATTTTTACTGTTGTAACTCAAAAATTTCAAAAAATTTTCTAAATTTATCGTGTTTCGTTTTCTCAAAAATCACGAAAATTCGGTTTTTGGTTCCAAAATAGTTCCAACCACTTCCGAACTAAACTTAACCGGTTCTATCTATTATGGTAGTGCGATTACGATGTAACACACTACTTTAGCGCTTTTTTCCGTTTCAAAAAATATCGATATTTCAAAAATCGCGACTTGTGGGGGGATCAAAATATCGCTATTTTGACCCTAAAAACCGGTCTGTTTTTGTTGTTTTTCACTGAAAAACGATATAAGACTATTAATATAGGCTATATAAGTAATAATGTTAGTAATACTATACCCCTCCGGGTTTGTTTAATATCCGAATTAAGGTGCTTAACTCGGATATTCGCAGTTCGGTGAAGGGTCACTACAGTGCAGCACTGTCGAGCCCCCCACAGATTACTATCTTAACTTTGGTACCAAAAGGGATACAAAACTTGTTAACGATACCCAACAGTCGATTGTTGTTTTTGTTGAGCCTCTTCTTGTTGCTCCTTGTACTGCTTGCCGGATCAGCCTTCTCCCAAGACCCTTCCGAATTGAGCGCAAATCAGCTGACCCTTCCGGATTGAGCGCAATTTATCATTAACGTGCTTAAATGCTCAAATAACCCTACAGTACAAGCCTCACAAACGGGCTACAAAACTGATCGTAACGATCTTGACCGATATAAATGCCTGTAACAACAATATATCTATCAACAACAAACGGGGGGGTTGGATCACATCTTGTCTGGGGGGATGATTTCTACTGATTTTCTACTTTTTTACTGTTTTTGGTTTTTTCGGCAATTTTTTTATGTTTTTTGTTTCTCTTGGGTACTATACTACTTTTTGTTTGGTTTTACTTATATCTTTAAGTGTTTTTGGTCACAAACCACTCAGGGGATGAGGGGTTCGCGATTCCCCCCACCCTTCCTGGTTCGTGAATTTTCGGTCTTAACTAGGTTAAAAAACTATTCACGGTAATCCGGAAGGCTTCCGCGTTCCGAACTACCCTTCCGCCCCGGCGGTTTAGGCTTATTAAGGGCGTTAATGTGAGCATCCGCTCGGCGCGGAGTGCTCGTTAACAGTTCTGCCGGTCATGATTTTAAAAAAGAATAACACCCAGGAGCGCCATAAAAACATACATGTTGTTGTTGTTGTTGTTGTTGTTGTTGTTGGGGATTCACAGCACAGCTGTTGGGATTCTTGGTCCCGGCGTCTTCTCTAAAACAATGTCCACTTGTTTCTGCACGTGATACAATCACAGAATAATTGCCACGTGCACGTTGTCATTTCTGAAAATCTCTCGTTTACAAATTTCCACATCGTGTTTAAAATTCTCGTCTTGAGGCCGATTCGTTTATCAAAATGAATATATGGTTCTAATCGATTTACAATCCTACTGGTTCTGAAAACAAATTCGTTTCTCGCTTTTTCCGTTCTCACTTTTCGCATCTCAAAAATTTCTGTATTTCTAGCCCGTGTGGTTCGCCTGTTTAACACTATTTCATTTCGTTCATTAGAATCAAGACTGGCAAGAAGTAAGATGTTATTTAGCCGGATGAACATGGGCAGGGGTAAAATGTTTAGCAAGCGTAGTTCGTTGATGTACACTCCCGTTTTATTTCCAGTGATCCAACGGATTACTTTCTTTTGAAATCGCTCCAACTGCAATTGATCCCCCCTCGATATATGTGTACATGAGAGTCCGTATAATAACACTGGGAGTATTAGTGACTTATACAGGCCTAACTTTACAAATGTATTTATCTTTGCTGATAGGTTTCTTCTCAGGAGGTACAGTACTTGGTTTGCCTTCTTTAATCTTGTTTCAATGTGTACCTTCCAACTTAAATCGCCCGACACAAAAATTCCCAGATCTTTCACAACCATCGATGTTCCAAGCACTACACCAAAAAGCATAGAGTTAGCGTCTCCGCCCCTAAAACTTACTTTTGCACATTTATCTAGTGCTAATTCTATTTTGTTTTCAGTTACCCACTGCTGAATTTTGTCCAGATCTTCTTGAATTTCAATTGATGTTTTTTTGATGGAAAGTAGTTTAAGATCATCCGCAAAAATATATGGTTCAGAGAATTTGAATACTTCAGGTAGGTCGTTAATAAAAATGCAAAAGAGCAGTGGTCCTAAAAGTGATCCTTGGGGAACACCACTAGTGACTTCTAAAACTTTTGAGCTGATATTGTCTACTCGTAAAAACTGTTTCCTGTTTTTCAAATAGTCATAGAGACCTCTAACATGCAGCCTCCTATTCCTATAAGTGCAACTTTCTTAAGTAGATCAAAATGCGGAACTTTATCAAAGGCTTTTGCAAAGTCAGTGTAGAATGCTACAATTTCTGCGTTTGAGTCATTGTCAAGCGCTTCATATATTTCTTTCAGTAAAGAGAGCATGTTTGTCAAGACTGATCTACCTTTAGTAAAACCGTGTTGATGTTTCGTCAAATACCAGGCAAAGTAAGGGTACAGGTCTTTGTATATACATTTTTCAAGGACTTTGCTGTCAATATTTAATAGCGATACTGGTCGATAGTTGTTCACCATTTTTCGGTCACCTTTTTTGTGAACAGGAGTAACTGCAGCTGTTTTCCATTCGCCCGGAAGATACATATCGACGGAAAACAAAACTAAGTCTTAAGACGACTGGCTAGCGTCTAAACAGAGCTTTGCATGCTTTTCACCGTCTCTACCAAGCCAGTACTTTTCGGTGGTCTTTTCTAACATCGGGTCGACAAAAACGTTATTGCCTTCGGCTTCGGTCAAAAGACTCAAATTAACTAGATTACATGCAGAAATAGTGAGCTCATGGCTGGGTCTCAGTATCCCCAGACCACGAGGTCACTCCTGAAAACAGGGCTACTACTATTTATATTATTATTGTTTTTGTTCAGTAGATAAAAATCATCATCTCCATCGAAGATGGATCAACCCTTTCCCCCACAACTCCTAGCACCTCATCCTTGTCAAAACTAATCCAAATATCAATTAAATTCAAGTCAGGACATGACAGGATGCTAAAAGTTTACGTGGCAGGATAAAAGTTTCAGTTCCTTTACCCTTCCGGATTGACGAATCCGCTGAATGAAGCTCGTTAATCTTGATTTCCTCCTATTCCGGAAGGCTGTCTCTTACCCTTCACCGTTGTTCGCAACGGCCTTGCAACTATTGTAGCAGCACAATAGTTGCAACTCGGAACGTCCTCTGCTATTCTGTAGTTCGTTGTCGTTTTTAATCTCGATTTTCGTCCTGTTCGCTATCGCAGATAAAGTTGTTCTCTTTTTTCTTTTACTTCTCTGCCAAAATGGCCGTTTCTGACGTTTCTCAGAAATATGACGTCATAATTCGAAATTTTAAAATATAAAAATACCAGAATATTCCAGCCCTCACCGTCTGGCCAATCGCTCCAATAACGTTCCTAGTTCTTAACAACCACCAATCCGGAAGGCTTACTGCTAAAAATTCGAAGTCTGCACAAATTGCATTTTGGCCATTCTGGTCGAATGCCACAAAATGTGAATTCGAACCTTTTCGGAACTATGTCCATCGTCAGGATAATTGAGTTGGTATAAACTGATTTAGAGACGTTAAAGCATCATAAAAGACCATTAAGTGGATTTAAACAAAAAATAAAATCTTTTCACCTATCAAATCTAAGCATTATTCTATAAGAACTTGGGAAGTTCGACCAGAATGTACCAAAATGCAAGTTCGGGTTCGAAATTTTTTGCCGAACCCGAACTTGCATTTTTGACCAAAATGCAAGTTTGGTTTCGAAACATCTGACTGGGAAGATTGACGGTTTTAACGAATTAGTGGTGCTAATCGTTCATTTTGACGGATTGGGAAAGGTCAATTTGGAGTGACATGTAAAATTTTAAAATTTCGATAAAAGAAAAGACACTTCGCGATATTAAAATTTTGCAGTAACTGAAAACGTGCTAACACACACAACAACAATATTCGTGGATAGAGACGACACGGGAAGAAATACCAGCGGTACAGATATTACAGTGACCGACTAGTTACAACACGATTCCCGAGAACCAGGAAGGGTATTTGGACGACGTGTACAGCCTCCAGGAACACTTAAGACTGTTCTTTGCCCGGATTCCAGAATCCGGAGCGGCCTCGGGAGGAAACTAACTCGTTAAATTAACAACTTTTAGCTTCTGGTCATGTCCTGAATTGAATTAATAACATCTACATTCGTTTTCAGATTATGATGATTTAGAAGTTGAGGGAAAGGGTTGATCTATCTTCGATGGAGATGATGATTTTTATCCACTGAACAAAAACAATAGTAATATGATAGATAGTAGTAGCCCTTTTTTTAGGAGTGACCTCGTGGTCTGGGGATACTGAGACCCAGCCATGAGCTCACTATTTTCGCATATAATTAATTTCATTTGAGCGTTCTTGTCGAAGCCGGAAAACAGTAACGTTTTTGTCGACCCGATGTTTGAAAAACCACCGAAAGAACTGGCTTTGGCAGAGACGGTGAAAAGCATGTAGAGCTCTGATTAGACGCTAGCCAGTCGTTTTATAGCTTGGCTCTATTTTCCGTCGATGTGTACTTCACAACAACAACTTCCGGGCGAATGTTACATACATGTTTTTATGGCTCATAGAGATTGGTTCATACAGTGTTTGTCTAAATACTGACGAGTATGAATACGCGGTTGTCTAAATAAAGACCGCACTCCATTTTTTGGACCAAAATCGAAGTGTTTGCTCGCTACTCCTGAATTCATCCCGCGTGTTAAAATCGGATTGAAATCAAGCAATCCTCTGCTGGGAAGGATTGATGAATTTGAATAGTTGCAGAGCAGGCAGCTTTTTAAAACAGAGAATCTCCTTGGCTTTAATCTCCCTGGCTTTACAGATTGCGAACGCCGCTTGCATACCCGGAACAATAAATGACAAAATAACTTTTGACGAAATTTGTAACATAATTGTATTTGTATATTCTATTTTTTCGTGTCGAGTTGCGTGTTCTTATTGAAGAAACGTAACCCGTATCGAGTTTTATTGTAAGGACATCAACACTTGTCATCTCCTTTTATCAGTATCACTTCCATATCTAGAAAATTCCAAGGTTTTTGACTGGAATACGTGATGAAGGGACTCCTGACTGTAACCTCTGTCTCTATGATACTTTTGACCTTCTGATTACACTTCGTTGAATTGGGGTTTATTGCTGTTTCAGATGGGTGGCATATTTTCCTCTCCGAGTGATGGTGTATTCGATCAGCCAGATAGCGGTAAGTTCAGTTAACTATATGCTTTTATAACAATTTTTATTTTCAAATTTTTTTGTAGAGCTTTTTGATGACTTCTTCTATTTCGGTGGAATCAAATTTTCTTCGGAGCAAATCAAGCTAGATCAAACACAATCAGATGGCGGAAACAACACCCGACGTGTTGATGCCAAACTTGACTCAAGGCTGCTATTCGGGTCTAGAAGGGATATGATGCATCTCGGAAAGAACCAAGCATTTCCGGTAGAGTATTAGGATCAGTTGAACAGTTTCCTTTTAGCGTGACTAGCGAGTTGATGTTTTTCACACTTAAACTTAAACAGACAAATCATGCATCAATTCAAAGTGCAATAAAAATGTGGCATGAACATTACAACACCCCTTAAAGTAAATTAGGGGCAGAAAATACGATTTTTGTTTCAGAAGATTTTTTTAACGAAGAGATTGTTGTCTAGCACTACAGATTTAATCATCGAAACTTAATTAAACGTCGATTTGACTATTTTTTACCCATCAACATACAAAGTGATGTAGGAAAATATTTCAAAATGAAATGCATAGTTTACTTAGAATTAATGCGTGCTTGGAAAGCACATTCTACGGTGTACCAGGGAGAGAAGGAACTGAACGGTTGATCTTTTTTATAATGGGTGGAAAACAACGCTCTTAACGAGTTTATCGATGTTTTCAAAATAATTTAGTTAATTGGCCTAATTTTCTCCAAATTATAATTTAGGTGGAGATTTTTCAATAGGCATAATCCTCCAGATCTTATCCCGTGCAGCATTTCCTGTGACATATTGATCAACTGTGGTAAGAGTTTTCCAAAAGACTCTGCTGCAGGTGTCTCCAAATTTTATGCCACACACTTGTCTAATGCTTTTCTATGCCCTTCACCCGCTTACCGGGATCAAGCCATCTCTGCCGTTCTCGACGTTGTCAATCTTCTTGCTCGTAGTGAGGCGCCTACCTCCATTGCTCCCTACTTATGCGGAGCCAGCCTTCTTGCGCCGAATAAAAAAGATGGTGGCGTAAGACCCATAGCAGTTGGTGAGATCTTGCGCAGACTTGTTGCCAAGTGCCTTTGTCGTCTTTCTAGCCAGAAAGCCGCCTCTTTGCTCGTTCCTCTTCTGGTCGGAGTGGGCGTTCCTGGTGGCTGTGAAGCCGTTTCTCACGCGCTGAACGGGCTCGTTGCTCCCGTGGGTGACACATCTTCTTTGGCTATTCTCCAGGTCGATCTGAAAAACGCCTTTAATACCCTCGACCGGTTCTCTATTCTTCGGCAGGTTGCCGACCAGTTTCCAGAGCTTCTCCGGTGGGTCGAGTTCTGCTATAGCCAACCATCCTGGCTGAAATTCGGTAATTCCCTTGTTCTATCCGCGTGTGGCGTCCAGGAAGGTGACAGCTGACCCACTGGCTCCTCGCTTGTTTGCCATTACGATTCATCCCATCATTGTAGCTCTTAGGAACCAATTTCCTGATCTCGCCTGTAACGTCTGGTACTTAGACGATGGTTCCCTTGTCGGCGATGTTAATCTCCTTGCTCAGGTTTTTCCGCATTTGGTTTCGTCTATGGCTAAATCGGCTTGGAGGTCAGCGTTGAGAAGTGTGAAGCTTGGTCTCCCAACCCCAACCTGGATTTTAGTGCTCTTCCTAATGCCATTACCGTTCGGAGCAGTGGTTTGAAGAACCTGGGCGCTGCCATTTCGACTAACGACGACTTTATCCAAGCCCTGTTCTTGAAAAGAGACTTGCGATCCCTTCTGACAATGCCGTTCACTTATGTCTCGAGTCCATTACTGATTCAGCCCTGTCGCCGTCTCAACGCCTGCAGTGTTCACTGCCTGTGGCTAAAGGTGTCCTCGGGCTTCCAATTTCTTCTTCGATTGCCCCAGTGGCCTTCCTCGGGTGCTACCTTGACACCAAATTTCTCTGACCGGATCTTTCACAACACCACGGTGCCCTCCACCGTGTTGAATTGTTCGTCCTCCCTCGAGTTTCTAAGTGACAACGCTGACATTCTTTTAATGGCCCCCAAAGCACAAATGAAACTTTCAAGCCTAGTTGATTCCAAGTCTTGGTCCGAGCTCACGTCATCCGCCTCTACGCCCCGAGACAGTCAGACTGCTCTCCTGTTCGCTCCCCAACAGTGGTGACTGGCTTTCGGGTCTGAAGGCGCCAGGGTTAACCCTTCCTGCAGCCGAGTTTCGGTTTGCAGTTTGCTATCGACTCGGAGTTTCCTACTCAACAGCGAGTCTACGTGCCCGAAATGTTCCAGGACTCTAGATACGTTTGGCGATCACGCCCTCGCTTGCGCAGCCGACGGAGACCGCATATCGCGCAATGACAGACTGCGCGATGGCGTTTTCAACAGTCCCACTAAGGCAGCTCTCTCCCCCGTTTTAGAAAAAGCCAATCTCACTTCTCGCTCTCGCCCGGGAGACATTTATCTCCCCTGTTGTTATCGAGGTCGTCCAGCCGCTCTGGACATGACCGTCATTAGTTCCCTGCTGTCATCTACTTTGCAAAAACCTGGAACTAGTGCCGGTCACGCCCTCGAAGTATCCGACGAGCGAAAGTTCACAAAGCGCCTTCCCGCGTGCGAAGAAGCTGGCATCTCGTTTGTGCCCCTCTCTGTCGAGGCCCTTGGTGGGTGGTCGCCCATTGCCGCTAAAATCATTCGTCGCATTGCTTCGATGGCAGCAGCGCGCTCTGCCTGTGCCGACCCCGGGCAAGCTGCTTGCTATTTTATGCAACATCTGTCAGTTGTCCTGCAAAAAGGGAACTCCACCCTCCTCCTGTCCCGGTACTGCTCATGAGTCTTTTTTTTCTGTTCTATGCAAATCTGGTAACGTTTTTCTGTGTATCTGGCGTCATTGTAAATTTGTTTCTGTTATTTTGTATCTATGGCCTTTTATAAGCCCGCGGGTAAACGCCAAGCTCCTGAAATAGGCATAATTATTTAGGCATAAAGATATTTTTCCGTACTTTTTGATGATAGTAGTAGTAGTAGTAAAAGACTTGAATTCACAGTTAAGGAAGTACAATAGATACTAGGTGGAATGTATCGATCAAAGATTATAACAATAAAGAACAAAATACTAGCAAACTATGATGAAAGTGCTATTAGTGAGTATTTTTGTGATTTGTTTCAGTTCAATGGGCATCTACCTAATGGAAAAGAGCCTCTGACAACATTGCGTGCCTCAATTATTGTTAACAAGGACTCATTGAAAATTAATAAGTACGTTAAAACCACTGAATCTTAGTTGTAAAGAATACTTTTCTGGCAAGATTTTTTTTTCAGAGAAGTGAACGATGGATTTGCAATGCAGACATACTTCAGCGGACCTCAGGAACAAGAGTTAAATCAGTACATTTTCAGTTGCAGTTTTGTTACAGATGTTCCAGGTAGAGCAACCTTGTATCAAAGAGCCACTGAAGTGTTCATGGACGGCAAGCTATGGTATGCGATTATTTAAGTATCTTTATTATGAGTCATCTTCCAAATTTTGATGAGAGAAATTCATTTTGCTATTAAGTTATTTCTCTATATATTTTTTGAATATGTAGCTTCAATGGAGAGATATTACACGAGATGAAGTTTGAAAAGCCAACAGACGGTGCTCCGGTGGATTTTGAAGCCTTAGTACCTATTGATCACGAAGGTCTGGTCAAAGAATGGGTAAGAGCACATGAAAGAAACATGATAGCATCGCTCGAGTATGACTAAGTCAGCTAAATTTTACTCGATGCTTGGAAACGAAGTGTCATGCTATTTTGTCTCAACGAGTATGAAATATTTTATGCATACGCTGCTCTTCAAAGTTATAACATACAGAAATCGTTCAATAATGCTATTGTTCCGAACTCAGTTTTACCCTTTAAATCGATTTTTTTTTCCCAGGAAAAGTACAGCGAGGGTAAGAAAGATGGTAAAAATAAAAATACACCGACGCCCCTGGTGCTACACCTGGAAGCTGACGAGAATCATCATCCTGGACATTCACACACGGCCTTCATGAGCCTGGATCAGGTAAACACTTAATTTCGAGGTTGGTCGCTTTTCAGCTCCATTCCAGCATACTCCTCTGAATTGGATTGTATTTAAGTCAAATTCGCTGAGATCATGCTCTTAAGCTCAATGTTTGACGGAAAATAAAATATAAAGTTTTAATGAACTCTTTGTTGTTAAGAGTCGATGAAAGTCGTTCAGACTCTTATATAGGTCGCGATGATTTTATTTTGTTTCTTCTTTTCAAAAAAAAACCCTTTAAAAATAATCAGGCTCAAATTTACTTTTTCGCGGTTTGAATTTTGAGATATTTCTGTTAAAAATCAGTTTGTTTCCTTTCTTAAAATAAAAGCAAACTCCACTATCGAACAGCAAAAGTGAAAAAGCCACAAAAGAAAAAACGACCAACTTCAAAATTAGAAAATGGATTTGATAATCAGATTTCCTATCGAAACAAAAATTTTCGCTAAATAGAAATTTTTGCGATATAAAAATCTCTAGTACGTTTACCTACTGAACCAGTTGTCTCAAACTGGGTTATTTTAATAATAAAAACGGTCAATCATAAATTGTTCTAGAAATTCAAAGAATTTTATGGTCATATTTTTTTAACCTCGAAGTTCGAAAGTTGAGATTTTTTCCATGAACAAGTCAGTATGTTTTGTCTGTATACTTGCGTTCATTGACTCTTTCACAGCTGACTTTTGGCTCTGTTCTGTGGCGTTTAGTTAATTCAGGCAATTATTTTATAGATTGAGCGTTTTTTTACACAGGCGAAGCTTGTGTGATAGTATGAACTCTCTTGTTTTCCAACCGAAGTCGCAAATATTGTTCATTTTGAAAGTGTTAATTTTGATCAATAACCAGCTATTAAGTACAGCCAATGCTAAGGATATTAACATAGACTATTATATTACAAATAGCACTTTAGCTTCAAGGTATCACGGATCTGTAGCGTAGAGGTAGGGACGTGGACCCACAACAAAATAGAGGCTTCGAACCTGGTCATGGTCGGATGTTTTTAATGAACTTTTTCGTATACTAGTTAAAATGAGCCCGCTCTTTAAATTGAGGCATATCAGTTGGTAAATTTCTTTCATATCGACAGGTACTGCTAATGCCTCATAATTGGCTTGCGTCACTTAGCAATTATGTTAGACTCATAATTGGCGTTCGTCACTTAAGAAGTTTTGAAGACTCAAACTTTTAATCATTCAGTTTTTCCCAGTAGCGTTATCGGTGGTATTTTTGCTTGTGTATGGAAGTGAAACTTCGCTTCTTTTTTAAAAACATTGGGTTGCTGTTTCAAAAAAAAATTTCATCAATTTGTTTCTACCTCTGGTAGGACCATTGCTATAGTTCGCAGGGCATCAAGCGTATGGATGGGAGAATGTTTAATTAAATGGTAGGTAATGTAAATTTTTATGTAAACATAGAAAATGTATTTTTTTAAAAAGTTTCCTCGCTCCACGACCTGGGATTTTACATTCAGAAATTTTCTATAAAAGTGCCTACTTATTACCATCATTTCCTTAAACCTCTCAGGAAAATTTGCCCGACATTATGGGAGTTAGATAGTCATAAAGTCTGAGTAAAAGAACATATACTTTGCGATACAAATACCACGTTTCATATTGATTTTTACCCTTGCGTCAGCAAAAGTGTTTCAGTCGGGTTCTACACTTTTCCCGTACAATAGTTTGTTCACACAATGGTTAAAATTAGAAATGGTACATTTAGGCTCAGTTCATAACGAATTCAAATTTTTCAGCGTCTCCGGTACACTTGTGTTGGAGGCAATCAAAATGACTGGGACCGTAAAGGTCCTGGGTTCGAATCTGACAGAATTTTTTTTTCAAACGAATTATTCCGTTTCAATTGTTTTTGTCTGCTTTTGTTTTGTTCGCTTAGTTGCCATATCTTTTGATTTTTTTTTTTGCTGTACGTACACTGCGGTTGAGTTGAGTGTTTAGGAGTGGATGAACGTAGTTCAGACACTTACATAGGTCGTCCTGATTGTTATGATTTTATGTTGATTTTTAGCCGTTTGGCTTAAGATATTTTTAAGCTGAGTTCAGTTTCTTTGTTAGAAGTTCTCAGCCTAGTGCAACAAAGCAATCAAATGCACCAGAGTCTAGTCTTCCAGACCTTTACTGAGGGGGTCAGAAACACCAGGATTTGACTCTTAAAAGGGTGGCAAGGTGCCTAACCACCCACCTTACGAGTCCAAACCATCTTTCGGGCATATGGCACTGTAAATGACATCATTTAGCACAGGGCCTAACATGCCTTGTGTGTCAGCCTCGTGCGGCACTGGGATATTGACAATGAGCTTTTTTAATGGTCAGACAGAAACAGAGGTTGCTTTAGACATACCCAGCTATGAATACCAGTGGCTTCCAAGACCGGGAATCAGGGCATCAAGGGTATGGATGGGAGAATGTTTAATTAAATGGTAGGTAATGTAAATTTTTATGTAAACATAGAAAATGTATTTTTTTAAAAAGTTTCCTCGCTCCACGACCTGGGATTTTACATTCAGAAATTTTCTATAAAAGCGCCTACTTATTACCATCATTTCCTTAAACCTCACAGGAAAATTTGCCCGACATTATGGGAGTTAGATAGTCATAAACTCTGAGTAAAAGAACATATACTTTGCGATACAAATACCACGTTTCATATTGATTTTTACCCTTGCGATCAGCAAAAGTGTTTCAGTCGGGTTCTACACTTTTCCCGTACAATAGTTTGTTCACACAATGGTTAAAATTAGAAATGGTACATTTAGGCTCAGTTCATAACGAATTCAAATTTTTCAGCGTCTCCGGTACACTTGTGTTGGAGGCAATCAAAATGACTGGGACCGTAAAGGTCCTGGGTTCGAATCTGACAGAATTTTTTTTTTTCAAACTAATTATTCCGTTTCAATTGTTTTTGTCTGCTTTTGTTTTGATCGCTTAGTTGCCATATCTTTTGATTTTTTTTGCTGTACGTACACTGCGGTTGAGTTGAGTGTTTAAGAGTGGATGAACGTAGTTCAGACACTTACATAGGTCGTTCTGATTGTTATGATTTTATTTTGATTTTTAGCCGTTTGGCTTAAGATATTTTTAAGCTGAGTTCAGTTTCTTTGTTAAAAGTTCTCAGCCTAGTGCAACAAAGCAATCAAATGCACCAGAGTCTAGTCTTCCAGACCTTTACTGAGAGGGTCGGAAACAACAGGATTTGACCCTCAAAAGGGTGGCAAGATGCCTTACCAACCACCTTACGAGTCCAAACCATCTTTCGGGCATATGGCACTGTAAATGACATCATTTAGCACAGGGCATAACATGCCTTGTGTGTCAGCCTCGTGCGGCACTGGGATATTGACAATGAGCTTTTTTAATGGTCAGACAGAAACAGAGGTTGCTTTAGACATACCCAGCTATGAATACCAGTGGCTTCCAAGACCGGGAATCAGGGCATCAAGGGTATGGATGGGAGAATGTTTAATTAAATGGTAGGTAATGTAAATTTTTATGTAAACATAGAAAATGTATTTTTTTAAAAAGTTTCCTCGCTCCACGACCTGGGATTTTACATTCAGAAATTTTCTATAAAAGCGCCTACTTATTACCATCATTTCCTTAAACCTCACAGGAAAATTTGCCCGACATTATGGGAGTTAGATAGTCATAAACTCTGAGTAAAAGAACATATACTTTGCGATACAAATACCACGTTTCATATTGATTTTTACCCTTGCGATCAGCAAAAGTGTTTCAGTCGGGTTCTACACTTTTCCCGTACAATAGTTTGTTCACACAATGGTTAAAATTAGAAATGGTACATTTAGGCTCAGTTCATAACGAATTCAAATTTTTCAGCGTCTCCGGTACACTTGTGTTGGAGGCAATCAAAATGACTGGGACCGTAAAGGTCCTGGGTTCGAATCTGACAGAATTTTTTTTTTTCAAACTAATTATTCCGTTTCAATTGTTTTTGTCTGCTTTTGTTTTGATCGCTTAGTTGCCATATCTTTTGATTTTTTTTGCTGTACGTACACTGCGGTTGAGTTGAGTGTTTAAGAGTGGATGAACGTAGTTCAGACACTTACATAGGTCGTTCTGATTGTTATGATTTTATTTTGATTTTTAGCCGTTTGGCTTAAGATATTTTTAAGCTGAGTTCAGTTTCTTTGTTAAAAGTTCTCAGCCTAGTGCAACAAAGCAATCAAATGCACCAGAGTCTAGTCTTCCAGACCTTTACTGAGAGGGTCGGAAACAACAGGATTTGACCCTCAAAAGGGTGGCAAGATGCCTTACCAACCACCTTACGAGTCCAAACCATCTTTCGGGCATATGGCACTGTAAATGACATCATTTAGCACAGGGCATAACATGCCTTGTGTGTCAGCCTCGTGCGGCACTGGGATATTGACAATGAGCTTTTTTAATGGTCAGACAGAAACAGAGGTTGCTTTAGACATACCCAGCTATGAATACCAGTGGCTTCCAAGACCGGGAATCAGGGCATCAAGGGTATGGATGGGAGAATGTTTAATTAAATGGTAGGTAATGTAAATTTTTATGTAAACATAGAAAATGTATTTTTTAAAAAAGTTTCCTCGCTCCACGACCTGAGATTTTACATTCAGAAATTTTCTATAAAAGTGCCTACTTATTACCATCATTTCCTTAAACCTCACAGGAAAATTTGCCCGACATTATGGGAGTTAGATAGTCATAAACTCTGAGTAAAAGAACATATACTTTGCGATACAAATACCACGTTTCATATTGATTTTTACCCTTGCGATCAGCAAAAGTGTTTCAGTCGGGTTCTACACTTTTCCCGTACAATAGTTTGTTCACACAATGGTTAAAATTAGAAATGGTACATTTAGGCTCAGTTCATAACGAATTCAAATTTTTCAGCGTCTCCGGTACACTTGTGTTGGAGGCAATCAAAATGACTGGGACCGTAAAGGTCCTGGGTTCGAATCTGACAGAATTTTTTTTTTCAAACGAATTATTCCGTTTCAATTGTTTTTGTCTGCTTTTGTTTTGTTCGCTTAGTTGCAATATCTTTTGATTTTTTTTTGCTGTACGTACACTGCGGTTGAGTTGAGTGTTTAAGAGTGGATGAACGTAGTTCAGACACTTACATAGGTCGTCCTGATTGTTATGATTTTATTTTGATTTTTAGCCGTTTGGCTTAAGATATTTTTAAGCTGAGTTCAGTTTCTTTGTTAAAAGTTCTCAGCCTAGTGCAACAAAGCAATCAAATGCACCAGAGTCTAGTCTTCCAGACCTTTACTGAGGGGGTCGGAAACACCAGGATTTGACTCTCAAAAGGGTGGCAAGATGCCTAACCACCCACCTTACGAGTCCAAACCATCTTTCGGGCATATGGCACTGTAAATGACATCATTTAGCACAGGGCATAACATGCCTTGTGTGTCAGCCTCGTGCGGCACTGGGATATTGACCATGAGCTTTTTTAATGGTCAGACAGAAACAGAGGTTGCTTTAGACATACCCAGCTATGAATACCAGTGGCTTCCAAGACCGGTCTGGCATCTGGTCAACTACCGTCAACCGTGCAGCATCATGCAAGAATGTCAACATACCACCCGAAGGATCGAACTGTTAGTCTTCAAGCTCAATTGGTTGCGGGGCTACGAGCGCGATCGTTAGCCGTATACAGACCTCGGTCCTAGACTCCGGTCATTTAGTGGCGTATACGTTGCCCGGGACCCACCATGCGGAGGTGATAGTTCTTGTTCTTTCTGGTCTGCTTATTAAAAAAAAAGTAAGGTAACTGTCACTTTCTTCTGCGAAAGTGTGAAGGTCACGAAAATGCAATCGACTTTTAAAGTCGAAAAAATGATTTTAATTATATTTTTACCTTTTGGTCCATTTTTAACAAAATGGTTTAGTTTTTTTCTTACAAAAAAAAGTGCCAATAAGATTGTTTAGAAAATTATTTATTGAGTACTTTGACTCTTTTCCAACTGTCTGTGGCTATCTTTTGACTTAATTCTGCTGTTTGAAATTGAAGTTATCTTTCTTGACCTCGTATATTATATTTTGTTTTTGTTCGCTAAAAACTTTGTTTGCCCAAATGGTTTCGGTTTATTTATATGTATGTTTATAACCGTAAAATGTAATCCATATTGATATAATACATGTGATAGGCTGCAGCGGGCCTTTCGATTGAGGGTAGTTCAGTAGCGAATATTTGGGGAAGATGGATTTCATTCAATGTCAATGCCCCGACTCGGAGTATTTGAGACAAGGGTCAAAGTTAAGTCCGAGCAGATAACCTGATAGTTCAGTATTATTTTTTGATCTTTTTTCATCTTTTTTTTCAATCCTTCTTTTTCGATCTTTTTATTTCTATCTTTTTTCAATCCTTCTTTTCCATCTTTTTTTCAATCTTATCGATCCTTCTTTTTCGATAACTCTTTTTTGATTTTTTTAATCTATCTTTTTCCATCCTTTTTCGATCTTTTGTTCTCTTTTTTTGTCTTTTTTTTATCTTTCTTTTTCAACCTTTTTTTCGATTGTTGTCGCTATCTTTTAAAAAAAAATTTTCTGTATCTTTTTGTCGATTCTTCTTTTTCGATCCTTCCTTTTCAATATTTTTTTTCTATCTTTTTACTGTCTTTTTTATCCTTCTGTTTCAATCTTTTTCTATCCTTCTTTTGAATCTTTTTTTTTCTATTTTGTATATTTTTTGAATCTACTTTTTTTTAAATTTCTTCAATCTTCAATTCTTTTTCAATCCTTCTTTTCGATCTTTTTTCTATTTTTTCTGATATATTTTTTTCTAAATTAAAACCTAAATTTTCAAAAAAAACTTGATGTATACTTTGTTTTCAAAATTTGAAACGCCTTACCCTTTAGTTGGGTGCTGTCAAGGTACGTTTTTATGGATTTTTTCAAAAAGTTGAAATATTTTCCCCCAAATTTGAAATTCCTTACCTTGTAGTTGGGTGCTCTCAGGGTACTCTCAGGAATTGCGAATTTTGCCTCCAATTATGACTACTCAAATCCTTGTAGTTTTCGAGATATGACGTTTTTTGTGATTTTTTAAAAAAATTCAGAAAACTTAACGATTTTTTTTCCCAAAGTTTGAAATTCCCAACCCTGTAATATGGGGCTATCAGAGTACTCTCAGGGATTGCGAACCTTGGCTCCAGTTATGACTGCTCCAATCTTTGTAGTTTTCGAGATATGACGTTTTTTTGTGATTTTTTCGAAATATTTTCAAAAAAACTTGATGTAATTTTTGTTTTCAAAGTTTGAAATGCATTGCCTTGTAGTTGTGTGATTTGAGGCTACTCTCAGGGGTTACGAATCTTGTCTCCAAGTGTGACTGCTCAACTTCTTGTAGTTTTTGACATATGACGTTTTTTGTGCTTTTTCGAATAAATTTCAAAACTTAAAATTTGAAATTCCTTACCATGTAATTGGGTTCTGTCAGAGTACAGGAAAAGCCTGCAGATCTGGTTTCCTGTATATGCGGTTTTTCCTGAGTTGTCAAAAATTCGAAGCACCGGTGGTGAGTTACACGCTAGTATATATATTGTTGGGTAGTATATACACGCTAGTATATATAATAAAAAAAAATTGAGGTCATCTATTTTTTTCCGAAAAACGAAAGTTGGGATTATTAAAAATAAACACGTTTTTCTTTGTTTACCTGCGTCCATTGACTTTTTTTCAACAGTCTGTTGTAAGATTTTAGACGAAATTAGCAAGTGCTACAGAGATATCTAAATGTATCAGGAACGACTTTTGTATTCGGAAGCTCAAATCTTAATTGTTCAGTGTCGGGATTGGATCTAGGGTTTTCTCGAGGGGAGGGGATTTTCAAAAAAATTTATTTAGGTCGACCAAATTAATTTTTCGAGCTCTCCCAATGAACTAAAAAATCCCTATTTTGGCCAACTTTTATGAGCCGCAGGCAAAATTTAGAAATAAAAACAGACCAAAAAATTTTTAGGCTTTTTTTGGAAAATTTTGACCAAAAAATTGCGTTTTTTGGCGCGAGCTCCCACCTGAAAATTAGCATAGATTGGCACCAAACGCGCCTTTAGAAAAGTTTTAAGGTCAGCCAGCCAAAACTGGATATCTCAAGATAGTACAAAGTGGGGACCCTTTGGGTCGGCAGAGTGTCGAATCCCTGAGGGGGAGGGGGGCGTTGAACCCCCTCCCGCCCCCTCCAAAGTCCGCTACTGCATATAGGTCTTGAAGATTTTTTTGCAGGAAAAAGTAGTCTTAAATTTTGTTCACGCTAAATTTCAATTTTTTGCGGTTTGACTTGATTTCTTTTTAGTGTACATTGACCTCTAATTTCGAAAATGTAAATTAATTATCAGATTTCCCAGCGAAATAAAATTAATCTATTCTCAGATTGGGTTAATTTTATCGAGAAATTGCCGATCATAAGTTGTTCTTGAAATTCAAAGAGCTTCAAGGTCATCTGTTCTTTATTTGAAATTCAAAAGTTGAGATTTTATCAAAAAACAAGCCATATTATTTTTTTTCTGTTTGCGTTCATTGACTCTTTTCCAACTGCCTGCTGGCTATGTTTTGTTAATGTCAACTTTGCTGATAGCAGTTTCTATGGATTATCTTACATATTTATTTTTTCTGGTGTTTTTTTTTCGTTGGTGAAATCAAGTCTCTCTGTTTGACGATATCTGAATTATCGGTAGTAAGAGTTTGGCATCTGCTTCAAGTTGTCAATAGGTGAAATAGGAGTGAGACAAATTCATGTCATGAATAGTCTTGTTTTCGGTTCCATGACATTTTACATTTTTCCAATCTACCCTGTGCTAATCTACTTTATACTATTCTATCGTACATACCAATCCACCCTATACCAATCTACCTTCTACCATTCTACCCTATAATTAAAGCAATTGAAACTTACCGCATCCTCTTGAGAATCCGAAACATCATATTTCCGAACAAATCAAAGAACCATTAATTGTGATCAAAGAATTATTCACTCACGTGAACAAAATATCGAAGCAACGTGAAATTTGCTTGTTCAAAATGGAAATGCGTTCAAAGCCTGAACGAACAAAAATTTTATTCCAATTTTGCTATAGAAATGCGTTGCGGCTATTTTTTTAACAAACAAAAGTCACATCACATCAAGTCGTCATAGCTTAGCGGATAGTGCATGTGTTGTTAAAGCAAAAGTTCGAAAGAGCAAATCACCAAGAAGTCAAATTTTGAATGAAATTCGAAAATTACTGAAGGTTTGACTAGTTGATCACAAAAGGAGGGGTAGACCCCTCAGTACTAAGCCAAGGTGGTACTGGGGGACAGGGTGAGGGGAAAGTAAGATTCTTTTGATATTGGCCTCTTTTACCTCCCAAAATATCAGCCCCCTACGGCCACGGGAACCTCAAAAAGTATGTTTTCCAGAAATTCAATTGAAGTTTTGACAAATTCAAAAAGTTTGATAAAATAAACAGAATTAAGAATGACTTAATTGCGCGAGAGAATACAATTATGTTAAAATAGAATTTTTTTTATAAGTGTTGCAAATGTTTTTCACTTTCTCATTCAATTCCCTGTTTTTTTTTGGGACTGGGGTTGCTGTTTCCCCCCATTGCTTTAATTATATTGACTTTTTGAATGGCAGCATCCAATTTGAATTGTTCCAGAAAGGTGTGAATGGAGGGGTGGTTTCCTTTAAATAGAGTAGCAACGCCAAGATGCCAGCCTTCTACAGCATTTGTTGTCCTTATTATTCCAGTAGCTGTTTCTTCGGAATATTTCCAAAGGTTTACTGGAAAGGGGTCGCGAGAATTCCTTCCGATGGTTTGGCTTTTGATGTAGGTGCGTTGGAAGTATGAGGCTACCTCATCAAGTTTTTCATTGATGTTGTCTTCGAGATCAAATTTATCGGACACTTTTTCAATGTCCTCAATAATTAAGTCAAAAGCAGCGTTGACCATTCCAACTGGTACAAAACTGGTAGAGCTGGAATTAAGCGCAATGAGTTCGTGATTAGTTTCTTTAAGTCGTTTTAGGCCCACTTCGTTTGTTTTCCGGTTGGACGCTTGAGATAAATGAAAATAGCAGCCTTTAAGCAACGCTCCGGTATGATGATTAGCGAAAGCATTTATTGCTGCAAGTTCAAAATCGAGGAGAATGCGATGAGGCTCGGTGTTTTCGGTGATGGCTGATAATCCCTTCAGTAGCTCTTCGTAAGTATGCTCATTTTGTTTGGCAACAGTGCATAAATGCAGGGGGGGGGGGTAAAATCCAATGAGTTGAATGTGAATGGTGTGAAATTGATAAAGTTGAACAAGGTAAACTTTGAATGTTCCATCACACAGCCAAACATCACGAAAAATCAACATCCTTTCTGGATCTCCAATGCAGCTATTGAAGACGCAAAAATCCTCGTGTTGTTTTGGTTCCTCAAAATATCTGTCGGCAATTGGAGGCACTGTGGGTCTCTAATTTATCTACTGTCGATTGAGGGCCCGATTAATCACCGACCGGCAAGGAAGAGCTAATTAAACGGCTTTTTCTTCGGACACAGGCTGCAGGCCGTTTGCTATAATGTTGCTATTGACTGGTACTTGCTGAATTTTGTGTCTTGTTTCATTTTCTGCACGAGAAGCCTTGCATCTGAACGACCAGGAAATACTTCGTGAGTGTGTTCATTTGTACAGGAAATAAGATCGTTATCTCGGGTTATTGCTGTCGTTTTGCGTTTATGGGACCCCCACCTTGAACACTTCCAGTTCCATTTTTTGTTTCCTGTTTTTTGGTAAACTCGTGGCCACCAATTACAAGCGTTCTCCGATTCTGTTGGGATAGAACCCAAGAAATCTGACTCATTTTGGTAAATGTAATTCCAAGGAAAATTGATATAAGACCTAGTTTTTGTTTCATTTTTTTACGTGATTTTGAAAATTGGGGATTAAAACCTGTTAATTGAGACAAATTTTAGATTTTGAGGCTTAATTTGTGATTTAGTCTTTAGAACAATTTCCTGAAGTGAAAGAATCAAATTGTGTCCAAAAGTTTGGACTCAAATGAATTAACACGTGCTGTTATCATTCCGATTCTTATTAGGACTTGAAAGATTTCATTAAGCTCCAAATCGACACATGTTAAACTGGTATAAAGGGCAGATTAGTATAGAGTAGATTAGTATAGAGTAGATTAGTATAGGGTAGATTAGTATAGGGTATAATGGTATAGGGTAGAATGGTAAAGGGTAGTTGGGAATAGGGCAAACTGTCCTGCCACCATGTTTTCGTTCCAAATAATCTCAGCTTGCAATCGTTTCAGAGTGGCAGTCAGTATTCTGTCAAACTGGAGAAGCTCTACCAGTGCAGCAACGGAGTAGTGTATTTGATGCAGGAGATATATAATGCCATTGCAGAAACAACTGAACATAGTGGAGACGGAGAGAGAGGATTGGCAGAGGAGGATGCAATTGCCTCCCGTGCGAAGTCCCCCAGTTTGGACTGCACAATGTGCTTGGAGGAACCAATGTTAGTGTATATTTTGATACATAGTATCAGCGCTTCCTTCACACTCCTTAAATGCGAGCTAGGCGTACACTTAAAAAAAACTTCTAATGAACACAAAATTTTTTTCCAATTTTCAAAAATTTTCCAATTTTCAAAATCAGCCAAGCAACTGCTGATTTTGATTGATTTCTTGATCTCTTTTAAGAGTCAATGAACGTAGAATTTTTTAGAAAGTCTCAGAATTTGCTTACGCTCAAAGTTGATTTTTGCGGTTTTACTTTTGATTTTTTTTAAATCACTTCATTTCCTTTGTTAAAAGGAAACAAACGCCAACTATCGAACAGCTAAAGTAGAAATGCTACGAAAAAGGTGATCGACTTATAATTTTGAAAGTGGGTTTTAACTTTCATTTTTCACAGCGATGATTTTCACGTTCCTTTTTCTGACCATCTGTTGACTGTTGTGGTTTTTTCGCGGTTTGAATGTGCTAACTTTCTAAGTTCAATTCAAATTTGTTTTCTAACAGCAAGGAAAATTGCGCTTTTTAATTGCGAAATTGCAAATATAGAAATGTGAACAATTTCTAGTTTCCAAAGTGGATTTTATTTTTTACACTAGCCGGCAGCTAATGTTTTAGTACGACCTTTATCTTTTTTCTAACCGAACTCGCAATAAAAAGTGTTTATTAAAACTGTTCACGTGTGTGTCTGTAGCATTGGAAATTTCATAGCATCTGTTCTCGGCTTTATTTGTGGCTATTGTTCGTTATAAATTAAGCGTCCGTGGCTGAGTGGTTAGTGCGTGGGACTAAAAATTTCTAGGTCGTAGGCTCGAGTCCGAGACGTCACCGAATGTTTACTAACTCGAGGCTTGTTTTTATTTTTTCTTATTGCTTTTTCTAGAGCTGCTTTTTGTCGTGTTGTCGCTAGTGTTTGCGAATCGCAGCTTCGCCTCTGTGTTAAATTTCCCAGCGGAATGAAAAACTTACCTTTTTGATCATGTTTTCTCAACTGGGGTAAAATTAACAAAGAGCCAATCGAAAATTGTAATTGCATTTCAGAGAGCTTTAGGGCCATGTAGTTTTTCTTTGAAATTAAAAGTTAGCTCGATTGCTACTAATTGTTTACACATGAATAAATCTATCATACATACCACAATTTTTATCTGTTTGTCAAGTTTTGTTCATTTGAGGGATTCGGTGCTTCTGCCATGTAGACATTTGACTTGCTGCTCCATTTGTGCGATGAAGATGAAACTGAATGACAGTTCGTGTCCGATTTGCAGGATGCCTTTCCAGTTGGTGCTCCAGATATTCTTCCTGAAGACAGAGTCAGAGTGTTCTATAGAGGAGAAAGAGGCGGCCGCGAGTCTAGAACACGCTCTTTCTAAACAAGATAGGCAAAGGGACAATACGTACGGAAACCAAGCAGTAAGTGTGTCGTCTCCATTCAAATGCAAAATGTTTTCATGCATCTTCGAAACAATCTGAAAAGATGCCACAATTAGATTATTTCCTGCTATTGCTTTTATTTGTTAATTTTTGGCAATCGACTGAACTAATGCCAAATCCCAGGAAGCTCGAATGAAGAAGAATTTGAAGAAGTTAGAAATATTTTAGGATATTCCTTATAACGACCTTTACGGATTTTTATTTTTTTATGGTCATCCACTGCCTGAACCGTTTCATTTTTGTTGCCTCTCTGGCGCAGTGCGATTGGTTATTTCGGTGTTCGTTAATGGAGACCTGCTGTGTCAATGGGAATGAGTGAATGTGTCAGTGCTTCTGGTGTCTTCGCATCTTTCGGCGAGACATCAAGCTGTCAAATGGGAATTGGGTTTAATAGCAGGACTGGACAGGATCGGTACGAGAGCTAAGTCAAATTGGCAGTTTATAGGGGCAGGAGAACAGGTGGTTAGTGTCCAAAGAGGAGTTGAAGAACTTTGGACATGGATATGGTATTTTGGTTGAGTCTGTTGAGGCATGAATTAAGTAGTTGACAGTAGCCGGCACGATGTGATAGGCTGCAGCGGGCTTTTCGGTTGAGGGTAGTTCAGTAGCGAATATTTGGGGAAGATGGATTTCATTCAATGTCAATGGCCCGAGTCGGAGTATTTAAGACAATGGTCAAAATTAAGTCCGATTAGATAACCTGATAGTTCACTATTTTGGATTTTGATTGGGGGGGAGGGGGTTGGTGCTCCTAAATGTTCTTTGAATCAGGGAAGAAGCGTGACAATAAATAGAGAAGAAAGTTCCAGGGCAAATTTTTTGTTTAAAAAATGGAAGATGAAGTTGATAGAGAGGAATGAAAATGAGGCTTTTGTTTGGTCTTTGGATGTATACAATGCTGATTTAAATTAACCGGACAAAACGCGTTAAACTTGAAATTTAAAACCCGTTTTTCTCAAATTGGGTTGAGTTTAGGTGAAAACTTATGAAGACAAAACTTGCTTAAAATTTTAGCAGAATTAATATGGTGTAATTTGTTTTTGCAAAATTCGGGCCCAAAATTTTACCCCAAAAATGGGTCATTTTGGCTTTTCTTAGTTAATCAAAAATTACGCCAAAAATAACAAGTCGATCACAGACATATTTATATCAAAGTGAGCCCCTTACGTAGCCCAATAAACTTTAAGAAGGGTATATTCTCCAAAAAAAAATTGCAAAACGTTTAAAAAATGTTTTTAAATCAAAAGTGGGTATTTTATATAGTAAAAAAGACCTTTTTTGTCTATCAAACAAAAATAAATTAGTTCATACAATGTTTTGGAGAATTTGTTTCGGTTTGTTGGGCTACGTAAGGGGCTCACTTTGATATAAATATGTCTGTGATCGACTCGTTATTTTTGGCGTAATTTTTGATTAACTAAGAAAAGCCAAAATGACCCATTTTTGGGGTAAAATTTTGGGCCCGAGTTTTGCAAAACAAATTACACCATATTAATTCTGCTAAAATTTTAAGCAAGTTTTGTCTTCATAAATTTTCACCTAAACTCAACCTAATTTGAGAAAAACGCGTTTTAAATTTCAAGTTTATCGCGTTTTGTCCGGTTAATTTAAATCAGCACTGTATTAAAATCGGCTGTGCATGATAAATGGCTTCGGTTTGTAGAAGGGCTGGGCTGGTGAGTCGCTAGTATAGAAATTGAAAAGCTTCGAGGCGATAATTGATCCTTGGGGGATTCCGCTGCTGATTATCCTAGATTTGGAGAGATGATTGGAAAAGACTTTTTGCGTGTCATCAGCAGACTGAGTCTGGAAAAAGGTCATGTTCGACTATGTGTATAGTGGCGTGGTGGTTTACGCAGTAAAATGCTTCAGAGAGATCACAGGCTGCAAGTACAGTTTTATGGGATCTTTTCTGGTTGAAGCCTTGATTAGAGTTAGTAAGGCAAGTACATTGTTAATGGAATGCAGGGCTGTTCTTTCAATCAGGTATAATGGAGGGGTTTGAAAATTGCTAAAGTTTTCTTAGTACTTACCTTTGTAGATATATAGGGCTGTATACTGTGGGAAGAATGGCGTCCTGTCTGGGTTTTGCTAAAGGCAGTAGTCGCATGGCAGTGTTCCGTGTGGAAGGTATTTAAAGATCGCAGATTTAAGTTGGTTGCTTACGTCAATTATTGAGAGGCACTGTCACTCAAACGCTTCAGATGAACTTTTGTGAGCCTGTCTGGGCCGACCGAAGGATCGGGAAAGGCGCGACGCTTGCATTCAGATAAAATGCGACAGTACGCGACTTGACAGTATAGAACTATTCAGATAGATTTATTCAAATCTCTTCAGCATAAAATTGGGATGCATTGTAAATTGGCATCATTTTTAGTCTTCTGAGTTCTCTTTGGAGTTGAGTTTTGAAAACATTGGCTATGGTGCTAAGAGAGATAGTGTAAATGGAATCGAATATTTGGGTCGTGTTCCATTCAAGGTGCGTATGAGCTGCCAACATTTCTCCTCGTCTTCTTGTGGTTGCTGAATAGTTTGTTAATGCTTGAGTTTAGAAGTGCTTCGGTTTGGTCGTCTGGCTGAAGTGTTATTAGTTGATGTACTTGTTGTAGTTTGTGCTGGTAGTAGTAGATGTTAGTTTTTGGTTTGTACTGTTTCTTCTAGTTTTTTCAGGGAGCGTGCTTTGGTTGTTTCAGGAAGTAGTAGCTGTTTTTAGTTCTCTACATATCCCTTAGATCCAGCGGCAGCAGGGAACGGACATTTAGTAAGAATAACACGAGTGCAGTGCGCAAGGCGGCTCTGAGCACCCTCTTTTCAAAAACAGTCTTTTCATATGCGCTGATTTTTCGCGAGGAGGGGGGTATGAAGTTTTTTGTCCCGTGGGATATGGGCGTTGCAGTTGCTCTTCTTTGAGAGGTGTCTTCGTTGGAACCGTTATTACGCTTGCGATTAGCAAGCGTTAGCAAACCGGAATATATACTTTTTTGGGTTACAACTTTTTTTCGATCAATTAAGCCATCTCTCTCTCTCTCTCTCTCTCTCCTCTCTCTCTCTCTCTCTCTCTCTCTCTCTCTCTCTCTCTCTCCCTAATTGGTTAAAAGAGAGCGCGCTATGATTTTGCTCAAACCAAAGAAAGAAACAGTATAAACCGAAAATAAGTGTTTGTATCTAACTATAAAAGCCCTATCGATAACAAAAGCAAGCCTAATTTTCCGCTGAGTAAAGTAAAGCATGCACATTGGGTTTGCGCTGTGTTCAAGGAAAAGAAAGATACTAAGCGAGCGAAATTTGTAGCTGAGCAAAAGCTTTGCTTTGCTTGCCTCAATGGGAACCATAGCTTCTCTAATTGCACGAAGGCAAAGAACAAAGAAATATCCAAATCAGCACTGTGAGAACACGCACAACGTCCTTCTTCACCGTCTTGAAAGATTTTTTTTCCACCAAATTAAAAACATCAAGTAAACAACTTGAAATCTAAACATCAAGTAAACAACATGAAGTAAACAACAACATCAAGTAAACAACATGAATCTAAACCAAAAGATGTTAAATCTGTTTCCACTCATGCCGCTGTAGGGACATCAAGTAAACAACATCAACTAAACAACATGAATCTAAACCGAAAGATGTTAAATCTGTTTCCACTCATGCCGCTGTAAGGAGAGAAAATTACAAAGAAATACCGAAAAGACTGTTGCCAATTGCAACAGGTGGTGTATTTTCGGATAGCGCCAGTGCCCAGAAGTTGGTTATTTGCAACGGAGCATCTACACATTCTTGGGTATCGGCATCTGTCGCTAGCCGCTTAAAGTAGGTTGGTGAGCCATACTATTTTTTCTATCAGTGGTTTCCATGCCCTAAACGTCATCGAAACTCAGCGAGTCAAATTCAATGTCTCGTCTGAACCAAATAAAGTTAATTTATCCTTCACTATGGAGGCATATGTGGATTACAACATTCTCATTGGTACAGAATGTATCAAGTAGCGGGATAAATATCCTCCTATAAAGCCCTTACTGTACAACTCTGAAGATGTAGAAGTTATCTTAGGACAGGATTACTACCACGCCTTTGGTCCGATTAAATTCTTCTTAGGAGAAGACTAACTTAATATGTTCCTACCGCCTACCGATAGGTTTGGTCGTTTGTGGTCCGTTACCACTGTCCGCCGGGTCAACTTGTTCGTGCTTTAGTTTTGCTAATGAAGACTCGTCTTTAACTGACCAGATAAAGTCTTGGTATGAATTGGAATCTTATGGAGCCTTTAAACAAGTCGATGCCTGTTTTTCTGCGGATAAACGCGCTTTATCCATCCTTATTTCAGAAACATTCCACGATGGTGAAAATACATCGTGCCCCTGCTTTGGGCTGATAAAATTGTCTGTCTCTCTAATCATTATTTTTCATAGCTCGCTCAATTTAAAACTTCGAAGCGAAGGTTAAGTAAAGACCCAGAGCTGCGCGAAAGATACGCAGATACAATAAGGGAGGACATCAAGAAAGGTCATGTCGTTAACGCCGAACCTTATGATCCACGTTCGCGAACCGATCGAGAGTGGTATCTTCTGCGCCGAGTGTATAACGGGGCTGTAAAGCATGACCCATTTTCAAATCAAGTCCTATTGGTGGGTCCAGACATAATCCAAAACCTGATGTTCGTTCTATTGCGCTTCCGACTGCTTGTGCACGCCGTCTCTGCGGATGTAGAGGGTTTGTATTTCCATGGAGTCCTCGGCCAAGATCAATCTTCGCTTCATTTTTTGTGGCAGTTGCAGCAGCATCAGTGGTTGCCAAAAAGTTCTATATGGACGATTTTTTGGAATCGTTCGAAAACATCGAGCAAGCAGTTAAAACTAGTCGGGATTTGGTAAAATTGCTTAAATTAGTTGTTTTTGTTTTGACTGAGTTTGTCAGTAAGATTGAAGAAATAACCTTTGTAATGAACCCCGAAGTCAATTTGGCTAGTAGCCCCGTACTCCGTAACGGCTCGTCTTTACTCAAAGACACTTAGCGAATAAGTGGCCAAAAATGGAAAAATGATTTACCTGAAGATATAAGGGAAAGCTTCTCGAGTGTCACTCCGGCCTCCCTCCCTCTGTTATGTCAATTGACACTTCCCCGCAGTTACTTCACAGAACCTGTGGATCGCATCGAGCTTAACCTGTTCGGTGATAACTCGCACGATGTTTTCTGCGTCATTGGGTTTTTGCGTGCGCGACTCATAATCTATTTTGTCTTCGGTAAAGCGCGTTTCGCGATAGAGAAAGCGTTGTCAATACCCAAGTTAGAGCTTCAAGCTGCTCTACTTGCCACATGGTTGAAAGTCAAAATTGTGCAGGCACTTAGCGTTAAAGTGAATATCTTTGTGGACAAGTAGCACCACTGTGCTGTATTGGCTAAATTCTAATGATGAGTTACTGTCTTCGTCGGAAACTGTGTCGGCGTGTCGGCGGATTACTCAAATCTACCATCGTTGACAAGATTAACCATGTCCTGAGTGGCGATTATCCTGATACCGGTCCGCGAGGGGTTTCTTCAGAAGCCCTCAAGGATAGCAGCTGGGTTTTTGGGCCAGCCATTCGTAGGACTAGGGTGTGGCCGTTTAAACTCAATCAAGAGGTGATATCAATTAAATCAGGTTAAACTGTCCGTCATGCGATGTAGATAAGTGTTTGGAGACATCGTATTCCTTCTTCACCGATGTTGCGTCAGTCAAGACTGGATCAAGGATTTGACTGGGAAAAATTCGATTCTTCAACAAGGTATAAGCAAACAATTGCCTTTATCTTGAGGCTGCTGCCATCACATGCACAATTTGCGGTACCAGCATTGAGTTCACCTATCTACTTGAGCTAGATATAGCGGAGAAGAAGCTTGTACATCTTGCGCAAATCGACTCGTTTCAAGTCGAAGTGAAATTACTACCTCTGTTAAACACAATAAGAGCAACAACAAGATTGCAACGTACTCTTCGTTCTTAGGGCCGGCTGGTTTTCTTCGGTCCATTGGCCGCATAAGTTAAAATGACACCAAATTTGATACCAAACACCCCATTTTGCTTGACGACCGGCATACTTTAGTTCGGTTGTTGGCTCGGAATTTAGGGTTTTCACCAAGGGTTCGACCACATGCGCTCCGTGATTGACCTGAAGTACGCTATACTGGGGTTGCATCGACTACTGAAGTCTACTGAAAATCAGTGCGTTACGTGTCGAAAGCGGAAAGCAATCACGGTCAAATCGATTATGGCCGATTTACCCGTCAAACGCCTCGGGTATAAGCAACCACTTTTCGCCTCTACAGGCGTGGAATATGTTGGACCATATTATGTTCCATTCCAAAGAGCACTGAGAAAAGATGGTTTTCTTTTCACTTGCCTCACCACTAGGGCTGTACACCTCGAGGTTGTGCCTCCACTAGACACCAGCTCATGTGTGATGGGCACCGAGCTTTTTTTTTATCGCGCGCCACTGCACAGCATTTTTTGGTCGGAAACGGAACAAACTTTGTTGGTGCAGATAAGGAAATTCTTGAATGTATCATGAACTGAAACTACGTGGCTCCAACCGTCTTTGCACATGAAGGTATTGCCTGGAAGTTTAACACTCCCAGAGCACCACATCATGGCGGTTCTTGGAAGCGTCTCGTCCGTAGTGTTAAACGTGTGCTCCACGATATACTAGGCAGTAGGACAGTAACAGAAAAAGTGCGAGGAACAAAACTCTGCTTAGTGGATCAGGCTTTGAATGCAAGGCCGATCACTCCAGTAAGTACCGATTCGCGCGATTTAGAAGCGTTAGCCCCCCAATCACGTTTTGCTTGGACGCTATGCCGCAAGCTTTCCTTCGCTATCTGCTGGCGAACACTTCGACCGTATGCGGACGTTAATATTGTCTTGTTGGCTACGAGAATATGTCCCCTTACTGAACAAGCGTGCGAAGTGGAACACCCAATCTGACGGGTGATCTCGTATGGGTTATTGAATCCGACATCCCGCGAGCATATTACCCTCTCGCGCTCATCGTTAAGCTTAACTACAGTAAAGACGGATGCGCACGTTCTGCCCTAAGTAAGTAAGTACTAATGACCAAGTGGTCTAAGACAAATGCTAGACCTTATGTCGACCGGCTCGTCGTAGGTTCGAGCCTCCCGCCTACACATGTTATAACATGCAAAAATAGGGGCTGATACCCTATTTTAGCATGTTATAACATGGGTAGGTGGAGTCTTGAACCTACTCCGAACCGGTCGACCTAATTTCTAGCATTTATCTTGGACCGCTTGGCCATTAGTTCTTGCTCACTTTCACACTTTCGTTTCGTTTATATCCATTTACTTTTGCGCTGCAACAAAGAAGTCGGAGCAAAAATATGAACTTGATATATGTAACACCAGTTTGCGCAGACTCATTGTGACCCCCCCCCCCCTCAATTAGCTATTAAACAATTGGCTACGGATGCAATTCTTGGTTCATTTTCTTAAATACGTGAAATTTGTTTAGAACCAATAATCATCTTTTCAATGCAGATCAAAGAGGGCAGAAGGCCATATACAACAGTTACACATATTATAGGAAACGTGAGTTAACCAACTCAGTCCACTGGGAATGCGAACTAAGGAGATCAAAGCAGCAATGCATTTTGGACATAAAAGGGAGAGTATGTGAAATCGTCAACACAGGAACATACGAATGGACCCGATGACGCATTAATGGAAACATATGCAACCAATGCGAAACTCAAAAACGCGGCAACCTGCACAGACGCTTCATGAAAAAATTGATTTACTTTCTTCCGCATTAGTACACGGGACGCCTGAATGTTCCTCGAAGATGCCTGTACTCCCCAAAACCATAAGGAGAGTCAGACAAATTTGGCATGAAAATAGATTTTGATGCTCTCAACAGTTATGGAACGGGTTCAGCGATAGAACTTTTAAGAGCTGCGCGGAAAACTTCTACCAGGTCTACACAGTGCATTGTTTTCTTGACGGCACAACTTTCTCCTGCATTTGCGCACTTCACTCGGGTAAGCGTCAAGACACACACGCACTCTGGTCCAATCTAAAGTCAGACGCGAAAACAACAGTTTCTGTTATGATGGACTTTGTAAGGGCTTCGCTAGACTCGTGGCTTCGTAGGGAGAAGTTCCCACAAACAGAAATAAAGGGGTGTTGCTTTCTTTTTTCTCAGGCTATGTACAGAAAGATTCTTGAACTCGGTTATGCCGTTCATTATCGAGAGGACAAAGATTTCAAATTGTCCATACGCCTCTTGACCTCCTTTGCTTTTGCACCGCTTCTTTATGTAGAGGAGTGATACAAAATTGTCATCAAAAGCTACCAGATCCCAGAGGATTTTAAAAATTTCTTCGAGGATACATTTGGCGGAAAGGAAAACCGGAATACCTCACGGAGCAAGGCCAGGTTCCAGAAAGATGTGGATTGTGTGTTTCCGTACAAATGACCACCAGCCGACAACAAACATCGCTCTCGAAGGATTTCGCCGCCGTTTTGAGGCGATATGGTACAGATGTCAAACCCAGATTTTTGAAGCTATCCAAATACAGCAATCCTTGCATGCCTTTACTTTGTCTCAGTTGCAGTTGGGAAACAAAGTGCACGCGAGGGAGGAAAATAACCTCGGGCGTATAAAACGCATAATATGTTGTGTGGCTAATTACAAAAAGATTGACTATTCAAAAGTTATCGGTGTTAATTTATCGTTTTACTCTAGTTCTTTTTTCGGTTTAGTTGTTTATGCTTTTACTTTAATTTTAATTCTATTCATGGTCACGAAGTGTAATTTGGTTTCCTGAGTTGCGTTTAGGTAGTGGTCGCCCAAACAAAATTTTGCAATAAAAGTTTTTTTCTAATAAATTTCGATTTTTTGTTTGAATTTTCTCGATAATCTTATAAAATAAACTTCAGACGGTCAATTGATTGCGTGATATGAACACATTAACCATCTTCGTGCGTTTGTCGAAGTCTTTTCATAGCGTTTTACAGTTTTTGTTTTGCGGGGATAGCCCATTTAGTCATTACGGGGGGAGGAGATTGCTCCCTTGATCCAACTTATTTAACATAGTTACCTGTATCTTGGTTCATAATGAATTCAAATATATATGCGTGATTGGCACTTAGCCTAGAGGCGAATAATACGGCTGGGACGGCAAAGGTCGTGGGCTCGAATCTGACCAGGAACCTTTTTTTTTTTTCGAACTTGAATTATATCTTTCCAAAAAAATGACGGCCTATAGTTTGCCTGCTTATGTTTTGTCGGCTTAGTTGACAAATCGTAGAACTGATTTTTTGTACGCTGTTTTCAAATTAATTGCTTTCTGTTTTTTGAATTACTTTTGTACTTTATTTATTTATCGGCTAATTGATCTAATTTGGGGTCATTTCAAAGGAAGAATAGGTTTTATGCTTCATTCCGGCTTAACTTTTTATCGGCTAAGTGACCTAGTTTGGGGTCATTTCAAAGGAAGAATAGGTTTTATGCTTCATTCCGGATCGCACAAAATGATTCAAAGTTTTTCATTATAACAGTTATATTTCGGTTCTACGGGAAATTATAAAGTTTCGTCGGCTCAGTAGCCGCTTGTTAATGATTTTTTGAATTTTCATCAATTGCCGTCGATTGCGTTTCTGGACGTGTTTTCCGCAAATAGGACATGGTTCCAGACAACGTTTTGGATTTTTTATGTTTTTTTTATTTTTGGATTTAGTGACTTTATTTTCCTGCCTGCTAGCTTGCACTGCTAATATTGTGTTGTATCGCAAGTGGTGCGAAGAACCGCTTCGCCACTGTGTCTAATCTTCTACTTGAAGTGAACATCAGTTATTGTTTGTTGTGTGTTTTTCTTCAGGAATCTGGCAGGGTACCACAAGGCATGCTTCGTCTCCCAATAGGAATAGTCATATGTCCACCTGGGAAGAGTTCGCCTGAAGCAACTGCAGGTATCGATGGGCGTTCAAAATCAAGGTCAAATATCTCAAGGCGTGGCTACGATACTCAGTGGTCTGAAAACTCAGCAGCTTCCATTACCATTGATAAACCGGAAAATATACTGCTACCATATAAACCAGCCGATAACACGTAACTGCTACGTAATATATGTCACATTTATGTAACTGTTATGTTAGGAAAGTTATGCGAGTTTCCTTCAAGTGACGTAATTTTCCGCTGGTTTATACTTCGGCTTTGTTGTTCAAACTCACAAATTCTATGGTGTAATGGTTTAAGTCTGTTTCCTGATTTCCCAAAAGCGAATTTTGCCGAGTTCTTAGAGGTTTTCTGCTCTGAACTTTACCATTTGAGGCATATTTTTATTCGTGTTTCTTTGTTTTTAGAGCCCCTTAACACGTTTTTTGTTTGTGCAATGTGTTTGTGCAAAAGAAATGTATCTTGTGAATTAAATGCTGGTGGCTGCAGTGTTTGATTAAGAGTCGATGAACGTAATTCAGACTCTTATATAGCTCGCGGTGATTTTGTTTTGTTTTATTATCCAATCGGTACTGCATATAATAATCAACTCTGACATAGATGTGTTTGTTACAGTGAAGAGAAGGATCAACTTCGCAATGAAAACATTCAATGCTATCCAGCTATCGTTGCCCATGTAAGTTCTGCTCTTGCTTCGGTTTTAACTGCTTAAATTAAATCGGTACTTTAAGCCGTTATTATTATGAGAGATAGTGACGAAGTGATGATTGTTTTCTTTGAAAGAAGTGCTGATTTTTTAAGTTCTTTGGTCAAAAGGAAGCTAACTTCCGCTATCTAACAGCAAGACTGTTAAGATCACGAAAATCTTGAATAGCTTTTAATCTTTTCCTCGAATTCTTTCAGTTTTCCCGATCATTCGCTGGCTATGTTTATGTTATCTGAACGCTTTTGATGTTCTGAACGAAAAAAGAACATATTTTATCTGCGAATGTTTTTCGTAAAACTATGATGGTTTGAAAATTATCAATTTGGTATAATTACCGCGCGATTTATTTCGTCCTATTAAAGAATCACCGACATAAAAATTCATTCCAAGTTCAATTGAAGCAGTTAATTTGGTTTTAATAAGACGTTACCAGATGCAACATATCGTACTTTGTACTTAACGTATCTTGTGGGAAGGGATTGTAAAAAAAATATACGAAATCATTTTTGTTCCGACTTTTTCCATTTTTAAATTTGGACGGTGAATGGCAGGCGTAGCATTCACGGCTTTCCCTTGATACGAGCAGGCTTGTTTTTCTTCCTCTCAATATGGGGCTAAACTTTTACCAGACTACGTAATAACAAGTCATTTTTAAATGCTGATATCAATCCTGGTATTGGCAAGTAGTGACTGTTTGCTACACTTAGCTGCCATTTCATTTGGAAGGAAACAATAAACAAGACTGACTGCTCGTATCAGGGCGAAGCCCTGAATGTTCCGACTGCCTTTAAAGTTCAATGGATTTTTGATATGAGATTTTTTTGTGAAAATAATCCCCCCAGACGCCATATAAATTGATAGATTTCGCTCCTAGTAACACACCAATCATGGCAATCTCTTCCTTCAACAAATTTGGAACGATTTCTAAGACAGATTAAATCTCCCCTTATGCGTTAATTGCGCGAAATATATCGCGCGTTAATTGTCCCAAAATGCCTATTTTCAAACTCCCGTAACTTTACGAAAAATAATCACAGGTGAAGTATCTTTCCAAATTTGAGCTCACGGCAACAATACTTTTTGGCTGATATAATTCCGTAAAAAATGGCTAGTTAGAAAGTCAAAATTTGTCTGAAGAAAATAAAACCACCTCGAGCACAAGTATTCCGTAACTTTCGATACGAAAGTCGGAACAATAACGTGAATCAATGTTTGATGCTCTGCTGAGAAGATGAAAGATTTGCATGAACACGATAATTGTCTTGACCATCATTTTTGTTCCGACTTTCGAAGAAAGTGCGGAATATCTATGCTTGGTGTGGTTTTTTTTAGTTCAGTCAATTTTCCACTTGTTAACAAAACGTTTTCGACGGAATTTTGTTATATCATCTGAGAAATATTGTTATTCTAAGCTCATAAACCCTTTATTTTAGGTTTCTGGGTAAAGGTCGATCTTTTGAACTTGTTTTTAGTTCAGTTACCAATATGAGCAGTTTGCAATTAGCGAATGAGATTCAAAACTGGTGTTGTTTTCGGATTTTTTTTTTAAATTGCCATGATTTTAACCCTTAATTTTTTTTCGTATTTATTGTCAGTTTTTTAGCATTTGCTTCTAAGTATTCATAGCTATTGACCACCCCAAGGTGTCCTCAATTGAGCTAGTAGTATAATGCAAAGTTTTTGCTGCATTTATAGAACTGCAATGCCTTGGTGCATTTTTAATTGCTGTTCAACTTTTGCTTGGGGTTTAGGAAATTAGACGACAAGCAAATAGAGGATCAGAAAATAACTGAATTTAGAAGATATCTCGCATGCAAGATTCGCAAAAATTGTTTATAGACTTGAATGAAGTTTTGACTGATTAAACACTGTTGTCAACCATAAATCAGGTTAATTCACAGTTGTATAGTTTTTGTAATTCACAAATGAACTATACTTTTTTTAATTAAAGTTATTATACAGAAAAAATTACAAAATTTGATCAGTTCTGTGATAATATATTCTTTTTTCTGTGATAATATATTCTATATAACTTCAATCTAAGCAAAAAGTTTGTTGAACCAGTGCTTATTGTATAAATTCACAAAGAGTTATTGTTAACGGTCGTCTAATTCGCTTGTCTAATTTCCTAGGCCACATTGAATTTGTTTGGTTTTCAGAACTCGAGAGTGCAGGAGGACTATCAAGAAACGGTCACCCCTCTGCTGCAGACGAAACAAAACGGTTAGCATATTCCCGTCAGAAATCTGGTTTTAAGTGTCAAAGTATTTCAAGAAAACAATTTTTAAAGAATTCGTGTTGATTTTTTTGCCAGGAATGTCTCAAATTTTGGATAACTCTCAAATTGGATTTTTTGCGGTCTGACTCGATTACCTTCAAGTCCAATTCAAAATTTATTTGCTAAAAGGAAGGCCGATTTCGCTGTGCAATTACTTTGCGAATAATGCGTAAAAGCACAACTTTTTTTGGAAGTGCTTTACAACTCAGATTTCTGTGTTTACTTTTTGTTCCAGTTTTCTCTATTTGGGTTAGTTTTGTGAAGAGAGTGTCAATCATAAAAGGTTCTGAAAATAAATTCAAACAGTTTTAATGTGATATTTTTTTTTCTCCGAAACTTAAACTTGAAAAATGTTTGAAAAAAAATCCATCATTTCCCCGTTTCCTTAACAGTTTTCCAAATGTCTGTTGGGTATATTTCGATAGACTGGTTCTAGAATCAATTTAGACTTAGCGTCAGATTTGATTTGGGTTAAAGGTTGTACTTAGCTCGGATCAGGCTAGGACTTGTACTTTCTGTCTTAAAATTTTTTGTTGGACTATTGCTTGTCTGAATATTGTTTTCTGCTTATTAAGATCGATGAACATAGTTCAGAGTCTTATATAGGTGGCGATGATTTTTTTTCAGGCTCAAATGTACTTTTTTGTCGTTTGATTTCTCTTTGAATTCAGTTCATTTTCTTCGTTGAAAGGAAGGCAAACTCCACTATCGAGCAAAATGATAACGCAGTTCACACTCTTATATAGTTGTGATTTTTTTTCACTAAAAATCTGAAACAATTTTTCACGCTCCAATTTGATTTTTCGTGGTTTGACTTTTGATTGATTTTCAACTTCATTTCGTTTCCTTTGTCGAAAGTAAGGCAGCTCTACTATCGAACAGCAAAAGTGTAAAGGTCACAAAAACGTGATCGACTTCAAGTTAGGAGTTTATTTTTCGGGATAAAAACTTCACCTATTGAACCAGTATTTTGCAAATTGAATTTTTCAAAAAAGTGTCAATCATGAATTGTTCTTGAAATTCAAAGAGTTTTTCAGCCATATATTTTCATTTTGAAATTCGAAAGATGAAGTTTTTCAGCTCTTTTCCAGTTTCCCCCTTTTTTCTGAAATTCGCCGTTTGAAACTATTTAAAACTACTTCTCATGTTATAAACTGCATCAAACGTGTAAGCGTGAATATGTGATCTAATTTTTGGGATTTTTTGCATGCGAACTGCAGCATGAACAATTTTTGATCAGCTGATTTTTTAAATTTAACCAGGGGTGAGAAACTGGAAAAGAGCCAGTTTTTAAAAAATAATTAAGTCCGTTTTTCTTTGCGTTCATTGACTCTTTTACAACTGTCTGTTGGAGATGCTCATTGGTCTCAATTTTAACCAAAAGTCACTAAAACGTGATGAACTGCTTGAACGGGACTAGTTTGAATAGACGATTTAATTTTTTTTACTGAATAATTATCATGCTCTCGGTTTCAATAATTCTGGCAGGTCATTTTCAAGGTAGATATTTGATAATGTCCGATAAAAACTAATTTGGAGCCAGTTATCATAAACAAGGAGTGTTAAGAGCTGTTTGAAACAACGAATGGGACTTAACAAGATACATCATAGTTTAGTGAAGGAACTTGCAATGTAGCCTGATACACTTTGACTTTGATTACTTCTTTAACCTTACTTATAAAATATGTTATTGCGTTTTAGCCGCGAATTCGGGGGATCATTCAGCTGGCGCGTTGAAGCCTGAGAGCTTTGAGTTAGCATTGCGAACTACTAACCATGACCAGCAGACTAATTTTCAATCCATGGGAGGTAAAAAGACACCAGCCCAGACTGCCTCTGATTACGTCAACTGGGGATCCCTAAACTCGACGGACCGAGCGTCCAGCAGACCTACGACAAGAGATAAAATTACCGGTGAGGCTCCTAAAAGTAATCACAAGCTTTTAGATAGAGTTGATTCAATTTGAGAAAACTGATCAAAGCTTAATTTTTGTTCCGATGGTTTGACTAATAATTCCTTTTCAAGTTCAGTTCATTTTCTTGTTAAAATTAAATTGAGAAGGCCGCAAAAAACATGCTTGAACTCTAATTTCAAAAATGGACGTTACTTTTCTCAATTTCCAGCGGTATAAAAAAATACACATGTGCCAGTCCAGTTTTCCCTATTTTACAGTTTTCCCAAAAAAAGTTTTCTGTCTATATTTTTGTTCTGTTTTCTTGTTTTTTATTCGTTTTTCCAACTGTCTGTTGGCTATGTTTGATTTTCCAGTTTGATTGCAAGATCAATGATCAGGCTCAAATGTGAGGCTGTAGGGATACTCGCAGGGTAGAGTAAGGCCAGACAAGGCTGAGGAGGTGAGAGCAATGAAGACAGGATAACGGAAAACGGGGAAGGGGAGGACAAGGCGAGGCAGGTGAGGGCCAGGCAAGGCAGGACAGTCTAAGGGTGGGATCCATCCGGCCAGCCAAGCAGCCACCTATCGATCCATTAAGCCATGCACTGATCCATTCATCTATTCAGCTATCCGTCCATCTTGCCATACATCTCGACATCCATCCAGCATTCTTTTCAGCCATCTATCCACCCTGTTTTTTACTCAGCAATTCATTTATACATTCAGCTACCTGTCCTTTTTCCATTCAGTCATCTATCCATCATGTCACTCATTCAGTCATCAATCCCGTCACCAATCATTACAGCCAACCGGCCATCCATACATCTAGCCATATCCATTGAGCCATTCGTCCATACAGCACTCTATCCAACCAGCCACCATCTATTCAGCCATCCAATCCATCATCACAGCCATCCATCGAGTTAGTAATCCATTAATTGATCTATCCAGACAGCGATCCATCGATCAATTCATCCAGCGAGCAGCGATCCATCCATGCATCAAGCCAGTCATTCATCCATATCGATCCATCCAGCCAGGTTTACATCAATCATCCCATCCAGTTATCTATCGATCCAGCCAGCCAGCCATCCATCTATCTATCCAACCATCCATTCAGACATCGATTTATCCGTCCATCTTTCTATCTAGAAATCGGTACAGCCATCGATCCATCCACCTATCTAGCCATACATTTAGTCATCCGTCCATCAAGCCATCTATCCTTCCATCCAGCTATCAACCAATCCAGCCAAGTATCAATACATCCAGCCCACCACTCATCTGTTCATATCATACATGCAGCCATCCATTGGTTCATCCATTCGTTTCGTTCAGTCATCCATCCATCCTGATATCTGTTGATCCATTCAGCCAGGTATATGTCGATCCACCCAGCCCTGCTCCAATCTACCCAACCAATTTTCTTTTGAACTAACAAGCCAGCCACCTATCCACTCAACCATTCATTCATCCGTCGATCCATCCATCCATCTTTTTTTTCACCAATTCATCCATTCAGCCATCATCCAACTAGGATCGAGCCACTTATCTAGCCTTACTTATAGCCATCAGTCCATCGAGCCATTTATCTTTCCAGTCAACCATTTATCCCTTCAGCGATCTATCGTTCAATGCATGATTCGTGTATTCATTCAGTCAGCCATCCATTCGTCCGGCCATTCAGTCAAACATCTGGTCAAATATCTATGCTTTCAGACTTGCATTAATTCATCCAGCCAGTCATTCATCCCAGCCACTCATCGAGCCATCCAATCATTGATACAACCAGCTGTCCATTGGTCTATCTATCCAGCCATTCGTTCAGCTATCCATTCATCCAGATATCTTTCGATCCATCCAGCCATTCATCTATTCATCCACCCGATTATTTATCGATCCACCCAGCCAGCCATCTATCCATCCAGCGATCTCTTAGCCATCGATCCATCCATTTTTATCGAGCAATCTATTCAACTATTTATTCATAAAGCCAGCCATCGATCCATCCTTCTATCTAGCCATACTTTCAGCTATCCTTTAATCGAACGTTCTATCATTGCAGCTATCTAACCATTCAGTCAGTCATCCGTTCATCTGGTCATTCATCCAACATCCAGACAACTGTACATCCTTCGAGGCATCCGTACATCGAATCATGCAGTCATCATTCCAGCTAACCATCCAGCGATGTATCAATCATCCAACGAGATTTTCATCCATCTATCCATTCCAGCCATTCATCGAACCATCCATCCATCGTTGTACCAGCCATCCATTGGTCAATATATCCATCCTTTTGCTCAGCCATTAGTCCAACCAGTCATATATATCATCCCACTATACATTCAACAATCGATCAATCCATTCGTCTTTTTATCGAGCAATCCGTCCATCTATCTAACTCTTCATTCATGCAGCCATCGATCCATCATTCCACCTATCTAGTAATAATTTTAGCCATCGACCCATCTATCCTTTCAGCCATACATCCATCCGTTTAGCGATCTATTCCTCCATTCATTCATCCTTTCAGTCAGTCATCCGACCATTCATCTAAACATTCAGCCATATATCCATCCTTCCAGGCAACGATCCATCGCGTGATGCAGCCATCAATCGAGTTATCCATCCAGTCATGCATCAATATAGCCTGGCATCCAGCCTACTAGCCAGTTTTTTACCGAAGTTACAATATAAGTCGGTTTCATCCAATGCCTTTTCTGCTTATAATATATATAGTCGTTTTTCAGGAGAAGCTTTAGCTGCAAAGGGACCGCTAGCAAAGATTAACTAAACGGTTGAGAATACGAGAGTATTACAAACATACCAGTTAGGCGCTAGTGCAATTGGAATTTAAGGGTTAAGGACTCGAAATAGAATTTAATATTTGCTTGGTTTTAAGATTCTTCGTTATGTTTCTTTCTAGAAACCTTTTGACTGTGGATGCTTTAAGTTTATTTTTTGAAAATATCCGATTGATTTTTATCATCACACGTGACTGGTTTCCAGAAGTTCTATAAGGAAATTATTTTATGTGAAAAATGAGGACGAATGAAGGTCGTGCGTTCGAAATCCTTTTCGGTCACGGTTGGATAGGTCCAGTGTCATCCGGCTCCTCAAGGTGTGACCGGCTTGAATGACACCCCTCGCCCACGGTTGGTCCTGCATTGAGTAGGACCGGAGGCTAGAAAAGGCAAGTGAAGCAGCTTTAAGGTTAGCAGTTGCGCATTCAGGAGTTCATTGGCCTTTAAAGCCCAATGATCGATCAAGTTTGAAGCTCCTAAATTCGCATTCTGATCAGAAGAAATTACACTGAGGCAAGTATGATCAAGAAACACTATTCAGTTGTGTTTCTTGATCATATTTGTCTCAGTTTCGTTTATTGTTGCAGTCCTGGTTCTTGTACCCTAAGAAACATAGGAAAATTGTATAAAACGGGTTTAACCACAGAATCACAGAGAATTTAACCCGCAGAATTTTAACGGGTTTAAAAATGCTACTAATGCTTCTTGTATTTCCGCAGGAGCAAGTGGCTGCATAAATTCCGAGAACCCACCGCCGGTGCCTGCCCGGGATCCTAACATGCAAGGCGCACATCACAAGTTCACATCGGTGGAAGAATCAGGGCTAGACAGATGAACTGCGTCCAACTTTTTCTCTCCAAACAAATGAACTCTGTGAACCTTTTTTGTGTTGATAGATTGAAAAACTGACATGAAATACAAATGCTAGTGTTTTGCGTTAAATTGCTCAAAAGTATGACGCTGTTTTGTTTACTGATTATATTCGGTTTTTCTTTATTACAATGCTTATTTCATTTTTAAAGTCAATGAAACAATCGACAGGTAAGAATAGCGAGCTAGATTTTCCTTCAAACTTTTGGAGGTGAAGTTTTTGATTGAAGTTTCGATTTGTTTTTGCTTAACATTTTTGAAACCTAAGTCCTTCTGTTTGGTAAAAAAAAGTATGCCTTATTTGAACAGCTTGATCTAGCTATATGCGTATTAGAGAAATGAGTTATTTACTGCCTGATATCCAAGATCGAAGAAATGTGTGAAAATCTTGTGTGAATCTCAAGATGCAATGCGAACTGGTTGAGACAAGTGACTCTTAGTTTCGATGTTTTTATAATGTGAAAAACTTTTTTCAGAAATTTGTCTTGTGATGATTTAAGTTGTCTGAGTTTCGCATAAAATTTGTTGGCAGTGAAATCTTCACGTTTTTGCCGTTTGAATTCTTTTTAGATGGGAAACGATCATGCAACATTTGGAACATTCTAAAAATTTTGTTACCAGCTTTTATCATTTAGATTATTCAAATCATCAATTGAGAGATCGTCGTCGAAAAAAACGTTTGTCTCCTGACAACAATTCAATTCCAATGCCTGATGTCTTAGATTGAAATGTGCAAAAATTTAGAATTCAAGTAAATTAGAGACAAATAACAGAAACGATATGTTTGCTGTTTCTTTAATCAAATTTTGTTTTGAAATCCCATAATAAATACATAATAAAATAAATACATTGCATTCCATCAAAAACAAGCCTCATACCAAAATTGGCTGCAAATTATTTACAAATAACTAGGTTCAAATGAAGTTAGCAACTCTGCCTAGGATTAGCTACAGGCATTTGACCCCACGACGCTGACCGCATTGGCTGGGTATTTCAGTCAGTTCTATTTTTTCCAAGTAAAACAAAAAATAGATGGCTGAAGAAAAGTTGAACTGGTTTGATTTTTAAAGGTAAAACCCAGTTTTTTGTACCGTTTCAAAGCAAAATACCATGACTGGTAGCAGCAGTAAGTTTGTTAGCAAGTTGTCAAAAAAAACGCGGCATCTTTTCTTCGCCAAAAATGCAGTAGCATGAAATTTGGTTTTTCTGAATTTTGCTGCAGTTAGATTTTTTTCGCTTTTACTTTTTTGACACTGAACTTTTCTTGTTTTTGACGTTCGAAATCTCCATAGACTGATAAAGATCATACCATCTGTGGAAAATTCTGAAAAACTTGTTGCCAATCTTTATCAATTTGAATTATCCAAATCATCAATTGAGTGACCATCGTCGAACAAAAAAAATTTCTCCAGACAACAATTCGTTTCCGATGCCTGAGATCCATTAGCAAAAGATAAGAAAAATAAGATCTCAAGATTCAACGCGAACTGTCTGAGACAAATAGCTCTTGGACTTGATAATTTATAGTTTGATTTTTCTATTTCAAGAGTTGGTCATGTGGTGATTTAGATAATTTGCTTTTTGTCACTGCTAGCCATTTTTTCCAAAAATTCTTTTTACCGGTAAAAATTCACATTGTTGTACCCTAATCAAACTTTTTCAGCCTTACTCGAAACATCGAAAAAGTTGACGCATTGTTCACTCATAAACACGTTCATTCATTGTAGAGTTATATTAACAGAGCGAAATGTTTTGTGCTCAGTTGAATCTTGAAAAACAAAAGAATTTGACTTAGAAAGAGGTAACTGAAGCGTGAAATTCTTAGAACTAAATTTTTTCTGTATTATTATGTATTACGCTTGAGATTCACAAGCATTAACAGAACGTCGCAAACAAATTGAAATAATTTGATTACAATTAGTTCAATATTATTTAATCTTGGTTTAGGTTTGGTACAACAACGGTTCCAAGTATGAAACTGGCCTGGATTTTTCCGGCTGAAAAACGTCGCATATCATAAAAATGAAAGCTTGTCGTTTGCTTGGTTATGTGTTTTCGGTTTAGCTTAGTTACCATATCATGTTGAAAAATTAACAACAGTAAATCAGTGCAAAAAGTAATTTGCAAAAACATTAATGGAATCAATCAAGATAAAATTAAGAATTGTAATCAATCAAGATTTTAACTTTCAACAATAGAGGAAAAATATGCGAAAAATATTCGATATGTGGTGTTAGAATTTCGATTCATCAAAAACCCATTATCAAATAAGACGATTTTATTGCAATTTTTTTGACAGTAAAATTTCAAATTCTGGTTCTCAATTTTTTCAGCCTCAGTCGGAACATCGCCAATATTTTGCATACTTTTTTTGAATTTTATGTACAATGAATCTAGTCCTTGAAAAATGAAACTTTTTGCAAGATTTTTCTAAATATATCAATGAAATATGGTGAATAGACTTGGCTTTTGTAGACAAGCTAGCTAGTCAAAACAATGGAGGGAAGGATTTATTAGTTGCTGTAGATAATTTTTCAGAATTTGTCAGAGTTCAAACAATGAAACAAAATAGGACAAAAACACTTTGCAATCTTTAAGAAAAAAAAATCTCAAATTAAATTTCTATCGTTCAGTAGTCATGGATTTTGTTTACTGTTGTGTTAGTTTTTAATGCTTCTTTTAATTGTTATCCCCTCTGTTATTATTCTCTCAGTTGTTTCACAATTTTTCTAGCGGAACAAATACATCATAAAAGAGAATGGAGTTTTTGTTCCTATTTCAGAAGTATCGTACGTTTTATTATTCCAAAACGCTACTGAAAAGTTTACACTCATAGACACAGTAGTGAGGGAAAAAAGAAAAATTTAAATGATGCATTTTAAACCTGGATTGTATACAAGTAGAGTTGGTTTAGTTGCAGCAATGAAGGACAAAGTTCGGAAAGATCTAGAAGTACACAAAATTGAAATAATTGGAATATATATATATATCAGTAGATAAGATTTTATTAAAAAATAGCCAGTCATTTACCTGAGGATTAATCGGTGTTTATCTATCAAAGTTTTGATTCAATTCATTTTTTTAGTTGTGACTAGAGCAAAATCAGACAGGAGTTATATTAAACGGATAAGGACCAAATTATCCCCACTATTTTCACGACATAACAATGATACATTCCCTGATTACATATATTGTGATCTTATAGAATATATAATTAGTAGGCGATACAAAAACTCATTTACTACGTTCTATGTTGTATTGCGTTCATTTCCAAAGTAAAAAGGCAAACAAAATCAGTTTGAGAACCATTAGGTGGAAAAAAGAAGTCTAGGCGTAGAACTAGTAGAACCATTTCTTGAAAGAGTAGACGGAAAGACGTTTTTGACAAATTAATTGAATTTGGACTAAAGTAACCATTTTTGGTACGGAGCTTTTACAAATTCTTCTTTAGAGATTTTTTTAGTTTTCCATTTTGGAAGCAGTGTTTCCCAGTAACAAGGTTTGTTTCCCAGTACTTCTCGAGATGAAAGCAGTTTTGAGTTTGAATTTGAGACAGACCGTAATCTTCATTTGGGATGCATGATACCCGCCACAGTTTAAATCTGAAACTATTCAAATGCAATTTGTTTGACGCTTTCATAAAACAAAAAAAAGAAAACAAGCAAAATTAGGGGATGACTCAGATGAGAAACCAGAACCTTACTTAATTTATTAAAACAATCTACCTTATTTTCTGCTGTCCAGTTGTTAAGTTTATTTTAACCAAAACAAAGGCTTATAACGCCAATGGTATGTATCATCATGAAGCACAAATATCGAACGAATTCAACTTGTCGGCAGTGAGTAAAAAAGGAGTAATTGATTTTTGAAATTTCGGTCATGGATTTTTTTTGAAGAATTTCCGGAAGCATTTGATATATATCCGTTCACTGATAGAGGAAATGTCCTTAGGAACAGAGATAACTTTTTTTATAAGATAGGCTTGTCCTTGATTTATTTATTTGTGAAAAAGTGTTACCATCAAATACCAAAGTTCAAAATAAACTAATTTGAGCTAGATCTAATTTTTACATGCTGTCTGAACCTCGTTCTTGAAAAATCAAACTTCCAATTTTGTGTGAGACTGTAAACGCATTGCTCACTCATAAACACGCTCATTCATTGTAGAGTTAAATTAACAGAGCAAACTGTTTTGTGCTCAGCTGAACCTTGAAAAACAAAAAACTTTGACTTAGAAAGAGGTAACTGAAGCGTGAAATTCTTAGAACTAAATTTTTTCTGTTTTATTATGTATTACGCTTGAGATTGACAAGCATTAGCAGAACGTCGCAAACAAATTGAAATAATTTGGTTAAAATTAATTCAATATTATTTAATCCTGAATTACGTTTGGTACAACAACGGTTCTAAGTATGGACCTGGCCTGGATTTTTCCGGCTGAAAAACGTTGCATATCAAAAAAATGAAAGCTTGTCGTTTGCTTGGTTAAGTGTTGTCGGTTTAGCTTAGTTACCATATCATGTTGAAAAACTAACAACAGTTAATCAGTGCAATAAGTAATTTGCAAAAACAACAATGGAATCAATCAAGATAAAATTTAGAATTGTAATCAATCTAGATTTTAACTTTCAACAATAGAGAAAAAATATGCAAAAAATATGCGATATGTGGAGTTAGAATTTCGCTTCATCAAAAACCCATTATCAAATTAGACGATTTTTATTGCAATTTTTTGACAGCAAAATTTCAAATTCTGGTTCGCTTTTGTATCAGCCTTATTCGGAACATCGCCAATATTTGCATACTTTTTTTTGATTTTTAAGTACAGTGAATCTCGTCCTTGAAAAATCAAACTTTTGCAAGCTTTTTCTAAATAAATCATTGAAATATGGTGTATAGACTTGGTTTTTGTAGACAAGCTAGCTAGTCAAAACAATGGAGGCATGTATTTATTAGTTGCTGTAGATAATTTTTCGAGATTTGTCAGAGTTCAAACAATGAAACAAAATAGAACAAATACACTTTGCAAGCTTTAAGAAAAACAAATAATCGGAAAAACAACTGTTGAAAAATTGTGGGGTTGATAAACAAACTTAACCTGGGGGAACTGCCAAGGAATTTTGCGAGGAAAAAGACATTGAAACCTATTCAAAAATGCAGAGAGAGCAATTCAGTCTGCAAAACATAAACTATATCGTTATATTGAAAATCATAGTAAAAAATTTGTTCCTAAGATGCAACTGTTTGTTTTAACATTAGATCATAGTAAAAATTGGTCATAGCAAAACTCTGTATGATGAGAAAAAATTGATTTCTTATCAATTGTGTTTCCAATCGTTTATGAAACATACGAAACTAAATATCAAAAATGGGCATAGGTTGAGAATTCTAGAAAAAAGATATTTCGTTTCGATAAGGATACAAGCCCCAGTGTACAGTAGAAAAACTTCAAAAATCATCAATATCTACAAAAAAACAGCAAAAAAATCATCAAATATCTCAGAGAAGAAAAAGAGTCTTGGACATTTGACGAAAAGAGCTATGTAAGTGTTCAAATTAAAAAAGGATCTTTTTTCATATTAAATTTCTATCATGTAGTAGTCATGGATTTTTTTTACTGTTGTGTTAGTTTTTAATGCTTCTTTTAATTGTTATCCGTATAATACTTTCAGTTGTTTCACAATTTTTTTAGCGGAACAAATACATCATAAAGGAGAATGGTGTTTTTGTTCCTATTTCAGAAGTATCGTACGTTTTATTATTCCAAAACGCTACTGAAAAAAAGTTTACACTCATAGACACAGTAGTGAGGAAAAAAAGAAAGATTGAAATGATGCATATTGAACCTAGATTGTATACAAGTAGTGTTGGTTTAGTTGCAGCCATGAAGGACAAAGTTCGGAAAGTTCTAGAAAAACACAAAATTCAAATAATTGGAATATATATATCAGTAGATAAGGTTTTACAAAAAAGTAGCCAGTTATTTACCTGAGGATTAATCGGTGTTTATCTATCAAAGTGTTGTTTCAAGTCCTTTGTTTAGTTGTGATTAGAGCAAAATCAGACAGGAGTTATACTGAACGGAAAAGGACCCAATTATCCCCCATTATTTTTACGACATTACAAGAATACATTCCCTGACTATATATATTGTGATCTTGTAGAATATAATTTAGTAGGCGATACAAAAACTCATTTACTACGTTCTATGTTGTATTGCGTTCATTTCCAAAGTAAAAAGGCAAACAAAATCAGTTTGAGAACCATTAGGTAAAAAAAAGAAGTCTAGGCGTAGAACTAGTAGAACCATTTCTTGAAAGAGTAGACGGAAAGACGTTTTTGACAAATTAATTGAATTTGGACTAAAGTAACCATTTTTGGTACGGAGCTTTTACAAATTCTTCTGTAGAGATTTTTTTAGTTTTCCATTTTGGAAGCAGTGTTTCCCAGTAACAAGGTTTGTTTCCCAGTACTTCTCGGGATGAAAGCAGTTTTGAGTTTGAATTTGAGACAGACCGTAATCTTCATTTGGGATGCATGATACCCGCCACAGTTTAAATCTGAAACTATTCAAATGCAATTTGTTTGACGCTTTCATAAAACAAAAAAAAAGAAAACAAGCAAAATTAGGGGATGACTCAGATGAGAAACCAGAACCTTACTTAATTTATTAAAACAATCTACCTTATTTTCTGCTGTCCAGTTGTTAAGTTTATTTTAACCAAAACAAAGGCTTATAACGCCAATGGTATGTATCATCATGAAGCACAAATGTCGAACGAATTCAACTTGTCGGCAGTGAGTAATAAAGGAGTAATTGATTTTTGAAATTTCGGTCATGGATTTTTTTTGAAGAATTTCCGGAAGCATTTGATATATATCCGTTCACTGATAGAGGAAATGTCCTTAGGAACAGAGATAACTTTTTTTATACGATAGGCTTGTCCTTGATTTATTTGTTTGTGAAAAAGTGTTACCATCAAATACCAAAGTTCAAATTAAATTAGTTTGAGCTAGATCTAATTTTTACATGCTGTCTGATGGATGACTCAACGAATGGTCTGATTATTCTTGATAGTTCGCTGCTTACTGTTAAACTTTTAGCAGTTGTACCTAATCATCAAAATTTGCAATGGAGTCTGGAAAAAGAATTTGTCCATTACAAATACATCGAAACTATAGCAGAAACTTTTATTCATCTCGTCAAAACCAATTTATTCAGTAAAACTTTTTCTGGTGCAGGATCTTTTTATAAAAATTTTTTCAATTATCAACATTTTAACTTGAGAGAGCTTAGAATTATTCGGTGTGGAAGAGCCCCTATATCACAACACTTAAACTAATGCAGATTAACTAAGAACTTCCAGGACGTCCTATGGAAGATTTTGAAAGTCACTTTGTTCTATTTTTTTCTTTGACTTCACTAGGAGATGCAGCTGAACCGTTGCATTATCCAGAACTTAGTATCAAACTATCTTTGTTTTTATATGTGAATCAGCTAAGAATTGCAAAGATGAATAGTTTCTATTTTGTGCAAACTATCAAAAGTAAAACTAGAGCAGATGCTCTAAATCCTATACTACTACTACTACTACTACTACTACTATTACTACTACTACTACTACTACTACTACTACTACTACTACTACTACTACTACTACTACTACTGGAACATGATTACTCAATTGGATAAAACCTACTATTTTGCTTATTGTTTTGTTAGAAAAAGAAACCCTACTCCTTTTCAACAAAAATTATCGACGAATGCTTCACCAAAAACTAACAAAAACTGATAATTTTATGCAATTTACTCAGCATTTCTTCTTTATTAAATTTTTTTGGAATAGTTTGAATAAAACTCTTGATGAGAAGGCTTTCCATTTCTTACTCTGAGAGAGTTAGAAAAGTTAACATACAAAAAAAATTCGGAAAAAAACCATTGACAATTTTGGAGGTTAAATTTTTGGAATTTCCAATAAAATTTCCAAGTATTTGTAAGATAAAAGATAAAGAAGATTTGAAGTTAATCCTAGCAAGGAATATGACAAAATAAATAAATAATTTGGAGTAAAATTTAGATCTTGACCAAATTACCTGATTGGTTGAAATTTATATTTTTTGCTTGTTTATACAAAGTTTCTATTGAAATAACTATGCAATTTTGGTTGGACGAATTCTAATTTTAATATTAAAAAAATGAAGTTTTATTATCTTAAGAATACATTTTACGCTTCAAAAACACTGTGGGGAACGACTAGTGTACATTTGATACATAATCGTTAGATAATTAAGTCGAAAAAGATAAAATAATTAATGAAAGTAGTTAGTAGAAGTGAGCTGTCCTTCGTTTTCCCCAGCAGATAATCTGGAAAGAGGTTAAGTGGGATATAAATCCATTATCCGTGGGGAGCTTTCAAATTTCCTCGTATATAAGTGGAGCGGACACAGTTAACATGTCAAAGATAGTCCCCCGTTGTCAATTTTTCCTTAGATAACCCGAGGGGATATAATTGAGATGAAATAAATATTCAGTTTTTTCCTTTGCATGCTCTAAATCGAAACTTACAATCTGAAACCTGTTCTTCCATTTTTTTTCGGCTTTCAACATAAAAACGCATTTGCAAAAATTAAAAATTTGAAATAGTTTCAAAATTTTTCTGAATTCCTACGATTTGATTTTTTTAATTTTCCTGTATGGTAAAGCAATTTGGTAGGAAAATATAGCTCTTAGAAAATCAAACCGTAGGAGTTAAAATGGAAGCGCATCTATTGGCTAAGTCGAGCGCAAAACTATTTTTTTAAAGTCGGTGCGCCAAAAAGTTCTTGAAACTTACCATCTGAAACTGGGTATAACACATCTTAATACATTGGGAAACCTATAGCCTAACTTAATACATTGAGAACCTATTCCCTATCTTAATGCATAGCTTGCTGACCGGATGCTTACAAGCTATATAAAGTCATGGGCGTCAGCAACCAGACCCCTTCCCCTGATTGCCTCACTAATATACTTTGGATAATGATTGAAAAGATTCAAAGTTTTTATTGAGTTTTGATAAATTTAGAAAAAAAAAATAGCTCGAACAAAAAAGTTGAATTTACTGAAATAATGCGGGAAAAAATGCTTTTTTTAAATTCTGTTGACAAAGATAAGACTTTTTCCTTGTAATTCTTGCGTCATTTAGAGAGCAAAAAATTGCGACAAAAATCCCGAAGAAACTGAAAAATTTCCAAAAAATTTTTCAGTTTCTCCGTCATTTTTGGAGAATTTCAGATATGTATTTTCACCCGATATTTTTTGAGGCCTTAATAATAACTATTGTTTATTTTTACTTTATATATAAATACAATTGCAGCACTAGATTTGCGTGAAAGTACAATGAGCTAAAGGATCACGTTGCCAAAACGAGGTCAAAATCGATGGGATGTCTGATGGGTTTCGTATCGATTAGTTTTCTCCCAATTTTCCATTATGAGATTGACTCCCATTTTCAAAGATTAGAGCTGGCGACAGGCCTGCTTCATGTTTAAACTCAAGCATTTTCTGTACAGTTTTGGGCCTTAATGCCAAAAAGTCAAGAAAAGGTCAACCCGGGATCACCAGGGTTCAAACGGTCCTGTTCGAAGTAAGAGTCTAATGGTTTCCTACCTACTAAATTTTGTCCGTTTCCCATTAAAAATTTCCAAGTTATCCTATTTTGACCCTTATCACTCTACCCGGAAAAGAGCTAATAACACCAGAAGGAGTCGCTGAAAGGACTTTACTCACATAGGGAGTTCTTTGAGGTTTGTATTAAAATTTAAAGCCGTCATGAAAGTCAATATGCCTTCTCTCATTCTTTTGCATAAATTGCCTATTTTTCGACTACGGGTGGTTTTCGGAGTTCATAAAGTTTCTTTCTCCGTTCTAAATGGTTCTTTTTCATAAGATTATGTATCTTGTCACTACCTATCGCAGCTATAAAATTTGTTTTCCTGCAATTTTTGAGGGCCGAGAAATGACTTCGGAAACCGGGTTGGGGACTGTTTATTTCAGGGCCACCCAGCCTCCAGTTTCCATCGCTAGTTACTGAATTTTAATAAGGCGATTTGCTCTCCCGAGAACTGATATCACTTGAGCCAGGGGAGCTTTGAGGGTTCCGGATTTTTGACTGCGTGTGTCAAATCATCTACAGGATCCGTCCTTTGAGTTTCATAGTTAGTGGTCTTAGTTCTCAATTGGGGTTTGAGGAGGGTGGGAGTTTAGACCGATCTTACTTTATTCTGGTTTTCTTCCATAGGCAGAACTATTTCTTGAAAGATTCGAGCTATTTAGAGCTTTCTGTTTAATTGTTTGTTTGTTTGTTTGTTTGTTTGTTTGATTGTTTGTTTGTTTGTTTGTTTGCTTGTCTACTTAGCTTGCTGGTTAGCCGATGAAGCTAATTTTTTTTTATAAATATTCGAATCAGCAGTTTTACAGTTTTTTTTGCAAAGTGATATCCCTCGCTTAGTCAACACTCTCTACGTCGAATTCAGATCGAATACCAAAGAGTGTGCAATTGAAAGGCGAGTCAAGTGCGGGAGGGACGTAAATGGTGGAACATAAATAGGCGCAGCTAAAAAAATGTATAAAAAAAGACAAAAACTCCTGAGAGAAAAAAAAACAGATTTCCAATCAGAGAAAATTTCCTGAAAGTTTAAGTATTCCACCGTTCAAGTTTTCAATGAAATAAAAGTATATCAGAATGTCAACTAATTTGAGAAAAAAACGATGATGTCTTTTATAAACCATTATAGATAATTCTAAAGGGATGATTTTGCTTAAAAAACAGTAGCAGTATCATCTTTCATTTTAAATTGAATACAAGACTGCTCGTATCAGGGCGAAGCCCTCAATGTTTCGACTGCCTTTTAAGGTTTATGGAGCAGCAGTAATAACATTTAAAAAATTAAATGAATTAAAACAAAATGATAATTTTTTTTCTAAAATTTTTTTCTAAAAAATGATAACTTTCCCACATATAAAGTACAAAAAGATAGATTTCGTTCCTTGTAACAAATCAATTATGGCGAACAAGCTTCGTTCAATCAATTTAGAACAATTTATAAAACTGATTAAATCTCCGCTTACGCGTAAATAGCGCGAATTATATCGCGCGTTAATTGTCCCAAATTGGTCAAAATGGCCAAAATGGCAATCTTACAACCCTCATAACTCTACGAAAATTGATCACAGGTGAAATATCTTTTCAAATTTCAGCTCGGGACAACAATACCCTTTGAATGATATTTAAAAAATTCCGTCAAAAATGGCTAGTTTAAAAGTCGAAATTTGCCTGAAGAACGAAAACCCTCCCCGAGCACTAATATTCCGTTTCTTTCGTATCAAAACTCGGAACAATAATTACCTATTTTAGATGTTTATAGATGCTGAAGATAAAATGACTGTCTAATTGATTGATATTCATGGAAATCCGGTTCGGGATACCCTCAACTCTATGAAAAGTGCTCAGAAAAAGTTTCAGAAAAATGTTTTTTTTTATTAATGGGGTGCTCTTGGTTTAGCAAAGGACTCATTTTCTGAGATATTGGATGTCCATCCTTATTCCTCAACCCATGCTGAAAATATTTATCTCACTTTAAAATCATACTAAGGCCTCAGCTCACATTTTTCATGCAGTTTTGCATGTAACATTTGATCTCTTAATAATCTGCTTGTTATTTAATCATCAGCTAAAATGTTCTCTTTTTTCTATTTTTGTCGAGTGATTGATTATATATCACCAGCAATTATGCTAAAAGCTGACAAAGTTTACCACTGAATACGTTCGTGGCCGCTGCGTGAAGAAAAGAAAAGTTGGATCAAAGACTAAATTTTCGAGTTGGTTGGTTTCTTTCAAACGCGTTTAAACATGCCGATCTCATCCCCTGTGGTTATTTAAACTCTCGAAAGTTGGAACGAGCTTGTTGGTAACATTTTTTACTGTTTGATTCTCAAATACGTTTGAAAGAAACCAAGAAAAAGAGATTTTTAATTTGTCACGAGGCTTTCAAAATTAGCAAATTATAAGCAGCGAGCTGCAAATTTGCTTTTATTCAACTGACTGAACTTTACTGTTCATTTTTATCATCAGTCGCTCTGTTTTGGCTTTTGTTTTTAACTTTTGGTCGAATAATTGGCCGTTTTTCTACGTGTATCAATTTACTCTGTCACCACAGCTCAAAATATTGTAGAAAAGAAGCCAAGGATTGAAAAAAGAAGCAAAAAATCATTTTTGAACAACACAATCTGGAGTGAAAACGCTCAGCTTAGCCTACAACACAGCAGAAAAAGAACTTTCTTCAGCAAAGTAAAACAATTAAGCCGACAAATACTTCGTCTGTGTAGCTTTGGAGAATGGCAAACAAGGCGAACATTCAAGACGACTTCGGAGACAAGGGAGACGGAACCTATGGGGAGATTAAGGTAAACCAAAGAAGCTAAACTCAAACTGAGTCTTGTCCAATTAAAACACACGGAGCCGCATTCCCGGATTGCTGAAAACACTGAAAGTTTCTTGTTAATAACTAACTTAGAGATGTACAAAACCGCCATACAATTGCCTGTCGGAGAATGTTTTGTTGAAATTCAGATCTATAAGCGTTTCGGAATAGATAAAAAACGGCGATCTTAAGAAATATCGATCGATTTTTTTTTCGTTTTTAAAGCAACCCCTCGCATTACCTCAGAAGACAATTTTTGTATTTTGATGGTCTATAATTTAATTAAGGGCGGGGAATTTTTTTCGGCTATCCGGGTATTTGATTCTGTGACACGCCACCGTACCTCGGAGTCGCGTTCCCGGATAGCCGAACGAAATTCCTTCCCGAATAGCCCAAAAGTTTCAAGGCATTAAATGTTGGTGTGGCTGATCATACTATTTGTGCGCAAGAACTGCATTGCTTGTATAGTTTTGCACTTTTGATAAGTTGCTTCAATTTACATATTTATTTTTGTCGGCTATCCGAGATCAAAAAAAAACTTTTGGCTTTCCGGGAACTATGAGGCTAATGACTTGACTAATTATTATTGAATTAATCATGTAATAATTTTCCAGTAGATTTATTTCAGCTAACCAGATCAGGCGCCCTTAATTTGCAGATTTTCATTTGGGCGGTTTTTGATTTTTTTCGAAAGGTTTGACTACGTTGTTTTAATAGACCAAATTTGTATTCCGAGCCATCAAAGTTCTCCCAAAACAATGAAAATCTAATTTCATCAATTTTTCGAGCAGCAGAAACTTTTTTGAAAAACAGATCAAAAATGGCCTTTTTAGTTTTTTTTTTACTTATTTCCTTGTAAACTGGTATCAAAGACATAGCTTCTACGGTTTTTTATTTTACTAATTTAAGCTGTTGGAAAATCTTCTGTTCTTTTTGGTTAGGCGGGTTCACCAAAAATCCTTGTCATACGTTTTATATATGGAAAATGCTAATCATACTCTTTTCATGCAATACCATCAACACAGAAAATTACATGAAAATCTATGATGATTGTTTTTTGATAAATATGGAAATTGTATTAAGAACTTTTCCATAAACTGAAAAATTAAGTTTTTTAAATTGAATCTAATAAAATTTTGAGTTTTGTTCGTAACCGAACCTAAGTGACAAACCTTACTCAAAGACATACATGAACATGTCATAGATAGGAAAGGCGTTTATGAAAAAAAGTAATCTACCGAAACGGAAAAAAGTCAGTTTGCGAATCAGAAAAAACTCAGAACTTAATGTACACAAAAGTTGATTTTCACATGCAAAGTTTCTTTTGGGTAACGTTTGTTTGAGTACAAAATTCGTTTTGCGATTGAAAAAAATGCGGGGGCTATTTTGAACTACTTAGAATAAGTATTGTTGACACCATAAAAAAAACCGTAGTCTTACAACTTCCATGTGTCTTTTGTTTTTCTCTTTTATTGACGACGATACACCAGTTTTTATGCCAAAACAAGAAACTTGTTCCTTCAAAATTCGATGACTTTTTTAGCAAAATGTACGAAATTTGCTTAGTATTTTTTCATAGACTTAGTTTATGGAGTTATATGATTAGCGTTTTGATCCATGGAGGTCAACCCGGGTATTCCTCTTTGACGGATGTTTTTAAAGCTCAAATTTTGACCGAAAAACTTAAAACAAACACAACTTTGTTAATTTTTCACCGGCGCTCATTTTACTAATCTTTATGCAGAAATTACTAAAAAAAAAACTTGGAACAAAAGACAGACATTTTGTAGAACAGGTTTTGACTCTATTTTGAACAACAAATTTTACATGTTTTTTGAAAAAAGTGGAATTAACGATCGTAGTTTTTTGGCGTGCAATGCCCCATCAGGCTTAAGTATTATGACATCACAAGCGCCTCAAGAAAAATTTGGATTGTTCGATAACCAGAAATAAGTGCCGTAAAAATTGTGAGCTGGACGGCCACTTGGATAACTCGTAACTAAAGCGCCGTTTAGAGTTACAGGCTACTCATAAACAAATACACATGCACATGGCTTTTTCTTTGTGCATGTGTATTTTTTTTATTTAGTTTTTGGGGGTTGGGGCTAAAATTACTGAATAATACGAAAGACCCCGCTGATTGCCATGCAAAACTGAAAAGCAACAAAAAATATTCATAATGGTACACTTAAAAATCTATACGTTGTGGACCGTCACCTTCGAATGTATTTGCGATACAACTTCATAGTCTTAATGTTACGTACTTAGCATAATTTTTTCGTCTTCAAAAAGCAATTTTTTAAAATGTTTTATTTGCAATTCAGATATTCTGTTGAATTGTTATGGTTTCGTTTCTAGTTGTGATGCTCGTCCGAAGTAAAATGTGTTCATAATGTTGTTGTCATCATAGATATACGACTGTTGCTATTGAGTCATCTGGTCTGATTAAAAAAAAAGGTTAATTTTAGCGCCTTGCAAAAGAATGTATCAATTATCTGATAAATACAGGTTTCGGTTTGTACAAAATTAGTTTGTGAAAATGTGCAACTTTATTTGGTCTAGCTTATACTTTGATGCTTCAGTAGTTGGCAAAAGTTGTCTCAATAAATATAGCGAAGAAGTGAAGGATAAGTGAGGATGTTTTCAGGACACCAGTTGGCGAATTGCGACTCCGAAGTCGGTGCCCCGCCTGCTGCGAGTGGACCTCAACCCCCGAGTGTCCATCCCCTCCTTCATCCTCATCTGGGGCTTCATCTTCTGGTGTATGTTCCACGACGAGGCCAACTCACACATGGGCGAGGCCAGGGCATGGGTCACCGACAACTTCACATGGCTCTATGTCGGATCCCAGGTCCGCTCTTTTTCCTTTTTTCCTCCCCCCCCCCCCGCCATCATATGCGAACTTCAACTAGTAAACTTATTGTCAGCATCAACCGATTATTGTTATAAAAATTGACATGCGGACTAACTAAGCCATGACACAGGTATGTGGTGGATAGCCTTTAGGTCACAACAAGACCCAATCTCACATTTACTCTATCATGATTTACTTTAAGCTCATCGCTTATTTTTCAAATCGGATCCTATAACTTTTTCCCTTTTGCAAAAGGGCGGCATTCGTATTAGGTACAAAATTCGTTTACGCTCAACTGATCAACTTTCGCTTAGTAGATGGAGGGATTCGTTACAAGGTACCATAGGGGGTGGGGTGGGGGTAGGTAGTTAACAAGAAACTTAAAATTTGCGGTAGCGGAGATTTCAATTCACGTGCACGTTTGACTCATTGGAACATTGGAAAAATCAGGGTTAGATTTTGTGGGGGAGGCTTTCATTTTTTAAGGTTTGAGTAGACCACGGAAATCTGTTTTAGTCAAACTAAAAAGAAAGTTTGAAATATTTCAATGTGTTTTAGGCGCTTCTGGAAGCCTCGTCCGAAAACAAATAGGCGTTTTCACAAAGCTTACATTTGTCACGCATTCCTGTTTCGTGTTTTTTGGACATATTGTCACAATGTTTTCTGGAACTTCTTTGTTCAAGGACTACAGCAAGTTGGCTCTTATATTCCATTTAGTGGCCCTGATGAAGTTGTGGAAAACACTTGAATTATTTGGAAGTTAACTGGAATTTGTGTATATGTCGAATAATTATTTGTTTCTTTTAGAAAGAAGTCAAGTGTCGATGAAGACATCTGATCTGTTTCAGGACGTGTGGTCGCTGTTCATGATCGTGCTCTACTTCAGCAAGTACGGAAAACTGAAGCTGGGAAAAGATGACGAAGAACCCGAGTACCCAACCCTCACCTGGTTCACGATGTTGTTCGCCTGTGGAATCGGAGTGGGTCTCTTCTACTACGGAGTGTCGGAACCTATCTTCCACTACACTGATGGTACCAACAGGTACTTGGCTGACCCCTACAGACCCGACAATCTGGTGGCCCAAGACGCAATCAACCTCACCTTCTTCCACTGGGGTACATACCATACACTCCTCCCCTCCCATTACTATTTAATTATAAACAGATTAATGACAAACTTCATAGTATCCAACCGAAACAACCATCGAAATTTCAGAAGTTTTGATAATCATTTCAAAGTTAGAGAAAAATGGAGAAAAACAATAAGACCAGTAAAGAGTAACCGGATGCTGTGCAAGTTGGACAGATTGTTCCGACCACTTGTTTTGACCGAACCAATTATTTTGTTTTTCCTTTTACTCCGTGAAGTGGTCGGAACAAAAGGCACTTTTATAAATCATTGCGCTAAATTCACGACTTGAGATAGTATAGTGTATAACATGGACTGCGGGATTTGAGTTATTGATTGATATAGTTGTTGACAAAATTGTTAAGAAAAAGTATGAATACATGTTAACTATTAGCAAACTAGTGTATTGCAGGAATCCACGGCTGGATTGTGTACTCCATTGTGGGATGTCTGATGGCCTTGATGACATACAGACACGGTCTGCCGATGAAGATGAGCTCGTGCTTCTACCCCCTGCTCGGCACCAAGGTGTTCGGCTGGGTGGGGGATGCCATCGACATCCTGTCAATCATCACCACCCTCTTCGGGGTCTGCACCAGTCTGGGTCTGGGGGTGATCCAGATCAACGGGGGCTTCACCATCATGAACAGCGACATCCCCAATGAGGATTGGGTCAAGGTCAGCATCGGTGAAACCGACCATCACTAGTACCCAACTTCTTTCCTATAATTATTGCACATAATCATGGCCCTTCAGGAGCGCATCTAGGATTTTGACGAGGAACAGTTGATTTCTAACTTATTGTGATAAGTTCATTTTTTAAGATCAACATGTTTAGCCTAGTAGTTATTTTTAATGTACATGTTTGCATACTTGTTAAGTGCAATACTGTGACAGCAGTGTTGTGTTGTTGTTTGTAGGTGATCATAGTGTGGGGTATCACCATCATTGCGACTGCATCCACAGTGTCTGGCATGGACATCGGCATCCGACGCCTGAGCGAGATCTGCTTCGGAATGGGCATGATCCTCCTCACCTTCATCGGACTGCTCCAGAACCCCGTCTACCTCCTCAACGTCTTCACTCAGTCCATCGGGCAAGTTAAACATCATCCCCATACGCAGCTACACATTTTTTAAACTATCAAATCAAACAAACGCTTGTTTGGCGTTTTTCAGCCTTAGATTCTCGATTTGCTAGTTAAAATAAGCCCACAACTAAAAGCAGCTGACAATTGAATCTTCGAAAATAAAAATATCCAAGTTAATTGTCCTGACTATTTTCGAAAAAAAAGACGGAATGTTTGTGCTCGGGTGTTTTTTTCTCTAAACAAGTTTTTTAAAAACTTTTTAACTAACAATTTTAGTTGGAAGTTTTTTTGGCATTCGAAAGTTTTTGCTGTTTTGAGATTCAATTTGAAAAGATATATCACCTGTTATCAGTTTTTGCAAAGTTTCGGCGGTTTTAGGAGGGCCAATGTAGACAATCAACGCGCGATATATTTCGTGCTGTTAACGCGTAAGCGGAGATGTAATCCGTCTTAGAAGTCATTCCAAATTGGTTGAAGGAAGCTGATTTGCCCTAATTGATTTGTTAATAGGAGCAAATCTATAGCTTTGTAATTTATATGGCGTGTGGGGTGATGATTTTACAAAAAATGTCAAATTGAAAAAAAAAAATCATTTTGTTTTAATACATATGATTTTTTTCGTTTTAGTGCTCCATAGACATTAAAAGGCAGCCGGAACATTCAGGGTTTCGCCCTGATACGAGCAGTCCTCTTGATTACATAACCTCATCTCTCGAATAATTAAAAATTTAATCACATGAAAGTTTTCCGGAAAGATTTCATGTATGCATTTGGTTTTTATTCTCGCTTAAACTACAGTGTTGATTGAAATAATTCGAACGAAACGCAAATAACTTGAATTTTTTCGTGTTTTTCAACTTGAGTCAAATATTGTTAATAAAAATGAAGACAAATTTTGCTGAGAATTTCAGCAGAGTTTATTTCAATTTGTTCTGCGAAGTTCAAGCCCAAAATTTACTCTCAAATAAGTCATTTTGGCTTCTTTTAGTCAATCAAGAATTACGCTAAGACTACAAAATTAATTACTGATAAATTATAAAAAAGTGAAACCCTCGCATAACCCAACGAAATTTCAGGTGGATATGACCTCCAAAAAATGTGAAAGATTATTTATTTTTGTTTGATAGACAAAAAATGTCATTTTTTACAATACAAAGCACCATTTTTTCAAGTAAAAACAATTCTTTAACGCCCTCCTAAAAGTTTGTTATTTATACCCTCCTTAAACTTTTGTTGGGCTACGGTAATTGATTTGGTAGCTTTAGCGTAATTCTTGATTGAATAAATGAAAGCCAAAACGACCAGTTTTTAGGGTAACTTTGGACACCATCGGATTTAGAGAGGCGGGGGGCGGACGCCGCTCGCCTCAGGGATTCGACCCCCTGCCGACCAAAAGGGTCCCCCTTTGTACTATTTTGAAATATCAATTTTTGGCTGATTGTCCCTATAGCTGTTCTAAAAGGGCCTTTGGTGTCAAATTATAATAATTATGATTTTGAGGGGGGAAGGCGCGCCGAAAAAACGTTATTTTCTTGGTTAACATTTTCCAAAAGTGCCTAAATACGCTTTTTCTGGGTCTGTTTTTTTTCAAAAAATTGCCTGCGGCGCACAAAATTTATCAAAATAGTTTCTTTATTGTAATTTGGCAGAGCTCAGAAAACCAGTTTGGTCGACTTAAAACAAATTGGACCCAAATCTTTCAAAACAAATTGCACCATATTAATTCTGCTGAATTTTTGAAAACAAATCGCACCATATTAATTCTGCTGAACTTTTGAAATTAAACCGCATCTTATTATTTCTGCTGAATTTTTCAAAACAAATTGCACCATATTAATAGTGCTGAATTTTTCAAAACAAATCGCACTTTATTAATAGTGCTGAATTTTTCAAAACAAATTGCACCTTATTAATTGTGCCGAATTTTTCAAAACAAATCGCACTTTATTAATTGCACTGAACTTAAGTTGGCTTTAAGTTTCTAGTTATTCGCCTTTTGTCCAAATAATTTAAATCAGCATGAAAACGATTTATAAGAAGTGACGGTGAAGTGCAAAATTCTCCCTCCCAGTCGGAAGTTCGAGACCCATATAATCCGCGTGCTTTTTGCACATCTTTACCCAGTCCAGAAAACTTTAAAACAAAAAATGCACACACTTCTTGAGCAAGAGCTTAATAGTGTTTCTCCTTAAATAGTTAAACAGCAATCAGTTTTTCAATGCCACAAAATATTTCACATTTGATTGCTCATGTTTTTCCATGTTTGAGCTATATGTCATAGTTCTGTTTTTCTTAATATCGCAATAAAAATGCCGGAGCAGCAGCTCTACTGATTTGTTCTGCACCGTCAACACAGCAAATCAAATTTTCTGTACGTCATTTTTAATAGCTCACAACACAAACATTCGCATTTATCCATAAAAGCCGACAAAAATGTCCTGAAACTGGAAAAGGTTGAATGGGAAGAGGTGAAATGGCGACTAGTTGTGTTTTGAAATGAGGTGAGGTGTTTGTCAGGTACTACTTGAACTACATCATCCAACTGGGTTTCCACTGCGATGCATTTGAGATGCACTCGCCGAGTGCCATGGGCACGGACAGGGGCAGACACGTGGAGCAGGGCACTGACGGACACCAGGACTGGATGGACTGGTGGACCATCTTCTACTGGGGATGGTGGATCGCCTGGTCCCCCTTCGTCGGTCAGTCTCAGTCCTCTCTGTCGGTCGGCGGCGTCCGATTTGTTAAGTGTTTATACACGAGCGAAACGAACAACAAGCAAGCTGTTCAATTATTTCCAAAGAACGGCTGTTGCGCCCTCTTTTCCTTTTTCCCATACGTAACATAAACGTTTAATCTTTGGCTGCACAAGGTTGTGTAAAGAGTTCAAACAGGCGCCGATCTAGGATTTTCCCGAGGAGGGGGATTTGCAAAAAATGTTCAACAGGCGCCGATATAGGATTTTCCCGAGGAGGGGAATTTGCAAAAAATGTTCAACAGGCGCCGATCTAGGATTTTCCCGAGGAGGGGGATTTGCAAAAAATGTTCAACAGGCGCCGATCTAGGATTTTCCCGAGGAGGGGGATTTGCAAAAAATGTTCAACAGGCGCCGATATAGGATTTTCCCGAGGAGGGGGATTTGCAAAAAATGTTCAACAGGCACCGATCTAGGATTTTCCTGAGGAGGGGGATTTGCAAAAAATGTTCAACAGGCGCCGATCTAGGATTTTCCCGAGGAGGGGGATTTGCAAAAAATGTTCAACAGGCGCCGATCTAGGATTTTCCCGAGGAGGGGGATTTGCAAAAAATGTTCAACAGGCGCCGATATAGGATTTTCCCGAGGAGGGGGATTTGCAAAAAATGTTCAACAGGCGCCGATCTAGGATTTTACTGAGGAGGGGGATTTGCAAAAAATGTTCAACAGGCGCCGATCTAGGATTTTCCCGAGGAGGGGGATTTGCGAAAAATGATCAACAGGCGCCGATATAGGATTTTCCCGAGGAGGGGGATTTGCAAAAAATGTTCAACAGTTGCCGATATAGGATTTTCCCGAGGAGGGGGATTTGCAAAAAATGTTCAACAGGCGCCGATCTAGGATTTTACCGAGGAGGGGATTTGCAAAAACTGTTTTTTTTTAGGTCGACCAATTTTTTCCTGAGGGCTCCCAGACGATTATAAAGTATTTGGACAAAAAATTGCGCCGCAGGCTAGTTTTTAAAAAAACATGTCAAAATGCCGTTTTTTGAAAATGCCGAAAAAAATTCGTCTAAATTTAAGGGTTGGTCGGCCAAAAATGGATGATAAAAATACCAAAGGGAGACCTTTCGGTTGGTGAGGGGTTCGAATCACTGAGGGGACGGCTCGCCCACCATTCCCCCCTCAATCTACCCCTGAGTTCAAATACCTGTCACCACAGACAAAATTAAATTTCTTATCTAATTTTACAGGGTTGTTGTCGAAAACCAATGAGTTGATAAGCAATCGGGGAAAAAGTAATGGAAGTTCTGTGCAGCTCGTCTTGTTTAAAATTGCCATTATCTAATATATGGTCCAGCGGATATAGGGGTAGGAATTTGAAACCAACGCAAACCAAAGGGTCCCTCCCTTTTGATTGCTTACTTAAAATGTTTTAAGTAAAACCTGTCCATTTGCAGTAGAGGTGTGAAAATATTTGAGCTGTAAAAATTCCAAGGTGTGATAGTGAGTCCAATTTTGAGGCCTCAAATCGGACTCATTTTTGACTAGAGGCAGGTACCTGCCAACATTTACCTGTCAACCTGCCTTATTCACAGTATAAATACCCCGTTCAAAACTGCCTTGCTCATTATATATGACTGATGCTATCACAATATTTTCAAATTAATTTTCCATAGCCCGAGTTGAAATTCGCAAATAATTTCTAGATTTTTGAAGTTTAAAGACACTATTTTTGCAAACGAAAATTCATAGTCCAAACAGAATCTTTGAGTCGCTGAAAAAAAAATCGGAAACTTGCAGAAATTGGAAACGAGTTATGGAAGCGATATACCGAAAACTTGTTGCGTTAGTCGCGTTAGTCTGGAAAATAGTCACGATAATCTATAAAATAGTCGCGATAATCTGAAAAACAGCCGGAATTTAGTCTGAAATATACTGAGATATTCAGGAAGTTACAATTTTGGCTAAAAATTAGTCGCCAAAAAGTCAGAAAAAAGTTGTGACAGTCTGGAAATTAGATGAAAAAGTTTTGTCCTAATTTTGCTTAAGCTTGCAAAATCTGATTAAGAAAATCCACATATTCGCAAACTAGAAAATCTAAAAGAAGTTATCTCCTAAAAATCTGAAACAGTTTTTAATTTACCTCGTATTAAAAAAGAAGAAAACTTGATTCGAAACAACATTGCAAAAAAAACAGCTTTTCGAAAAATTTATAATTTAAGTATTAGAAACCAGTAGTGCGCTCAGAAACATTCAGTTACAGAAAAAATATATCTATATACTACACTGCATATGCTTTTATCAGAGTTACACCACAATTTCGAATTTCTAGCAAAAACAATTATACCGGTCATTCGCGCACCTGGTAGTTTTTTTTCGTTTGCGTAGGTTGCGGACAAATGTTTGCAGTCTGAACCTGCCTGAGCTCCTCTGAAGGATTCAATCACAACCCTGGAAGTGCTGTCTACAGCAAAAATTATGAAGCCTGTTTTAGCAGCCTTCCGAGCAGGGGTGGACTTAGGCTTTTCTCAAAGGAGAGTCTGAAGTGTCGGGTTTTTCTAAAACTTTTCAAAAATTTTTTAAGTTCGACCAAATTGATTTTCCGAGCACTCCCAAAACAATCTTAAGACCCTATATTGACCAAAATTTTTTAGCTGAAGTTAAATAATTTAAATAACACGTCAAAAAGGCTGTTTTCAAAGACGCCTATAGAAAAGTTTTTCGGTTGGTCCGGCTAAAATGGATGCCATAAAATAACACCAAAGAGTGGACTCTTTGGTTGGTGAGGGGGTGGACTTCCTGAGGTCAACGCCCTCTCCCCCTAATCCAACTCTTAAACAAATTTTGCGTGAGACTAATCAGACAGTTTTGACCTAGAATTGCATTTTTTTGGCGTGCGCTTCCTTGTAAGTTGCTAAAGCATGGCGCCACAGGCTCCTGAAGAAACATTTAACGGTTGGTCAGCCGAAAACTGATGTCATTAAATAATACCAAGTCTCCCTTTAAATCCAAATACACCCCTGGTTCCGAGGAACCGTTTTGTATAGATTGATTTTGCTAGCTTTCAAATAAATTGTTGTTTGCAAACAAACGCGTATTAATTAATTTCAAAAGTTTATGATTTTTACTAGTTTTTTTATAATGTTGAATAGCCAAACTATTGCTTGGACTTAACTTTAGATCAAATGTTTCGTTACCTAGGTTAAAATAGATTTGATCTGGAAAATAATTTTCCAAAAACTGGTTTTGCTTTCAAAAATTTACGAGCGGAAGGCGAAACGATTTTTTCGATTGATCAAGAAAAATTTGAATAACACATTTGAGGAAAACATCTTATAAAATTTGTCGGATACTGATACCTTAAGTTTGAAATTAGCAAAACAGTTTACCAGCGATCTTTTGCAAAAGTTATGGGGATGTGAAAGCTGCCATTTAATGCGACATGGTATGGACAACTTGCTCTAAATTTTAAATTTTGTGTTAAAGCTTAACGTTGGCGGCGAAACAATCCGATTCAGAAACTTTTCCGAATTGACTTATTGCTTGCTTTTTGATTCAAAAGTTCCGTTACGATTTTTCTGTGTGTATGGAAGTTTTATAAAAACAAAACTAGTCAAAGTTTTTTAAATATTTTAAGTTTCTTTTTGTAAAAAAGTTTGTTTTTCTCTGAAATTACATAAAAAATTTTCTGAACCTTCAGCATTTTGCTCTGATCCGTGCAGACTTGTTCAGTTCTTAAATATTTTTCAATCTAAAAATTCTTTGATTGTTATTATGCTTAAGCGATCATTTGGAAGAGAGCTTGGTACTTACGACATAAATCTTTTTTTTTTTGCTCGCAATTTTACATCTTGTTCCGATCAATTTAAAAACGTGGAAGAACTTTGTGTTCGGGTATTTTGAAGTTTTTTACTTTTCCATGCAAAACTAGGAGCCAAAAATTATCATCAGATTGGGTCGAGGGCTCTTTTCCAGTTTCCCCCTTTCAAAATACCGAGTTTTATGTTTGTTTTACGTGTTATTACGGCTAAACGCGTGATGTTACGCTGTAAAGTATGATGAACAAATCTGTTCAGAATTGTCGATTTGTTCACCACGCCAAATTTCATTGCATTATGATTACGTTAAATAGACTTTTCAAAATTGAATTTGAAAGGGGGGAACTGGAAAAGAGCCGGGTCGAGTCATACAACATATTGAAACCCTTTCAGTGGTGTTTCGAACGAGATAAAAAAAGTTTCTCCGTGTCCACAAAAACCAGTCTGAAATTTTTCACTTTTAAATTTTTAACTTGGTTAAAATCATGCTAATAAGGTGAGCGTTCAGGCTGGCAAAAGCCTCCTTTTGCCTTATTTGAGCCGTGAAAACTTAGTTTTAGTGATTTTTTTTATTGTTTCAGCGCCAATTTGGGAATCAAAAAGTTCAATTTTTTTCAGAAAGTTTTGGAAATTTTTTACCGATTTTTTTTTCGTTTCTATTAATCGTTTTTCTACAAAAGCTGTTTTCCAATCGGCAGGTTTGATTGTGCTTCATTTACTTTTTCTGTTCAGATTTTTTTTATACCACCTAAAAGAAGACACGACAGTAATTTGAAGAAAAAAATGTGTTTTTTAAGGCTATGGCTGGAACATTTTGTGCTACTTGCACAGGAACCGGCTATCTTTGTTTATAGTTCATAAACTTTCTCTCGGCGTCTAGAACAGTTGGTCTGAATTTTTTACGCGTGTAATGCACAAATTTAGCGAGTAGCGGCGGAAATTGAATCAACAATGAATGGCTAACTCATCTCTTCAAGCGCATTATATCTACGGGCTTTTCGGGGGCTTTGCTAAGGTAACAATGGTCATGACATGATGAGCAACACGCACAGTAAAATGTGCTCATGTTTTTTTTGATAGTTTTAGAATTGTCATTTTGACTGAAGATAGAATTGTTTCTATACTAATCAACGGTGACGCTTCTTTGACTTTTCATACTTTAAGGAATCTTCATCGCCAAAATCTCCAGAGGAAGAACAATCCGGGAGTTCATAAACGGCACTCTAACAGCCCCCTGTCTGTACACTTTCCTCTGGTTCGGGTTCTTCGGGGGTGCCGGAATCGGACTGGAACGTCTGGCGGCTCAAGAAGGATACTGCTGCAACCAGAACTTTCAAAATAACACTGCAATCACAGGATTATATGCAACCGATACTAATGCTTTAGTTGTGGATGCTACCGATTTTGGAGCTTACTGTGACGGATCAGGGTCTGAATTGGGAGGCTGCAATGCTTGCGGGTATGCTACGCTTAACTATGCAGCTGCCGAGGGAATGCAGCGCAATGAGGTTCATACCTGGATTGGGGAATCATTCGGAAACCAAAGGGCAAGATCTGCTGACAAGAAATTTGTTCGACTCAGTTGTTTCAGCACAGAAGAGAGGTGGTTCTTTACCATGGAATCTCATGGCAACTTCGGAGTCTTCCTTGACGTCCTCTCAATTGCTGCTATAATCATGTACTTCGTCACTTCATCTGACTCGGGATCCTACATCATCGACATGTTGGGATCCAACGGAGACCTGGAACCGCCGACGTTGCAGAGAGTGTTCTGGGCTCTGACTGAGGGCGGAGCGGCAACCGCACTTCTGGTTGCAGGTGGAAAGGATGCGCTACAAGCCTTGCAGACAGTTTCAATCGTCTGTGGCCTCCCCTACACCTTTGTGATTTGCTTCCTCTGTGTAGCTCTGTGGAGGGCATGCGGAGTATCTTACAGGGATCTTGACGCTCAGGCGCCCGATTTCCCAGTGGGATATCTGGACTTCGCCACTGAGTTCAAACTGGACATCATTGGTGAATGGCTTCTGGCGTTCATTCTCGGACCCTACTGGTCGGCAAAAGCGGCTGTAAGAGTGTGGAAAATGAAAGACTTCATGACTTTCATCTTCGCTGGCATCGCCTACTTCCTTCTCCTTTGCTTCGTGGTCTTGTACCCGTTGCACTGGGTCGAACACGAGTTCTGGGCCTTCGCCTGGACTTGCTTCTTCGGCTTCGCAACAATCATCGGCGCCTGCAGAACTGCCGTGCGAGTGGACCGCGACTACATTGGAAACCCGGTGGAGGACTGGTTCGCGGCACTATTCCTGTACCCGAGTGTCGGACAGCAGCTGCGACGCTGTGACAACGAGGTGAAGCCGATGGCAAACAACTTGGCTCATGCCGAAAACGGTCACGCCCAGAAAGAAATGGAGCCGCCCACTTACAAATTCTGAAATCGGTGATGATTGTAAATAGGACTGAACTGTACAGGAGCTAGAAGAACCACAAGCAACTTCTTTAAATCGAGTTTTGAGATTTCATGTATCAATAAGTATTACAGACACTGAATGGTTTTAGATTGAATAATTCTTCCTATTCTGTAAAATTACTTGCAAGAAACGATTTTTAATCAATCAAACTTTTATAGCTTGCTGATAAGGAAAATGGTAAATTATGGACATGACTTATGAATTACACGCAGCTAGTTCTGAAATATGAAAAACTTGCATGCGCCAATAGTGAAACATCATGAATTACACCTCTTAAAATGAAAATTAAGCATGTACAAAAAACTACAATTGCAAAAACGAATCAGTTAGCGATATAAGAGCAAACAAACAATTGTTTTTACCAACAGAATTTTTTGCACATCGATGAAATTATCAGAAAAGAGAATGAAACGCTCAAATTTAGGACGTCTTTAAAGACAAACGAGGTACTTCGAATACAGAAAAGCAAAATTTGGCAAACAAATTATCATTTTCCTTTCCCCATATGGCTGGCTTTTTTAGTATTTTTGGTTGACCTTGTCCGATTGTTATAAAGATTGCCACGACACATTTGGTGTGATTAGGCTTTCACACACATATTTGGTCTTCATACTTAACCTTGCAATACCCGTCGATGCGCCGTACAAAAGTTGGTTTTGTGAGATGTGAGAAATAAATGAGCCAAACTATCACCATGAGAGTTAGAAAATTGTTTAAACAGCTCTTTCTTCCCAAAATTGATTAAAATTTATCAGAACAGCCACGACGGAACAAGTTATCAATTTCAATGTGTTGTGTTTTTTAAAATTGTTAAATTTTTTTTCGCGAAAATGTAGAAATGTGTAAGTTTTGGTGGTTAAAATTAAAGAGCAACTAAATTTACCGGAAACGCGGCAATGTTTGGTAAAAATATGAAGAAAAAAACTGTTTTTAATAGAAAAAAGATGCATCCCCCACAGCCAAACTAAGCTCAAAACAACCTAAAACAGTTCTTTCTTTTATCAAAAGTTGCCAAAAAAGATTTGGTGTTTAAAAATCTGCCGTTCGGCAAGGAACAAATTTAAAAAATCTTGCCCTGAGGAGAAAAAATGAGCACTTCCTCGCAGTTATTCTCAAAGGCCCGATTACACAGGTATCAAGGCTTTCAAGGAAGTAATCAGAAACCTTATTCTAAAGGGTCCAAAACTCCAGTAACAGCCACCGCAGGTAAAATACGTTTCACATAAAAATTTTTTTCAAGAAATGTGCTGGCTCTCGAGTGGTTATTAAATTCAAAAGCGAGTTTGACGCGTTAAAATTTTGGGACTTCGTGCAAGTGAACTTGAATCTAGTGTTGAAAGGTACGAAAGTACGAACCGAAGACAACGTCACGCAAGAAAGAATGTCGGTTGGGAAACCGTACCCACGTCGTGAACCAGTTTGTGAACTGGGCTAAAGAACTAACATCTAGAAAATTCATGCTCATTGTTGCACTATTTATGATTTGATTTTTCACGGCTATTCAGAAATTTTCCAGGAATGAGATATCCCTGATTCATAGGTCTTCAGGGTTATTGCAGTGAAAATTCTTATCTGATTCATGGATGATTTATGGCTGATTCATACCTGAAAATTTAGCCCTAATTCAGCGATGATTTAGCCCTGATCATGGATAAAGTGACCCTGATCATACACTGAACCATAGGTGGTAATCGCTGCGATATCTCTGAATTAGCGTTACTTTTTCCTGTTAACTAACCGGGTAGTGCAGAAAAGTGTTTTTTTTTCTGATTTGAGCCGCCCAAAAACAAGTTCTTGCAGCCTATTGGCGTCTCCCCAATCTAATTTTTGGAAGCGAGTAAGAAGCAACCCTGACATAACTACATGGCTACACTAGACTGGAAACAATTTATTAGAAGTTTCTATATCTGTCTCCTCATAGTTATTGTTTTTACAACTTGTCATGAAATGGCTCCGAATGGCTGTTAAATAACAAACAAAGCTTGCACGATGTCATAAATTACTAAGCCAATCGTTGTGGTGAAAGCTTATTGTATAGAAAGCCAATTGTATAGATAAGACATTTGTATAGAAAAAACTTAATGAGAGAAAAAAATTCACTCATTAAATAGAAAGTGAACAAAATAGAAAGTGAACATAGTTATAATATACTGGGGAAAAACTTAATCCGGTACCCTCTAGAATATGATTCTTCGAATGAACAGCTGCTTTGTAGCAAGTGCTCAAACGTCATTATATAATCCAATCAGCTATCTGAGCCAGTAATTCAGGTAAATGCGGATTTGCGTTTTAGTTCTTGAAAAGTTTTGACTTCTGTGTTCTTTTAGCCAAGACACTTAAGTCTTGATACTAGTTAAATTTGAAATTTTTTTTTCTTGACAGACAGCGTGCAACATTTTGACTCTTGATTGACAATTTTGCGGGGCGAATCGGTTAGCGAAACCAGTTGATCGTCTCGTTTGTTTTCGGTTTTTGATAATATAAAAAGTTTTCATAGAATTTTTTGCTTACTATTCGGGTTTAAGAAAGATGAAAATTAGTTCAAGAGATTTTCAGCGCAAGACGGCAGTATGGAAATGGTAGAATTTTGCTGATTTTGCGCGAAATCTGCCTAACTGATGAGTTGCTTTCTTCTGAATCGACCGGAGTTTTTTCTTGGAACGATTCTCCTTCAACCTTGAAATTAATGACAGGTTGTCTTGCACTTGATACTTGATTGCGGGACTTACAAGAGGAAGAGAAAAACACATGAAAACAGTCTTCAACAAAAAATAAAGCCGCTCAACGTGCAAAACAAAATCGGGCTGATTTTTAAAACTCAATCTTGTCAAATTAGGACTTATCCGGTCTCAGCATATCTGTTTTTGTTTTCTGAATTAATATAAGTTTTCATTATATAACTAAGTTATCGAAGTCTGAACGGAATTACTGAAGTATTATTTTACTGAAATTGATAAGAGATCCAAATTTTTTGTATTTATGGTTTTTTGCCCTATACCATTAATCCACAAACTCAAAAAATTTGGATCATCTGTCAATTTCAGAAAAATTCAGACCTTCTTCTGCTCAGGGAGACATCTTCACCTCCCACATTCTCTTTTTTTGTGATTATTAACATTGTGTCCTGTATATATGGCATGAAATCTGAATATTCAAATGCTTACTTTGAACTTATGCAAAAAGTTGTTTAAATTGCATTGTGTTCTCTGCGTTATAGGTGGCTAGTGTTTGATGCCTAGTATTGTTTGTGGCTAGTTTTTGGCGCCAGCAATGCGGTATGTTTTTCAATTTTTACAAAAAAAATCTAAGAAAAAAAAGGCAAATACTTCAAGTAAATTTCAGAACAAGTCGGCAGTATGGAAATGGTAGAATTTTGCTGATTTTGAGCGAAATCTTTCTAATTGATGGGTTTCTTGGGTCGACCGGGCTGATTCTTGTTACATTTCTTCTTCATCTTTAAAACTAATGACAGACTGTCTTACAATTGATTGCGAGACTTAAAAGAGTTAAAGCAAAGGTTTTAAAAAACACGCTTTAACAAAAATAAAGCCACTCAGCGTATTGTCAGTGCAGAAAAAGAAGCTCAGTTTGCCTCTGTGGCTGAGTGGTTAGCGTGCGAGACACTCAATCTCTAGATCGCAGGTTAGAATCTCAGAGCTATCCGACTTTTTTTTATTATTTCGAGGCTTTTATCTAAATTATATTATTGCATATTATAGACCCGGGTTGACCAAAACTTCTTATCATAAAATTTCCAGATATGAACAATTTCTTACCTTGCAATTCCATTTAAAAAACAGGACTTTTCAGCCTTTATGAAAAGTTATCGAGCGAAAAGAAAAAAACTCCAACATTCAGGACTAAGTTATGCACACAAAAAATTAATTTTGCATGCAAAAAAAACTTGCTTTGGAAACTGCGTGTAAGATCATACAATTTCCAGATATGAACAATTTCTTACCTTGCAATTCCAATTTAAAAATAGGACTTTTCAGCCTTTATGAAAAGTTATCGAGCGAAAAGAAAAAAAACTCCAACATTCAGGACTAAGTTATGCACACAAAAAATTAATTTTGCATGCAAAAAAAACTTGCTTTGGAAACTGCGTGTAAGATCATACAATTTCCAGATATGAACAATTTCTTACCTTGCAATTCCAATTAAAAAATAGGACTTTTCAGCTTTTATGAAAAGTTATCGAGCGAAAAGAAAAAAACTCTAACATTCAGGACTAAGTTATGCACACAAAAAATTAATTTTTCATGCAAAAAAAAACTTGCTTTGGAAACTGCGTGTAAGATACTTGCGTGTAAGATATGCTATTTCTGGAACCCGGATAGATCGATAAACTAATACTATAATCCGCAGCGAGGTGAAACAACTGACTTTTAAGCAACGCTTATTGCGTTCTGGCAATTCGTTCGGCCACCGTTCAAGTGAAGGTCTCTGAAGGTCGACCAACCGGCCAAATGAACGGTTATATCATAAATCGTACGCTATACATAGTATAAAAAACAAGTATTTATATATAAACTAGATTTGTCGATCCAGGCCGGATGACATTCGCCCTCGACAAAGTTTTTGAAAATGTTTACTATTTTGATTTGAGTTTTATGGTCCCCGTGGGACCTTTTAGGTTTTTGAGTTTTTGAGTCCCCGTGGGACTTTGAGTTTTCTTTTTTAATTTCCGGTTGACTTCCCGTCTTTAGTTATTTCCTCTTCTAGTTTGTTGTGTTCTTGGTCTTCTTGCATTTCTGTGTCCCCCTTTTTCTGCGATTCTATGATCTTCACGAATAGGATGTCGCTGTTGTTTTCTATATTTTCGTCTTCGATGGTGACGACAGATCCACCAAGTCTTGTTTTCCACTGTGTTTTGGGCTGATGGCCTCAAAAAACTTGACACATGCTTGGTATTGTGGAGTCTTTCCCGTGAAACCCATCTCTTGAATCAGCGACTTCAGACTTGGATACCCAGTTTTGGGCTTATCTGGCGGCGAATCTATTTCAAATCGAAATGCTTTTTGTTCCTCGTTGTTCTCGTTGTTCTTTTCGCTTACTGTGTTTATCGGAAAGGCATTGCTGAAAGCATTGGAAAGCGCTGGCTGGCGGTTCCTTGCTGTTTTTCTTTGTGGTGCTAGTCCTGTGGGTGATGTGCGTTTCTGGTTTTGTATTTTCGGTTGTGGGGCTACGTCTTCCGAGGATGTTGTGGACCGGTTACCATCTGAGTGGCTCGATTCTGTCTTCTCTTGACCGATGTTCGTTGTCGCTTTCTCAGTTGTTTCAACCGTCCATAAGCTCATACCTCGTGTTGTTTGGAGTTTCTGTGCTGGGCATCCCCATGTTCTCTTTCCCTTTGGTTTCGCCTTTCTCTTTGTTGGGCTGTTTCTCTGTGTTGACGTTTTCTGTTTCTTCGTTAGTTTCACCGGTAGGCCAGTCTTCTCATCCTCCTTCAACATTGGGTGTTGCTGCGCGTTGTGATTCTTCATTTTAAAAAACGTAGGCATGGTCCAGATCTCCGTGGGGATTTATACGCGACTTAGTCACTAAGTCCAAATGGGCTACATTGCCCGTAAGTTATAGGGTTAGGGACAAATGCTGCACCGCTATTCCTTAATAATCTTGGTTGTTTGCTAAATGTCTGTACCCATGCGATGTGTGGAGTGTAGGTTAAAAATTTTCCGTCAATCGTTTTATATTTTTGTTCAAATGTTTTCGGATTTTAACTTTCGTTGCTAGTCTTTTTGTTTTTCGTACCACCTGGTCTATGCGTTTTTCGTGTTCGTGTCTATTGTTCTCTGTACCCCTTTATATCTTATGTTTAGCTAATCCTTGGCTGGTTCTATAATTTTAAGAATTACAGCTGTTTCTTGTTGTGACTTAGAGTTTGACGTTTGTTGTTTCTTTGGCATTTGCGGGCTCGCTTTTTCTTTTTCCTTGCGCAAATTGTTGTCCTCCGACCATCTTTGTAAATCGTTTATGATCTCTGCGGGCAATAGCGGCTTTGTGAGCTTCTTTTTATCTAAACAAGCATGTTTTGCGTTTTCCCAGCTCAAGTTATTTGATGAACTGCTTGTTGCTACATTCGACAGAGGCGTGTTTTGAGTTCGGCCCATCTGTGCTTCGAACAGTGAAATTTTTGTGACGCCATAATTTTCACTACGTCGGAGGCTAGTCCATACGGTGTGTTTGTTTTATCAATTTTCATTACCGCTAACTTGCGTTTTAATGTTTGTATCATTCTCTCAACTACCCCTATTGCTCTATGGTCGTCTACCGGTGCAAAAAGCAATTTAATGTTACTAGTGTTGAAAAAAAATGAAAATTTTTTGCTCCAAATGTTCATGCTTGATCTTATCTTAGTCTTCGCGGTACCCCATTGTTAGAAATTTACCTTTGCATAAAATTATATGCGACGTCTGCTGTTGTGTTAGTAACAACTTTTGCGGGAGGGAATTTTCACCCTTTATCTATTGCAACCAAAATATATACGTCCTTATTTAGTTCATCTGGTAAGGGTCCTGCAAAATCTAATTGAGATTCTTTGTTAGGTTCGACTACTGGTTCCATTAGGAAAAAATGTTTTTGTCCTAAATGGGTTTTAATTATATACCTTGTTCGGTGCAATGTTTGCACTTTTGTGCCATTTGGACAAGGGTTCTGAGGATGTGAGGGAACCAGACGTGTTGGGACAGATTCAGCATCGCTACTGATCCTGGATGGATGAGGTGGAAACTGTCTGGAATTGTTTGTATCAATTGCGTCGGTATTACAATTCTCTCATCTATGAGTAAGCAGTCCTCTCTGACGTGCAGCTTGTTCCTAATAATGTGCCAGTACTGTCCATATGATACTTTTATTGCCTCCCAATCCCTCTATTTGACGATATTTATGAGCGGATGGTGGTTTCGGTCTTTTTTTGTGGCAGCAGCGATGAAGCGTACTCCTAGCACTCGTTGCAACTTTTTCCTGAACAGTGGCGTGTCCTCTTCTGCTTCAGTCTTGCTTGTGGCTTTTTTCAATTTTGCGACCAGTCCCTCCGTGATCGATTCGTGGCTCGCCTCTTGTTGGGTATTTGATGTAATCGTTGGTGTTCCTCGTTGTGTCTCCTCTCCTCTTGTATCGTCTTGTTTGGGTCCACGCGGCTAACCCAAATTTCATCTTCGTTTCTCTGTTGAATCCCAGTGGTTTTTGTTTGACTGGCTATCGATGCTGTTGGTGCTTCTGTCCGACTCGATCTTGTTTCGGTTTGCTCAGTGTTCTTTTTTTTATCTGTTATGATTATTTGTGTTGTTTGTTTGTCGCTGAAAACTATTTTGCGGAAGTTTGATTTTTTCCTGGTTTATTCGGCTTTCTTTTGTGCTATCACTTCTCTCGCGTCTTGTTCCCCGGATGTGTCCACATCTGCTGAGCTTGCGTTCCCCTTTTTTTGCGGGTGGTCTTTTGTGCCATCTTGGGTCTGATAAACTTTCTCCCCTCTCTGATGATCCCTGCCATTGTTTAATCCCGTACTTTTCATTTCCGCCGGTATGAAGCCCCCTTTAAATCCTCGCGTTTCCGGTTTTTGGCTCAATGTTGATTGTTGAATAAGGTTTATGGATTTGAAGTTTGGTTGATTTTGTGTTTTTTTTGAATATGAGAGAGCTGACTAATTGTTGGCAAATTTTGAGTGAAACTGAATTTGATTGTGAGTTTTCAATTGACCGCTTGCGGAATGTTTGGAATGTTTAGTTGTTAATTGAGTGTTTAGGTCAGCATTTAACAACCCTTTGTTTTTCGCTCGCTTTTTGATCAGCTCATACGGTGCTTTGATTTGAATGGCATTGTCAATCAATTCGAGGTAGTTTATGAATGCATTAATTGATGCTATAACAAATTTCTCATCATACTCGCTGGGGGTATTGCCAACCCAACTGGATTTCGGGATATATAATCTATCAGTCCCATTTTGTTCCCCGCGATTTGTTTGATATCAAAATGAAATAATATTAGTCGGTCAATAAGACGCGTGAAGCGGCTTTGACTTGTTTTTGATCGTTCGCTTACATTTAAAGCGCTGAATAAAGCTTGGTGATCTGTAATGATGGTGAAATGTTTGCCATATAGATACTATTTGAAATGTTCGATTGCCCAGACTATTCCTAATAGTTCTAACTCGTTTACGGAGTATTTTTCCTTGAGGGAGTTCAGGAACGTGATACATAAGCAACGGCTATCCAACCTGGCATCAACTAGACACTCGCATCATAGCATCAAATAGACACTCGCATAGTTTGTGATGAATCTAACACAGGGTTAGGGGCCCCCAACCCTGTGTTAGATGCATCACAAACTATGCGAGTGTCTAGTTGTTGGTCAAAGTGTTTGTTTTGGGTTATTTCAGCTTATAACTCTAAAATAATTTTTTGTGTTCTGTTGACCAATCAAGTGGCTTTCTTTTTTCTGTGTTTTTTAGCAGTAGGCGTAGAGTGGCGGCTGTTTGTGCTAAATTTGGTAGATATCGTGTGAGGTGATGTATTTATCCCAGAAAACTTTTTATTTACTTAAATATTTTTGGTGCTGAGAGTTTTTCTTTTGCCTCAGTATTCTTTATGAGGTGTGTGGTTCCTTCGCTAGTTATGATAAACCCTAGCCACTCAATCTGCTTATAAGCGAGTTTACATTTCTCAAGAGATATCGCAAGAATTTCTTCGTCTAATTTTTCCAAAACTGCTTGTAACTTCTGTTGACGTAGCTCTGTCGACCCTTAAGTCACTATCAATGTATCGTCTAAATATGCGTACGTGTTCTTGCAGTTTTTTAACGTTAAATCAACTGCTTTTTGGAATTTGGATGGCAGGTACGTAAGACCGTAAAATCCTGTCCAGAATTGGTATGTCCCCGTGGCGTTACCGCCAATTAGACTGAAGTTGCATTGTTCGCGGGTTGACTTATCCAATGCGATTTGAGAGTATGCGTAGCGAGGATCAAGTTTGGAAAATAACATCTGTTTGGTTTTGTCTGACTTGACCACTTGTGCAATACAGTCCAGTAGTAAATCGATATTAGGCATTTGATATTTTTTTGGAGATAAGTTCATTGATTTTCTTTAAATCCAACGCCAGTTTAACTGTCTGATCCTTTTTTACTGTTACGACAATTGGACTGATAAATTGTCGGTCAGAACATTTGTCTAATTTGATGATGTGTTTTTGGTCTTTTATTTTGTTTAATTCCCCTTTCACTCGTTCTTGAAGATGTATGGGAATGCGTCGACCTTTTTGTTGAATTGGTATGAATTCTTTAGTGAACTGTGTTCTCATCATGTGGTTTTTTGATTTTCCGATACGTACGCAAAGTTGTTGAAAGTTGTCTTTGAATCATTGCTTAGTTTCTGGATCAGATTCTTCTTGTTCGCGTACAACGAATACGTTTTGTTTGTGCTGCACTTGAATTAACTTGATACCTATTTGTGGTAATACGTTGCGTCCTATAATATTTTTGTCAACTGCAACAATGAATGGAGCTGATTGAACTTTCCAGTCTCCTGATTCAATAGTTATTATCAACCTTCCTTTTGGAATTATTGTTTCAGCATTGTAGCAAGCTAGATTTCAGGCGCTGTCTCATCTTGGAATGGTTTTGAAAAGTGCTGATTTGTCGTTTTGTTGAATGCGCCGTGCAGTTTTTACTTTTAGAATGGACTTCTTCACATTTAGATCTTCTTCAGATAACGTACTTGTGTTTTTAATTTCAAACGATTCTGCGATTACCATAACCGAGACTTTGTCTATTTGGTAGTCGTCCCAACCCTTGCTTAAAGTGAATTCAGCAAATGCCATTGGATTGTTTTCGGTTTGTAAACTTTCCGTCTCAATTTCCTCCTGTTGATCTTCTTGTCTGTCCTTTTAGTAAATTACGTGCGTGGACTGACATACTTTCGTGAAATGACCTCTCTTGGCACATTTTGAGCAGACCTTATCTTTGGCGGGGCAACACTGTAAAGGGTTTTGACCGTACTGAATTCCTCATTTGTAACATT